>NC_091793.1:76122500-76747500 GCF_041296235.1 Equus asinus | reverse complement strand
AAAGACTTCTATCACAACATGGAAGGAACACAACAGCACTCCATCATTAAATGGAAGTGAAACCAGCATAGACGGCTCTCCAGACTCCTGCCATTTATGCCATGTACCCACCAGGGAGCTGGATGAGGCAAAAGGGGCAGGACATAGGTGTGGGCTTCTACTGATGGAGGAGACCTGACCTTGTACCTTAGCTGCTCCAACTGTCGCACACACATCCTGCTCTAAACATCCAGTGTTGATCAACCTGTGTCATAACAACAACAATAATAGTTGACACATCCTGTATGCTACTTACATGTCTACTACTGCTCTGACCACATTTAGTCTCTATAACAACTCTATATGGTGGTATTATTATTTCCTTTATTTTATAGGTAAAGGCATGGAGTCATAAAGAGCTTAAGAAACTTATTCACAGTTATAAAGCTCATACTAGGCACAGTTTATAGTCAAATTCGGGCAATCTGGCTCCCGAGTCTGTGCTTTCAATTGCTGCACTATCCTGCCATGCACCACATACAGATGTTCTTGCAGAACTAAATGTTGTGTGTGAGCTAACTCTGTAGATTAGCTTAAATAGTCCCTGAGCACTTACACTGTAAGTATGTCTTTTTGCAGGACATGTGGACGAGGTTCAACTCTGTTAAAGCAAAACAAAGCACTGGAGGAGAAATTAGCATTGTTATAAACTATTTTGGCTCCAACTGATTCGTGAACTACTACTAATAAGGAATCTAGAGTAATAAAATCAGGAGCCTTGAAAACAAAGTTCACTGGCACTCAAAAGGTGCTAACAGTTTAGTATCAAAATACTGGTCTTTCCAAAGATTCTAAGTAGGAGTGGAAATCCATACATGGTATAGTGTTCTCCAATGATGGCCTCCACAATTCCTCTCCCATCCAGGCCCAGAGCTATTTCCCTCCCCTTGGATCTGGCCTGGCCTTTTACTTGCTTTGATCAATATAATATGGGAGAAATGATACTGTGCTAGTTCCAGGCCTGCACCTTAAGAAGGGTCAGCAACTTCCACTTTCGTGCTCTTGGAAGTTGGCCATCCTCTAAGAAACCCAACTATACTGAGACCACCACGTTGTGAGGAAGGCCAAGCTAGCCACGTGGAGAAGACATATGGAGGAGCCTTGAGGCACCAGAGATGTGAGTGAAACCTTCTTGGGCCTCCAGCCTAGCCCAGCTGCTAGCTAACTGCAGCCAAGCAGCACTACGATGGGGCAAAAAAATCACCAGCCAAGCCCTTCCCAAGCTGTAGAATCATGAGAGATAACAAATCATGGTTGTTTGAAGGCCCTGAGTTTTAGGGTGGTCTATTACACAGCAATAGATAACCAAAATACATAGATTAATGCGATGATATATAGGATAGCTTGTCAAATCTGCTGTAAGGATGTTCTATGTGAATAACAGGGAAACGTATTGTTCAAATAAAGGTAGGAGAATAAAAACTGAGATTCTCTTGGTTCAGATATAGATAAGTAACTTAGGAAGATGATCATTATATCAAAAACATAGAAATTAATGAATGCCATGCATGAAAGATCCTCCCCATTCTGGAACTAAGCCCTGCTGTCACTGGTGCTACCTGCCTGTCCCCAATAGCCACCATCTACCTGTGCAAATCCAGGCCTGGCTCCAGTCTCTCTCTCACCTAAGAAAACCCAGCGACTTCTGAAAAAAAGGATTGATGGGTAATTCTGGATCTTGGGAGGGAAAGGCATGCTAGAGACATCTTGTTAATGAGGAGCTTAGAAGCACCAAACAGAGACATGTTGAGTGTAAACACCTGTAATACTGGGACAAGATGAGTGAATAAAAAATCTTGGCGTCCATAAGGCTGAAAGGGAGGAAAGGAAATAGGTCAAAATTATGGTCTGGACCTAATCAGTTAATAGCCAATAGAGGCTGATTAGTTAATAGAGGCAGATGGGCAGGATGAGAAGCTGAGCACTGAGCCCTACTGGGGACACTAGTGGAGGTCGATGCAGATCTATTATTTAGGAAAAATCAGCAACGCTGAGAGAAGATCTACAAGTAATCTTACTGTCTAGAAACATGTTGAGCTTCCCTCCACGGTGGTCTTGTTGCAGTGCGTGTCAATATCATGGGTTTAAATAAGGCAGTCTCCCTTGGCCCAGATTCTCTAATTACAGCTTTAATCTTCGGGGAAGCACTTCCTGACAAGGTCATGAGGAAGTCCTGGGAGAGCAAGCCGTGGCTGGGACATGGCTGTATCATATTCTTACCCAAGGTTGAGCAGCGGAGCGGCTGTTGGATAGGAACCGTGTCCAAAGACAATCTGAGTTTCATTTGAGTGTTTTCCTTCAATTTTGCCCCATTTCAGGGTCCCATTTCAACCATTTTCTGTACATCATAACTCAGTGGATCCTTTTTAACACAATATTTAACTTGATAATGACTATAAATGGAGAATAATTTTCCATGAGAGATATTCCATCAAAATGCAATGAAATAAGTCAATGTTATATTACTCCTCACATAAATCCATTTCTACTACCTAATTGATGCTCTGCTTCAAAATCCTCAACCCGTTGTTAAGTGTGAGTCTAATAAATGCTGGCTTGTGATTGTCAAGGGCATATCCGAATTTTTTTTTTATTTCCATGACATCTGTTCTGCTTTACTATTATTTTTTAATATTTTTATTCTCAAAGGAGAATCTCAATTTGTCCTCTAACGGGTGAAAAAATAAATTATTCAATGAAGACAGCCAAACAATGACCTTAGCACTCTCTCTCCCCATCATCTTGCCTCTTTGTTAGACTATTAAGGAATCATTAAGAAAGTTGTTCTATGCCAACAATCTATAAGGAAGTTCAGGTAGCCCTTAAAGTGAAGTGGGGGTTTCTTGAACCTGCCTAGAGAGCGCCTTGGACAGCAACCTTCCAGTACAAGGAGTTGGGGACCATTGGGTCCCTTTATCAACCTCTCTCCTTCTCTATTTTAATATCTGATGGCAAAACATCAGGAAATCTAGAATATAAGAGAGATTGGAGAACCAAAAGAGGAATTATGGCCAAATGGAAGGAAACAGGGTGTTGGAGGTGGACACGCCAGGGTTCAAATTCCAGTTCTGGATCTCACTAGCTCAATGTACTTATTCAACATCACTGAGCCTCAATCCTCCCTTCAATGAAATAATATCTACTTGCAGAGTTGCTTTGAGAAGTAAATACTTTATTGAAAGTGTTCAGCCCTCAGTAAATGGAGATGCTATTATTATGATAATGATGTCTGTCAAAGGTCATGATTCAGTTTAACACCATATAGCTGTAGGATTATATCTTCTCTATTCTCCATGGACCTCCAATGTTTGCCACACTTCTCCCTCTACTAACACCTCATACTCTACAGTATCCATGCTTGTTTTCCTACTTGCTAAAGATCAAAATGACTTTGAACAAAGTCAACAGAAAGTACGTATTTAGAAACGTGATAGATATTTAGTAGGCAGATTAGTACTGGCCAAAGTTAGAGGCTCATAACACTTCTGAAGGGCAACTTGTTGACATGCATCAATGCCTTAGAAAGTATATGCTATTTGATGTAGACATTCTACTTTTTTTTTTTTTTTTTAGTGAGGAAGATTGTCCCTGAGCCAACATCTGTTGCCAATCTTCCTCTTTTTTGCTTGGGGAGAAGTGGCCCTGAGTGAACATCTCTGCCAATTTTCCTCCATTTTGTATGTGGGATGCCACCACAGCATGGCTTGATGAGCAGTGTGCAGGTCTGCACCCAGGATCCAAATCTTTGAAACCCGGGCCACTGAAGCAGAGCATGAGAACTCAACCACCATGCCACTGGGCCAGCCCCGAGACATTCTATTTTTAAGTGCTTTATCTAAAGGAAATATTAACGGATATGCACACAAATTAAGTTATAAGACTGTTTTCACAGTTTTTCTTAATGGTCAGGGTGGCTATATTTTTTATTGCCCAAAGCAGGACACTTTTGAGATAAAAAGGAAATGCTGTTAATCAGTAAGTCCGGTGATAACAGGTGTAAACCAATAGTGTGAAATGGAAGCAATCTAAATGCCCAGCAGGGACGATTTGTAAAATAAAAACGAAGTAACTTTTAAAAAAGATATTAAAAGAGAAAATTCAGTCATATGGAAAGACATACCTGATATATTAATAAAAAAATTAAATTGCAAACTAATATTGCATAGTATGATCACACTAAAAATACACACGCACTTGCACAGACACCCTCCCCCCCCACCCCAAATACTAGAAGAACATATGGCACAATGCTAACAGAAGTTATTCCTGGGTGGTGGGAATTTCAGCCATTTTTATTCATCTGCATTTTCTAAAATTCCTATAATGAACATGTATTATCTTTGCAATTTCCAAAAATAAGTTATTTACAATTTCTTAGTTAAATATTATTTTTAAAACTCTTGTCTTATAACATAACCTGTTCTCCAAAGCCTAAGGTGAATTTTCCAAGAATTTGAGCCTTTCAGGGCTGAAATATTTATGCAATGTGTTAAACAAAGCTCAACCTCACTCCAGCACTCAAAACCATTTGCCCACAAATATCAGTAATAAAAATTCTTTCTGACATGGGTGACATAACAAAGCCCATAAAACTGCATCCTATTATAATCCCAAATTCTGGCCTTTGAAAGTATCTGCACATGTTTCTTTTCCCCCCTGGTACCACAAGCATTAAAAAGACACTTTGCAGTACTCAAACAGGTGATTATCTTTGTAGAGCAATCCACGTCAGGGTGAAATCAGGCAATTTCGTTGCTCTCCTTCTGCATCCTCAACAGAATTCTCTTGACTGTGAAAACATACATTTGGAATTACAAACTGCTACTGCCACCACTCTGGGAATCTGGAGGTGGTGACCTTATAAAGCGCTGACATGAATGCATTTGTAAATCTCTGGTCCTTGTGAAATAAGCTCAGGCCTCTGAGGCTGCTTCCAGCTTAGATGAATGAGATGCCACAGAAAAAAGGTAAGGGCATTGCGTCCATTTGACCAGCTTGAAAATAAAGTTTCTAAAGAAAGAGACTGGAAAAAAATTTTTTAAGAGAGAAAAAGAGGATTTTTCAGTAAAAGAAGCCTCACGGCCTCCTAATTTTCACAACTCCTGCAGAACATTCAATCTCACGTTGAGGGATTTGGTGAAAGAATTCATCCGAGATCAACATTCTACAATGAGCAACCCACCTCTAACTTGGAGTTAGGTATAAACCACGGAACAAGGCCAGCTAAGTAGCAGAAGGTCAAACCCATGGAAAAATGAGAGAAAATGTAAAACAAACAAACAAAAAAGAGTCCAACAGCTCTTAAAACAGTGTCATCAGACCGCACAATTGACCACAGCTGTGGTCAGAATTAATTGGAAATCAAATCCTTTATCTCCCCACGTAAGTCACTTATGGGAAAGCCTCCATCATTTTCTCATCAGCACAGGTTGGGAACCTTAAAGGCATCTCTGACTCCTGCTCCCTCAATCCAGTATCCAGTAGGTGCCAAATCTTGCTAATTTTCCCTTGATAACTCCTCTCCCTTCCCCCTGCCCTTGCCCTAGCTACCTTGCCCTAGGGCCTAAGGCAACCACCTCTAAACTGATTTTCCATTTCCTCTCCATTCCAACCCCAGTCCAACTCACACCACACTGCTACCTCTGTATTCCTTTTTTTTTTTTTCACTGTGGTAAAAAAAATACATAACATAAAATTGGCCATCTTACCCGTATTTTAAAATTTTTATTTATGTTTACTATTTAGTAAGAGTTTATTGTGCATAGAAAATAGTTTGCAAACTGGGAGCTTTCAAACCCAAAACTGATTTGAAGCTCAGAGGCTTGAAGTTACATGATGGCTTATAAAAGGAAGATGAGGAAGGTGTTCCACCTTTACAATGATAGGTTATTACAATGGGGGTTTCCAGTCTGCAGGGGATTGGTTAAAAGTGGTTATTTTATACCATTTTAGTAAGGTAACTTAAGTTTCTTTTATGATAATCAGAGGCATTTACAAGAAATAACTTAAAAGTTTCACGAAATAAGCTAGACTTAGTTTTGCTTACGTGGTTTAAATGGGGGATTTTCAAGCCTGGTCTCCAGTTTATTTTATTTTAACCAAATGTAAGTATATGGCATACAAAGTTTATTGATTTTAAAATGCAATCTTTCATGCAATTTCTTTCAGCTATTATTCCTCCAGAATTCTCTCTTCTTAACCTCTTCATATTTTAACATGAGGAATATCATCAATAATGAAAAATAAATAATAATTGATCTTGCTTCAGTGTGCCAGTCTGTTCATTTAATGGTTTCTTAGGAAGAACAATATTAAAAACTATAAAAAAAAGAGTATGGAAATTATAGTTTCATAAAAGTTGTATTTGTAAAATTATTTACAATAGTTTGAAGTAGTAATTGATGAGGATTATTTGGGGCTGGTTACTTTTGAAAACTGCAGACAGCAAAGAGGCTCTGAAAAGTGGAATCTTCTTGCCCTTTGTTGAGATACATTTGCATTTGTGAAGGAAGTCTCCATCTGTGCGGGTGTCTCCCTCTCTGCACTAGAAGGAAGGGGTGATGACCTTATCTCTAGAAACTCTTAATGGGGGAGACAAGGACTTAAGTAGGCATAATAATCTTACTCTTGTTTACTGTAATTGTCTGGTAACCTCATGTAACTGACTCCCCCCACCACCAACATCCTCCTTTGTCTTTAGCTGAAGATAATATTTAAGGTGGTGGCTTCAGCCATTTACTTAATCTGATCTGATTCTTATCTAAAGTTATAGTACCACCCAATAACCAGACTCCTCCTGCACTGATACTATTTTAATGACTTTTTTGCATATTCTTTCCTTTGTCTTGTAACGAGATAACTCACATACCTATGCCTTAAATTTAGTCCTACCCTCAAGCCATGTTTGCAGCTCTTACTGCCCATGGGTCCTGTCCCCATGCTGCAGCTCTTACTGCCCATGGGTCCTGTCCCCATGCCTGCAGCTCTTTACTGCCCATGGGTCCTGTCCATATGCTATTCTCTAAATAAAAGAGCACTACTGCCAGACCTTGAGAGTCCAAGAAATCTTTCTTTCGACTCCTCGACTCACCGAGCCCTCATCAGTAATGATCGATATATTTGGGTATACACTTCATATTGTGTTTGGTTTAAGAATTCCTGATAATTATGCAATACCTTTTTTTTAAAGATTGGCACCTGAGCTAACATCTGTTGCCAAACATTTTTTTTTTTGCCTCTTCTCCCCAAAGCCCCCCAGTACTTAGTTGTATATTCTAGTTGTAGGTCCTTCTGGCTCTGCTATGTGGGATGCTGTCTCAGCACAGCTGGATGAGCGGTGCTAGGTCTGCACCCAGGATCCGGACTGGTAAAACCCTGGGCTGCTGAAGCAGAGCATGCAAACTTAACCAACCGGCCATGGGGCCGGCCCTGATTATGTAATACTTTAATTAAAATAAAATAACTTTGATGACTTTATCAATTTAAGATTTTAAAATTATAAATGATATTTTTTTGTTTATAATACTTTTTATTATTTTTTTCAACTAACCTTGGCCATTTTGTACTTTTATTTATTTTTATTACAGTAACATTTTCTTATAACATTATATAAATTTCAGGTGTACATCATTATATTTCTATTCCCATGTAGATCACATCACATTCCCCCACCAAAGACTAAATACAATCCATCACCACACACATGTGCCTCATCACCCCTTTCGTCCTCCTCCCTCCCCACTTCCCTTCTGAAACCACCAATCCAATCTCTGATCTATGTGATTCTTGTTGTTTTTACCTTCTACTTATGAGTGAGATGATATGGTATTTGACTTTCTCCTTCTGACTTATTTTGCTTAGCATAATACCCTCAAGGTCCATCCACATTGTCACAAATGGCCACATGTCATCGTTTCTTATGACTGAGTAGTATTCTATTGTGTATTGTGTATATATACCACATCTTTTTTTTTTTTTAATTTTATTTTTTCCTTTTTCTCCCCAAAGCCCCCCAGTACATAGTTGTATATTCTTCATTGTGGGTCCTTCTAGTCGTGGCATGTGGGATGCTGCCTCAGCGTGGTTTGATGAGCAGTGCCATGTCCGCACCCAGGATTCGAACCAACGAAGCACTGGGCCGCCTGCAGCGGAGCGCGCGAACTTAACCACTCGGCCACAGGGCCAGCCCCCTATACCACATCTTTTTTTATCCATTCACTCTTTGATGGGCACCTAGGTTGCTTCCAAGTCTTGGCTGTTGTAAATAATGCTGCAATGAACATAGGGGTGCATGTATCTTTATGCATTCATGTTTTCCTATTCTTTGGATACACACCCAACAGTGGAATAATTAGACTGTATGGTAGTTGTATTCTTAACTTTTTGAGGAATCTCCATACTGATTTTCACAGTGGCTGCACCAGTTTGCACTCCTACCAGCAGTTTATGAGACTTCCCTTTTCTCCACATCCTCTCCAACACTTCTTGTTTCCTGTCTTGTTAATTATAGCCATTCTGACAGGCGTGAGGTGATATCTCATTGTAGTTCTGATTTGCATTTCCCTGATAATTAGTGATGTTGAACATCTTTTCATGTGTCTGTTGGCCATCTGTATATCTTCTTTGGAGAAATATCTGTTCAGAATCTTAACCATTTTTAAGTGTACAGTTCAGTACATTCAGTTCAGTAGCATTCAGTATATTCACATTGTTGAGAAATAGATCTCCAGAAATTTTTGACCTTGCAAATCTAAAACTCTATATCCATTAACCAATTCTCTTTTTCCTCCTCCCCTGCCTCAAGTCCCCAGGAATTACCATTCTATTTTCTATTTCTATTAATTTCACTACTTTAGATAGCTCATATAAGTGGAATCATGCAGTATTTGTCCTTTTGTGATGCCTTCTTTCATTTAGCATAATATCCTCAAGGTTCATCCATGTTGCAGCATGTAACAAGATTTCCTTCCCTTTTAAGGCTGAATAATATTCTGTTGTATGTATATACTACATTGTCTTTATCCATTCATCCACTGATGGACATTTGGGTTGCTTCTACCTGTTGGCCATTGTGAATAGTGATGCTATGAACACGAGTGTACAAATCTCTTCTGGGCCTTGCTTTCAATTCTTTTGGATAGTTACCCAGAAGTGGGATTGCTGGGTCTTGTGGTAGTTCTATTTTTATTTTTTGAGGAATCTCCATACTGTTTTCCCTAGTGGTTTCACTATTTTACATCCACACCAACAGTTCCAATTTCTCCACATCCTTGCCAGCACTTGCTATTTTCTGTCTTTCTGATAGCAGCCATCCTAACATGTGTGAAGTAGCATCTCAGTGGTTTTAGTTCCATCTCTCTGATGATTAGTGATGTTAAGCATTACATCTATATTCTTACTCCCTATCTCTGGTCAAACCCCTTTCCTTTTAGAGGCTGTCTAATGAATAAAGTGTAAACCCATTTAAGGTCTTCCATAATTGTCCATCTTATTTCATACTCACTCCACAAATCTTCCACATCAGCCCCACTAAATGCCTCATCATCTTCCAAACAGTTCCCATGCTTTCTTTTCCACCTGAAAATATTTATAGCTCAAACGCCATCTCCCCTAAGAGGAATCCTTTGTTTTCACAGTCAGAGCTCTATATTCCTCAGCTCTCAGTGCTTGCTCTTACGATATGTATCATATTTACCTTTTCCATACTGATTTATTCTCTGCTCTCATCTTACTTACTGAACAGAAGGTTCCCTAAGGCCATAGACTGAGTCCTGTTCAATCATCTACCTCCTGCAGTGCCTGAAGCACTGTAGGCCTTCAATACATAGTTACTGAATGAAGGACTCAACATTTTAATGTGTAATCAGTTGATTAAGCCCATCAAAATGTCTATAATTTCAAATCAACAGCGCTGTTCTCTTTTTTTGTGTTGGGGAGAAGGGAAAATAGGAGCAGAAAAAGATTTTAGTTTTTGTTTTTCAGTCATCCAGACTCATCCTAATTCTCTTGATCACATTATATAACTTCCAACTTCAAAAAATATTTTGAATGTCAAGTAGAGCCCACCTCCAGTAATTGAACAGCCAGCTGTTACATTTACCCTCCTAGTGGCTACCAGCTGACACTTAAATACTCCATCTTCCTTTCCAAATATTAACCACATGCAGCTGGTCACTTGGGTTCTGAAACATTTGATGGAGTACATTCGAAATACAATTCTGGAAAATATTCAATTACTTTATTTTCATTTTACTCACTAAATTGTAGCTTCCTCTCAAGTTCAATTAAACTCACTTGAAATTAGAATTCACAAGAACGCATTTCATTTAGATTTACTGGAAGATGTCGGGCACCAGTTAATTGGCCTTAAAGCAGCATAGCCATGAGGTCCCTCCCAACTGAGCTCTCCATCTTTGCCACGTAGCTGTTCTCATTAGATAGCATTGATTGGATAGCTTATCCAGTATTTGGAGCCGACCAACAGTTATACAACACTCTGACAAATAAATTAAATGCAGATTTTAAATTATTTGTGTGCACCCTACAGAGAACTTCAGCCTGGGTCTAGCAACGGTCTGTGTTCTGTGGCCTGAAAATTCTCATTCATTTCAATGAATGCATAATTTTACCAGATAATTCAACAAACACTTACCAAGAGCTTACCCTGTGCCAGCCATTATTCCAGACACTTCATTTATTCAGCAAGACTTTATTAAGTTCCTTCTATTTGCCAGGCATTTTGCCAGGGATTGGGGATTCCAAGTCACATAAGATATGATTCCTCTTCTCAAGGAATCTAGGAAATGTTTCAGACTTATGCTTGGTGCCTGTAGAAACAAGTCGTTTTGTTCCACAGTTCGTGATTTTTTTCAGAGTCATTGTAAACCCGAGTCCAAATTAATCTAGATTTTCTAAAACAGTCAGATTTCAAATAGTTGGTTCTATACCCAATTAAGTATGAGACAGTGTCTCAGTTATTAATACAGTTAGTGCAAGGGAATAGAATAAACTGCCTCCCATGCTTTGTAGGTTACGGTCTCATTTTAAATTTGTAAACTCGCTGAGATTAACTCTCTATTTGGTAATTCATGGTATCAAATACCTTTCTAAAGAATGAGACCTCTAATTAGTATTTATTAAGTAGCCATAATGCCATCAATTCTTTGTGAGACAAAGGAGGAAGACGAAAGGAGAAAGGCACTTCACATGTATTAATTACCTACATTGTATTATACTTGGTCTATTCTTTTACACCGGGGGTTTGTAAAGGGCCAGATAGTAAATATTTTAGGCTTTACAGGCCATATGGTCTCTGTTGCAACTACTCACTTCTGCCATTGTAGTATAAAAACAACCAAAGACAGGACATCAACAAACGGGTTTGACTATGCTCCAATAAAACTTTATTACAAAAAAAAGGTAGAGAGCCAGATCTGGCCGTTGGGCCATAGTTTGCTAACCCATTTTACAGCACCTCCCACCTCTGTCCTTGGCTCCTCCTAGATGCCCTACCTGAGAAGACCTTGCCTGCGCCCTCATCTATGTACCTTCTACTGATACTTCAAAGTCCTGTTCAAGTCCTCCTTCTGCCTTTTCTGATTCAAGTTTAAGAAATCTTTGAACAAATAATAAATTAACTTTTCTATAGCACTTACACTTTTTCAAGTTTTTTCTCTTTTACAACAATTTTTCAAAATATGCAATGCAGGTATTACTATTCCTACTGAGTCCATGAGAAATTGAAGTGCTACATCTTGAGGATCAGAACAGGAGCAGAAGGGACCACAAAAGCTGTGGTTCCTCCCACCACATCCAGAATCAGATACGGGATGTTGAATCTCGCTTCTCCAGACGCTGCCCCAGAGGCTGGCGGCAACAACTGGGAGGGTAGGATAGTGAATGCCTCTGTGGACAGGAATTGGCAGATTCAACCTCCCCCTTCCTGCCACAATTGACTTTCTAAGGCATAATGGCCTGTCCCACACAACTGAAAAAGTGACTACTTTACATTTCTTGTGATATCGTGGCCAGCGTGGCAAAGCATCATGTACTTTCCCTCCATCCCAACCTCACTTCCTTTTCCCCTCATATTCCCAGTGCCCTGGGATTGTATTCCTGAATAAAACATAAAGGCATAAACTTTGCCTCAGGCTTTGTTTTCTAGAGATCTAAATCTAAGTCTTCAGTCTAAGACCTTGGAGTCGAAATGCCCCCTGGAGATAAATCTCCATGAATCTCGTACAGATCACATAGCCCTACTGAGTCAAAGAAAAAAGACTTTGTCTTCTGCCAGCATCCAGGAAACTGTGGCAAGCTAAGTTGTTGGCTTACGATTGGCATATAATCCTACCCTTCACCATTTTTGACACCCACTTGCCTGAAAAAAGAAAGCCTCCATTGCTGGCGATAACTGAGATGGTAATAATCCCAGGCATACAGTGACATCACAATCAGGAAAGCTTTCATCTGCAGTTGATTGACGTGAGGTGCGGGTAAAGTGCAAGACATTGGAAGGTCAAATGGCTGCATCCTTTGATTGACGGGGACAATGATAACTATAAAGATGGTAGTGTGAAATGGTTATTTGGAAGGCATTTAAAACCTGGTGAAAAAATTAAATCAGGGCAGCTTAAAGCATGTTCTAAAAGTGTTAAGACTCTATGTCATTTTAAAAGAGACTCATCTCCTGCAACTGCAGGGTAGACTGTCCTGAAAATCAGGCTCAGGATACAATTTTTACATGTGGCAGATTTGCAAAGGAGATTAAATGTGCAGCCTCAACATCTCCTATATCAAAATCAGAGCCCAAACAGGTAAGAGTGGGACTATGAAACCTGGGATGGGGACGTTTGTGTATTTAAGCCTGAGAATCTTGGACCCTGTGGGCCAGCAGAAGTCCTTCCCCATTGCCGAAGGAAAATAGGTCCCTCCCTCCCCTCCCTGTCAACTTGCCTAGAGACCATGCACTGACCTTACCTGAAACAGGTGCATGGCAAAATGACATTGATTTTCCTCAGGATCTGCCCCTACTACCCCTCATGGCCTCTAGACCGATAACTGGTGCCAGAACTTACCACAGCCTGAGCCCGGATATACATCCTTATTCTAGGAAGCAACAGACTAAACACCAAAGGAATTGTAGGACTTTGCACATGTGCAGAAGTGAATTTTGAAGATGACAGATCACAGGGCAGAGTAAAAGGACAGATAAGGGATGGTGATTGACATGAGGGCACTTATCTGAGACTCAGAATTCAGTGAGCTGATAAGGACACCTAGAGTCAGTCATAATACACTGCTGGGATGAGTCCTAGAAACATGGGCCTCATGATGGCCTCCAGTAAATGCAGTAAAAATATTGGAACTCCCTTGGCACAGTCTGAAGAAGCAGTCAGAAGGCTCAGAGAGGTGGAACTGCTAGAATGGATTTACTACACAAAACCTGAGATGTGATTAAATTCTTTGGGAGAGTTCAAAGGACACTTCCTTCAATAAGGCAATAGGAAATGTACTAATGAAGGTGGCACAAGAATTGTTGAGATGTTTTATGGTGGCCGCCCTCTGTAGGCAGGAGTTATCATGAATACACTGCCACGGAACCAAGATCCCTAATATAAAGGGGGTTTCAGGATGGCAAAGGCGAGAAAGCAGCACTTGACCATGAGAGGCAAGTTGGACATAATTATCATAATGTGCAGCAAGGGTGGAGTAGCATTTGGGGTACCTTGACCGACAGCAATCTATGGTAACGAGTGACAGATCATGGTGTTCCAAGGGGCAGATAGATGGACAGCTGACTATGGTGTTACTTGATTTGTATAATCAAAACTAAACACTCACACACAGTGATACACAAGAGCTTGTGAGCAGAAGGCTGATATCAATCGCAATGGAAAATCACAGTCCTCTCATCTATTTTCCAGATGTAAGTCAGTTCACACATCCAAAGCTCTATACCCAAAGTTTGTATTAACCAAGCCCTACAATTCCTTTGGGGTACAGTCTATTACTTCCTGGAATAGGGCCTGTGTATCCAGGTTCAAGCTGTGGTAAGTCCTTGTTCTCGTTATTGGTCTGGAGGCCTTCGGGGGGCAGATTGAAGAGGAGGCGAAGTCTCCTTGAGGAATAATTCGGCAACACCTGTTCAAATACATTTGAAAATATTCCTCTGATTCTTCCCCCAGAGAGACTTGTGACCATTTGCCAGGGTAAGTTAGCTTTTGAGAAAGGGGAAAATCCAGAAATTTCAAGAACTGTTAAACATAGGGTCTGAGCAGACACTAATACCAAAGGACCGAAAACATACCACCCTGCTCCTCTGGTCAGAGTGAAGCCATGTGATAAGCACAGCTTTAGCCCACGTCACAGTGCACCTATGAGCCCAGTGACCACACTGTGGTTATTTCCCAGTCATTGCATGTGCAATGAGCATAGACACACTCAGTAACTCACAGGACCTCATGTCTGTCATCTGACTTGTGGAGTAATAATCACTATGGTAATAAGGCCAAATGCAGTCCTCTGAAACCGCCCCCTTTTCTGTCAATATAATACATTAGAAGCCATACTGCATTCCTGAAGGAACTGAAGACATTAATGCCATAACCAAAGACTTGAGAGAGGCAGGGACAGTGGGCCACATCCTACCTCCCAAGTCACCTGACTGGCCTCTGCAGTAACCAGAGGATCATGGTAGATGAACAAGGCTACTGTAAAATTAACCAGACAACAGCCCCAAGACCAACTGATGGGCTAGATAGAATAATATCTTTACTAAAGTAGATCACCATGGACTCCGGTACTTGGTATGTTGCTACTGAGTTGATGAATACTTTTTTTCTTTCCATACCCATTAGAGATTGAATCAAAAGGAATTTTGACTATAGCACACCTTCACCATAATAGCTTTAGGTCTCTGTTAATTCTCTTGACATAATCTAGTCCTCAGGGAACTTGACATTCTGCAGAATGTTTTGACACATTCGTCCATTATTTTGATGATATCATACTAATTGCACTGGAGAGCAGGATGTGGCAAGTACCTTAAATATTTTAATAAAAGGAGGCACACATGTTGGAAGATGAGAGGTAAACTCTACAAATATTGGGGGCCTGGAAAATCACTGACATTTCTAGTGCTTCCAGTGATTTGGGGTATTCCTAGACCTCCCTCTGGGGTACAGGAGAAATTGATGCACTTTGTACACCTCCTACTATGAAAGCAGCTCAGTGTTTGTTGGAATTCTTTGGATTTTAAGGCAGCATTTAGTGCACTTGGAAAAACTCCTCAAATTTATTTATCTGGTGACTCAGAAGGCTGCCAGAGGAAGAGAGACTCTGCAGCAGTTTCAGACTAGCACAAGCTGCCCTACCACTTGAACAGTCTGTCACAGCCAATCGGATGGTGCAGGAGAGATTCATGGTGGATAAAGATGCTGGGCTGGTTCCAATGGATTTGCAGTGCAGACCTGTAGAGTTCTTAAGCAAGACCACATCCTCTGCAGCAAAGAACTACTTTGTTTGAAAAATATCTCCTCATGTGCTACTGGGTCCTAGCTGAAACTAATATCTGACCTTAAAACACCTAGTGACTATGTGACCTGAGCTGTCCATCATGGGCTAGGCATCACAATATACACAGAGTTATAAGGCCAAGCTGGTGTAATAGCAATCCACTACATGGCTAAAATGGTACATTTGGTACTAGACTCCAGCAGATCTAGCAAGCATAAGCAAATTGCAAGAAAAGGTAAATTCCATGGTCAGGTGACTACCATCTCACTTACTTCCGTGGTACCAACACCTTTTTCCAATCCGTATCCACGGCCTCATGGGAGATTCTCTATGACCAACTGATGGAGGAGGATGGACTCGGCCTGGTTCACAGGTGAGTTGCAAGAAATGTCAGCATTTGAAATGGATCACTGCTGCATCACAACCATGCAACAGCGGCCTCCCAGTAAGCAAAGGTGCAAGCATGCATCTAGCCATCCACTTTGAAGGAAGGAGAAAGGGACCTGTAGTACAGACATAAACTTCTGGAAGTAGCTTGGCCAACAGATCAGGAGCTGGGAGGAATAAACCTGGAAATTAAAAAAGGAGGTCTGAATGGACCAATAGAAGAGCTGGAAAAGCTTGACAATCTTTGTATCTCACATTAATGCCCATGAGAATGAATCTATTCCAGAGGAGGTTTTCGAGAACGAAGTTAGACAAGATGTTAGTGGATGTGAGCCAGCTTCTCCCCTCAGTCCCCTAGTGCTTGTTCAGAGACGGAGGCTATGCACGGGCCCAAGATCATGGGCTCCTTCTCTCCAAGGCTTCTGCCACTGCCAAATGCCAATTTGTCAGCAGCACAGATGGATGCCGAGTTCTCAGTATAGCACGATTCTTTGGGAAGACCAGCCTGGTGGCCAGCTGATTTCATTGAGCCCCCTTCACACCCAAAGGAGCATGAGTTCATCCTCACTGAAATAGATACATGCTGCAGATATGGGTTTGCTCATCATGCTTGCAGTGCTTCTGTCAGAAATCCCAAGCAAGGGCTTATAAAATGCCTGGTCTATTGATGATTATCCAAATCAGACTGTCTCAAGGGACCCACTGATAGCAAAGGAAGTACAACAATGACCAGGGGTTAACTAGTCTTTGCATCTCCAGAGGCAGTCTGCCTGACAGAATGGCATAGCAGCCTGTTGACAGCTCAGTGCAGGCATCAGTTCTTGGAAAAAACCTTACAGGGCCTCATGCTACCTTTCAAGAGATAGTACAGGTATTGAAGCAATGGCGGATATATGACACTATGCTCCAACAGCTAGAATCAAGGGATCTAGGAGCCAAGTGATGGACGTAGGAGAGGCCCCCTTGCCAACACACCCCTGACCCATTTGTGGACTTCGTGCTTTCTATCCCCACATGCTTGGGTTCAACCAAGTTCTAGAGGAGATCACCCCCACTAGAGGGCACAGGAAGGGTTCCACTGAGCTTGAAGCTATAACTACCACCAGGTCACTTTTGGCTCCTCGTGCCAGTAGACCAGTTTGCAAAAAAAGAAGTCCTCATAGGTTAAGCTTTACCAATGAACAATAGGAGTCAGGAAGGTGCCAGGAAATAAACTCTTCTCCCTTTGTCTTCCACCTTGATGGACCAGTCATCCAAGGCACAGTGGTTCTGTACAGCCTGTCCAGAGATGTTGCATGTGACCAAGAAAGATGTTATACTTTCTTGTGATGCTGTGGCCAGCTTGGTAGTAGACATCCTTGTTTCTACTTTGCCTCCTTCCTTTTCTTACTTCCTTTCTCCTGGAAGCCCTCACTGTCCTGGGATTGCAGCCCTCCAGAAAGCATTAGCATGTAAGGAAATCAGGCTAGGTGAGACATGTACATGAGTATCAATTTGCCAGGAGGCAGTGGGTAGGAATTGGATTCCAAGCCAGAGTTTAATGCCCTAAGGATCAGACATGGATTGAGGCCTGCACAAAGAGGTTGGACACAGACCCCAGACAAATTACAGGTAAACAGGCCTATCATAGCAGCCCAAGAATCCAGAGAAGAGAAACTGATTCCTGTGCTCCCTTGGTGACAGGTGCACAAAAAAAGGGAGGTGGAGGGTTAGGAGGTTGTGGGTCAGCTCATCATTTATCCAGGCCAAATGCTGACACCCCCTCCAGGAAGCCTTCCCTTGCCCTCTCTGTCTCCTCTTCCTGGGCTGGAAGAGATGTCCCCTCCCTGTGCTTCATTCACATAGCTGGATCCATACATTTGCCTCATTTCACTGGATTGTCTATTTTCATATCTGCCTCATATCACCTCACTGCTCACAACCACCACGGCTCCCGATTTTACTCGGAGTGGAAGCCAAAGTTCTTACAGCAGCCAAGAGAGCACTTTGTAATCTGTCCCCCCCCCCCAACCTCTCCGACCTTTCCTCCTTGCCCACTCTGCTCCAGTCACACTTTCTATTGCTCCATCACCCAGGCACTCTCCTGCCAGTACCCCCGGTGGGTTCCTGTGTCTGGAACAGTCTTCCCCAGACATCTTCAATGCTAACTCCCTCACCTCCTCAAGACATGATTTCAAGGGTGGCCACCTTCTCAACGTGGCCACCCTAACCACACAACTAATATTAACACCTGCCTACCTTCATCTCCTCCCTCCACAGTACTCCCAAATCCCACTGTGAACAAGACGGCAGCCCCTCACCTCTCCCCTGTAGAAATGCTCACCGACTATGAGGATATCATGGGGCACAAAACTCAGGAATGAATGCATCTTAGACTGGAGGCAGCCATACCATCTCACGACTACAGCCCTTGCCCACGTGGAGGTAAGAGTTCTGAAAAGCCAAATCATCTCATGTGGTCACTGCTTGCCTTCATCCTCCTCCTCCCTGATCACTTCCCAATACTTAAAGACTTTGCATCCTTTGAACTTCAGAGATTTTTGTCATCTGCTCTGAGAGGGAGCAACTTTGCCATAACAGTGTCCACCTGTTGGTATTTTTCTCATGCACAGGAACTTTGAGAATTGCAGCCACCTCTGGAGAGGGCGATTAGAAAGGGAAAGTTGCATCAACTGACTTTCCTCCAGTTAGCATGTAAGTGGGGCATCTCTAGCTGGTGCTCAGAAGAGGCTCCCATTAACAGTAATGGGCCCTCGGGATGCTTCAAAGGCAGAACCAGCTACTGGATTCAGACACTCCCGGTGGGAGTGAAGGCTGCTGAACTCACTGTCTGGGGTGGAGAAATCACTCCCATTAGTTATTCAGCTCTGCCTCCTCCACTTCGCCTGCATAACCAGAGGGTCGTTTACATACACACGCTCACTGTCTTATTAGAGCAAAGGAAGCACAGGCCTCAGTCTCTCTGCCAGTTTCTAAAATGCGTTATTTGCGATTCAATTTCACATGGCCTGCAGAAGCAATAAAGGGCAAAGGGAATTACCCTGTAATGTATTCCAAAAGCACTCCCTGCACACCCACACTCCCGAGGATAACAATTTGCCAATATAACCTTTAATTAAATGAACAGAAATCATGCAGACCCCATGGTGTAGGAAGTCACTAAATAGAAGGAAATTATGTATGAGTTGCCCCCAGCCACTCATTTTAACTTGAATAGAATCTGTCAGTAGGGGCTGTAAAGTGCTCTACGATAAAAACGGAAGACTACCCTTTCCTTGCATCTGCAGGGCAGTCTGCAGGCATGGAATGGGCCTCTGGCCACACACTGGGGCGAGGGGGTGGCATCATCTAGAAAACTTTCTGTGGGGGAAGAGGGAAGCTCACAGGAAGCTGAGACACCCATAGTCCCAGAGATGCTCCCCAAGGCCTTTGAATCAATTGGACAACTTCCCAGCCAAGCAGACTCTTGCCCTCCTCGTCAAATCTCAAGAGCAGCATTCTCTTTGTAGGCAAAAGCATTTGATTCCTACAATCCTGAATGATTCCTAAGTGACAGTGTTGTCTTACCTGGGGAGGAGGAAGGACAAGCAAAACGTCCCCCTGCTTTCTCTCACCTGTCCCCTCTCTTCCAGGCCCCCTGCCACTGCCCTACTTCCAGCCTTCATTATCACCTGCCCAACTACTGCCAGATGGACCCCTGACCTATCCTCCCCATGCCGGCCACCTCTCACCCTCGATGCACAACCCTATCCCCTTCCACCCCACACACATGCCTAACACATGCCAGAACAAACAGCCTAAAGTGCATGCCCCTTTCCTGCTCCAAATTCTGCCAGCATCTCCCCTGCTCCAAGGATAGGGCCCAACCTCTCAGCCTCATGTTCCAAACTCCATTCATCATTCCAGTCTTCACTGCCATGACCCCATTCACAGCCCTAGCATCAGCCAAACCTGGACTATATCCTCCCTACTCCTGTCACCTCTGCGTCTCTGTTCACAACGTGCCCTCTGGATGGAACGTTCAGCCCTGCTCCTGCCGTCACCCTGCACTTCCAGATTTGTAAATTTCATGTGCTCTTTATGGACTAGCCCATTCCTTCCACCTCCATGAAGCCATCCCCCATGGGAGTTCATCTTGTCCTTCTTTGTTATAGCTTCTCTCACCTTCTATCTTGCCATGTAGTTACTTCTTCTCCTCGTCTAGAAGGTAAACCCTTTCGAGAACAGGAAACTATTCACTTTTGCATCTGAGTTATACACACATAGAGAAACCACAGGTACTTAATAAATGTTGGTTGGATAGAATTTAATTTTGAAGATAGTTTATTTTTGTGGGGCTTGGATAAGGATTGGCTTTATTTAGCAGAGAAAAGAATCTCCCCCCATGCCAATCATTAGCAGACTGTTGGGGGGGCAGAATTCTAAGGAGAGGATACCAGAAGCTGAGGCTTTGAGAAATGGGAGGCATACTACAAGATGCTGGGGGGCATGTGAGAAAGAGGTGGAATGTGACAGCTAGATTTTATTAGTCCAGGGCTACTCAGTAAATCAACTAATTTCTCCTGGGAAATTCTCTGAGGTTTAAGAGAAGTGGAAGCAGATTCACTCTAAAGGGATGTGATGAGTTAATCCTGATCCTTGATCAGGATTGATCTGCTCCTTGGATCAGGACTGCCTGATCCTTGGATCCCAGGTTCAGTCCAGCCTCCTGCAGCAAACCTTCCTAACTGTTCAGGGCCACTGTGCTCCCTGCCTTCACTGACTTTAATACCATTCAGCTTAGTGCTAAATTATACATTGCTTTTTTTATCCATTAAAGTTTCATGGGACGTACCCATATTTCACCAACTTGACTATGGAGAGATTATGTCTGAAGCTACTAAAGGCCCACCAGCAGCCAATGCCCTGCTGGGTATGAGTTGTGCTTAATACCTGCCTGTGGACTGACTCACAACTTTTGGGCTTCCCATAAAGACTGAGACACTATAACGGCTCCACTTGGCTCCCAAAGAGGTTAAGAAGAAATTTCATGTGATGTTTGCTGTTGCTTAACATTTCTACAATTCCTACGGGGGCATCATCATCAATTGGTAAACAAATATAAACACCAGTTTTTGACAAGTATTCTTCAAGATTTAAAAAAATACAAACCATGAAGATAGTGGGTAGCCTTGCCATACAGGAAGCATGAGTTCATAGTCTAACATGGGAGGGAGAACTCCTACAGACCTCAATATATAACAGAGCAAGGCAGGGGGCGCTAGCTCCAGGAGGTTGTTGAGAGGGCAAGTGCTGTCTGAGGACAGACACCATTCTCTGCTCTCTGAAAGTCTTCCAGGAAAAAAATAGCTCTGAAATCCTCCACTAGGTCCTTCTCCATCTAAAGTTTTACAGACTTGAAGGGAATACCAGACAAGACTCAGCAACGAATTTCACACAGTAGGAATTCTCACTCGGCTCACCCTGTCTATGTCTTGAGTTTCCTGAAAAGGGCACAGACCCATCAGCCTGGGGGTTATGCTGCCCACTTTGTACTTACCCTGCAGGAGAGGAGCAGCCCAGAAGTCCGGCACCCCAGACACGTTCTTAGCAGACTCCACAGAACTCAGTTGACCCTGGCCCTGCGAACAGTCCTCAGAGCTACAGAGCTCGCTGGAGCCCCCTCTGACCTTCCCCGCAAAGTGCATTTCACGACTAGCCGGCAGGGAAACAAAAACTAAATCACAAGGAAAATAAAGCTAGAAAAAAGGACAATCCTACAGAAAGGATAGGCTTTTTTCCCATCTTTTTTTAATATCCTGATAGTAAACCTGCTAAGAGAAAATGATTCTGGATGAAAAATCAATTCAAATTATAACTACTGAAAAATTGAGAAAATATTTAAGGTACTTTGCCTACGTCAGTGACAAATATTTCTTCAGTCACTCAGTTAAGACATGGACCCTTTCAAGTCCATACTGATGTTAACGTGCAATGACTGCTCAGAGGGACTCAAGGTCAAGAGTATGCTAAGCATGGGTGACCCAGGAAAGCTCAGCTCAAGAGACAACGTGTGAGGCATGCAAGAAAATGGGTTGTAAACTCTAAGCTTTTGAGTTTTTTAGATATTTTTCTCATTATAAAGGAAATACTTGTTCATTACAGAAAATATGGCCAATAATTTACATAGAAACATCACTTAGATTCCCCTCACCTGAAAGGGACTCAAATTTACATTGTGCTGGGCACCAATGTAGATGCATTATACACACTATCGCATTCTTCTTGTACAACTGCTCTGAGTTTATGACACTAAGGATCAGAGAGGTTAATTAATCTACCTGAGGTTGCATAACTACCAAGTGGCAGGGTGAGAAAATGAACCCATCTCTGCTAAATTCTAAGTCCTATCTCTTCTTTTTATACCACCCTCTTCCCAGTCTCAAATATTAAGCAGTGCTCCTTCCAAACCTGTGACTACCCTAGCATGTTGGATGGACTCCACCTTAAACCTGCTGAGGGAGATTCATGTGCCTCCTCCTTGGCCACCAGGTTCTTTGCCACCCAGGGACTCCCCAGGAACAGCAAGTGTTGCAACAAAGGGCTGGTGACAGCCAACAGTGCAGCGGCTCTCACAGCCACCTCCACTGGCAACAGTACCAGTACAATGGGTTCAAGACCAGGTGCAGGGAGGCAGAGAGAAGAGCTCCGTGGCTGACTCTCCCTCTATCATAGTCACGTGTCCCAGCAGCCACTGGGCTCCAGCGACCTGGGTGATGGCTGCCACCTGGTTTAGGAGCAGGGGACAAAGAAGACCTCTTGGAGACAGTCCCAGTATCTGTCCTTACAGATTTGTTCCAGGTGACTGTTTAGTTCTGGCCAGAGCAAAGTGGCTTCTTTTATGTTTGATTTTGTTTTTGTCTCACTCAATGCCTTCTCATTTAGTGAAAGATGCTGTACAGAGGGAACCACTTTCACATATTCCCAATTACCACCTGCTTATTACCAATTAAATAAATCACACTCACAAATCCAAACAAATCTTCCTAATAAGCAAGTCAAATCAACATTTCAAAACACTAGTCTAAAGCCACCAGGCCTACTAGGACTTCCTGGCTCTGGGGAAATGTGACATTACTTCTGGTCCAGGCATAAAAGCTCTCAAGGTGATTTTTCTGGTATTGTCTCATGACACCTAGGAATTGGCTCCAGCTTCTTAGACAAAATCTACAAAAGAATAAGACCAATGTGCCGGGCTCCCCAAGACCACCTCTATGTTGGGAGATGTGCTAGAAGGACTCACAGGACTCAGCATACAGTTGTACTCGAGCTATGATTTATTACAGTGATGTAGGAAGGACGCACAGCCCAGATCCTAAGGGGAAAATGCCCAGGCTTCCCTCTGCTCTCTCCCTGCCAGGAAGGGTCACACAGAGCCCACTCTTCCTCCAGCAACAATATGCCACGTTTCTGCCCAGGGGAGCTAATTAGAGACTTAGTACCCAAGATTTTTACTGGGGGCTGGTCACAGGGGCATCCTCTGCCTAACATACCAAAATTCCCAACTCCCACAAGGAAAGCAGGTGTTTAGCATAAACCATCCTGTTTGCACAAATAGTCTAGACACAGTAACCCATCCTCATCAGTTAGGGAACAGTCAGACCCTCCTGAAATTCAAGTTCCCAGACACCAGCCAAGGACCAACTTCCAACAGACCTTTCTGAGGAGACCAGCAGCAGGCCTGCAAGGTTAAACTTTTTCTGCATAACTGAACACTGAAAGCCTTGTCTGTGCATATGTTGTCTCAAACAAGAAGAAGAAAATCAATCCAATTGATGACTTGGCACTGGGCATGTCTCTCCTCATAGATATGCTCACAAAGCACTGCTTTTCCAGCTTTCTTATCACTGCTTCAATAACAAGAACTATGTGATTTCTTATTTAACATCTGTCTCACCAGCTAGAATCTGGGCTGGCCTTGTGAGTTCCTTTGACCAACAGAATGTGGTAGAAGTGACATTGTATGGGCTCCAGAAGCTAAGACTCAAGAGCCCCTGCACTTTTTGCCTTCACCATCTTGGAACGCCGCCCTGAGATCACCATGTAGAAAGCTGGTCCCGCCTCCTGGGAGAAGAGAACTAAGGTGCCCCAGGCTGGCCAGTACCAACTTCTAGACACATAGTGAGCCCATTCAGGATCTCCCAGCCTTGAGGACCCTACAGCTGAATGAGGGAGCCCTGGCAAAACCAGTAGAGGAATTAACTAGCAACCTACAGAATCATGAGAAATAATAAATCCTTGTCGTTTCAAGCTAGTCAGTTTTGGGGTGGTTTGTTATGCAGCAATGAATAACTGATAAGTAACAGTGGGGTTTGTTTTTCTTGAGCCTTTCTCTGCACAGCTGCAAAGCTTCTTATTCTATAAATGGAGCTTAATCTCCCAAAGGAGGTCCTTCTCTTTCTCTTCTTACCTCTGTGTCCCTGTCTTTCTCTATTTTTTTTATTCTGGACCGAAACTGACACATAACCTGGGTTAATAAGACAAAACCATCCCTGGCAGGGTTGGAGAGAGATGGCGGGAGGATATCAGAGAAGACAAAGAAAACATACATGCCCTTTGGAAAGACACTATTAATATATCTTGTCACTATCACCAAACAAGAGAAGGAACAGAGAACCTATGGCCCTCTGGGGACCCCAGGCCACCCGCATAATAAGAGAGAATGCCCCCAAAGTGAAAGAGAAACGCTGCCTTCTCCCAGCTGCCTTGCACAAAGGCACTAAGTTGTCCCTCAGATGGTCTCTGTTCCATCTCTTTTTCCTCCTTCTGACCACTGATGGCAGCCATCATTATCTTTCTGTTAACTTACTTGCCTGTTTTCCGCCCCCAACCACCCAACAATGGGCTGTGAGCCCCAGCTCCTGAGGAGTTTGTCTGGTTCTTCCACAGATTCCACCACCTGGAACAGCGTCCGGTACCCAGCAGAGGCTCTTAAACATTTGTTGACTGCATGGATGAATTTACAATGAATGAATGAATGAACAGAGTGCATTTTCTGGAAATGAGTCTATGCTAACTCTAGCCTTGGACAAAAAAGAGTAGGAAGAAAAGCTAATGAGAACAGAATAATATTATTATAAACTTAACACAACTAAACGTACAAATTGAACGCAAGTAAAGATAATAATATCAGTCCTTACACAGCACACTATCAGGCACTGCTCTAAAAGCTTTCCATATGTTAACTTTTCCTCCTCATGACAACCCAATGAGGTAAGTAGCTTTACTACTATCACCTCCATTTCACAAATGAGGAAACCAAGGCACAGAGAAGGGAAGCGATTTGCCTAACGCCACCCAGATGGTACACAGCCAAGCCTGGTCTTGAACCCAGGCTGTCTGTCTTAGAGTCTAAACTATTAATCACCACACTATACAGCCTCCTAAAGATAAGTCAGCAAAGCCCAGAGTGTTAAAAAAAACAAAAACAAACAAAAAAACACATAGGAGGGAAGAGCTGGAGAAAATGGAGGGGCCGGGAGCCGGGTAGCAGTTTTTGTCCCTGGGGTGTAAAGATCTAAAATTAAGGCTCAGTGTTGGGTGCTTTCTCTCGCCAAACAGTCCGCCTTATCAAATAGACGAAGCGCAGTTCCTGTTTATTGCTGAGTCGCAGGTTTCAGATTTGAGCTGGGTCACAAAATTATTCAAACAAGCTAATGACATCCTCCTGCAAAAAGCGGGGGCACCCCACCCTCTTGATATGTGAAGTCTGCCTCCCACAACCCCTGGTGGCTCCCTCTGTTCCTGAGTGCACTCTTGTGTGGCCCTGAGTGATGGGCTGCGTCCTCCTCCCCCAGGCTATGAGCATATGTGACATAAACTGCTGTCAATCTCATCTGTCCAGTGTGAGGTATGGCATGTTCAACCACCCCTCCCTCGCCAAGGGGATATAGAGGAGGTGATTAAAACAGTCATGGGGAAGAATTAGAGAAGGAAAAGGTGGATGGATCTAGGATGATCTTACTGTCTTGCACCCTGGCCCCAGCCAGCCTGAATGTGATTCACACCATTGGGCAGCCCACTAACATAGGAAGGGCCAGAAAAAAGTCTGAGGCTCCCAGTAACTCATATGGGGCTCCCACTAATGTAGTTCCGAACATTCCAATCCCTCAGCATGTCAAGGTGACTATCACTGGGACGATGGCTGCCAGGAGAGCCTGCACACATGGCACTTAACAGACATTTATTGAATTAATACAATAAAATGCTTTAATACTATGGTTAGTAAATGGCTTGCGATTAAGCTCTTTGCAAATATCCTACATATCCTACTGCCATTAAAGTGATTATGCGGAAAACAACTTTTGACAAAAAGCTATGTGTAACTAGCAAGAAATGAAATTGTATGTGCAATATAGTTTTCATTAGATTTTTTTACAAAGCTAAATGTATGAGGAAAATGACTAGAAGGCCACACACCAAAATGATGATAGCAGTTGTGTTAGGGCTGAGATTATTTTAAATGTTTCTTGTTCTTGCTATTTTCCAAGTTTTCTGAAGTGTGGTATGTCACTTTCAAAATTGGAAATGTCCTCAATAACATTTTAAGATAAGCTCCTCTTAGGCTGGAATTAATGTTGTAACAATGTTTTACAGGCATTAGCTCTAGCATGATGCTAGGCATTTAGCAAGTACTTGGGAAATACATACCAGCCATAACATAGAGAAAGAGAAGATGCCATGATGTCCTGTGAGAAGGACTGTGAGCTGAAAGCCCAGAGTTAAGGGCTCTAGACTGAGCTCTGTCAGGAGCTACTTTGTAACTACAGGTAAGCCACTTTGCAACATCTCATTTTCTACATCTGTAGAACGGAGAATAACACCCACAAGGGTCCTACATTATTATTCTAGGGCAAGAGTCATCAAAGGCTCCAGATGGTTCTGGAATTTTCTTGGCAGGGTCAGCACCCACTCTGTTCCTCATACATCCCAGATCACCATCTCAAAACCCAGTATAGGTCAAGCATCTCAGATTCCCCATCCCTCTCTCCAGTCTACTCCCCTGCCAGGTACACATGGGCCAGGCCAATGAGTTACAGGATGTCCCCGGCAGCCTGTTACTGGCTTTGCTGACCCATATACCCAAAGCCTTAACCCAGAACAAGCCCCTGCCCAGATCTGGCTGTGCTCTGTAGTTATGCATCTCCTTCTCATCTGGGGTTACAGTGGTAGTTGCCTTACTGATATTAAATGAAGTTTAAAAGACTAGTATTTCAGCAACAGAGAAGTTAAAGGTAAGAAAAAAAAAGGCAGAAAAAGATCAATTATTGGCAGAGTTTTCAAATCCATCATGTTTTAGGCATACTTTCTCAGAAATTGAAAATTAACCTTTCCCTCTTCTCTTTTCTTATTTGGACTAGCAACAGTTTGTTGCACTGAGTCTCCAACTGGCTGACAAAGAGGCTGCTCTGGTTTAAATTACCATTTTAGCTTCTCCAGCCCTTTATCATATATTAACATCTCAGCTTGAGTGCAGGCTCATTGATTGGTATCAAACGCACATTTTTCATTTTGCTCCAATGGCTCCTTTTTTCCTAAAATAGTGTCTTCTCCGTCCATTCAGCCCAGGCCAGATACCAAGCCTGACTTTAGCATTAGCTGACCTTCAGATGCATCAGATCCATCCATCAGAGAAATCGTCCATCTGCAGTTTGTGGATTATCACACAAAGGGCAAAGAGCAGCACAGCAGGCCGGAAGAAATGCACAGGAAGAGGGTTACCTTCAGCAAGTCACATCCTTCTCTGTGCACAAAGCACAGGCACTGAACTGAATCAGCTATCTTTAGGAGTCTGGGAGTCAGGTTTGAGGTAGGGAGACATATTCCTAGGAGGTTTTATAAGGATCACATGGAGGATTTTTGTTTTTCAAAGTTTTTCAAAGTACCCTACAATCCCAGGTTTCAAAACACCTCTACTTAAGGAGGGTTGAGAGCCCTTATGATAAGTATTGGCTTAGTGACCCTTTTTACTTTTAGGTCTGATACTTTGGAATGTGACTAATGTTTATGAGATGTAGTCTACAAGAAACATCATCCCATGATGACAAAGGCTCTACCTAGGGAGTGTGGTTTTAAAAGGAGCACTGACCTACACAATCCTCGAGACAACTAAAAGCTAGTTATTTCTGATGACACTGACCAATGTTATTTAAATTCAAGGAGGGTGCTTATCCACAGTTCTTTGTCAGAGGCAGTGTGTGTGTTATAAAATCTTCACGACTGTGTATATATCATATATAATACATGCCAATTACACAGCTATCTAATTCAGTAAGAAGAATGCCCTGGAAGAAATACACAAACTCAGAATTCATGAGGCACAATGAAAGTATTCCAAATGTCATAGCAAACCATAAGAGCAAGGAAATAATCCATAAGCCTGAATATAGCACCTGCCACACAGAATGACTTGTGCTGGTACTAAAGAGGACACTGAGTATTCATTGCCCAGACTCTGCCTCCAAATGACCTATAATTTAGTTAAAGAAGTATATATACATATAAAAAGATGGTGCAATGCAAGGCAGTAGATGCCACACCCACTATGGACACAGTGGGGATTCAGAGGCAGATGGTCAGGGTAAAGCTTTCTGGAGACAAAGAATCCGACCTCACTTGGAAACCTGGAGAGGACCAGAAAGGGAGGGGAAAACAACTGCTCCCTGGGGAATCAGAAATGTGGAAAAAATAGACTTTATGTTAATTAAAAAATGAGGTTGCTTAAAAAGGGCTGAGGTACCCTTTGAACATGGTAGCACACAGATCGCATTCTTTCTCCCCTTTTCAATAAGAACCCTGAACCAAGACACAAGCACAAATCCTACCTTTGATGAGCCCAGAAGACATGGAACTGTGAACACAAAATAAGAATGGAGACCGGAAGCAGAGAGAGGATACACTTGGGCTGCCATTTCAGAAGGAACAAGAAAGGCCCACTCTAAGGTGAGGAGCACACCAAGAGGTATAGAATCAAAATTCCTTGTTTTTACAATACAGTGGAAATAGTTTGTGAACTGCTGTCAGTTTGAGCCTCCCTGGACCCAGTTCTGCTGTGAGAAGGAAACGACGATGAGTTGAATAAGGAGCCACACAGACACGCCAGGCATGCAGAAGGCAGTTTTTCCACACGATGAGGGAGGAGAGAGATGTGACACCATGAACGGCTCTACAATTGCTGGTCTTCATCCACTAGACAGAGGTGAAGGCTAAAAGGACTCACACGAAACACTGGAACGAAGGAAACTCCCTCCTTGAATACTGATCTCTTCCCTGTACAAACCTCCTACAAATTATAAATAGCTAGTCTGGAAAAAAAATTCACCTAATTCAAAACTAAGTCACCAAAAAGGAACTAGTACAGGCTCTATAAACAATATTGCAAGAAAATAAGGAAAAGAAGAGGAAAAAATATGGCAAAGGAGATTTGTTGGAAAAATATTGCCATGGAAGAGATACCAAAAAAGCGAGGAAATACTTTACCATGAATTTTTAAAAACTTAATGAAGCAAGCACACATACACACACACACACACACACGCACACACACAATGAAGCAGATATGTAAGAGCTCATGGAAAACGTTGTAAGACAGAAGAATCTGAAGCATAAGCTAGTAGAAATCTGGAAAGAAATCAAATTCAAAAAAAAAATAAAACCATATAGAAATAAAGGAAAAATTGAAAGCAGCACAAGAAAAACAAGACAAACCTAAGAACACAAAGGAAAAGATTGTGATAGGAAACATGAGAAAAAAATGAAATGGAACTGAATGAAAAGGTTAAAAGGATTAAAAAGAAAATGATCAATAAGGAAGACTGGCAAAGGCCATACAGGAATATTTAAAGATATGATTCAATAAATCTTCCCAGAAATAAAAGAAGATTTGTACACATTTAAGGTCACAGAGAATCTGGGAAAAAAATCAACAAACACGATCCGGTACATTTATAAGACTTCAAAGATAAAGAAAGAATCTTTGGGCAGCCAGGCACCCCTCGGTTAAAAGAAGGTAAAAAGAGATTGGCCTCAGGCTTTAACATCGTATCATTTTCTATTAGAAGACAGTGGGTTGATACCTTTGTAGCTAGTCCTCAAGAAAACACAGTATGGCTGAAGAATTTTATACCTACAAAAACTATCACTCATTATAATGGTAGCAAACCAACATTTTTTAATATGAAAGAATTTCAGGCATTTTGTTCCTATGAGTCTGCCCTGAAAAACCTATTAGAGAAAGAACTTTCCAGCCACCCAAGAGATGAATGGAAAACAATGACAAAGTCCTAGAGAGGAACGCTGAATCTGTTTAAATGTGGAATAAGACTCAAACAAGTTGAGATTTATGATTAAAAAGTAGGTTGTAAATGTTATAAACCCTAGCAGTGTAGATCTGATATAACTAACAGTTAGAAGGGGAAGGAGGAAGAAGTCACAGTATTCATTATCTCCTACAGCTGAGAGAGAAAAAGGTATCATGAAAAGCTGATAAACATATTTATTTAAGAGCACAAAGGTAAATCCTAAGAAAACAGTATAACTGCTGAAACAGAGTTGGGGATGAGAGAAAAGGAAGGAGAGGGAGAGTATATTTAGAGAAGGTTCATCTGACAGCTTCCTCCCCATTGAGCCTGTCAAGCCTATCTCATATAATAACCTCTCGCCTTGCTGTTTGTTGCCCCAGACACTCCAAACACTTACCTACCCACTCAGTCACTCATTCAACAAACATTCACTGAGCACCTAATATGTGCCAGGCACCGAAAATAGGACAATGAGCAAAACAGACAACATTCCTGCTCTTATAAAGCGTACATTTAATTTAAATAAACATATTACAGTAGGCTCCCCTTACTCCCAGGGGACACATTCCAAGACCTCCAGTGGATGCCTCAAACCACAGAGAGTACCAAACCCTTTATATACTACCTTTTTTCCTATATATGCATATCTATGACAAAGTTTAAGTTAAAAACTAGGTACAGTAAGAGATTAATAACAATAAATAATAATAAAATAGAACAATTATAACAATATACTGTAATAAAAGCTACCATAGATATTAGCAGCCTTAGCATACAATCTTTTTCCTTTCCTTAATTTATTAAGTCAGGAACTTTCACCTTTTCACTTAAAGGAAGCATTTTACGGCTTCTCTTTGACACATCAGAATTGCCAGTCTCACTACTCTTGCGCTCTGGGGGCATTATTAGGTAAAATAAGGGTTATTTGAACACAAGCATTTCAATACCCTGACAGTGGATCTGATAACCCAAATAGCAACTAAGTGACTAAGGTCAGGTAGCACATACAGCGTGGATACACTGGGGAAAGGGCTGATTCAAGTTCCGGGTGGGATGGAGTGGGTCGGCCCAAGATTTCACCACATTACTCAGAATGCACGCAATTTAAAACTTATGCATTGTTTATTTCTGGATTTTTCCATTTAATATTTTCAGACTGTTGTTGACTGCAAATAACTGAAACCATGGAAAACAAAACCATGGATAAGGGGACTACCGTATAAACAAATAGCTATGCAATATAACGCCAAGTAGTGGTGAGCACTATAAATAAAGCAGAATGAGGACAGAGTGACGGGAGGGGAAGGGTGAGAAGGTACCAGAGGCCAGAAAGAAAGGATGGGTGAGCCTGGTGAACACGAAAGGGAGAAGCATTCTGTGAAGGTGGAACATCAAAGACCCAGAGGCAGACAGGACCTGCACGTGCCTGAGCCGTCAGAATCCAGGCAGCCTGGCTTCCCTCCCCAGCTTAGAGAGCGTTTTACTCACCTCTGTACATTTGAGTCCTTCTCCCACACACACACTGTCTCTCACATGCATGTGCACACACTCACACACACACGCTCAATCTGTCTCTCACACGTGCACACAGTCTCACACATACACACAAACGTGCACACTCTCTCTCTCTCACACACACACCTCCACAGTGGGAATCTGCCCTCAGTCTGCCTCCACGCCCCCACAGCCTCACTCTGAGAAGCAGCCTCCTGGTCCCCTCCCCTCTGACCTCCTCTTCTTGGTACAAGCTCTCAGGGGCAGCTTGTGGTCTCACAGCGTTGTCCTTTGGCCTCTACCTGTGAACACCAGAAAAAGCTGAAATCTGGGCTAAAACGCAGAGAAAATCAAGCACATATGGCACACAGAGTCAGGTTGCTAAGGAAAACTTCAGCACCTTTCACCCAATTGGTTCCAGAGTATTTTATAAGCAAACTGAAACGAAACCCTGCAGTCTGCTGGAGCTGTTTGAAGCCTCGGAACTGGAGATACCAATTAAAAGGAAATGGTTGGCTGTTATTGATCTTATGTTAGCTCAGCTGGCTGGCAGAGGAGAGGCAAGGAGTTCAAACATAACACAGAAAGCTTTCTCATCTCTTCTCAGGGGCACTCAATTCGGCGTCTATTCCCTAGTTGCCCACCAGCACCCAGCAGCCTGGATGGGCATCACAGGGTGTGGGTGAAGGAAGCCAGGAGGGAGGGATACACATTTACGGAGAGGCCGCCAAGTGCCGGCACCATGCCAGGCAATTTATGCACGCTTTCCGGTGGAAATTTTACAAATCCCAGGCATAGGTAATAACAGTATTGCAGGTAAGAAAATGGAAGTTCAGAAGGTTAACACGTCAAAAAATGCACAGGCCTCCCAGGCAAGCTCCTGTAACCAAATGTCCCTTACCAAGTGGAAGCCAGCAGAAAGATGGAGGACAACGCCACTCACTTTGGGATTCTATGAAACACAATCACGAAAGGATGAGAGCAGAAAGCAAACGCTGGTGGCCATCTGCTTTGCATGAATTCTATGCTGATCAGCAGCAGAGACCTTCGCAGGCACGGTTACAACCCAGGGACTGAGGAGCTCCATCCAGACACCTATCGGATAGCTTCGATTCCAGCACACTCCTGCAAACCTCAGCCGGGGAGGCTTTCACACCAGGCCTTCCGTAACCATGCTGGGACCGGGGCCCTGACCAGAGGATGTTGAAATTGACAAGAGCAATGGGAGCCCCGACAGCTCCATGCCCCACAGCCGCCTGCAGCAAGCTGGCAGACCAGATTCTGCCACCACTCTCTGCCTGGGTCTGCTTTCGTTTTCACCCGAGTCAGCCTCACCGCTTCTTCCCTAAAGATTATGAAGGACCTTGATATGGGATTATACCAGGGGATGGTGGAAGGTTTAGGAAAAGAGGAGAGGCAGGAGATATGGGGACAAAATGGAAAAAAAGAAGTGAGACCACCTTGTGCCTCCAGGAGAAGAGAGAAAATAATTCCAAGATCCCTTGATATTCCAGGCAGAAGGCAGAGAGAAAATGGTGATAAATGCCAATCATCTAGGCTCGCTGAAAAACACTTTAAAAAGAAACGAATCAGTGCTTCATTAAAAACACACTTGCTCTCAGTGCGACTGAGAAACAAAGATGATGAGAATTGAAGTGGAACGCTTTTGGCAAGTAAAAATCACAAGAAAGGGCTGATGAGAAGCCCTCCACCCCAAGACAACCAAATGGAAATTCAAACAACATTAAGAAAGGGAGCACCAACCGGGCCAAATGTTTTGTTGGGGCAGGAAGAGGTTTGCAGACACCTTGCTAGCATCGATGGCAGCTCTGGCTACGGTCACTGCTCGCCTGCTATTACTCAGAAACTCAACTGCTTATTTCTGACTATTCAACGCTCAACTCGGCCGCAAGTAGAGTGTTTAATACCATCTGCGGTGGTATTTGAAAAGCTGCAGTTTGCAAATAGCCTGCGGGGTTTTGCAGAGAGCTGGCTGGGAGAGGTAAAGTGATTCTTCCTGAAATTTGCATCACCTCATGGAACAGGAGGCTGACCTCCCATTTCCCCACAGAGGGTACCAAAAAGGCGTCCGGGGCTGCACTGTCTGGACAGAAGGGGAGAAAAACCAATTTCAGATTCCCTGGGTGAGATTCTGTCGCATTCTCAAAGAAAGCAACGATTCCCACAGTACACGTAGAGGGGAGTTGGTGGCAGTGGGTATAAAATGGAAGAGGCATTGCCATTTTCTGACCTAATGAAATAGGAAATAAAGTATCCCGAGGTTATTAGACCTTTTCATCGGGTGGGTCTCTGCCTTAGTAAACATCCTCTAGAAGGATAAATGTCAAAGATATGACACAAGAACAAGGGAAGATAGAGACTGACGGCAAGCCTGAGTTCCAGCAGGCGCGGCCTCAGCGATGAGTCAGGACAGAAAGTCAGGCCTGTGACAAGCCCTCAGCACTCTGTGAACAAATCTCATCGCAGCCATGGAGCACATTTTCACGGTCAGAAGGCCCCCTTTGCCTCTGCACGTGCCGAAGCAAAACTCCAGCCTCCCAAACACAACTTCAGAGAAAGGCTTTCCTGTCCTCGTGTCTTTCTGCCATCACGTGCCTCCTGCCTGGCTAATAAGCCAGATCCCAAGCTATCGACCCTACCCACAGCGTACTGTCTGCACCAGCATGACTGAGGATTCCATTGTCATCGTTACGAGTTTACTATTCCAGGAGACTCTTGCTCAGGTGAGTAACTTGATGGTTCATTATAGGAGCTTGTGAAGGACCCATCAACCCTTCCATTGAGACCATTCATCAACAGACAGCTTATGCCCTAAAATTCTTTGGTCCCCTGCCTCAAACACTCTCACCTTGCTGTTTCCACCAATCATAAATTGTTATATCAGGATCCTTACCCATCCTAATTTAATCCCCCCCCACTGAAAGATCTGGATCTGCCTTAAACCAAACTTTCAATTTTCAGCAAATCCCAACCATGCCTTCCGGCTCCTAGACACCACCCAAGCTGTCGAGGTATTGTTCTGCCTTACGCACAAAGAATAAATGCAGCTTTGTCTTAATAACTGATTGTGTTATTTGGAGAGCTGGCATTCAACAAAAGGAATCCGAGGGTTAATAGCTTTATCAAAAACCAACCCATCCTCTTTTCTCTCTGACATTCTAAAGATATTTTTTCATGAATTCTTCTCTAATGACTCCAATTCTGCAAAACTCTTTTGTTAACACCGCAATGTGCTCAGTTAAGGCTCTGAAAGAGGTCTCCTGTCCTCAAGCAGCTTGCAGTCTAATTGGGACACATATTCAATTAATTATTATAATACAAGCCTTCTGATAAATTTGCAAACTTGGACTGTGGCCAGACCAGCAGCTGAGGATCACCGTAAGCAAGAGAGTGGGAAGCAGGCTTCAGCAAAAACAAGTCAAGAACGAAGGAAATACACCAAGCCTAAGAAAATTAAAACAGGTTGTCAGTTGCAAAGCCCCACTGAAAATGTTAGCCAGCTCCTTCTGTTTCACTCAGATTTGTTTTCGATTCCTGGAAAAGACCCTAACTCCTTGGTATTGTACAAACTTACCTTTGTCTCCTACTAGCTTGGAGGCCCTGGGTCAGACTTGGTCTTTAAATTGTCTTTATCTTTGCTTGGGCAGAATCTACGGTGCCTAGGACTTAGGAGGTGCTAGTTAAATATTTCATAAGGATTGGAGGGACCGGCAGGGGCGAGGACCGAGGTATCGAGACCAGGCTGGAGGTTACTGCAACAGGCTGGCTATTCAGATTCTGCTGATGAACAACCTATCATCAGAGCTGCTAAATTCAGCATTTCCTTTGACCCAGGTCGTTCAGTCCTTCACCTGTTCCACGCATTTGCCTTGTCTCCCTAGCACCGTCATATACCCCTTGGGATGAGGATCGGGTCATCTGTTTCCTCACAAATGGAACATACGTTCGGGCCTAACCATATTGTGCTGCATCTCAGGGCCATTATACACACATTGCACTAGAAAAAAAACTGCTCCCCCAACACTCCACCTGCCTCCCTGCCCCTCCCCACCTCCATCACTGCCCTCCCATTCCAGCTCCATCTCTACTCTGTTCTGCCTCTGCCCCCATCCCACCTCTGTCGCTGCCTCCCACTCCACCTTCTTTCTTCCCCTCTTCCATTTCTGAGCCTCCCACTCCATTCCTGCCCCTACTCCACCTTTGTTCCTGCTACTCCACTGCTCCTTCCCTTCAAATTTAGCCTTGGCAGAATCTCCTCCAGGAAGTCTTCCAGGATCCAGGCAGAGGCAACAAAATCCTTTCTTGGGGGGAATTCTGGCAGCACTGGGCTGTAAGTTCCACCAGGCAAATTTTTACCCATTTTGTTCTCTCCTGTATCCCTAGCACCTAGCACAGTGCCTGGTGCACAGCAGAAACTCGATAGGCTCCTGCTCAATAAATGAGTGCTTCCAGGCACCTCACCGTGACTCTGTCTTAGCACTTTTTGTTCTGAATTGTAACATCTGGTTTATGTGTCTGCGTGTTTGTCTATCCCTTTAAACTAGAAGAAAATAGAAGTTGGAGGACGTTTCTGAATGGATTTGTGCCTCTGAGGCTCAGCACATGCCCAGCACATTGAGGATGCTCATCAATGGATGAGTGAGTGAAAGGTAAATGCGGTATGTCAGCACTGTGCGGGGCACTTGGTACAGGTCCCCAAAAAATGTATGTATGTGCTGCTCCCACCTAGAGGTCTCTACGCCAATTAAGAGAATTTTGAAAATGTAATTTAAAAATCTGTTTTAATCCGCCTACTGTCCCTGTTACTTCAAGACTTGCCCACATGCTTCTCTGATGAGTCATTTCTCTGTACTCCATCCCCTTCCTCAAAACAGCCCCCCACCCCTCCTGGCTTGCCGTCCTCCCCTAGAGTTTCCTGTGCTGATCCCTGGAACTGAATGAACATTGGCGGTACTGGGCTATGCCAGACAAGCCCATCTCCTTCTGAGGCTCCCCTTGAACACTGATGTTCGCCTCTTATCAGCACAGGGGGCCTGCCCTTGACTTGCACCTGGTACAAATACCAGCAGTAGCTACTTTTTAACCTACAAGTTTCTAGAAGGCAGATCATCACAGAGTAGAGCTCATTTCCCTATACAGGGTGAGTGTTGTACAGGAGAGTTACATTTCAAGGTTGTTCTCAGAGAACGAATTAATGAAAAATAAATCACAGGTATGACCAACAATTTGTCACAGAAGCAAAGACACAATGATAAATCACTGTATACAGCTTTTAAGCCTCATAAAACAAGGAAAGAAAAGGCCTAGAAAACAGGCCTAAATGTCCTATACACATCAATTATAGTGGGGCTCCGTACACCAAGGTTAAGTTTATTATTTCATAAAATTTGACCTAAAATAAATATGCCAACTCGAATATGTGCACTTATTAAACTGTCGACTGCCAATCATCTTCCTTGCCTCGTTGAAATCAGCAGGGGTGTTAAGGAGTGATTTGGGTGCTGCTGGACTAATGAAAACTCAAAGCTCTCTAAGGGGTATAAGCTAGTTCCTTCTTTTGCTCTCAAATTTCCACATAACAAAAAAGGCATTTAAAATCATCGCACTGTATTATGCAGACTCTAGAAATGGAAATTATGGGGACTATGAGAACACAGGAAAAAATATATACATAACATTTAAAACAAAAAAGCAGAATATAAATAATATACACATACTGATTGGAATAATGCAATATTGTGCTTGTGTAAGTTAATACGTCACAGGGAAAACAGTTGTGATAGAATGATGAATCATGAATGATTTTTTTTAATTGCTTTGTCTTTTTTTTAATGTCTATTCAGAGGTTTTGCTCTTTTAATTTTTTTTTTTTTTTGCTGGGAAAGATTCACCTTGAGCTAACATCTGTAGCCAATCTTCCTCTCTCCTTTTTTTTTCCTCCCCAAAGCCCCAGTACATAGTTGTATATTCTACCTGTAGGTCCTTCTAGTTCTTCTATGTGAGCCACCACCACAGCGTGGCTCCTGACAGATGGGTGGTATGGTTCCACGCCCAGGAACAAACCCAGGCCGCTGAAGCAGAGCACACCAAACTTTAACCACTAGGGCATCAGGGCTGGCTCGTGAATGATTTTTAAATGACTATTTTATCATTTTAAAAACTTATAAATTTGGCCAGCTCTGGTGGCCTAGTGGTTAAGTTCAGCATGCTCCACTGCAGGGGCCCAGGTTTGGTTCCTGGGCACAGATCTACACCACTCATCCATCAGTGGCCATGCTCTGATGATGGCTCACATATAAAATAGAGGAAGATTGGCAACAGATATTGGCTCAGGGCAAATATTCCTCAGCAAAAATAAAAAATAAAAAAAAACTGTAATAGTGCCATCCAGTTTTAAAAAGAGCAATGGGGAGTGGGGCGCTAGAGGCACTGGATGGACCTAAGAATTGTGACCTAAGAGCTGCACGGCAAGCCATCTGTTCTTGGTAAATGGGATGTGTCACTCACTCAAAGCTTTTTTTCTTTAATAAGGACCGACTGAACATTTGTTCACTGGATCTTTTCTGATGTTCTCAGTTTATTCTAACCCAGAAGGGCCTCTGCTCCTCTGAACCAAATTACAGCAAAGCCAAAAGAAGCCGGAGACACTAAGCCCTTCCTGCCTCTTCACAGCTCTCTCGGCTGACGGCTCTGGGCACTTCATCAGTGGTGAGCTTGGAAACAACTACCAGGCCTAACAAATTTTCAAAAGCAGCTGCAAAACACTCTAGCTCTGAATTCCACAAGCAGGTATAATCCAGACTCTAGTAAATGGATGAGGTTGCAAGCCTGATTCGAACACAGTGTTAGTGTGGAATCTCATAACTCCGTATGCTGCTAGCGAACGGAATTGAACTATTTGCCAGTGAGACTAGAGGATGATTGAATAATTTGGGTGATTCTGACTTGGCGTCAGTCCCAGAGTACAAATGGAGACCCACATAAATATTTAAAAGCTACATCAAGCTACCAGATTATTCAATAAAATGTGTCCTGTCCTCCTTCCTTGACAATACACCTTCATAATGACAAAATTCTAAATGTGTTTAAAGTTAAGGTTTTTTATGATTGAAAGTTGCAAAATGTCACAGATGAACAACTTTACTGATCACTACACATGTCTGGGTGTTCTGTCAATACTCCAGCAATGTGAATGAGTGATATAATAAGACTATAAATAATCCATAAATTATTATACATTTATTTCATAAAATTTATCTTCCCTTCATTTCAGTAAAAATGCTAATTATGCTGTCAAAAATCAAATGCTTTAATGTCGAGTGTATTCTATTGCCAACAATGATCTAAATGATTTTAAAAATGAAATGTGATTGTATTCAATGTGTAAAATTTGAACATATTTTCCATCAAAAATTTAAATTACAGTAAATATGAAAATTCTTTTTTACATTAAAATTAAAAGGCAAAATATTAATTAAATTGAATACATATGAACAATTTAAATGTTATTTAAATAAAGCTAATTTTATTTATCTAAATTAAATCTTATTAAATATTTTTTAAATGATATTACATCTAATTGTAGTAGTCAACTCCTTTCTAGTTGCCAATGTAAAGAGTCAATTGTCACCTAAAACTATACAGAGTTCAGTGATATGAAATTTTTAATATTGAAAAATGTTCCTTAGTCACCCTGTGCAACTGTTGGGAATCCATGAGTATCTCTGAAACCACAAATTGCAACAAAAAGAGAGGCAAGGGTGTGGTCAGCGCTCCTGGGAAACCAGTGTTCAATATCCAAGAATCTAACACATCTCTGCTGTCTGAGAGGAAGAATTTGACAAGACAATTAACTTGCCTTTTTCTCTTCCTAAGAACTTCTGCCACTTGAATCTTCCCTGCACGCCGAAGCAGTGGCTAGCTCTGCTGCTTGCAGTGGTATAACCCAAACACTTTCATGGCAATCAGACGTGCCCACCTTTTGTTTCAAGGACACCGGGCAAGAGATGTGGGGAAACACTTCCCTGCAGCCTGAGCAGTGTTAGTCCCAGTGAAGGGAGTGGACGTTTAAAGTCATGGCTCCTGAACCAGACTCAGAGTGGCCGGGCGTCTATGTGTTGACTGACTTTGTGTGGGTGTTTGTGATAATGCTCAGGCTGAGGGCTGGAACCCCTCAGGCCTGAACAGAAGGACCAAACTGCAGAATCTCCACGCCACTGAGGCATGAAGTGACTTTGAGATGGGACACCAGAATCTACACTCGTCTCAACGGGCTCTTGCCCCCATGTGCCTCTAAGAGCGTGAGCAGTCACTGTTCTGTGTGCAACTATAAGGTCTCAAGATTCATATTTTTCTTTTACCAGCTATTTTGCCTGCTTTCCAACTAAATAATCACACAATCTGTTGCAACGCAGAAGTAAAAAGCAATGGGGTAGGACTTAATGAAAGAGGGCACTTTGGTCTCCAATGTGCTGCCTCTCTGTCTTTCAAGGGCAACTGTGACTACACAGGCTTTTTACCTTCACACTGACTTTAGAACCTGGGCTCCAAATCAGAGATAACACCACCGTGAAGGACAAACACCCTTGGAGTAGGTATGATGGGGACTGAAGCAAGAGAATCTCAAGAAGCAGGTGAAACTCAGGAGCTTGAGTCAGAGCACAGGTGAGATGCTCCTCTGCTGAAGAATCTCTTTCTAGGGTCAGACCTTGGAGAATCTGAGTCTTGGATCATAAGACACGGACCATTTCCTATCAGGAGGTTATTGACCACCCCCTCCACCCCGCCTGCCCATAAATCCTAGTCACATGTAAATTTAAATTAGTTTAAACAAGTTGCCTTCCTCCTAACACCTAGCATAACAGCTGAATGGAACAAATGGAAGCTTGGAGCTGCTGAAGAAGAGAAGAAAAAGAAGTAATTGGGGTGTATTAATTACTTCATTTATTAGGTCCCTTCCTAGTGCCCTTGCACAGCCCCTCCCAACATAAAGCACCAACCCCAGCACTTCATTGCATTGGTTTGTTAAGTACAGAGTCTCCCCGACTTGAAGGACATTCAGAGTCTTATTCTTCCCATTATTCTCAGTTCCTTCCTTAATAGGCATTCAACAAATATTTGCTATCTGAAAAAAAACACAGGCATGCATGAAAAGAAGGTCTCTCCTGCAAAATGAATGAGTTTCTAAACCAAGAGTTTATAAACTAACTTTTGGAATGTAACATATTTGTAAGCAGGGAACTATCTGCCCTGACCACCAGCCTCACAGGGTTTTGCCTCCTAGTTACTTATATACACGTCTCATTTCCTGCACTGGAAGCTCCAGGGCGCACAGAGCGGTCCAGGGTGTTCCCCCCACTATGGGCCTAGCGCAGAGGCTCGGAGGAAACAGAACACCAGACTAATTTTCAGAAAGAATGAAGGAATGAAGAATAGTAATAGTCACTCGAGGCAAGTTCTAATGGACCATAGGGAAGCCTGCCTGGGATTTGATTTAAATAGTAATGTCTGTTTGCTAAGGCCTTCACTCACATAGACAAAAAAGAGAACAGAGTGTCCTTCAGGAGGACGAAGGAGGCAAGCCAGATGGAACGTTAGTCTGGAGCACTTGGATGCCCCTGGAGTTGCTTGAAGTCTGCCCTACAGAGGGCACATGTGTCTCTCATCTCCATGCTGGTGTCAACTCCTACTACACCACTTTAGTCTCTCATTTTTTTTTTAATGACAACCCTACCATTAATTTTAAAATCCCAATGACTAAAAAGGTTTGAAACCAGAATATGCTCTAAAGTGCTTTAGCTATGCTCACCATTAATTCCTTCCTTCCCATTGACCCTGATATCAGTGGTTGTTAAGCTTTGTTAACTGGTGGATCTCTTTCTAGTGTCCGTCAAGTCGTTAATCCAAGCACGGGGTTGGCATTTACTTGCCCACTCCTGGAATTCAAATTAATGTCAAGGGCATCTTTCAGTGGCTATTACCGTTTCCTCTATGAATCTATCACCCAACTCACCGTGCTTCTCCCCTAAGAAGCTGCCCATGCCTCTCAGTTCACATCCCTAGGAATGTAGCAAAAAGAGGTTTGGAACCCAGCAGTCCAGCTCCAGGGTCCATGCTCTCCACTCAGCACCCCATTGGCTCAGTCCAGCCAAGAACCACAGCTCAGGCCATTGTGGGGCAGGTGGAAGGGGTTTTTGAGACCTTTCTGCCACACAGTACTCATTGCAATTAACCACTGTCAGAAAACTGTCACCAGCTCTTCGCCCGACATTTCTTCCAGCAAGAAAAGGCTGGGGTTTGTGACCTGCTGTCGGTATGGTGGGACTCTGAGTTGTTTCTCCGGAATTAGGGCTGAGCTCCAAGGAGTCACCTGCTGCCCACAAACCTTTGCGGCCGGCATTCTGTAAGTCACAAGATGATGGGGTAGTAAGGGTGTAAGCGGGTAACACGCTTTAGGGCCACTCGTAAATGCTGACCATGCATCTTGAACTCCAATTCCTTTGTAGACAAACGTGTGAAACGGCCTGGTGCTGCACCACAGGAAGTGGGAAGCCCGAAGCAAACTGGAGACAGCGTATGCTATCCATGGCCTTCAAATTCTTCAAAAAGCAAACAAATAAACACTGGGTCAGGCAAACAAAACTCATCCTGGCCACCTCCAGCCTCCAGGCTGTTCGTTGTAAGATCTGCTTGAGGATGCAGGAAAATGAATAAACACTCTGTGTTCCCAAGGATTTAAGAAAAACTCACGTCTCTCATCAGAGCCATCGAAGCCTTTAGCTTCAGGGATGAGCCCCTAAACCATCAACTAAAGCAAATTAAAGCATTTCTCCCAAAACTGTCCTTTTTCTGGCAGGCATTCAATCAGGATATTCCTTCAACTTTCTGTTCTAAGCGGTAGTGTTTTGCTATATGGAAAAGATAAGGACAATCTCAAACCTAGCCAAAGGCATCTAATTTTCCCGTAACAGAAGCCCCACCATTGTCAAGTAGAGCCGTGTCTGAGCTGCCTGCACAGGATAACTTCTCTATTTTCAACAGAGCTGTTAAAATAATCTGTCTTCCTTCACAGCCATTTGCCAAGAACCTCTTGGCATATTGTCTCAGTGACATCTGAAAGGCTATTTCTACCCACAATACCTTTATTTCGAGCTGCATATTAGCTTGTCATCAAGATGCTGTTACTAAAAAGAAAACAAAGTAGCCACTCACATTTGGTTTTCTCTTGATTTTTAAAATAGATGATGGCCTTGACAACCCTGTGATTTTCCAGGTTTAACTGCTTCTTCCGATCACATTTCCCATGGCATGCTTCTTACAAATGGCCAGGTGCAGCATGAAGAGAAACCATGTTTGCAATTTGGCCTCCCACGTTATTTACACTGGAAAGGTGGAAAGCTGCATCACAGGGGACTATTCTTATGAATGTTAGTAAAAATGGCATCATGGCTGGAGCCCGGCATTTTGGCATTTGGCTGTAACGACTGATGTGCCACATGTCAAAAGAACTAAACCTACACATGCTCAGTGCCTCATATTAATGTGCCATGAGAGGGAGGCAGAGGAATTCTTGACAGCCACGTAGTGAGGGAATGAGCGACTGCGTGCGTATTTTTCCCTTCTCTCCAGTGTGTAGGTGCTGTGTGCCCTTAAGAAGTGATAGAAGGGCAGGGAGAATGATTAAACGCTGATTCAGAACTAAGTAAGGGCTTCAACTTGAAACGTTCATGTCCTTGGGGGTCAAAGGCACAAGTCGGTAAATTTTTTCTTTAAAGGGCCACGTAGGAAATACTTTAGGCTTCACAGGGCCACAGATCACCATCACATATTGTTTCCTTTCTTCCTATGATTCTTTAATTGTGAGCTGTACAGAAACAAGCCATGCCATGTGTAGTTTGCTGACCCCTGGCCTAAGCAAAATAAGGGGTTGTCTGCCAGCGACCTCAGGTCAAGAGGGCATGCTAACTCATGAAAGCAGCTCAGCATCCCCTATTTGAGTTGGAGCTACAGGTGGATTATACATAAGCATGGATTATACATGACTGGTTGGACCTTGAATATCTTTTTCTCCACCCTTTAAGTACAACCGTGATCCTTCTGGCCAGGAACTGAAAATACCCCTTCAGATTAAGCTCAAATGCTGCCTCCTCCAGGAAGGCTTCTCAGACTGCTGCAGCACACCCATCCCTTCCCTGAACCACCAATGCTCCCAGTACACCAGGCTCTCCATAGAGGGCAAAACTGCTCATGATAACAGTTACTAACCTCCTCAGGACATTCTACGCTTCACCAAACACTTTCACCAGCATTATCTCAGTAGAGCTTCAATTGCAGCCAGAGAAAAAGGCTCCTAAAGGTCACATGTGTTGTCCAAGGTCACATTACTAGGAGGAGGCAAATAGGACTCGAATCTGAGGCTGTCCAGCTCCTTACACCACTCAGCTGCCCCTGGTTCTCCCTTCCTATGTCTGTCCTATGCCTTATGCTTCTCTGTAGCCTCCCAGCCAGAGCCTGATACACACGGGCCCAGCACATCACGGCTGCTAGTAAATACCTCGGTGTGACTTAGAGGTGAACCTCAGGTACGCGGGCTGAGAAGATACTGACGGCCATCACAGCACAAGGCGAGAGAGGAGAAGGAGGCAGCCACTGCTCGGCACCCATCACCCACTGTCCCGGATACACTCCTTCAGACACAAAATGATTGCCCAGCAGGTGACACTGTGGGAGCAGAGCCAGGCTCCTCTCCTCACACTTTGTGGTTCCCTCCAAGACCCTCATGCCATCACACACACTCCCTGCATCTCTCTTCCCAAGCTCCTCCCCAGGAGCATCCAGGGAGTATTGGATAGTGCCAAGCTCTTCAAACTGTGGGTCAAGACTCACTCGTGATCATAAAATCAGTTTAGTGGCTCAAGACTGGTATTTTTATTAATGAAATGAATAGAAAAGACTAAAATTCATTTCAAATTCTAAGGTAAGGATGGGCAAACACCGTACAGCGAAACTTTTGTTCACTGTGTGTGTGGGGGTGCATGTGTTTACTGTGATACAATAGAAAAGTTCAAGCAGTTCTAACAAAGCGGTAATAACACGAGGCCTGGAGCCCATCCACTGGGGTCAAATGAACCTCTGCACTTAATTGCTGTGTTACCTCAAGTAGGTTCCTTAAACTCTCTATTTTAATTTGCTTATCTGTAAAGTAGAGTAAATAATTGTGCCCACCTCATAGGATTTCTGTGAGAACTCAATGAATAAATACACAAAGTTTCTTAGAACACTTGGCACATAACAGGTACTGAAAAAACCAAAAATTTAGCTAATATGATTAGTTCTCACAATCATCCACATGATGCCACCACAAGATGAGGAGATATACTACTGCCATCCCTTTTGTGCGATGGAAACTGAGGCAGAGAGAGATGGACAAAGCAGAGAGCCAAACCAGGACCCAGAGTTTCCAGCCTTTTCTCTACCCACAAGGGAACACTATTCCGTATCACCGAAATTTCTTTCAGCCCAGGGGGCTCTTTCTAAGTGGAATATAACTACTAATATTACCTGCTACCAACATTTTGCTGCTTTGTGATGAGGATTGATGAGACACTGTCTATAAAGTGCTTAGGGCACCTCCCAGACAAGTACAATGTAAATTCAGAATGTCATTTTAATGTTCTCATTATTATTATTGAAATGGGAAAAATGGAGAGAACATGATTTCAGCTCCACAAGTTTTAATGGGTGTCAGGAAAGTGGATTCTGGGAACAATTGGTTACCAAGGTACCTACATCTCAGATCGACCAGCACGACATAAGTAATATCTAAGCCATCATTGTTTATTTCACAGTGAAAGTCATCTTTCCCTCCTTGGGGCAGAGTTTTTTGTGTTTTTGGAAATAAAGCTTGACTTGATGACACTCTTTCAAAAATTTATTTCGATATGTCGATTGCCATGGCCAATAATGCCCTGGCCTTACAGGTACATGAAAAAAACCCATCAATGTGTTCATTAATCAAAAGATCTCACCCAGAATGGGCTGCCAGGGCCTGGAGCTCTGCTCTTCTAGTAACTTCTCACCGAATAAAGGTCAAAGGCAAGTGATTTCAGAAGCATAGAGATCTCAGTGAGCTTCTGAGTCTAAATCTTTCACCCAGATGAGCATCCAGCTAGGGCCACCTGAGAGCATTCCAGAGGCTCCTCAAAGCCATCAAGAATCACCTTTCCGGGGCTACCACTTTTACCTCATGAAAAGGAACTTAAAAAGTTTTTATATTGCATCAGGCAATGATACATGATGGAATGAAACACAAATGTCCACACATCTTTACGATAAAGAGGAGGAGACTTCACAGACTTTCTACTTCATGGAATGCTGAAGACTGGAACCACCTTTTGTGTTGTTTCTATGGAGACACTGGGGACAAACTCCTCAAGTTCACCCCTTTTATGCTTCCAAGAGGAAGTAAGTTGAGATTGGCTCAAGATGACAAGTCAATGGCCCAGCAAGGACTAGAATAAAGTTCTCTTGAGTCCTCAACCAGAATCCTTTCTGTAATATGACAAGGACATTATAAGAAACTAGTTTTTATTAAGGAACTGTTCATGGCAGGCATTACAGTAGAGGCCTCCATATACTTCTCATGGAAGCTCAAATCCCACTGAATCTCAAATTTGAGGTCAGAGTACGTCCAATGTAGAGACGACAAAACTGAGGTTCGGAGCTGCTGAGAAATTTGCCCGAGGTCACACACACTTGTAAGTGATGGAAAGGAAATTAGAACACAAACCTTTTATGCTGTTCCACAGCATCTCTTCAAAGGTCAAGAGACTATGCTCACATACCACATTAAATACTTTCTGGCACCCCTTTGCCACCTGTAGTAGGCTGAAAAATGTTGCCCCCAAAATCAGGCCCTAATCCCTAGAATCTATAAATGTGACCTTACAAAGAAAAATGGTCTTCGCACATGTCATTAAGATAAGCATCTTGAGATGGAGAGATTAGCCTGAATTAACAGTGTGGGCCCTTAATTCCATCAGACATATCCTTATAAGAGGGAGGCAAATGGAGATTTGACACACACAGAGAAGATGATATGAAGATAGAGCAAGGAGAGGTTTGAAGACGCTGGCCTTGGAGATTGGAGCGATGGGGCCACAGGTCAAAGAATGCCAGCAGCCACCAGAAGCTGGAAGAGTCAAGGAAGGCATTCTCCCTCAGAGCCCCCCTGCAACACCTTGACTTTGGCGCACCTTGATTTGGAATTCTGGCCTCCAGAACTACGAGAGCATAAATTTCTGCTGCTTTAAGCCATCAAGTTTATGGTAATTGTTAACAGCCACAGGAAACTGCTATACCACTCTTGCATCACTCACACCATGACAGACAGAGCACTTACACATGGTGGCCCCATCCACTGACTCTGAAACCCACACTCTCTCCTCTTATTCTCAGTACAGACAGCTCACATCAGATTCCTCCCATTCAGGAAACACCACCAAAAAGAGACTACGAGGAACTGTTTGGAAAGCAGCCTCCTTGCTTCTCTCCTTGCGGAGAGGGAAAATAGGAACTACCCCCACGAGAGAAGCTAGCTAATAAAAAACTCAAAGACTAATCAGCATTTTGACCTGAAACTAAAACATTTTCTCAACAAAACTTTTCATAAATTACTATTTTTTTTTTCTTCAGTAACTTTTTGAATTTCCAGAAGGCAAGGAATGCACCTCATTTACTCCCTGTTTTGTGTGGTAAATAACCTTGACATCAAAGTGGGATTTATACCTGAAACAAGGAGTCCTGGCTTAAGGCCAATATTGTATTAAGACAGAAATGGAAAATGCCAGAAGCAGAGGGCACATCTGACCCTGAGGCACAGCTGGAGACCTTTGCTCTCCAGGTCAAGGTTCAAACAGAAACTAACTTTGTGGTAACGAAAAGCCGCAATGCAACACCTGGTCAGTGACCTGGGTGGATGAGTCAGGTTCCCAGGCAGGAAATACGCTCCATGGATTTGGCATTAACCAGCCTCCTGACAGCTGAATTTTGGAATGGGGAGGCTCTGCTGCTGGTCTCTCCTCTCCCAGCCCTCTAACTGGCTCACACACTAAGATGACCTGACCCCTGGGAAATATCACTAAGGACTCAGCAAGGGAAAGAGGAGATACAGAGAGCTGACCACACAAGAATAGCATGAGGGAAAGTCTGTGTGGTGTGAAGAAACTTAACAGCTATGGCGCTAATCCCCAAGCTTGATAAGGCTTCTGCAGGGCGTCCGCTGTTTCTCTCCTGGCAGCTTTCCTGGGCACAGCAGCAATCCTTGGGGACCACGCCTCTCACTGCACGCAGTCTTGCTGGCACTGTCCATCATACTGCCCTCATCTCAGCCTCACAAGGGAGTGGACACACAACCCCAACCAGCCCAATAAGAGCCTCAGCCCTGAGAATCTGATCCTGAATGGAGTGACAACAAAGATGGGAAAATGCCTGAAGCTAACTCCTTGATGATGGAGCTCAAGCACGCTGTCCATGAGTTTCTTCCCCCTAGATCCCTGAACAGTCGGGTCCTTTAGCTTTTTCTCAGACTCTGTGAGCTCATACTGCCAGAAAATTCCTTTTTTTTTCTTAATAAGGCAGGTTCAGCTTTTTGGCTTGCAGTCAAAGAACTCTGGCACAGCTACCAAATTCAGGGTCTCCAAGGCCAGGCCCAAACTGCCTTTCCAACTCCCTCTTCCCCCACCCTCAGTCCTGGCCCCACATTGGAATCACCTACAGCACTGAAATAACACAGACGCCCAGGGCCCCACCCCAAAGATTTCGATGTAAATGGAGTGGGGCACGGTTTAATACTCCACAGGTGATTCCAAAGTGCACTAGGGTTGCCAACTACCTCTCATGACCCTTCATGGCCAAACCTGTCCACTCAGCATCATCAGACCCCACGGCACCTGCACTCCTCACATTGCCTCCCCTGCCTGCAACACACCCAGTGGCCACACTAGTCTTCTTGCACTCCTTCCTGCCACTCCTCTTCTCAAAAGCCTTCCATGGCTCCCCATTGCCTCCAATATGTAGTCCCAATCCTTTAGTCTAGCTATCAACTTCCTCCATATTTGACCCAATCTACTTGTCAATCTAGAGTCAGTGTTCACTGCTCCCCTTTGAGTCCCCCACACCAGTCCAATTGTTCTATTACCTATTATCTGGACATACAGAGTTCTTAGCACAAACAACAGAGTCCTTTCCAGTATAAACTGGAAATGAGGCTACTGGTTTTTTCACATAGTCCCTGGGATGGCCAGAGAATTGGGTATCAACCAAGAATCACATCAGATTATCCCACCAGACTGTGCCAATGGAGATACACTGCAGAGACACTGCCAACACCTAGGCTAGGAGGCTGCCTTTAGTTCTCCTGTCTTTGCTCTCTCTCAGTGCCACTCTGTCACACACTGGCCCCATCCCCAAGGAGACTCCATGTGACTGCTGCTCCTTCCCGTCGCTCTCTTCCAAATGAGACTCTCATGCCAGTGCAGATGACTGATACAGCCCAGGTCACATGCTGTACCCTAGCTGCAAGGGATGCTGAGAAAGAAGGTTCTGACCACTACCTTGGGAAAGCAGGATTCAAACAGAGGGAAATTCTCCAAGCATAAGAAACATACTCAAAAGCTGCTGGGTAGCCTAAAAGCAAGTCAAACATACACCAGAGTTGGCATCGTGGTTTCTTCCCTCCACATCACTCACTGCCCATAAGTCCCCCAGCTGAAGCACATCCTCTTTTAAGAGTCCATTTCTCTGCTTAGGGAAAGAACATGGACTCTGGAGTCAGATCTCAACAGGTGATGACCTTGGGCAATTCTGAAAAGTGGGGATAATTCTATCCTCAGGATGGTGATGTTATAAGGAAGGCTGACCCCTTAGCTGGCTGGTCCCAGGGCTCTGGCCAGCCTCGGCAGCAGAATCCTAGAGCAGAAGAAGCAACAGGAAGCACTTTGAACAAAACAACTACTTTGAATGAAGGACCAAATGCCTCATTTTCTGGGCAACTCCTAAGCCCCTTTGAATTTTCATACAACCTGAGGAAGGGAAAGCCTCCCCTCTAACTTTACTGAGACTGAATCTTCACCACCTTGCAGATGGAGGCTTGGAGCCTGATTTAAGTTTCTTCTCAAAAATAATGTGAAGTTTCTTGTACCTAAGTGTCATGGAACAAATTCCACTTGTCACAACTACACAGAATTCTTATCACAACCAGAAGTAGTTCTTATTACATATGGTTCGTTTAGTTATTCCCAATTCATGTTTTTCTATATGTTTTGACTTAAAGAATCCCCTCCAAGTGTCATAAATGAGTGCTTTGCACACGTTTAACGTGCAGAGGAATCACATACATACAGAGGGACCTGCACACAACGCAGATTCTAATTTAGCAGGTGTGGGGTGTGCCCACTCTGCATCGTCCAACTTCCCAGGTGATGCTGATGTTGCTGATCCGTGGACCACTCTGCGAATAACAAGACTGGAGACAACATCTCTGGGGTGAGTGAAGTTCAATTAACCACTCCATTCAAAATTCCGGCGCCCAGAACCAGTTTACTTCTTTAACAGCCACTACCCCCACTCTGCATCAAGGGTATATTTAAGCTTCCTTCTAGAAGACTCCAGCTTTGTACTCTGACGCTCCAACTAGTGAACTATTAAGCTCCTTGAAGGAGGGCAACAGCATCTTGATCTCTGCAGTCCAAATGATATCATGCACATTTTAGGCTTCTGTAAATACTTGATGAATGAAGCGCCAACATGAAATGCAAAGACCCACTGGTATGATTAGAGCAGGGTAAAGTCAGTCCAGGAAGGCTTACCTGGAGAAAGTGGGCCTTCAAGAGATCCAATAATGAGGAGAACCTCAGGCTCAAGAAGGAAAACAGCCTGCTTCTACACAAATCTTCATCCTCTGGAAAGCCACATTCATTCACCAAGGCCTCCCATTTACCTCCCCTGTCAAGATAAATTGGAACTTGAAAAACAGTGACAATCCATCAGCTGTCCTTTAAATATACAAAATATGCAACTGTCATTTCAATGTGATGTTTAATCCTTCAGAATTGCAGCTATAGAAAGTAGACCCATACAATTCCCAGAAAGCTTTGTTTCTGTTGAGTATATCAAGTCTCCCAAAGAAGAGTACACAGAAAACCAGAGACTCTGCCCAAATACCCTGTGTGTAGTGTTGCGTTTCTAAGGTAAGCTGGATGTTTCCCCTTCACTAGAGAAAGAGGATGGCTTTTCTTTAAAAGTTCAATGAAGCTTATCACTCCAACTGGGCCTGACTCCCATTTCCGCACGCCTTTGGTTTCATGGCTAGTTAGACATTTCACAAGTACAATAGCAATTTGATGCAGCAGCCCTGCCTCCTGATCCCCGTCTGTCAGATTCTGGTAACGCCACTGCTCTCCAACCACCCAGCCACCCTTGAGACGTGGAAAGCAGTGTGATGCGCTGTCTAAAAAGCCTCTGCCTGCCAGAATGACTCTTACACACAGGGAGTGCAAACAGGAAATTTTGTCAAGTTTCTCAGCTGGCAGAAACCCTAACATCAGAAAATGGTGAAGTTTGTTAGCCCGACACATCTCTCTCATTCGGACTCGCTGCCAGCATTGGGCTTGGCTGCCCCTCCTCTTTCCACTTGAAGTTAAACAATGAAGAGTGTAGGCACGTTCTCCTCCGGTGAGGAAGGCTCCGGGAAGCAGCCCAGATGTTCGCTTATGTACCAAACATTCATCCAGCACCTACTAAGTGCCAGGCTAAGAGGAAAGAGAGCTACCAAAAGGATGATAATCACCAGATGAATCCACTACAGTCTTCCTCTTTCACAAGAGAGGTGTCAGAGTTCCAGAATTACAGCTGGCGGCATTCACACCTGTAAATTTTGAAATCCCCAAACAAACAAGAGTCTGAAAGTTCAGAGAAAAGTCCATGTTGCCCTGGACCTTGGCAAACCTCCTCAGTACGGAGCCCCTAGCAGGTACACAATAAATGGTTGGGGAATTAAGGAATGGCTGGGCCATGGGTGCAGTTCTTGGAAGGTGTGACTTTTCAAAGAGAAGCTTCTAGAGATCGGGCCTGACTTGGAAAATATAACTAAGTCAGGACATGTGTTTACCTTGGAGCCTCTTTATCAGGGTTCAGGAAATGTACTCATTTTTCTATTGTTATGTAACAAATTAGTACAAATTTAGTGGCCTAAAAGAACATCTATTTATAGCACACAGTTCTGTAGATCAGAACTCTAGACACAGCATGGCTGGATCTCTGCTCCAGGTCTCGAGGGGTTGGCCAGGCCAAGTTCTCTTCTGAGGCTCTGGGGAAAATGTGCCTCTCAGTTCATTCAGGTCCCCAACTCCTTGCTGGCTCCCAGCTCTAGGGGCTACCTCCATTCTCTGCCAGTGGTCCCCTCAATCTCCAAAGCCAGCAATGGAGAATTTCTCCCTTACCAAACCCCTCTTATGCTTTGAATCTCTGACTTCCCCATCTCTGACCCCTAGACCCAGATTTAAAGGGTCATGTGACTCGATTATGCCCATGCAGAAAATTTCCCTATTGTAAGGTCAATGGATGTGGGAACTTCTGCAAAATCGCTTCACCGCAACACCTTGATTAGCGTTTGTTGAATAAGTGGGAGCAGCTGTTTGTACAGCAGGGTTCAGGGATCTGGGAAACCATCTCAGATTTCTGCCTACCACAGGGAAGGAGAGGAAAGGCCGGTGGAGCCAAAGTTATTTCCTGAGGATCACAGTTTGTGCGGTTTCCCTCCTGTCCAGGAGCAGCGGCCACTGTCTTGGGGTTTCAATCCTTGAACCTACTAAGCAGTGCCCAGCCACTGTGTCCCCAGCCCAGCAGGGAAGACTGAAGAAATATGAGCGTGTCATGTCCCTGATCTCAGGGAGCTCCAAGGATAGTCAGGGAGATGACACCTGCGCCGGCATCTGAGAAACGTCTAAGACGGCTCGTCATTCATGGGAAGATCAGTGTAGGAAGGCTTTGAGGAAGAAGTGGGGCCTTGAAATTGTCACTGAAGAATGAGCAGGCCCTTATACCATAGCGATAAGTTAGAGCTGCTGTGCCCTAGGTGAGATCTCTGAAGCTACCTCCTAACCAGAGCCTAAGCAATGTTGGGGATGGGCCCTCTGTGCTGGGAAAACATGAGATGCCAAATGGCAGTAGAGCCATCCTCTGGCTGTGGCGGGCTGCGATAGCAGCAAGACAGGAAAACCAAGAGCCAGGGGTCTGGCTAACGGCAAGAAGAACCAACCGGCATCAGCTGCCCTACCAGAACTGTGTTCCCATGAGGGACTGTCTCTTTTCACTCTGAGAACATGGCCAGGCCTAAATTTGGACTCAAACTGCAGTGTCACAAATACCACCACCCCAGGGGCAGCCCCACAAATTTATCTGTGCTGCTTTACTCCTTAATACCTCTCAATGATTTCCAAGGAGAAATGTCAAATCCTTTAGCTATGGTCGTGTCTGGAACTGGCTGCGTGGTGGTTGATCTAGTCCCCCAGCCTGGGCTTGTGATGCATTCAAGGTAGGGCTACAGAGCTGAGGGATCCTTTTGCACTCTTCACAAAACCTGTCTTTCAAGACAACTGCCTGCCTAAAGAGGTCAAGAAATCCAGCTTTTGGACTCAAAACTGATCAAGAAAACTCTTGTACTAGACAGTACCTGCTTTTTTCTTCCCTGGGGTGATAAGCTCACGGCTCAGACTTGAGAGAGATGGCTGCAAGTCAGTGCAATTTAAGGGGGAAATAAAAACATATTGGCTGAATATTTTCAAAATATTGTCCCCGCTGCATCCTCTTTCCACTACCCTAAGTACCCTCCTGCTAACTTGTGGCAAAAGGGCCTGCGCAGAAATCATTCTTAGAGTTGTCTCACTGTATTAACATCTTGCTAAACAGAGTTCAACAAGGACTGTTAAATACCACCCTGATCGCTTTCATTTCTTGGTTACTTCTGGCAGGTACACATGGTGAGAGCTGATATTCAGGGGCTGATTAACACAGACTGTTCTTTTGCTCAGGGGAGATAAAATCTTAAGTGTTCTCCAAGATGGCTTGAATTTTTGGAGGCCTTGGAGGAATTAGATTCCTTCCAAACAGAGTATCTTTAGGTTCAAACTAACCAGAAAATTTTTGAGGAATGATAAACTTCTACAGGAATCCACCCCAAAGGAAAACAGAACATCATTTCCCAATTTTAAGCCGAGGCTTGTTCATTTACCTATTCATTGAATATTCAATGACTATTTAACATATATTTACTGAATAGTCACTGACTGTTCAACACATATTCATTGACTATTCAAAGACTATTCAACATATATTTATTGAATATTCAGTGACTATTCAACATACATTCATTGAATATTTGCTGTGTACCAGGAACCATGTTAGGATGGAGGTACAGTGTTGAGCATAATTAGGGATAGCTCCTGCCCTCAAGGAATTAGAAGGAAGACAGACATCAATCGAATGATCTCACAATTAAATGTAAAACCATAACTGTGAGTCTTGTTTCAAAGGAGGTTTAAACAAGTCAAGGGGGAGGGATTGAGCTTCCCAGGGGAGATTTGAAGATGGTAACGTGGTAAAGGGACTGGTAGGGGGCAGAGAGAGCATGGAGTAAGACCCAAAAGCATTTTAGGCAGAGGAAACAACATATACCAAGGCCAGGCTGTAAGCAAGAGCCTGGCTACTGTCCATTGGAGGAACTGAAGGGGACGAGTGGGGAAGAGCAATTAAGGGGTGTTATGGACTGAACTGCACCCCCCAAATTCATATGTTGAAGCCCTAACCCCCAATGTGACAGTATTTGCAGATAGGGCCTTTAGTGAGGTAATTAAGGTTAAATGAGGTCATCAGAGTTGGGCTCTAATCCAACAGGACTGGCTTCCTTATAAAAAAAGGAAGAGATACCAGAGGTCTGTCTCTTTGCGTGCGCACAAAGGAAGGGCCACGTGAGGACTCAGGGAGAAGGCTGCTATTTGCAAACCAAGGAAGATATCTCACCAGAAACCAACCCTGCCAGCTTGATCTCAGATTTCTAGCTTCTAGAACTGTGAGAAAATGTTTGTTGTGAAAGCCACTCAGTCTGTGGTATCCTGCTATGGCAGCCCGAGCCCACTAATACAAGGGGAGAACCACGCTTGATAAAGTTGGAGAGTCAGCTGACCAGGAGGGGCCTTATGTTAAGATTTTCATGCTTGACATAAGAGCCACGGGAAGCCACTGACAGGCTTGAATTCGATGGGGCTGGGAATGGGGGCATCAATGAGGTCCAGTGGCTGCAGCATGAAAAGCAGCCTGGATAAGGCAAGAGTAGATGCAGACATTCCTCCAGGGATGACACATCTAAATCAAGGTCCCTCACCTAGAGAGCAGACTTGCTGGAAACAAAGTAGAAAAGGCAGTCCAGGAGCTCCAGCTTTTTGAAAGTGTTTGCAAAGGAAGGTGCCCACCAGAGAGCAGGACCCAGGTGAGGCTGAACATATTTACAAGAATTGACAGCAGCAATGATGACCTGTCTTCTCTGCAGTAGTCAGTGAGTAGCCAAGGAGTAGAGGGAGACAGCCAGTTGGGTTGTTCCATGGTTGCAGACCAGCAGGGCAGGTGGACAAAAGGAAAAGACAGTGAGCGTTGACAGTGTCATCCAAGTGGCAGATCAGGAGACCTTGTCTAGTGGGGCAGGATGGGGCTCCTCGACTCCCAATTCAATATTCTTCCTTTGTGCTGTCTCTATTCACAAATGGCTTTTATCTGAGTGGTTTTAGCTGAACACTTTGCTCCACTGAGGCTTCTGCTGCCTTATTACACTTTGGCAGCCCCCATGAGGCAAACAACTAAGACAGATGAGCAGGCTTGCTAATGAATGGGGACTGGAATTCCAACATTCCCTTCCATTGGAATGATGCATCTCTCCAAGAGAGAAATGAAATCTTTGAGACTGCCTGATTATAACAACAAAGCAGCATTATTATATTTGTCTGCTGGGATGATCGCAGGACACTTGCAATTTATGACAGCTATCGCAAATAGAAAAATAAACATGAAGTACTATTTATTACAGCCACATCTACACCAATAAAGAGGGGAAGAGAATAGAGGCAATAACCTGAACACGTGAGGGAAAACTTTTTCCTGAAATATCTGAATATTTTACTCAAAATAATATCTTACACTAAGAAAGTCACTAATTTAATTTTGGTGAGAGTTCCCTGAGAGACTGGATTGGCATATCACTTTACATCACAGAAAAAGCCTTTGCTCAGAAAATTAATGACATAAACATGATTGTAAGACCAGTTCTTAAAACAGTCAAGAAAACAACTATTTAAAAATTCTTTGGGCGCCGCAGAAGCATTTTAAGGCATCCATTTCCATGCGATCAGTTTCAATTAATTAAAATTTGGGGTATGACCTGCACATAGGGTGCAGAATTTCATGAAGTCAGTGAAAGGGGAGCTGGGGAACTATATAAATCAAGTGCCAAGCCACTGACAAATGAAGGTCTGGCCAAACTAGACCAGTGAATCCTGAAAGAATGGAAAATTGACAAGGATGATGCTAAAACAGGTACTTCCGTGAGGATGATTTCAAGAGCAAAGTAAGAAGCCCTTGGGAGAAAGTCTTCTTTATAATCTTGCTGAGAAAATCAAACACAAAGGCTATCACATAGTTTCGTCAGAAAAACTATGCCCTCAACAAAGCACTTGTTTCATTCTGAAAAATTATTAGAAGAATTAACATATAATTATAACCTTTGTTTTATAAAATAGAAGACAAATTTCTCTTCATAATTTTCAGTTTTGTTTTTCACAATGAAGCCTCAACCAAACTTCCTTTCACATCAAATTTTGGACTCCATTTTAAGGAACTAACTTTAAGAGTTCTTTTCAGGAACTGACAGTCCTCAGATAAAGAGGACCCACTGTCAACATACTTTCTTTCTCTCGTTCTCTCCATCTCTCTCTCTTTCTCTCTCTCGTGTGCACCTGGCTTGACCTCTAAATCTGGGGTAGAAAAACGCAGAAGATATGACTCTGGTCTCCTTCTCCCTGGCTCTCCCCACAAATATCTAAATATACATCAACCTTCTCTTTTAGAGTAGTCCATTATGGCAGCAACTCTCAATCTTTTTTCCATCCAAACATACATGTTGGATGAAGTCCATACTCAAGCTATTCTCCATGTGCAACCCAAGTTGATGCGCAATTCCTGCCACTATATGCAGCTCTTTCCCTTTCCCTCTGACTCAGGAGAGCAAGTCAGAATGCAAAAGAGTATACCTATTATACAGTCCTGAATCTTCTATGATGTTTCTTTAATTTTTTAATTTCACAATTATCTGTAAAAAAAAACAATTTCCATAACTGTAGTTGAAATCCAAGTGCCACCCTGCAGATCTCTAGGAGGTAACTTTAACCTAGTCCCAATCACTTTATGTTCTTGGAAGTTAGAAATTAAAACTATACTTCTTTTAAACTACTCTGCTCTTCCACTTTGAGTGGGTGACATTTGACAACACGCCACATGGGCAATAGACACAAACATGGGTGTCCATGGTCCAAGATGCCACATGCGTTGAAAATAACTCCAAGTGACAGTTCAGAAAGATAAAATGGAAGGTCTGGGAAAGTCTCTTGAAAGAAGGCTCATTTTGCATATTCTCAACATCTAAGGACTAAAGAGTCAAACGTACCTGTTCCTTTCCCCCAGAAGAGGCAGTGATGCAGGGTTGGTGAGTGGAGGAGTCGAAAGAAAGATGTCTTGGACTCTCAAGGTCTGACAGTAGCACTCTTTTATTTGGAGAATAGTATGGAATAGCATGGGGACAGGACCCATGGGCAGTAAAGAGCTGCTGCATGGGGACAGGACCCATGGGCAGTGAAGAACTGCAGGCATGGGGACAGGACCCATGGGCAGTGAAGAACTGCAGGCATGGGGACAGGACCCATGGGCAGTCAGAGCTCCTGCTGCTGCCCTGAGTTGAGGGTTAGGGCTAAATTTATAAGGCATGGGTATGTGACTTATTTTTACTGGAAAAAGAAAAGATGATGTAAAAAGTCATTAAATGATTTCAGCGCAGATGGGGTCTGGTTATTGCGCGGTCATATAACTTTAGATAAGAATCGGGACATATAGATCGGCATGTAGATGAGGATACCCTTGGCTTCTCTCCCTGGGGCAGCCCTAATTCATACCATAAAAATCCACTGGGTCATACAGTTCCGCACGTAGGCCAGGTCACCTTGGGCTTCTCTACCTGGGGCAGCCTTAATCCACATCAGGCAGGAATCCAGAGCAGCAACCTCTGACTGGCAGTGCACAAGCATCACCATGGCCATGTTAGCTGTAACTTTGCAAAAGGAAGTCCAGTACTGATTTCTCACTGAGCTGAGAAGAAGCAAGAAGGGACACTCATATTTCCAGGAATGTGCACTTTTACTTACTAATTGTTTTCTCCTGCAAATTGCCTGAGAGCTAGGAGGTGTCCCCTGGCATCTCCTTCTCTCCCATAGTTCCCAGCTTGTTTTCATTGTTCACCAGCCCAGCACCTAGACTAGACCGAGGTGCAACAGCAAAAGATGCAGAAAGGAAAATTACTATTTTCTAAAGAGACTTCCTCATTTGGGGTAGATTTATGAATTTCGTTTTTGTTATGCAGAAGTTAGCTTTTTTAACAACGAGGGGGGAAAATCCTTAATTGTTTTTTATTGCTTCAAGAGCTCAAAAGACATCTTGTGCTATGACGTCATTTACATTTCACATTAAATGTAAAATATATTTGAAATGAGCAAATATTTGTTTTAATTTGATACATCTGTTAACTGAAATGCTAAAAAGACAGCTAAATCACTATATTAAATTCAGCGATTTGTAAACAATTTATATATTCATTTGTTCTGGGTTAAAAATGCCCCAAAGCATAAGTTTTATGAGACCCACAAAGTAAATTGCATTGTATTAATCTGATGGATGCAGGCCATGATTTCTTTCTCTTCACTCCATTAATTTATTTCCTAACTTGAGTTAATTAGTGAGGTTCCTCTTTTTAAAGCTCTTTGAAATTCATTGGGTGAGGGGGGCATTTGAAAGAACTGCTTTGAAAACCTACTGCAGAGGAAATGGGCTAAATGCAGCCGGTAAATTCCCGCAAGACATTATCGCACATTAAGTACCTGATTGCCATTCAACAATCTTTATGCGGGGAACGCAGTGGGTGATTAATACACAGTTGCTGTAAGAAAGAGGGAGAGAACTAGAAGGAAAGAATGGGAGCAGCAGAGAGAACAAACTCATTCCAAGCGATTCCTAACTGAATGAGAAGATCTCCAACGTCCTATTGGTCTCGAAATAAGAGTCTGTAGCATTCTGATTCTATGCTGCAAAATGGAGAGTGACTTTAATTTCAAACGATACCCACTGGGAGGAGAAGAGATGTCTTTTCAGAGAAATAAACAAAACAAAACAGAGAAGATGTTTGCAAATCATATATGTGACAAGGGGTTAATCTCCATAATATATAAGGAACTCACACAAATGAACAATAAAAAAACAAACAGCCCGATCAAAAAATGGGCAGAGGATATGAACATTTTTCCAAAGAAGATATACAGATGACCAATAAACACATGAAAAGTTGTTCAACATCACTAATCATCAGGGAAACACAAATCAAAACAACACTAAGATACCACCTTATGCCTATTAAAATGGCTAAAATCACTAAGACTAAAAATCAGTATTGGAGAGGGTGTGAAGAAAAGGGAACCCTCATACACTGCTGGGGGAATGAAAACTGCTGCAGTCACTATGGAAAACAATATGGAGATTCCTCGACACAGCTATCCCACTACTAGGTATCTATTCAAAGAACTTGAAATCAACAATCTAAAGTAACATATGCACCCCTATGTTCATTGCAGCACTATTCACAATAGCTAAGACATGGAAACAATCCAAGTGCCCATCGACTAATGATTGGATAAAGAAGATGTGGTATATACATATATATACACAAGGGAATACTACTCAGCCAGAAAAAAAGACAAATTCATCCCATTTGCAGCAACATGGATGGACCTGGAGGGAATTATGCTTAGTGAAATAAGCCAGACTGAGAAAGACAAACACCAGATGATTTCACCCATATGTGGAATATAAACAAACACATAGACAAAGAAAACAGTTCAGTGGTTACCAGGGGAAGGGGGGTGGGGGAGGGGGTGGGCACAGGGGGAGAAGGGGAGCACTTATGTGGTGACAGACAAGAAATAAGGTACAAGTGAAATTTCACATTGATGGGAACTATTATGAACTCAATTAAAAGTAATAAAAATTAAAATTAAAAAAACAAACAGAAACTGGTCCAATAGTGAAAAAAGATAAATCAATTCTTTTTTTCTTGGTCAAAAGCAGCCTTAATTCCTAAATTAGAGTGGGAGATAGTGCCCTGCACTCCAAAAAAAGAAAGGAAATTCATTTACACTAACGTATGAATTACTGCTAAAAGTTTAAGATACGCCTAAGGGTATATATGGCAAGAGGGAACTAGTCTTTCAACAGATGTTCAAGCAAATCCAATGTCCATTCCTTCCTGGAATATTTCAGGCAGCAGCCAGTGGGTGAAAGAGATGGAGTTGGGCTGAGTGCCTTCCCAAATCCTCAGAGGACCCTACCCGCTACAGACTCCTTACTCCAACCTCCAGAAAGGCTGGCCCTAGGCAGCAACAGCACCAGCCTCATCTAGGTAGCACCCTCCTTGTCAAAGTCCTGCTTTATCTCACTTTCCCTTCACCACCAGCCTGTGAAAACCACAGACAGACACTCATTTCTCTGCTCTGAGAAGCAAAGGCAGAATCTGAGACTGCACTTATATGCATTAGAACCAGGTCTTCTCTTCTCTCAGCCTCAAATTCCTCCTCTATGAAGTGGAGATATAAATCACCTAGCACAGCCCCCAATGCGGAGTGGGCATCCCCAAATTGCAAACTCCCTTCTCCCATTTTGCAAAGACACTTGCAAAGTCAAGACAGCTGCAGGGACACACCAGAAGCCAGGGGTAGGGTTAGGACAAGACCAGGTTCTTTCCATCTCTCTGCAATTGCCTTCACATTTTCTTTCACGTCTAACTCCTGGCCCTGGAACCTGCTACTCAGGTTGCCCACACCAAAACAAACAGCAGTGGGATTTATTCCTTCTCCTTTGTTATATCAACTCCCTCTTGACTCGCACTCACATACCCACAATATCTTTCTCTTGTTTCTGCTAAAACATATTTTGTAAACCTCTTTGCTCGCACATTTTACGTGTCTCCCTTAAAGCCCCGGACTGCAGACGAATAGCCCCCAGGCCCTCTTCTGAAGGCTTGGGGGCCTGCAGACAGTGGGCTCCTTCCTTCCTGACTCACAGAAGGACCTGACTTTAAATATCCGCATCACAACAAAAGTTTGGAAAACAAACAGTTTCCTCAGCCAGGGAATTAGGTATTTTGAATGATCAATCAAGTCCCAGGAATCTGTGGGGCCAGATTTTGTGGAAAAGACAGGCCTGCCACCCCTGCCATGCTTCTCTGCTCGGATAAGAAACAGACCCACCGCAGCAGAACCTCAAGCATGACCCTGGGGAGTGCGCGTCTGAGAGCTCCGGTTTCTTAAGACTTGGGTAGGAGCTCACTCCCGGGGGATAAAACAGCAGCCTGCAGAGTGTGTGTTCCTGACACTCTTGCTTCTCCAAAGGAGGAGAAAAATGGGAACAAAATCTAGTTGCCTGAGAAAGCTTCTCCAGGGCAAAGATGGGCTAGATAAGAATCCTTTTTATCTCCACAGAACCTGGCCCTTCTCGAAGGACTTAACACCTTTCCCGCATTACCTGACTTGACCCTCACACTTCTCAATATTGTCATCTCCATTTTACCCAAAATATTTTGTGACTTGCTAGAAGTCACAGAGATGCCGTTCTGGAATATACTCAGATCTTCTGACTCCTGGTCTAAGTGCTCTTTTCACCATAACCTAAATGCCCAAAACATAGACAAGAAACATCCAGAGACTCAGATTAATGTCTCTTCAGCCTCAAGAACTTAAGTTTACACTTTCAAGGCAAGACTTCGGATTAAGAGGACCACAGGCAGTTGCAGGTGGGGGAGGGGGCTGCTCTTAGGTTGCCCTCCACCCAGAACTCACTCAGGAATATGATGGTCTGCCTCCTGGCTGTCCTGCTCTCCTCGCTCTCGGACTTCCTCAGCGGCGGCTTCTGCCCCTTCCCGTCCACTGTGCCCTGCTTGCTCCTCATGAGCACCTGCATCATATTCCAGCACATGAAGGCCACGGACACCAGGACCAGAAGGTAGACGATGAAGGCGCTGAAGATGCTGGACTGGAAGACGGTCCAGCGGCTGGAGAGGCTGGTACAAATGGACATGTTGGAGGTCTCGGGTTGTTGGTGGTGGCGGGTGCGCGAGCGGTTGCAAGTGAGACCCCGGTGATTGAGCACGTTCACCAGGGGGTACTCAACTCCCATGGCAAAAAGCAAAGGCAACGCCACCAGGGCGGAGGTGACCCAAACAAAGGCAATCAGCAGCTTCACCTGGCAGGGACCCGACATGGCCTTATACCTGAAGGGGTGGCAAATGGCGAGGTAGCGCTCGAAGCTGAGCGTCAGCACGTGCAGCAGGGTGGCGTAGCTGCAGGTCTCGAAGAGGAAAGTGTGAAGCTTACACGACACGGTATAGCTGGGCGTGGTCAGGGGGTTCCAGATGATGCTGTAGAACTCCACCGGCATGCCAATGAGGAAGACTAAGATGTCCGAGCAAGCCAGACTCACCATATGATCTGTCACCTCCTTCTGCAAGTAGCCTTTCTTCTGCAGCACCTGGGTCACCCGAATGGTGACACTATTCCCCACGATGCCCACCACGAAGATGACCAGGTACACCAAGATAAGGGTAATTTTGACCCAGGTGGCCACCTCGAATTCGGGGACATGGCTGTGATCAATGACATTGGAGCAGTCACCGCTGTGGCCGCCAAGTGAAGCCATGAGGAAGAGAGCCACGCCGCCAGGTCCAAAGACCTTCTTAATTTCCCTTTCTCCTCCTGGCGGAGCCTGAAGTTCTTAGCTGCAACTCACCAAAGTGGGTGCAGGGCTTTCTCTCACTCGCGCTTACCTGGAAAAGGTAACAGTATTTCAGCTCCTTTCATGGAAACTTCCTGGAGCAGCCCAACGTAGCAGAGGCCCCGGAGGAACATGGGGGTGGGGTTTTGCGGTGTGTGTGTATAGGAGCGAGGCGGGGAGAGCTCGGAGGAAGGAGGGGCTCCTCTTCGGCAGGGAGCGAGCCTTGCGGTCCCCAACGCGCCGGCCGGCTCTGCCTTGCGGCCCTCCGCTCCCCTCCGGGCTGATGGCATCTGCCGACACCAAACCACCCTCCGGGGGCACCCACTCTGGAGCGGCTGGAGGCGGGGTGGTCAGCGATTAATCATTAACCACCGCTGACTGCGCTCAGCGGCGCTCTGCAGACCCAGCCCAGCGGCGGCGTTTGACTCAGCACACAGGCATGGTCCCGAAATCAGATCTTGGCTCCGGAGCACCAGGCGACGGGTGGCCTCGTCGCCCCCGCGGCCACCGCCGAGCCAGCGGTGGCCGTCTGCCTGACGCGCATCTCAGGGAGGCGCAGCCCTGGGGAAGCTGGTGTGCGCTCCCAGGTTTGGAGTCCAGGTTTGAGACTGGAAAAGACAGTCTTCCCCTCTGCTGCCCTGCCCCCATTGACACAGCTGCCTTATGGTGCCTTCAAAGGTTGGGCCAGCACCAGTTTGGGGGCGGCTGGACCAGGGCACCCGCCTCCGAGTTGGCCGCGCCGCCCTGGAGGAGCTAGCAAGAGCTCGCCTCCTTGGTGCCCTGCTTTCAGGGCCCTGGGGTGTTTGCAGTGAACGGTTGGGGTGTGAGCTGCCTGGACCCGCTGCCTCAGAAAGTGACCCCAAGCAGACTAATAGGATCCCTATTAAAACCTTGTCTTTCCCCAGAGCCTTCCAGTTTTCGCGCGGGGCCCTGCCTCGCCTTCCTGCGGAGAGACCCAAGGAGCGCGGAGTCCCTCCCTTCAGTTTCACTCCACCGCTAGGCCCCTTTCTGGGCAGCGGCGGAAGTCTTTAATCGGGGACATGTATATGGATGAGGATGCCACAATCCGCCAGGATGCCCCTATTAGGAAGTAGGTCCTCCAGAGGAAACTGCAGCCAGGACATCAAGGACGGCAGGAGGAGGCTGCCGGGCCGTCCCAAGAGGACCAGAATGAAAATGGCGTTAAGGATCATAACATTTTCCCTCTCTTTGGAGAGAGAGGAAAACCTCTAACGGGCCCATTTTCATCTTCTAATTCTAAAATCAGAGGGAATGGGGGCGGGGGTAGGAGGGAGGCTGTCTTATGCCTCGTAGAATAAGACCTACATGCCCCTCCCAACAGTGATAGACACAACGTCTCCAGACATTGCCAAATGACCTCTGAGAGGCAAAATCCCCCAGGTGGAGAACCACTGACTTGAAGGAAGAAAACAGATCCCCTTGAGGTGTTCATCCTAAGCACCTTGCACCGTCCCTGTGCTAAGTTATCACAACCACCAGCCTGTGATGTGATCATTTTAGAGATGGAGAAACTGAGGTGTCCAGAGGACACGTGCTTCCCTAAGGCCATAACAGAGTGAGTGAGAGACTCAAAAATTAACTGCTGTCTGTCAAACCCTGAATCTACATTGCTAATGGGCAGAGAATTCTGGGAGCACAGTAGATGCCCAGGAAGTGAGTCCTGAATGATGCACACAGAGATACAGGGACCGCAGTTTTTCTGAACCCAACCCTGGACATATGGTCTGAGGACCTCAGGGAATATTTGAGTTTGACACTGGGGGAGTGTGTGTGTGGTGGGGGTGGGGGGGCCGGCTGCATGGCCTTTTTACAATTAGCAGCAAATGTGGCTGTAGTATTTTCTCTCTCTACTTGTTCTCTCTGTTAAATTACAAGCTCCAAGGCCAAGAACTACATCTTCTCCCTGTCTGACACCTCTCTGCAGCATCCTACATGTTATGTTTTGCCAGAGCCCTCCCCCACCCCCATGTGTGCTATTTGACCTACTTGCGGGCTGGGAAACTCCTAACTCACTTCCTTATTGGTGCATTGTGCTTGCTAAATGACCTTGGAGCCTTGTAGCAGTCCCGCAAAGCTCACGCGGGTAAACATGGACTCTTGGGGCTTTCATAACTACAGGTGAGAATCCTGAATGGACTCCTCTGCAGAAGACCCTGGTTGTTTGCTGTCCCAGAGGGAATGAGAAGAAGAAGGTCCAGGAAGACCCCCCCCAACCACCAGCGTACACACACACCCCTGCCCCTGCCCACGTCTGTCTTCTCAAGAGGAATCATGCCAGGAGCCTCATTAGCATTCCTCAGCCTAGCCACAGATCGTGCCTTCCTTTGAAATTCTCTTCTTTCACATAATTCATTTCTGTCAATCTTCACAAGGCTATAAGGTGGATATTAATACCCCATTTTACAGATGAAGAAACTGAGCATCAGGGGAACTGAGTGACCTACCGTAAGGGGTCAGAGGCAGGATATACACCCAGGTCTGCCTGGCACCAAAGCTCTCTCCCCACTGGGATGCCATCTCTCTGTGCAGGACAAGACTGTGCCAGGCTGCATAGCGGCATTTTGGGGAGAGGAATTTTTTGTCACCAGCCCTAATGCTTCTCCTCTCCCTAGCTGTGGCATGCCAGTCATCCTGCAATACATTTAATAATTCCAGTTTGTTCTGCTCAGCAAGATTTCCATTATTGTCCAATTTCTTTCATCAAATTTTTCTTTCCCAAAGTGTGAACAAAGATTACAAACGCATGGCCAAATGGTGAGAATCAAGCTAATTAAAATTCACTCCTTAGAGTAGAGATGGAAAAATGCATTTGGAACAAAGGTCCTGGAGAATTAATTTTTCATTTCACCTTTGCTTTTCCTAAGACCAATTAAAAACTGTTTAATGTGCTCTTACTTGTTGAGAGCAGACTGTATAACACCTGGCCTGGGTCTGTGTAATCTATATTTTTTTATTAACAAATTTGTATAGAGGGAAAAAAAAGAAAAGGAATGAAAAGTGGGAAGAAAGAATACTTCCAGTACCCTTGGATGTCACCTCTACTCAGGAGTCACTCTAGAGTCTACACAAATTTATATTTACATTTCACATGTTCTCAAGGACAATACGGCAATTTTCAGTCATGATGGAAATTTCAGGAGTGGCTTCATATAAAGTAGTCTATGATCCGTCCGCCACCTCTTGCTATGTAAACCTACATACATTGATTCAGGATTGACATTCTATCCCTGCACTGACTCTCCTGAGATGCTAGAGCATGGTGATTAAGACAGTAGGCTTGGAAGCCAGAATCCTTAGGTTTACACCTGGCCCTTCCACTCAGCTTCTTTTGTTTAGGAAGATTGGCCCTGAGCTAACATCTGTTGCCAATCTTCTTCTTTTATTTGTTGTTCTCTCTGCCCTGCCCCGCTAAGCCACAATACATAGTTGTATATCCTAGTTGTACAACCTTCTAGTTCTTCTATGTGGGACGCTGCTTCAGTATGGCTTGACGAGTGGTACTTGATCTGCCTAGGATCCAAACAGGTGAACCGTGGGCAACGGAAGCAGAGCGTGCCAACTTAAGCTCTACGCCACCAGCCCGGTCCCCCGCTCAGCTTCTTTGTGCCCTAGTTTTCTCATCTGTAAAATGCAGCTAACAATAGTACTTATCTCCTGGGTTTGCTGTGAGAACTAAATGGGTTTACATAAAAAGTGTCTGGCATATAGTACGACCCATTATGTATTAGCTCTTGTCAAAGGGGCAAAATAGGGCAGTGGGTGAAAGTACGGACTCTGCAGCCAAACTGCCTGGGTTTGGATCTGCTGCTCCCTGGTTCTGTTACTTCAGGCCCTTTTCTTCTCTCTCTGTCCCCAGGTTCCTCATCTGTCGACTAGAAGATAACTAACAGTGCCGACCTCAAAGGGTTGCTTGCAGGACCAAATGGCGTAATATGCATGAAGCACTCAGAACAATGCCAGGCACAGAGAAAGTGCTGGGCAGGAGTGAACCATCATTAATGTCATGTCCATGGTCCATTAGCTGCTGCTGTTCATACTGTTGAACCTGGGGCCCTGCAAGGGCCTGAGGCACATTCTACATGCTCCAAGTACCATTACGGTGTGCACTAGGATTGTTGGAGTGCTAAGTACATCTTACGGAATTCCGCTCAAAATTGATTCGGCATATACTTTCTGGAAAGCACTGTGGGGAACACAGGGCAGTAAGACAGTCACTTCTTTGAAGGGGTTTATCTGCAAGTCAAGCCAAGAGCACGTAAATTGTTAGCTATCACAAGACAGCAATGGCCAAGTTAATGTTGGTGGCAGTAAGTGCTACAGATATTTGAAGGTGGCATCTGTCCTCACAGGAGAGACAAGATTCATAATCTCTGAAAATTGGGGATGCATGTATGACACATAGAAAATCTTTGTAACAACCAGATATTTCATCCAGCAGAACTCCCTATTTTCAAACAGACCGCACAACACAGAGAATTTACTGAACAACAGAGACTACGCTCTCGAACTTTGTCTCCACTAAATATGAGCTTCGAGTGGTTTGCCGAGCTGTGGCAATCAAGTGACAACAGGCCAGCATAAACATATTTTGCAGCCTTACGATGCTTTTCCTAAGTGCAAAATGAAATAGCCACTCTAAGGGGGATTGCAAGCGCGACTTAGTTGCATTAGCATCCCATGTGTGATGGTGCAGTTAATCAGCCTATTTGACAGGCTTCAGAACAAGCAGCACCATCCCTGCTGCTCCCCCCTTTTAAGTGTAGGCTTCCTCGTAAAGCCATCTGGGGCATTAAAAAACCAAACCAGCAGACAAATGAAAAGCACACCAATTTCCTGAACTGAAGTCGGCTACTCAAAGCCACACTTCCTTATTTTCAAAATAGCAGACACACCTTGTCCTACAAATGACTGTACTTAGTACTGGCCACCCCCCTGCTCCCAGCTGTCAGAGCCTCATTGCTTTTACCATTCGAGCTTGCAGCTTGTAAGGAATCTGCTGGTTGGGTTCAAAAGAGCTGAAAGGAAAAGAGCTGTGGAAGGCAGGGCCAGCTTAAGGTGGCTGCCTCAAGCACCACGATGGGCTAACCTGCCTGCTGGGTCATGTCAACCTTCCTGCCTCAGCTCCCATTAGGGATGAAATGTGTGTTCGTGGGCCCGGTCAGCATGTTATTCTACGGGATGATGTTTGTTCTGAGTTTCAAACTTTTGAACACAATCCATTTCAAGTTGGGAACAAAAGGGAAAACTTTGTATTATCTATAATATCTTCCCCCTGTCCTTACAATCATCTTCTCTCCACTGGGGAATGTCTGTGGTTTGACAAATATGAGGAAGAACAAACTCTCTCACAATTCCTTCCAATGACTGTTTTATAGCAATACACAAATTTCCCATTGTTGCAAAGAAAGAAGAATGTCAACAAAGAATGGAGGATAGGGAGAGAGGACACTAATCCAATCTCAAGTGGCAGCTCCTCCCATCTCTGTCTCAGAAAAAACAAAGCCAATTACGTCCTCATCTCTCATCCTTCAAACAGGCTGATGGAGGCTCTTCAGAGAGAGACTAAGGATTTGAATGGAAGCCGCTAGGGGCTCAAGGTAGCTGACTATGAAAATTGCATTCAGCCTGGATCCAGCACTCCTTGGCAGATGGAATCAGCATTAGGTGTTACATGTTTTACAAGAATCAACATTGTAGATTTGGTCTCTGAGCTTTTGGGCCTTAAGCCCAGAGTTGATCAAGATATGCTCTGACAATTTTGATATTCAGTATTGTCACCAGTATATCCCATCATAGGCCATCTCATTATCACCAGCTCAAGTGTGCTAGAACATGTGGGTTTGTGCCAGCTGGGAGACAGGCAAGAAGCATGGTCGGTCTGGTCTGACTTTCCATCATTATTCACTTGGGCAGATGGGCACTTGGGTTTCATGTACTGAGGAGCCATCAAATGCAAAACCCTAACAATTTAGGAAGGTTTTTTTAAAGGATGCATAAGACGCAATTGCTGAGGCCTGTCAGCCTGGCAGGCTTGCTGGGGATGATGAACCTATACATATGAAACCCTGGAGGATAATCAGCAATGATTACATGAATCACTCCTAGAGGGGCAAAAGAACAAACTCTTTAGTATGACATTTAATACCTGTTCCAACCTGCCCTCACTCAATGTAGCAAGCCACTGGCCACTCCAACATATATATACAAACATACAATCTCACATGCTCTTATTACATTATGACTGATACTTTGCCCATTGAGATAGGGTCTAGGTTTCCTCACCTTGAATCTGCGTGGATGCCTGGATTGCTTTGATCAATAGAGTATGACATAGTGATGTTAGGTGGCTTCCAAGGCTAGGTTAGCAAAAGGATACGGGTTCCTCCTGGCTCATTATCTTTAGGATACACGTCTTGGAGCCCTGAGCTAGCATGAAGAAGCGCAGTTGCCCTGAGGGTGCCATACTGGAGAGACTTCACAGAGAGATCTCATAGAATTAGGGATGTCCAAGGATGCCCAGCTATTTCAATCCCCAGCTGTTTGTCACCCCAGCCCAATCACCAGAGAGATGAATGAGTGATCCTTCAGATGATCACAGCCTCCAGCCTTCAAGCCACACCAATTGATGCCAAGTACAGCAGAGATGAGCTGACCCTGCTGAGCCCTGTTTGAATTCTACATTCGTGATCGAAATAAATATGTTGATGTTTTAAGGCATTAAATTTTGGGGTGATTTTTTAGGTAGCCATAGTAACTGGAACATGCCACATCCTAGCACTGTACTCCAGCAAGAATGGACAGCTGACTTCACCCAAAACCTCCTGTGCATTCGTTCCTTCCTCCTGTGACCTGCCCACACCATGAATGTTCCTTAGTCCTGAAATGCGCAGCCCCTCTCCATTTATTTTCCATTCTCTCATTTGTTCATTCATTTATTCATTCATTCAACAAACACTCATGAAATGCCTACTGTAGGGATGTTATAATAAATCAGAAACAATTTCTGCCCTCAGGAAGTCCATAGTCTGGTCCTAGAGAGAGACAGATGGAAATTGCTGAACTGACATGGACGTGTAGTGCTAGAGATAGCACCAAATCATACCCACCCCTAAAGGCTCATTGAAATCCTACCTCCTCCAGAATGTCTTCCCTGAATCTCCCAAATCATACTCCTTTCTCCCTGTATTGAGATACTCAGTGATGTGCTGGAGTTACTTACACCAGCTCACGGGAACTGACTGCACACATCTCTTCTCAACTCTGTGTTCACTGAGTTCACGTTAGTAGCTTGAAACTGATCATGGCGGGAGCACTTACACTGTAGAAATTGGCAAAAGCTACAAATCAGGGCTTCCCCCACCTCTTTTCTTTGTGGAGAGCTGGTTTTAAACATTGACCAGCACACCACTGGAGATACCTCTCAGTTGGTATCCATTAGGGGTTAACTTTTGGGGTGGATGATGTTACATCAAAAAACGCATCCTCTGGGAATAAAGCTGTTTTAGCAAATAATTGGAAGTGTTGGTGGAGACGATAAGGACCGCCTAAGACATGTAGAGCACTGCTGGCAGTGAGTCATTTGGCTCTGCTGTGGACAGCTTGCTGGCACTGGGTTTTCTTTTTCTTTTTTTAAGAAGGATGTTGCAAAACTTTTGCAAGCCTGCCAAGGTGGTTAGTGATAAGCTTAAGCAACTCTAGGGGCTTCAGTAGCCAGGCACTGGAGAGAAATCTGTTTGCCATCCCCTGGCCCTTGGCCACTAAAGCAACAGACAAGAGAATCACCTGGCAACTCCTGCCTGCTCAGCCCTCACACCTGCCAACAGGAAAGAGCTGCTTCGCTACTCCACCTACAACATGTGTGTGAGGTTTCATCTTGCAGAAGTTTCATTAAATGGCAAATGGTAATGTTTTCTGTTTGTTATGGGTGGAATTGTGCCCCCTCCCCAAAAGATATTTTGAAGTCTTAATGCCCAGTACCTGTGAATGTGACCTTATTGGGAAATTAAGTCTTTGTGCATATAATCAAGTTACAGCAAAATCATTAGAGTGGGCCCTAATCCAGTATGACTGATGTCCTCATTGGAAGAGGAGAAGAGACACAGAGATAACATGAACAGAGGGAAGACTACGGGCAGACAGATGCAAACACAGGGAGAATGTCTTGTAAACTTTATTTACAAAAAAAAGGCAGTGGGCTGGATTTGGCCCATGGGCTGTAATTTGCAAACTCCTGACCCAAATTCTCCCCCTTAATTAATGAAATGCACATTTCCTCAATACTCCTCCAACAGGAGGACTGGCGACTGACAGCTCTCAGTTGAGTTCCTCTCCAAGTACCATCTTCACATGAAGAGAGCTGCTTCATCCAAAGTCAAAGTCCCTTTCAAGGGCAGCCTAGATCCAGTGATTGGTAGAGAGGAGGCATACAAACCCAACCCCCTTGCTTTAAAAGATGCTGAACATCTTTTCATACACTCATTTGTCATCCATATATACTCTTTGGTGTAATGTCTCTTCAAGTCTTTTGACCATTTGCTAATTGGATTTAGAATTTTGTTTCTAGTTAAAACATCATTTATATTGAGGACACAGTAAAGATATTTTTAGACAGTTTAAGCCTCAATAAATTTATCATAAAACTGCTGTCTTTAAAAAAGACTCTTGGAAAAAGTATTTCAGCAAGATGAAAAATAAATTCAAAAATATGCTGCAGTATGAGATGATATAAGAATGGAGAATTAATATAACTTAACAAAGTTCATTGTTGATTCAAATGGTAATGAGCAAAAGAATAAATACATCCTTAGCAATGTGGAATTTGAATTCTAGAGATGAGAGGGGTTTGGGGTTGGAGAAGATGCAATGGAAGGATTGCGAATTTGGATGGTGAAGCCCCAGGAACCAGGGTTTAGACCCTACATTCCCTGACTGAGTGGCTGCGCCATGTTTCGTGAAAGTGCCTGCTGCAGTGCCTGGAGCGTGGTCAACAAACTTGAGTTCTGTCTAAGAAAATGCACACAATAGTCTCAGCACTGTGGATGTTAAGAGTAACTAAACAGGGTTTCAACATGTATATGAAAGCAATACATTTGCCTTTATTTAAATCCTTTAACCCAGCCTATCCTTTTCTTCTTCCCATCTCAGTAAGTATGTAACAGTGAGGTCTGCCCACAATGCACAGCGTTTGTGAAAGATGGCTTTGGGGAAGGAAAAGGAGAGGAATCATGTATTTCAGGCTTCTTTAACCAAGGAAGACTTCATGGAAACACTAATGGTTATGATTGACATTGAAGGCTGAGGGAGAAAGAGCTGGAAAGGAACTAATGATGCTAGGTGCTCATGTACACATAAATATTCCTGTTTTCCTAGGGTTCCCTAGGTTCTGCCATATTATCTCCTCTGCAGAGCATATGGATGGATGGAGACAAGCTAGACACTAGTTAACTGAATTTTCCTGACAGGTCCAATTTCCTGTGAGGCCATTACAACAAAGTGCTTAAAGTTCTACCTCTAAAAGAACTTAATTTTTACCTTACAGATGTTGGGAGATTTTTTTGGAGGCCCCAATCACTATAATTGTCTGTGAAGTGGTTTTGGACAAACAAGGCAAGGACCTCATGGGGAACGCCCACCTTAGGCTGTGTAAAGTTAGTTTCTTTCATTACTTGGGAGCAACACCCCACTGCTTGATGATGAGGCTATTTTCCAGCCACCTGAGGGTCAGCTGTCAAAGAAGACTGAGCAATCACTGTCAGCAGAGGTACATGAATGAAAAGACCTGGGACCCCCTAGAACACTGCCCATAGAAAAACACACATCGCTCAAGCAACAATATGATTCACTTGGTACAGAAACATTGTGCAGTGGACGTTTATCAAGTTTTGTTTTGACTCAGCACATGAACCTTCTTCCTAATTCTTAGACTCCCCACAGTATGAATCTTGGTGGTGGGGAGGGCACAGCCAGTCATAACAGAAAGATCCTCTTTCTCCTCACCCCCTGGCATTAAGGGTGTGGGCACAGGGCCTCAGGTCAGACAACTGAGGGCTCACAGAAGGATTCTGAATCTCAAATGAGTGGCAGATACATAAAAAGATACCATTGCAGTAGATGCGCAGTAGCAGCTACATATATAGCAGGAGTGGTCACTGCAGTGAGTACCACAGGGGACGGTACAGTGGGGGCTGTGTTCAGGAGCAGTGAGTGTACAGTGGGTGGGTGAGTAGAAGGTCAGAAAGGTTACAACTGGAGTTTCCTGTCAGGATTATTGCTGCTGTCCTTCCTCCATTTGGCTTTTCTCCTGGCTTTCTGTTGATTCTGAGTTACCAGCCATCCTTCCCATAAATTCCTTTTATGCCCAAGTTATTCATGGTTGATTTCTGTTGCTTGCACCAAGGTCTTTTGGCTGATACTTGTTGCAAGGAAAATAAATAGTCAATATGGATGGGTTACTACAGAAGGTATTGAGGAGAGGTGTGATTTTAGCTGGGTTTTGTCCTCTTAAATTTTAGGCCCAATAAATAAAAATGATGGACTGGCTGGTTAGTGAGGCTTACTCTGAGATGAGATGAGGAAGGATCAAACAGAAACATTCTGGGAAAGTCTACCCAACTCCCACTGTGGTGGACACTGTCATGTGCTACCAGGTCCCTCTCAGAACCAAGGCCCTCATTTCCTCGGCTACCAAGAATGCTGACTGCTGATGGATTGATCACAGTTTCATCCTTTCTGCGATTAACCTTGGCCAAAAAGAGCTACTACACTCATGGCAATGCCTCCTCCCCAGGGACAGTTCACATCCAATAACTGGTCTTTGCTTCATTTGGGGGCAACTCTAAAGGACTCTCCCAGCTTCAGAGCTCTCTGTGGGATCAGCTGAAACCTTTGATGTCACTGCATCACAGTTCAGCCTCTCCCCCTGTCCAATTTGGCTTCCTTCTCTCTCCCATAGGTCTTGTTCGTTAAACAAATCTTCAATGCAGTGAGTTTTCCAGGAAACCCAACATAAGACATCTACCTACCCATTTCAGAAACCCATCTTCCTCTTCTTAGGCATAGCCATGACCCTTGTCAGCATTATGACACGAGTTCCATTATAATATTATGACACTCAGCCTCTCTTTCAGGCAGGTGCTTTTGCCAGCTCACTCACCACACCCTGAGCCTAAATCTAACACCATAGTCCTCAGTGTTAGTCCACAGTAAAAGTAGAATGTTCTGGATAACAAAAGGCTAACTTACGGAAGACTAGGATTAATTTTGTATCGAACCTTTGGAATGCAGTTCTAACACCTATCATATACATGTCTGTGGTGGGAAATCATACACATTTGTGTTATAATCTTTTTTGTTGACTTGGGGTAATTATATTATTATGTATATAGCAAAAATAGCCACCATATTAAGTTCTATTATGCATAGGAAACACATTAATAGATGCTTTAGATATATTATCTCTAATATCTTTAATGATTCTATATAATTTTTTTTCCAGTTGTGTGCAGGTAAACCAACTCTCAAAAAAAAGCCCCAATTTGTATCATTTGTCAATTTCCATCCTGCAAATAGTCCCACCATGACTTATTTCAAACCACGGAGATTATGTCACAGAAACTGCCACTGTGATGTCATTGAAATGTATTCTTGGGAAGAGACACTAACGATTGGCTGATGTGAGCCAGCTCCAACACTCATCGTTATTTCCTTTTATCAGATGATGTGTCAGAGGCTCGCGGAGTCTCCTTGGGCTGCCTTCTTTGGCAGAACATAAAACTCTGACTGCATTGTCTTTAAAAGTAATGAAAAAATTGTATCTCACATAAAAAGAAATCGGAAACATCTCACTTCCCAGACTGGTCAATGTCCCTCCTCATATTCATCTTCGAAACCCGGATTCTTTCATCTTTCTGTTCTGCCATCTCAGAGTGCTGGCTCAGCACCCTTTATGGCCATATGTGGTTGTCTCAGTTCCAGGTACCTGGCGCAGACATGACAATAGCCAATAAGCAGAAGAAAGAAATGGTTTCCTCATATGTATCTTTTTACCAAAAAAAATCAGTACAGATTTTAGTACAGGTTTTAATACTTTTGCATATTTCAGTGGACTCAGAGAACACACACATACCACCTCACATACAGAGAAGATGGAATTTCCTTTCTTTGCATAAGAAGAAACATTTTCTTTTCTTGCACAGTTATCTTCACCAATGTCCCCTGATCTTTTGGCCATATCCTAAGTGTCCCTGGGTCTCACGCACAAGGAGGCTGAGGTGAGGGAGTAAGAAGACCTGGCTCTTGTCCTGTTTTTATCACTGACCAGCCATGCAGCTTCTCTCTCATTTGTAGAATGAAAGGATTAGATGAGCTGCACTACAGAATTTTATGACTTTGTATCTCCATGATAAAACCCGTCCTAGGATCTTATGGAAGTAAGCCCAGGTGATGGGGAGCAAAATAATGAAGGCAGCGCACCCGACCTGGTGTCAGGAGTGTACCAAACCTTACTTTCCTTTCTCTCCCTCCCCCCAATCACCCTCTCCCACTTCTGTGACATTTCTGGGAAGAAAAGTATAAGAGTATATCAAAATGTGAAATAAAACTTTCTGAAGGTGTCTGTAAGCCATTATTAAGGTGAAAACTGTACTTTTGGAAGCAATGTGAGAGCTGGTGGAGGGAGGCTCCCAGTCAACACTGACACCCTCTGCTCCCTGCCTTTGTTCATCTGCTGGTCCAAACTGTTCATAAGGAAGCTCCAGAGCATTCACTTGCTTACTTTGCTGCTAGTGATAGAAATATACAGCCCCAATTTGACATGGCAGGATTGCAGGGCACCACCTGGCAAGTTTGCCATTCTTGGCACTTCCAGACTCCCAAAAGCTATGGAGCAATCTGTCTTGTCATCAAATTCCACCTTGTCCCATTATCCAGGAGGGCCTGCCTGCTCATCTATCCCCGACTCCCTGGGGAGCCTCACCCCTGCAGCTGAAAGGGAGACAACGCTGATAACTCAATGTAAAAAGTCACTTTTGAAGACTAGGGTTCCTGGGACTGAGGCAATGTGATAGTGTGGAAAGAAGATGGCATTGTCACCCTATGGCCTTGGGCTTAGAAAACAATTGCCAAGAACTTCCTAAAATTATCTGCACTACTCCTAACCACCATGAGAAGTTACGTTGTACCGATTTCATAGGTGTGGCAGCTCAGTGATGTTCTATATTTGCCCAAGGTCACCCTGCTGACCCAGGATTTGATTCAGAGCTGCTTCACCATACAGCCTCCAAGTTTAATACTGGAATGGGAACTTGAGAGAAAAGATGAGGCTAGAGATTTGGGAGTCTTATGCAAGAGTCAGTTGGTGGACCATGGGAATGCACGAGCTATCTCACAGAAATCCAGAGAGAAAAGTGGGAGCCCAAAGTGTGAAGATGGGGATTTATCAGTCAGGGGAAGAAAGATCCAGAAAACCTAGAAGAACCAGAAGTGAGGTGAGAAAGGTAAGAAGAGTTATGGTCACCCTTTTGATTTTTCAAATGGGATTTTTAAAAAATGACAGAATGATTTATCCAGCATCCATCAAGCAGTTTCAGCTAAGTGTTTATTTCATAAACTCACAGAGATCCTCCTGGGCCCAGGCAGGTAAGCATAACCAAATGATATGACTGGCAAGAGGCACTAAGGAGAAGTGGAGACTATAGAGAACCCCTCTCTGTCAAAAAGGGCCAGCCAGCACTCAGACCCATCTGACTGTGGCCAAATCTTACAAGTTTTTTCAGAAGGAGCTGGAATTTTCAGTTTTTTGTGTTCTGCCTACAGAACAGTTCAGCAGCTGGGAAGCAGCCTGCAGGCCACGAGTTTGCCGACTCTGCCATAACGGGTGAGAGCCTTTCTAGCTTCGAGAAATATAAACACGAGCCCCAAGACTTCCCAGGTTCTGGGGAGCCCTAGACCCCAAAGCTAAATGCTAGCTTTTCACGTATACTTTTTAAATTAGGGGGGAAAATGCACATGTCATTTCTGCGACGTGATCTGACTAGGCAAAGCAGAACTTTGTGGTAGAAGTAATTAGCGTTAAATCATGACTATAACAGAGAAAAATGGCACTAATGAGGAATGTGTCTTATGAGGAAAGTCAAAGGTAACATTCCAATTGCAGGTTGATGCCAAAGGATGGAAATAGGGCATTTTGAAGGACTTTGTGAACAAGGACTTTGATAGAAAGGATAAAACATGGATGGCAGTCAATGAGAAGTAGAGTTCAGTAGCAAGGGTCTTTCATTTTCCCTCTCAACTTTCTCCCTTAATGGGAACATGTTGGGGTTGAAAACAACTTACTGTCTTTGAACTATGCAAAACATTTTTAAAAAGAAGAAAAAAAGAATGACTCATCTAAAGACAGTCACCATTTAATAAACTGTGGGAGAACTGGCTAAGTTGAGGGCTATCTGGGGGACTTTCATTTGATATCCAGTATGTTTATGGGATACCATTGACCCCCATCAGTCAATAGGTGCCAACAAAACAAATTTAAGGAGAATCTTCTGGATTCCTCTGTGTGTGTGTGCATGTGTTTCTATGTGCTTATAGCACATTTCTCAAAGCCATACTTAAAACGTTCCTTTGGGGGGAAGGTAGATCCACTGCACTGTGTTAGCTGCAGCGGTGGTTTGCAAAGACTAATGGCTCCATTTCCTGCACTGAAATGGATACTCTGTGTTAGGTTCTTCCTAGTTCACAGGTTCTACCTATTTGCCTCCATAGTTAGGATCCCTGGGCCAGTTGAGCCCCACCTATAGTCTGTCTTCTAATTCCTTATTCTAGGATGTGACATTAAGTCACTTAAGTCATTAACCTCTACCTTTGACTCAGTTCTGAAACCTTGTCCTGCCCTGTACCCTTTCCAGCATTCCATCTCTCTGATCTGGAATCCTGCCTTACCTTTAGAAGCAGCGCCCTAACCCTCCCTACCTCTCCCCAAGACTGATAACAGACTTCCCTGATATTTAATGTCTGCCTGGACTTTCCAGTATTGCCTCCCTTGGGATCGTGGAGCACTCATCTGTCTATCTGGTGGGATGCCTGCCTGCCTTGTTGCACATGCCTTTCACAGCTCCACAGTCCTTATTGCATGAACTGCACTACTTGTTGCCCATTGCCATTTGTCTGTAGGGCTGTTTTGCATCCCAGCCTTACACCAGCCCTTGCCTATCTCCCTAGCTCCCACCTACACTAATGATTATTTCAAGTTCCATGTCTGCCCCTTCCTGGCTACTATGACCCAATGCAATTAACCAAACCCTAATGAGTTCTGATTCAAGATAGTGCCATGGGGAACCGATACCATGGAGAACCATTCCTAGGTTAAGTTAGATCTGCTTGCCTCTTTCTATTTTTCAGCTGCACTTTCAACACTGGAATGTTTGAGATAGAATAAAAAATTTCCTATTAGATAAAGAAAATAACAATAATTCTAACAATACTTTAGAGCAGATTATGCTGACTGACTAATAGATTTTGCAAGACTTACAAAGGAAACAAAAGGTACAGTAGAAGCTGGCAATGATAACATAACATCTCTTCTGAAGACACTATTTTTTCAAAACACTTTCATTTAATTCATTCAACAAATATTTACAAATGCCTACTATAACATAGACACCATATCAGGCAGCAGACTAGGCATGGAGTAAACAGAACAATAGGACATCAAGACAAAGTCTTTCTTATCAAGGAGTTTACAGTCAGCCATCATTTATACAGTGATTTTCTAACTTTGTTTCAGCAACAAAATAAATTTTTCAAATAGTAATCTTACTTGGCAACTGTATTAGTCAGGATAGGTATGGTTATGCTGCAGTAACAAATGACCCCAACATTCTGGTGGCTTGCAACAACAAAGGTCTATTTCTCATTTGTGCTTCATGCCCTTCATGGGTCAGCTGAGGCTCTGCTTCATATCCTCTCTATTTCAGGACCAATGCTGACGGATCAGCCTCTATCTGCAACACTGATTGTCTCACAACAGAGGAAAAAAGAACATAGATGATAATATAGAACCCATATCCTGGCTCTTAAAGCTTCTGTCCAGAAATAACACATGTCATTTCATTGGCCAGAGGAAATCTCGTGACCAAGCCTGGCATCCCCAAGGCAAGGAAATATAATCTTCTCCAGGAAGGGGCTGCAAGTAATTTTGAAGAATAAAGCACACAGCACCTCAATATCAAAAGTAAATAGACTGAAGTAGTATCCTTCTTCCTGAGGAAACTCTACAGAATCTTAAGCCTCTATGGAATTCAGTTTAGAAACCAACAATTATCTAATCTGAAATTGATAAAAATTCTGTGAAGTAAGCAAGGAAATTATCCCCATCTGAAAGGTAAGGAAGCTCTCTAAGGCCCAAGAAATTTTCATAACTTCCCAGAAGACAGACCAAGAGGGAGGGCTGGTGCCTCCTCCTTCATAGATCTTCCCTGTATACATGAAGTCTTTGTCATGACATCCGTGGAATGTCTAAAACCCAAGAAAGCTGTCTCTTCCTTACCCACTGAGTTTGGGCACAGCTTCATTTTGTCCTCAGTGGCCTGCTGCAGGCAAGGTCATGCCATGCAAAATCACCGCAGAAATCTTGGCTTGGCTTGACCTTTGGAGTGTGATTACAACACATTTGAAAAGCAGCAGATAGATTGTTTCAGCTCCACCAGCAAGTAATTCAGAAAATGAGGCCCAAGAAATACCTAAAGAAAGAACAATGCTGCCTGAAGAGATGGTAATAGTAGTTGGATAACAGTAGTAGTTTTTCGTATCTGGGATATTCTTCCTTGTTTGTTCTTTGGAACAGAAGCCAGGCTTCCTTCAACAGAGTTACTGAGTACCAACTATGTACCAGGCAAGGTAATAAGAGCAAGAACAAAGGTGACCAAGACATAATTCCTGCCACTAGACATTTCAGAGGAACAGGGGAGACAGACTTGGGGATGATGCTGAGTGCCATTCCTCTTTAGGAGAAGTTCCATAGGACTCAGCCTCTGGAAGTAGGAAGAAGAGAGTAGGGAGGAACCTTTGAGAGATGGCCTGCATTTATGGGGTGAGTGAGGCACGTGCTTCCCAGCACCGCCAATATGTACAACTGTTATCCACGTGTAGGAAAGAGCCTGGATATGGAATCATGAGGATCAGGCTTGACTTCCTGTCCTGTCATTTCTTTTCCATACAACTTTAGGCAAACATCGAAACCCATTTGAGTTTCGCTTTCTTGTCTATAAACAGGGAACAAATAAAACCTGCCTTAACTGCTTTACAGGGTGGAAGTCAGGGCCAAATGCATTGTGAATGAGAAATTGCTCTGTTAAACGTGAACTTGGCCCTTCTTCATTGTCATTCCTGAGCACTGCCTCAGCACACAGTAAGGTGACAAAGTCATCTTGGTTTGCCTGGATTTTCCCAGTTCTAGCAGTGACAGTCCTGCCTCCCAGGAACCTCCTCAGTCTCAGATGAACTGGGATAATTAGTTCATCTATCACATATTCTGACCAGAGGAGTTGTGAGGTCCCTGCTGGTCATAATATTGTTTTTAAATTTTCTAAGGTGTACAATTCAGTGGGTTTTTGTGTATTCATAAGGTTGTGCAACCATCATAACTATCTAATTCCAGAACATTTTCTTCACCCCTAAAAGAACTCATTAGCAGTCAGTCCCAGTTCACCCCTCCCCTCAGCTCCTGGCAACCACAAATCCACTTTCTATCTCTATGGATTTGTCTAGTCTGCACATTTCATATAAATGGCCTCAAAGAATGTGTGGTCTTCTGTATCTGCTTCTTTCACTTAGCATAATGATTTCAGGTTCATCCCTGTTAGGGCATGCATCAGTACTTCATTTTTATGGATGAATAATATTCCATTGTATGAATTCCACATTTTCTTTATGCTTCAGCTGATGGACATTAGAAACATTTGTTTCTAATTTTTAGCTCTTATGAATAATGCTGCTATAAACATTTCATGTCCAAGTTTTTGTGTGATCCTGTGTTTCCTTTTCTCTTAGATGGTCCTCTAGGAGCAAAATTGCTGAGTCATATGGTCACTCTATGTTTAACTTTCTGAGGTACCAGCAAACTTTTCCAAAGCAGCTGCAACATGTGACATCCCACCAACAATGTATGAGGGTCCCAATTTCTCCATATCCTCACCAACATTTGTTATCATCTGTCTTTTTGACTAAAGTCATCCTCGTGGGTGGAAAATGGCGACTCTTTGTGGTTTTGATATGCGTTTCCCTGATGGCTAATAACAGTGAGCATTTTTCATCTTCTTATTTGGCCCTGATACTTGAATTCCGAAATAAGTGGTCGTCTCACTGTGCTGAAGCTCCTTGTTGAGAACCCAGGAGCTCTGGCAAGTTACCAACTCCTGAACAGAGAAGAGGAGCTTCTGTCTGAGTTCTGCCCAGGATGAAGGCTCAAATGCCTGTCCACAGAACAGTGAGGTCCGAATTCTTTCATGGCATCCAAAGCCCTTCCTTATCAATCTCTGATTTCCTTTTACATTCTCAACCCCCTTTTGTCCCTATGTGAATGCTCCACTCCAATACAGCAGGTCCATTTGTTGTCCCCTGGAATATATCACTCAAGTTTCTTCCTTTGGATCAATAGCCAATGGGAATCTCAGTTCATAAACTGGAATGTAAAAGAAATGTCACATCTTCTCACTTCACATCAATCAACAAGTTCTATCCTAACTTCTTTCCTGCAAGCCTAGTGAGAAATTCTGCCTCAGTCATTTTGAGGACTCTCCCCATTCCTAGAAAGATGTCAAGGTTTCAGGGACTTACACATTGTCAAAACATAGAGGTGGGGGAGATAGAATATGATGATAAAGATTATCATGGAGATGGCCACCGTCCTTGTTCTCATGGCCCCTTCAGTTCCGGCGGTTCTTCTGGCCTGCCAGAGGCACTGCAGTCTTCACTCAGGGTGCAAGCCCTGTGCCTGGAGGGATGACCAGGTAATGCCCCCACACGCACACACATAGTTCTCTCTTGGGACTGCATTCATGGAATCTACAGACTCTCTCCTTCTCCGTGGAGAACTCCTCTCCACACGCATTCCTCCCCCACATTTTGGAAACTCCATGGGGATGCTTCACATTGGGGTCTGGGCGGTCCTTGGAGCCACTCCTGGACATCTCCATATCCTCCTCACCAGCTGCTGGCCTCCTAGGGCTCCATGCTTCCTGGCTGCCTCTCTGGGGTCAATTGGCCTGACACATTACACAAGCAACTACTGTGTGCCTTCTGTTCACATTTCCTCCTGGTGTTGGAGGTCCTCAGCCACTTCCTCATATCCCAGTCACCCCCAGTAAGTGACCTCCAATATGAAACAAGTCCACAGCTCAGGGCACCTGTGCTCACAATAGCTTGCAGAGATTGCATTGGTATGACTTTGTGTTTCCTTTTATCCCATGTTCATCTCTCTAGGATTTAGCGTGAATCTGTGAGAAGGGAGTCAGAGAACAATCTGAGGGGCGTGTACCATGCTCTACTCAAAATTCTTCCTCCGAGTTACCATATGATCCAGCAGTTCCACTCCTAAGTATATACTAAGAGAAAGGAAAACATACAAAATTTGTGCATGAATGTTTATAGCAGCTTCTTCATAATAGCCAAGAAGTAGAAAAAACCCAAACTATGACCCAATCAAGTGATGAGTCAAGAAACAAATTGTGATATAGTCCTACAGTGGAATATTATCCAGCCATAAAAAAGGAGTGACGTGCTGATACACACTAAAACATGGATGAACCTTGAAAATATTACGATAAGTGAAAGATACCAGACACAAAAGTCACCTGTTGTCTGGCTGCATTTATATGAAATGTCCAGAATAGGTAAATCCATAGAGACAGAAAGTAGATCAGCATTTGCTAGGGCTAGGGGAGCTGGGAAGATTACAGGGTGATGGTTAAAGGGTACAAGGTTTCTTTTTGGGGTAATGAAAACCTTCTAAATTTCATTGTGGTGATTGTTATACAACTGAGTGAATATACCAAAAACGATTGAATTGTAATGTGAAATTAGTGAATTATATCCCAATAAAGCTGTTACCAAAAAAAAATCCCCCTCCCCTTCCTCCTTAATCCATTGTCCTTAGACCCAGTTTGTTAGCTTGTCCTCTCTCCCTTGGGATAGGTTCCTTTCCCAAAAGCCCCTCCATCCTTTGTGCAAATGAAACCTCACTCGACTTTCCAAACATTCCCATGCATTTCTAAATTTGCTGCAAGGATACCACTCAGGCTGACCTCGAGGATCCCAGCTACAAGTGTTTGTTAATATGGATACCCCTAGCTACAAAACAGTGCTTGACCTCTTGTGCTAGTTTGAAAAGAAGTTAGCATCTGAGAGCCTTCTGCCGCTTCTTTAGCTCTGAAGTTGCTGAGAAGTGAGAATGTTTTCTGAGGACACCTTCCCCAAGCATCACCACCTTCAACCCACTTCTTCACCTGCATCTCACTCTGGACCGAAGTGTGACCAGAGACATGTCAAATGCGCATCTTTGCACATGCCTTTGTGTGAAGACACAAAGAATTGGTTCTAGACTGTAGGCAACTAGGTCCAATTCTTTTATCATGATACTTCATATCTTTGTGTTATCTTCACAACACTGGGCATGAATCAATTGCTAATGCGGAAAGTTTAATATTATTATAGGAAATATGGGGCTGTACCACTCAGTAGGGACTTCATTCTTCTATCATGGTGGAGAAGTTGGAAGATGGAGGAAGAGTGTAAAAGATGCTCCTTTGATGACCACTGTGAGTAATGCTGATCTTACAAAAGGAACTGAAGAAGGTGGTAGATAGATGGAACCTAGATGCCAAGGACTCAGGCCAAAGAAAGTGAGAGGTGCCCTGTCAGAAGCCAATTTCATGAATGACTGAAGCATTAAGCCAGCATTCTTACAAAGAAACTATAAAGAAGCAAAATGAAGTGAATCAAAGTCTTTTGTAGAATCAATTGATAAGATTTGGTAATAAAAGTCTGCACAATGAGCAGGTGCTCAGGCCAAGATGAGTATGAAGGCTGCTCCCCCTCTAGCCTTCTCAGTGCAGCGAATGCCAACACCACCCCCAGCCCCACCTCCTTCCCCTCCCCCTCCCCCAGGCACACAGAGCCTTCAGTGGCATCGAATCAAGACTACGGGAAACAGAGGGGACCAAATGGACTAGAGCCGTCCACAGACTTGGGCTGGAGCAGTTCCCACATTTTCTTCAGGAAAGATCTATTTTCCACTCTCTGGAAGATTTCCAGGTGAGAGGGGAAGTGGAGAAGAAGGCTAGAGTGTTGAAAAATGAAATTCCCAAACAGAAAGGGGGAGTTCATCTTTACTGGGAGAAATCCAATCCAGAGGTTCAGAGAGCTGGGAATCAACATCACAGGATTTCAGAGATACAGGCACAGAGGAATCTGAAGACCAGGGGAAAGGACAGTGATCAAGAAGGATCAGAAGCTTAAGACCGCTTGTCTTAATCTGGAGTGTATCTTCCTGAAGGTCAATGCCAGGCCAGGGGTCAGAACCAGGCAGGCAAGGTAAAGGCAGGACATGCTGGAAGAAAAAGGCTCAGGGCTGTTAAACGTTTCTCCAAAACTGTGCATAGGTCTCCACCAGTGGACTTAGAGGTCTCAGAGCTGCTCCCTGAGCTGCTGGAGCCCCTGCTGCTCCCAATTCCCCACTGCTGCTGCTGGAGGAACACAGGTGGCTACAAGAAGCAAGTCAGGCCGACTTCCCATGGGGGTCTTCAGTCGTATCCTTAACGTATTAATAATATATCACAGCAGCCTCACATGATGGCAGAGTCCCTGACCCCATAGCTCTCAGTCGCAGGTTCTGAGCGTCAGGTTAAAGACATGCTGTACACTTGCCTTTTGTTTGACTTTATGTGACCTGTCCCTGTAGCATCTCTCCAAGTCAGAATCTAATTTCAGCTGGGCAAATTCATCATCTAATGCCCTTCTTGTGCGTTATTGATGATGGAATTGTTGAAATAGTGCATAAGGGCATCGTGGGCTTCAGGGAGAAAATGCAGCAGATTTTATGTGCTTGAGAGTTTACAGGCTTCAGACACACATTTACAAATGTATTCGAAGTCTGATACTGGGCCAGCAAAAGCAAACTGAATAAACTGAATAAACACAGGAAGAAAGAACTAGGTAGTTGGATAAATGACAAAGAAACAGTGCAGAGGAGATTTGCAAAACTAAAAAGACAAGACAAACCCAGACAAGTGGGAACACTAATGAAATGCTAGTGTTAGGGAAACCCAGGGTCAAGCCCCTTCTTTTCCCCTGGAGCTTTTATATCCCTCCTGCTGGTGTGGGAACCAATGGCAGCAAAGCCAGCTGCCCCCTGTGATGAGCAAAGTCACTGGAGGCACAGCTTCTGGCAGACAACGCCAACAATCACTGACCTGAGCCCAGATTGGTTGAGATATGAGACCACGGATGTCTTCAGGCACAACCACACCAACCCACACAGGCAGAGGAGACTGAAGTTTGAAAGACTGCCCAGGAGGTGAGGCTTCCATGGTCTTTGCTAGCTCCTTTCTTCTCATAAATAACAACTTTTACTGAAAATTCTTCTCATGCCTAATGTCTACCTTCCAATTTCCTCATGAGCCCACTTTCTATTATTCTATCACAAAAGAGCTGGAGAGCAATGACAAAGACCCTGCTAGAGCAAACTTTGGTTAGGCTCCTCTGAGCCCTCTTCTCGACTAGGCCTTGTCCTTGGCTTTTGTGTCCTTCCATGGCAAGTCCTGTTTTAGAAGAATCCTGCTAGGTCATCTCCCAACCCCTGCTATCTGCTCAACCTTGGTATCTGATCAGGTCCCTCACCTCCACCCCTGATGTCTAAGTCCTTGGTCTGTCTTTAGCAAGAATGTTCTTAGGCTAGTTTTACAAGAATCCCCCTACCCTTGATGTCTCCACTTGGTAATTTTCCATCCATTGACGCCCTCATTCTGCTCACTGTCTATAAATCCCCAGCTGTCTTTGCTGTATTCAGAGTTGAGCTCTTCCCTATTGCAATAGAGTTGACTTGTTTTATGATAGTCTTGAATAAAGTGCTCCTTACCATTTTATCAAATGTCCGGTGAATAATTCTTCAACAACTGTTCCGATCATATCCTTTTCCAAATGTGCTCCTTCTTTAAGAAAGATAATGAGTGGCCCCAGAGCTTCCTCATCTTCAATTTAAATCACCTATTGACCATCACACTTGACACGGATCTTCTTCCCCACCCTCCTGGCAAAGTCTGTCTCTTCTGCCTGAGGATCTGATAGTTTTGCTGATTAATGTGAATGGTACTAACTACCCGAATGTTTCATCTGAAGTTTCATTTGAAGTTAAGTGGAAAAGCCAATTGTGCATTATGTATCTGAAATGACTTTCATTGGAATGCCTTGGAATGGAATTATCAAGGCTTTCTTTAATTAATTTGGCACAAAAGTTTATTGTGAGGAGCTTCTGGAATGATGCCACTGCTCTGATAAGAGAGTTGAACTGCTGCCATTCAAGTGTTTGAAAGCCTGGGTTTTTCAGTCTGGAAGAGTCCCTCCCACCCTTCGGTTACCTGGCAACTCACAAATGGGCTCAACTGCAGACAGAGGTCAAAGGACAGCCAGTGACTGCTCCCTTGGTGTGTTCATCAATTGTAAATGAGATTATTATGCAGATAAATTGAATATGAACGGTGGTGGGCTTTCTCAGCCTACTAAAAGAGTCAGAAATTTCAGGAAAGTAAATGAATACATAAAATGAAAAAGATTCAATAAAGTGAAAGTTTTGCCCTTAAGGGAAAAAAATAACATACTTGAGATCTGAAAATCCATTTTCTTTTTAAACGTAAAATTTTTTTCACCTCTTAGCAGGGAGGGGATTAATCACTCTGACAACCTGATCCCACTTCCTGAATGCTGCCAGCCCTTCCCAGAGCGACACACACTGACGCAGTGCCCAGCCACAGTGGTGGCGCTCAGAGCCCACGTCTACAGCAAAACTGTAGCCCAGGGTCCGGCTCTCCTTAAAGACACTTTGCAATTTTCAAGATTTTCCTCAAAACATACTTTCTTTTGTAGGGAATTTTTCAAAATACCTCCACGGAAGATATTTTAGCACATGCTTGGCTTTTGTAGGGAATGGAAAACTTTTCCTCTACCCTCTTTTTTTTTTTTTGTGAGGCAGACTGGTCCTGAGCTAACATCTGTTGCCAATCTTCCTCTTTTCACTCGAGGAAGATTGTCACTGAGCTAACATCTGTGCCAATCTTCCTCTATCTTATGTGGGATCCCTCCACAGTGTGGCTTGACGAGCAGTGCTAGGTCTGTGCCCAGGATGCGAACCTGCAAACTCCATGTCACTGAAGTGGAGCGCACAAACTTAGCCACTTTGCCACTATGCTGGCCCCTCCTCTACCCTCTTGAGTTCAGTGGCGAAGGGGTCTATGCATTAAAGTGACGCTAGACAGATTAACAGGAGAAAAGGCATATGATTTATTAATTTTTAATTTTACACACATGCGGGCATCAATGAAGGAAGTTGTGGGGAATTAGAATTGGCCACCCCAAAATGTATCTCTTTGGCATGATTATTTTTAAGAATGAAAGACTGTGAAAGAATCTTTGACCTTCTCCCTAACTGCCTAAAAGAATTTAAGATAGAAGGCCTGTCTCCAGGACAGGCCATCACCATAGATAACTCTGGGTGTTGGTAGACTGGGAGAGTCCTTGCTAAGCCCATTTTTATCAAAGTTCTGTCTCTTGGGTCACGCTGTCTATAGATGGCCCAGCAAACACTTGTTTACCAAACATGGGCTTTTCCATCTCCATATGAATTGCCTTCCTCCCCTTTGAAGTCCCAAACCACTACCCCCACCATCCTCCTTTGTCTTCAGCTGAAGATGGTGTTTAAGGTGGTGGCATTGGCCATTTTGGCAAGTTACTGTTTTCCTGGGTTTCTCCCATGTATACACATTATAAACCTTCTTTGATCTTCTCCTGCTCTTCTGTCTCATGTCAATTTAATTCTTAGACCAGCCAGAAGGACCTAGAGGGCAAAGGAATAGTTCCTCTTCCCCTACAAAGTGAATACCCAAATGAGAGGTGAGATTTAAGGGTTTATACACTGATGGGGTTCAGGAGTTGTTACCCCAAAATATAGCACCTTGACATATTGAATATTTTAAGCTGCAGGAATTTGAGAAAGGGCAGGTAAGAAGGACTTTCTGACCTTCCCCTGAAGAAGATCATAAAACCCTCATGTAAGAGGTGCACTGCCTACAAGGAGGGAAGGAGCATCCTTATCTCTAAGATGCCTGAGAGGAATCAGAATGAATAGGCCTGTTTCCCCCAGTTTACTATGACAAGAGATTTTCACATGTTGAGGTAGATGGGGTAGCTATTCTGGTGCAAAATCCATTCAGTTTGAACTATAGATGCCTGACTTATGGCCTGTCAAGCATACACTGTACATCTGCTTTAACCACTAGAGTAAAGAATGCATACTTCCCCTCCCACGCCCACCAGCATCCATAATGCTCCTGAAGATAAATTCCTGTTCCCAGACATCAGGGTCACGTTGACCTGCTAATTTGCAACTGATTACCTCCTCGGAACTTTGATGAATACATATCCTAGGCATGGTTAATGTATGCTCTTTGTTCTAAAAAGGTATAAAACTGTACTGAAAACCATGCTCCTCTCTGGAACTCTTTCTTCCTTTGTGGAGGCTGCCTTTTCAGATTACAGTTCTCACTCTGCATCAAGCAAAGGTTACTTTATCTCTCGCTCATCTATAGAATGGTTATTGGTTATTTGGCATTGAAAATTACACTTACCTCATACCCTTTTTTGTCCTATCACATTTTTCCACAACTTTCCACTCTTCATCCAAATCTACTAAAGCTGCAAAGGTTTAACTACTTCTCCAGGTCTTCATTTCCTTACGAAGTGTCCCATTACCGGAAATAAATTTGTATGCTTTTCTCTTGTTAATCTGCCTTTGGTGACAGGGCCCCAATGGAGAATGTAGAAGGGTAGAGGAAAAAGACATTTCCTCCCCCATTATATCATCTTAAAAGGGGAGGGGGAGGGGCAGAGGGGCACTTCTGGGTGGACAAATGGCTTCTTAGAAAGGGTGGGAGAAAGGGCACTTGTGGAAACACAAATGCCTTTTTTTAAAAGGATAAATGAGCCCTGAGGAAACTAAGCAGGAGATCTGCTCATTTTGTGACAATGTCTGTCCGGGTGTGGTGCCCACTTTACTCTGAGAAGATCAGAGTTTGCCCCCTGGCAGGGGATTTATGACAGTTGAGTTCTCTGACGAGGCGTTGCTTTTAGGCACATAAGGGGTTTCAGGAACTCAAACACCTTCAGCTCAAAATAATTCTTTTGCCAAAGTAGCATCTTTGGGGGTGGCATATCCTGATCCCCTTTACTTTAAAGAGATTTCCTCCTGTTTTGATCAAGTTAATGTTTGTTCTATTTTGTATGTTGCTTCCAGTTTCTTGTAACAACAACTTACTAAAAAGTCTCCAAATGAACTTTGACTCTAACTCTCAGAGCTGATTCACTGGCAAGGGAGGACTTTGAGGTGCTGGATCTGTGAGAAATTTCAGGAAATGTCTAGTCCAGAGGTTTCCAAGGCTTTGGCTGGGACCACTGTCTCCCAGGGAAGGCTGATGTGGACAGCCATCATGCAAAGCAGAGAAACCCTCTGGGCAAAGCTAGAGTTTAGGGTGGGAGCTGGAGAGGGGACCCCTCACCCTTCTGTTTCTACCAGAGACAGGTTGCCACCAGGCAACACGTTGCAAACCACTGATCTGGCCCAGGGATTGGCAAGCTTTTCTGTGAAGGATAGATAGGAAATATTTTAGGTCTTCAAACCAGGAGGCAAAATTGAGAATATTATGTTGGCACTTATATAACCATTTAAAACGTAACCATTACAATGGTAAAAATCATTCTTGACTTGCAGGTTATACAAAAATAGGTAAAACAAAAAGACAAACACTGTATGATTCCATTTATATGAGGTACCAAAGGGAGTCGAAATTATTGAGACGGAAAGTAGAATGGTGGTTGCCAGAGCCGGGTGGAGGGGAATGAGGAGTTATTGTTTAGTAGGTAGAGTTTCAGTTTTGCAAGATGAAAGAGTTCTGGACATGGAGGGTGGTGATGGTTGCACGACAATGCAAAGGTACTTAATACCACTGAGCTGTACACTTAAAAATGGTTGAGATGGTAGATTTTGTTATGTGTACTTTATCCCAATTTTAAAAAGAAGAGAGACTCAAGAAGAGAAGCCCTTGGATTTAGTTATGCCAGTGGTGACTCAACTGCTGTGGCCATCGTATGACTGTGAGGGGGCCTAGCCTGGGCCCTGGCCAGAAGGCTGTGACAGCAAAATGGGAATGCGGAGAGACCCTGGGCCTGGAAGACTTCATGGAGCTGCCAACTTAAGCAGCCTGGAGCCACTCCCCCATGTGCCTTTTTATTGTTTAAGCTTGCTGAGTAAGATTTTTCATTATTTGTAAGTGAAAGCATCCTAGTTCGTACAGCATTCAGTGCATGCTTGCTGTTGTTACTCCTATGTTAACTATTCCTCTTCTGCCCTCTTCCTGCTGGTCTTCTCATTCCTGGCTGTTTACCTGAACTTTGGACAGCTACCTTCCAAATTTGAGTGCTTTCTGATCTCACATGAAGGCCTGGCCTTTGACCTGCTGCCTGTTACATGCAGAGAAGAGTGGTAAATATTGTTTCCTCTCCTCCTTCTGGAAACGTGACCCCCATTTCCTTGATAAAGAGCTCTTTCCACACAGGGCCTCTTTGACACAGTTGTGGGCACATGAATCAGGCTTAGTCAATCAACATCCTTCCCAGGACTTTGACTGAAACTGTTAGAGAAGAGGCTCCCATCTCCTGGGGCTTCTAGTTGTGTGCATCACATAAGCCAGGAGCTGCTAGTGTCCCCTAGCCACCTTGGCTCTGAGAGTCCCAGTGCTGCACGCCAGATCCTGCCAGCTCCTATCACCCCAGATCAACTCACAGCAGTCCTTCCTGATGGCATCTGCAAACTCTACCAGCCCAAAGCCTGACCCAATAAGAGCCATGCTGGAAGCCCTCACCTCATGGGGAAGAAGAATCTGGAAACAGTCCATTACTCTGCATCCAGGCAGGAATTCATGGGGAGGGTGGGAACTGAGCTGTGGCTTCCAGCTCTATGCACCATGAGGCTGCTTCTCCCAACTGTCCAATTCCCTTGGATGTCCCCCATTAGTCCTCTTTGGGGACAGAAGTCTAGCACCAGATCTCCGGTACGTGGCAGGGAGTTCTGGTGCTTTTGTCTGGTTTCTGTCCATCATTTTTCCCCAGAGTTGAACTTTAAACCTAGAATCTATTCTCAAATAGATTCTATAGAAAAACGGTGAACAGAAAAAAGCTGGGGACGTTCCACGCTGCCCAGCCCATCCCATTCCTCATCCATTGGTCGCTGATCCAGGCCGGAGTCAGTCTAGACACTGCCACACTTGTGTGCAGACCCCCACATGCCTCAAGGATATGGCAACTCCATGCCATTTAGCACAAATGAGTGGAACGAGGATTAATTTTTACTTGAAGCTATGAGCTCGATATAAAAGTTCCCTAAGGAATTACCAGTCTCAAGCCTGGAATACCTGCAAGCTCAGGAAGAAATTTCACACTTGACTGCAATTCTTTCATCAATCCTATTAAAATCAGCACAGCCAGTTGCCAGCCCTGCTGATTCTATCCTCAGAGAAATAAGGAGGAGATGGGAAAAGGAAAAAAGAGAAATCCCAAACTTGAGATAAGATGGGATATATCTACTCTTCACAAAGTCTCCCCACTGAGTGTCCCTTCCATCAGTCCGGGGCCTCCGAGAAGAGATTTATTGGAGGCCACACCTCTGAAGGTTGAAGGAGAAAGGGAGCAGGTGTAGCTGGAAATGTCTTCAGCCCATGATGCAGCCTGACCCCTGTGAACGGTGAGCGAGAAGGAAGGATGCAGCGGCAGGAATGTCGTATGCAGCGCAGTTGTGAGAGAGCCTCCGCCAGGCTGGTGGGGAGCCCAGGGCAAAGACTCCTGCACCAGCGGGAGACCCAGCTCTAGGGCCCCTGTCATGCTCAGTGTTGGCTGGGAACAGCCTGGGGAGAGGATGGCCTTGGCATGAACCCGAAAGTGCAGCGGCCAATGACTGTCTGCCAGCTATGCTTCCCACATCAGGTTCTCTTGAAGGGAGGTTTGAGTGGTGCACCTCCACGGCCTCAACCCCCCCACTTCTGCATCTCCTGGATCTCTGCCTCCCATGAATCCCAGCAGCATCTGCTGCTGCTCTGTCCCTCACCTTCCCCAGTCATAACCTGTCCAGGTCCCTAGATGTCCTAGTTTATTAACCATTTCAATAAATACCCATCAGCAAGGAGCTGCAGGGGATCTACAGAGATTCATTTATTCAAACTTTATCAAGCACCTACCTATCATATGCGGATATATGATACATTAGGTCTATGGTTCAAGAAACTCAAAGTATAGGCTAGGGGTTCTCAACATTGGCTGCACATTAGAATGAGCTGGGAGCTTTAAAACAGGTTTCAGTGAACTGCAGACCACAGGCCGAATCCAGCCCACCACCTGTTTTTGTATGGCCCACAAGCCAAGAATGGCTTTTACATTTTTAAATGCTTTAAAAGAAATAAAAAGAAGAGTATTCATAAATATGCAAATTACATGAAATTGAAATTTCAATGTCCATAAATAAAGTTTTACTGGAACACAGCCACACTCATTCATTTACGTGTCGCCTACTGCTGCTTTCACGCTTTAACGGCAGAGTTGAGTAGTTGCAACAGAGATGATGGGGCCCACGAGCCTAGAATATTTGCTATCTGGCCCTTTACAGAATAAGTGTGCCAGCCTCTGGGCTAAGGTGTTAAAAACGTCCACGGGGGGCCAGCCCGGTGCCATGGTGGTTAAGTTCGTATGCTCCACTTCAGTGGCCCAGGGTTGCAGGCTCAGATCCTGGGCATGGACCTGGCACCGCTCATCAAGCCATGCTGTGGTGGCATCCCACATATAGCAGAGGGATATTGGCACAGATGTTAGCTCAGCGAAAGTCTTCTTCAAGCAAAAAGACTGGCAACAGATGTTATCTCAGGGCTAATCTTCCTCACACACACACACACAAAAATGTCCATAGGACGTTGCTAGTAGAGGCTTGGTGGGGCATTGGTGACAGCAGTTTAGGAGGCCCCTCAGCACATGTGCAGAGGCCAGGCAGCATTGTGGGCCCCCAGGTTCCTGATGCACTCCCGTGCCTGACAAATACCGAATCCTTCTTAGCAAGAAGAAAGAGAGGAAATGACAGATTCATGTTGACAGTCCTCTTTGTTGCCTGTACTTTAAGGAAAGTCTAGTCTTTTAACAAATTTAGAGTAAAAACTGCTCTTGACTGCCTCTGGAATGGAATGTTTACAGTCCGCACTTCTCCAAATGAATACATTCTTCCTGATTCCTACATCCGGTCCTTCAAAGTCGCCTCCTGTACTAACTTCACTGCCTCTGCCATTCCTTCAGACGTGCCTCCCTTTTCCATCATTTTGTCTTTGATCCTCAGGTTCCATCTGAAACATATTCTGCAAAGAATCTTTGATGATATGTGATGTTGACATAGCTTTAAAATCACAATCACAATTTATCACCTCAACAGAATAAAAGGAAGAGTCTTGTTTGGTTCACCTCAGATACAGATCTGGCCCTCAAGAATATTGTCTAGTTGGGAAGTTAGGAAATGCACATAAATAATGAATGGAAATGTCATAGAGGCTTAAAATTCATCACATGGAAATGCAATAGCACACAACCTTGCAGTGAACGGTGCTGATGGGAGAAGCCTCTTGATCCCGCTGCTCTGCATTTTTCTGAGCTCTAAAAAAGGACGTTCAGGTTGAGCCCATTATTGTTTCCCAGCTAACAGCCCTTAACTACCCCTTTCATGCCAAAATTCCCTGCCTGGTTTCCTTTGTTTTCCCAGCAAACACTTTGGAATTCTCTCCACTGTGATCTGCGTTTTCTCTTAGTGACAGTGTTTATAGCCCTCCTGATAAGAGAACTACTTTGTGTTTTGTTTCAATGATAAGCATTAAAAATTTTCCTTTACCAATTATAATAAGAAATCTTCTCTTACATGATGTAGTCTACACAGAAATTGAAATATAATGATGTACACCTGAAATTTATATAATGTTATAAACCAATGTTACCACAATAAAAAATATATTAAAAAACTTAAAAAATAAGATAAAATAAAATTTGGATATTTGTTCATCATGAAAAAGAAAAGAAAACTCTTTAACAGCAATAATTAGTAAGTGAAAGATTTCCATAGAGTAAGAGGTTCGTTTTTAAGATAGTATTTCTCAAACCAGGGTGTGAGGAGGAATGTAGACTATACACAACATAAAGTTTACTATCCTAACCATTTTTAAGTGTACAGTTCAATAGTGTCAAGTACGTTCGCATTGTTGTGCAACCAAACCCCAGAACTCCTCTCATTTTGCAAAACTGAAACTCTGTACCCACTAAACACTAACTCCCCATTGCCCTCCCACCCTGGCCCTGGCAACCACCATTCTACTTTCTGTCTCTATGAATTTGGTTACTCTGGGTTCCTCATATAAGTGGAATCATACAGTATTTGTCCTTTCGTGACTGGCTTATTTCACTTAGCATAATGTCCTCAAGGTTCATCCATGTTGCAGCATGTGTCTGAATTTCCTTCCTTTTTAAGGCTGAATAATATTCCATTGTATGGCTAGACCACATTTTTTAACCATTTATTTGTCTATGGACACTGGGATGCTTCCGCCTTTTGACTATTGGGAATAATGCTGCTATGAACGTGGGTGCACAAATATCTCTCAGGGATGTTGCTATCAATTCTTTTGGGTATATATCCAGAAGTGAAATTGCTGGGTCATATGGTAAATCTGTATTTAATTTTTTTGAGAATCCCCATGTTATTTTCCATAGTGGCTCTACCATTTTACATTCCCACCAACAGTGCAAAATAGTTCCAATTTCTCCACATGAGGATGAATTCTTTTTTTTTTTAAAGATTTTTTTATTTTTCCTTTTACTCCCAAAGTCCCCAGGTACATGGTTGTGTATTTTTAGTTGTGGGTCGTTCTAGTTGTGGCATGTGGGATGCCGCCTCAGCATGGCTTGATGAGTGGTGCCATGTCCACGCCCAGGATTCAAACTGGTGAAACCTTGGGCCGCCGAAGTGGAGCAGGCAAACTTAATCACTCAGCCACGGGCTGGCCCCAAGGATGAATTCTTGAGGAAGCATTTGCCTTTCCTTTATTCAAATGTGAGATATAATACAAAAATTCATATTTTGATATATGAATATAGAAAGTGGGAAGCACTTAAGGAGTCCACCAGCACCAAGAAGACTGGAACGCTTGAACTCCTCAAGGATTTTAAAATCTTAATTGTTGGCAGTAAATATAAAGATATATAAAGAAGTCTTGAGATGGAAGGATGAACCCTAAGGTGTCTCTTAAAAAAAAGTCTACCTGTTCATCATGGGCTGGCAGTTGTCGTGGGAAGAGACTGGAAGGGATGGAGAAGACTGGAGAAGATGAGATACAAATTGGCAGGGCCCGTCAATCAACTCTTTTCTAATCAGGTTTGAGTCAAGGTATGGCTGGTGATCAAGAGAAGCTATGAGACACCATGATGTCAACAAAATCTACAATTTGTGGGTCAGAATATTTTCTGTAGCCGAGGGGGCCCAGCCTATAAAAGGGGGTTTGTGGGGTTCTCATACCAGAAATAATAATACAAGGTAGAAAATGAGCAGTGGCACAGAAGAAAAATAAATTAACAAAAGGAAACATTTGTTCAGGCCTTTCTCTGTGCTAGACACCATCCTAGCACTTTTAATGTTAATAGTTTTGCTCCTCCCTCAACTCCAGGAGGTGGATACTTATTATGCTCATTTTATGATGAGAAAAGTAAGGCACAGAGAGCTGAAGTAACTTGCCCGAAGAAGACAAATAGCTAGCGAGTGTCCAGGCAGTACCCAGCAGAGCCCAGATGTTTAACTATAACTACACACCTCCCACCAGTAAACTGTTGGTGGCATTCAAAGAAAGAAGCCTTACTTCTTGCTAGCAGAGCCAGGAAAGGCCTCATGGATGGTGGGCAATGAAAGATCTACAGGCTTTGGATGGTTAGGGATAAGGAAGGAAAAACATTTTTGATGAAGGGATGAACATAAAAAAGGCAAAGCATTATCTTTCCTTTTTCTCTCTGGTCTCTTTGTGAATGTAAATGGGATCCCTCTTCCCAGTGCCCACAACAATTCTTTGCTCATAGTGGGCACTCAGGGGATAGGTGGTAGTGCCGATATGGCCAGTAGTCAACCTGAGAGCTGCATAGAGATCTCTCTTGAGAACAGCTTGGGAGCCTTCCTTGGCCTTTCCAGTGACCTGAGCTGATGCTTTTTCCTTTCTTGGTTAAGGTAGTTTGAGCTTCATCTTTTCTTACTTGGAAATGAAGGAGCATGGAAGAACATAACCTGAAAGCAACCAGTTGTAATAGGAAAATTCCACTCCAGAGACTGGCAAACACCAAATTCTCATTCCCCTCCTATCAGCCCCACCCTCTCTAGAATTGGTGCTAGACAAAGAACGTTGCTTTGGGCATGGCAACGAGAAAATGTCAGGAATTCCGAGGACATCCCAGCAATGGCTGGAAAGAGAACAAGAACACCATCCCTTCCTTAGGCTTCTAGAAGCCATCCTGCTAGTGAGGTCTTTTTGCCAGCCACGTCCCTAAACCAGGTAGGTTCAAGGCAGCCACATCCTGGCAAGCAGCTGCAAAGTTGGCCATGCAGATGTTTAATTTAGTATTTACAATATTTCTTACATTAATAAAGGAAAAGCTATGTCCTCTGAGAATATTTTCAGAAGCACTTAAGAGAACAAAACACTGGAGAGGTTTTGTTGGGAAAAGAAATCAAGATGGAGAACCCACAATCTTTTTAATGCTCTGGATCTCAAAGTGTGATGCCTGGGTCACAGCACGAGCAAGATGTGGAAATTTGCTAGAGATGCAAATCCCCAGGCCCCAGGAATCTTGTTTTAACAAGCCCTGCAGATGATTTGATGCCCATTTTTATGCACTTGAAAACTACAAGAAAAGAGAGTCAGAACTGCGGTTCATTCCATTCCTTCCATAAAAGCATCTTTGGTTCATGATTCTCTGTGTTTTAACATAATCTAATTCTGCATCGAAAAAGACAAACATGTTATCACATTTCACAGAAGGGAGTGATAAGGCTGGTTGGGAGCAAAGGAGTCTGGCAAATGTTTCCCTTTGCAACTCTCTCAATTAATTCCAGTGTCACTGTTGTATAAAACAGGAACAGCTCCAGGAGTGTCAACACCTAGGAGTACATTTCTGAACATCCGTCTTTCTGTTCAAGGCTTCAAAAGCAGGACTATCAGTCATTTACATTTTAGGGGAAACATCCTCTTCACCTGATGGCAGGAACGTTAAAAAATCTCAGTGAGAACATGAGCAAGAAAAAGCACATTATTCTTCCAGTAGGCTGTGGAAGAAACAGAATTGGGATGGCAGAGGAGAGGAAAGGCCATGAGGACTGGGAGGATTGCTCAATTTTGAAGGTGAGGAAGTTTACTTTTTTAACTCCTTCCCTTCCATTGGGCCTCAACCCTCAAGCCCTGAGGAGAAGGGACTTTGGAAGGGAAAGGTAACCCAGGGGGACCTAAAGATGCACAAGCTAAAAACACAGGAGGGGTCTAACCGAGGGTCTTCGAACATTTAAGGGAAGGGAACCAAACCACGATTCCCCAAAGCAAGATGGCGGCTCTCTCTGACAGATGATGGCCTTTGGGCTCTGCTGCCTTCTCTCAGGGCCTTGCCCCGTATCTGTTGTCCTTGATGCTCTTTCTGGATGGAGCAATCAGAGGCTCTCTCCCTCTCAATCTGTTCACTGCATTCTGGGGAGCAGTGCCAAGGTTTTGCTCTGGAGACTGAAAAGTGAATCGTCTGTCTTCCCCCTGAGTGTGTGGGAAGCAGAGGCAAAGGTGGATGGCTAACTGTCTTGGCAGGTTGCTCCCCACCTTACAGTGTGAGACTTGGCACATAAATGAGTGAAGATCTAATGGGAGAAAGGAAAACAATGCATTTGAAATGACTTTCTGAAAAATAACCTAAGTTTAAGCATAAAAGTAGACACATCTCATTGAGCCCCAAATTCCAGTCAGTTTCCATCACTCCATGCCACATCTAAATGCCCTTGGGCTGCCTGTGCACAGAGTTTTCATCAATTAGCAATGGTCAATGCCAGACATACATTCCCTCAGCTGGGCTGACCAGGCTGGCCCCCTCCAGCGTCCTCTTCAGTTGGAGGTAAGGTGATGCAGGCAGTCTCGTTCATGGAGGAGGGGTGGGGCCCCATGACACAAGCATCACCAAAGGGGTGTCATGGGAGGGGAACAAGCGTTCCTCCCTCAATAGAACAATCCCCTCCTAAATCAGAGCTGGACAACACCCACACTCACAGACTGTTATTTCCTCTGCTCGAGGTCACCAAGGTCTTGACCTCTCAAAGCTTCTCTGAGCTTTTACTGTGCACAGATGGGCATAAATTGGCAATTGCCACCTTCACAGTCTTGATGCTGCATTCCGTTCCCAAATCTGTGTGGCCATGACATTGTCTATGCCACCCACTCCCTTTTGCCTCCACCTTCCTGTCAGGATGGCTTCACTAGAAAAGGGGCAGAACTCCCTAAAGTGTTCCCAGGTCTCTCCTGCCTTGGCAGAGGAGACAGAACTCCCTCAAACAGTGCAGCATCTAGTATAAGGTGTGGACATCTTAAAGAGAGGCTGCGCTGGAGCTGGAGCTCACCGGCAGGACCATCCTGCTTCCACTAGGCCGCCGTGCCACTGGGGCAGAGCAGCAGCTGCCTCTCCCCACAAGACCTCCTTGCCCAGTGAGGCGATCCTGGCCACCTCTGGCTTCTCGCAGCTCCTGGAACAGACCTCCAGAGGGGCACTCTCTGCCCTGTCTTCAAGCATGCAAGACATTCAGACTCCAGAGCATGAGCCAAATTTTTTAAAAGGAAGAGACAAAGAAAAAAAAGAAAGGAAGAAAGAACCCATAGATTTTTCATCCTTTGCTACCATTGAATTGCATAAAAATAAAGATGATCAAATTTCCAGACCTTCTGGATATGACCACAACTTGCCTCCAGAGTGGCACTGAAAGAAAAGGGAAAGAAATAATACCAAAACCCCAGGCTGTTTATTCTGCAATTGTTCCCGGAGAAGGGGCCATCTCTAGAAGGCTCTGGGCAGGTAGTGAAGTTGATGGGTGTGGGAAGGCGCTGCTCGGAGGCCCCTCAATTGCTCCAAGCAGATTCTCTCCCGAGCCACTCAGCTCCCAATCACACTGTCATCAATCACGAACTTGGAAAAACTTTCAGTGCTAGAGTTTATTATCAACTCTTAATGAAAATATAAGGGTTTTACAGGATAGTCTGCAAAGTACTGAGTGTCTGAATGTGAAATGGCAAAATTGTTTGATTAGGTGCTAGGGCAAAAGTGATTGCCTGATTATAGCTGGAGCAGCGTGAGGGGCAGGGCCACGGCCCCATCAACAGCCCGGAGACAATGATGTCTTTGCTCCCCAGCGTGGATGAGAGCAGCCTGCTCCCGGAGGTACCAGGAGGCTTTGCTCAAAGACAAGTCATAAAAATGAGTGAGCTTTTACGCTTAGCGTACTTTTCCGGCTCTGTGAGGAGCACTCTGCAAACCCAATTTCCTTCAATCCTCGCATCAAGCCTGAAAAGTTGGAAGCATTATCCTCATTTTACAGGTGAGAGAATTGAGGATCAGAGACGTGAAGTAACATGACATGGATCTCACTAGGATTCAAACCCAGGTCTATCTTGTTCTGGAACTTGGGCTCTTAACTAGGAGTTGGCAAACTTTTTCTATAAAGGGTTGGAGAGTAAATATTTTTGGCTTCATGACCACATACTGCCTGTGTCTTTAGTGTTTGTTTTTGTCTTCGTAATTCTTTAAAGGTATAAAAACTATTCCTAGTTCTCTGGCAGAACCAAACCAGGTCGCCAGCTGGATCTGGCCCCCAAGCTCTGGTTTGCTGACCCTGCTCTTGATCATCACATCACACTGCCATCTAACCTGTAACCTAGGGCAAGTGTGTCTCTGCCCTCGGTCACAGGTGCATCTTGTAAGTGGATTTACAAAGCAAACCCAAAATCGGAAATTGGGAAATGGAAAGGTGGCCTTACGTCAACTCCCCAGCACCCTGGGAATTTTAATATTTACTATAGTTACTACTCTAGTGATTTCTTTGTGGTTTTACCTTAGATAAACCTTTCCAAACTCTAAGGTTGTGACAATCAAACAGCAAGCTACCTCAAATCCTTTTTGGCACAGGGTGAGTGTAATTAAATAAACATAAATGAATAGTACAGAATAATGCCTAGCCATTCTCGGGAATTAGACGTGAAAGAGTGACATCATCTGCTAACTTCAATCTACAACTTCTCTCCTTTAATGACTTTAGTGGACAAGGATAATTTTAAATGAATGAAGCATAGAATAAAGAAATAAATTAATTTATTCAATGTTTAATTTATTGAGTGTTGTGCATCTTAATTAGCTCTCCCTCCAACTGCAAGGGTGGTATTATTTCCCATATCCATCAGGATGTTTTGGACTGTAAGTAACAAAAGACCAATCTCAAAGTTGCTTAAGCAGTAAAGACATGGCTCCCTTCACAACTAGAAGTCGAAAACATTGGGCAGACTCTGGGGGTGATTGATCCAGTTGCCCAACAGTCTCATCAAGGACCCAAGATCCTTCTGGTTCTCAGCTCTGTCATCTGTAATACTGGCTGAATTTTGAATTTTAAGGATGCTTCTCCTCATCGTAGCATCTATTTTCTCAATAGATGGACTAGAGGAAGAGAGAGAGAGAGGAATCGTTCTCCCTCAACCATCAAACAAACTCTGTTGCTTTAGTCTGAAGGAGCCAATTTAGGAAAATAGATGACCAGAGGAGCACTGGTTGTCTCAGGCTCATATTCCTGAACAAATGATTGGCAAGAGGGATGGAAATTCCAGGCCCGTCCTTTGGAACTGAGTTTGTTTCAGGATGGGTTAGTTTTGCTCTGGTAAGAAACAATCCCACCATGCTCATGCTTCATTCTTGTCCATTATGGTTCACTGGAGGTTCTGCTCAGCATCATCCACACTCATCCAAACTATGAGACCAAGACTGAAAAACTCTCTGGGGCACTGATCATCACTATAGCAGAGGAAAAGAGAGTTCTGGAAAGTCTAGCACCGGCAACTTAATTATCCAGCCTGGAAAGAATACGTTTCATTTCCGTTCACAACATATTAGCCAGGACTGAGCATATTGCTCTACCCAACTACAAAGGGACCGTGTGCCCAGAAAAAGAGAGAATCAGAAATTTTTAGAAACAGCCCCAGTAACTACAATGGGGTCCAACCTGTGCTACTACACAAATGAGGGAAGGGGAAATGAGTGTCAAGGAGTCAAGTCCAACATATTGGACTTGTTACAGAGAAACAAATACAAGCTCAGAGAGAGGAGTAAATATCCCAGAAGAGAGCAAAGAGACAACAAAAAGACCAGTCTAGCAGGTCTAACATTTGAATAACAGGAGTTCCCAGAATGAGAGAGCAAAGAAAATGAAGAGAAAGAAATTCAAGAAATAATTCCAGAAGACTTCCAAGAACTGAAAGTCTTGTATCTCTATAGTGAAGGGACTTACCAAATGCCTGGCAGAAAGACTGAGAATGGTACCACAGCAAGGTCCCAGTATCATAAAATTCTGGAACATCAGAGACAAAGAGAAGATCCTGTAAGCTTCCAGAAAGAAAATTTTAAAAACTGGTTTCACACAAATGATTTGGATACAAGATCCAGTATGGCATTGGGTTTCTCAACAGTTTTGCTGCAAGCAAGAAGATAATGGGTCAAAGCTTTCACAACTCCAAGAAAAAACTATTTCCAACCTACATTATATACCCAGCCAAGTTCTCAATCAAGTGTCTGGGTAAAATAAAACGTTTTGAGATGTACACAGCCGGGATGATGACGAAGTGAAGTTTCAAAGTGAGAGCTTGAGAGAGACAGCGAAAGCTAGGAAGTAGCCAAGTCCAGAATAGAGCAGGTGGGAAGGACCCAAGGCAGATTCTTAAGGAAGATTAAATTAACAGAGTGTCTAATATATTTGAATGTATTGACAGAGGTTTGCATACCTGGGGAAGGCTTAGGATTGTATTAACATATATGTGAAAACAAAATAATTTTTTAAAGTCAGTTATTAACTCTAGGCGATACAAGATGTTAGGCAAGAAAGAAAAAATCATCACTGGCTACAGCATGAACTGGGCATGATTAGCCTTTACATGGTCAGGCCAATGCAGATCCTGCATGCAGCTCAAACACAAATCATAATAGAATTATATTGGGAGGAAGAAAGAGTGGGTGGTGGGGGTTTTGTGTGATGGGGACAAGGCAGAAGGGTGAACATGAGCCAAATCTTTATCTTTCCTAATAGGAAGTTAATAGATAATGGCAAAAACTGAAAAAAATTAGGAAACAGAAATATAAGCAGTTATTTAGAGAAAAGAGAGGTAGATACCAGAAGAATCACCTAAAATAGTTGAAATGGCCTCAAGGAGTAGGAAATGGTGGTAGATGCACAAGGACAGCTATTTTTTTGTAATAAATTTTGAAGAACTGTTTGGCTATGTGTGTGTATACTTTGATAAAATAAAAATCAAAATTTATGGGGCTGGCCCGGTGGCGTAGAGATTAAGTTTGTGCACTCCAATCCAGCAGCCAGGATTCTTGGGTTTGGATCCCAGGTACAGACCTGCACACTGCTCATCGGGCCATGCTGTGGTGGGCTCACAGACAAAACGGAGGGAGATTGGCACAGATGTTGGCTCAGGGCCAATCTTCGTCACCCCCAAAAAATAATAATAATAATAATCAACATTTAAAAGATTGCTAAAAGAGAAATGATAGACTATTCAGTCAATACTGTTATAACAATAGAGGAGAAATTTAAATTATCCACAGTCTCTTCTGCTACAACATGAGTTTCTATAACACCAATTAGCTCCAACACTACTGGTAAACAAAGAAATCATGTCTGTATAAGGTGGAAGTCATTTTCCTAGTCAATGTTTCCCAACAAGTTAAAGCTTTTGCAATCAAGTAACAGCAGCTGACCACAACACGTGCTAAAACAGCTCACTGCACGATCTGCAAAGGAAGACAGTTGTGTACGAAGCACCTGTTCCCGCCATTGTTCTCTCGGCTTCGTTTGGTAACATCCTCATTATGAGGTCCCCTCAGTCTTTGTGCATTTTTTATTACTGCTGTACTTACCAGCCTCAATCTTTTCTCACTCCCCTATCAGGCTGTGCTCATTTTTTTCTTTGTTAGACAGAGTGCTATATTTGCTGTAATCGATCATTATTTATTGAGTATTTAAGCTGTCTTTTAAACTATGCTCTAGCTTTGTTAGGATCCTTAGTGTCTTTTTAGTGCTCTGGTTACAAAGTAGCCTAGGTTTTGAGTGCTCTTCCCGTGACTTAATATTTTTCCATAAGCTCTATTTTTTTTTAATTTTTAGTGTGTGATTTTGCAGAATTTGAGATTTCTCAGGAAAACTTTACTGTGTTATGACAGAAATTCTTGTACCTACTTACTAGCATATCCAATTATTTAAATTGCTAAGCCTTCTTTTAAAAGCTATAAAAATACAGTGTGGTACATAGAATTCTAAGATGACCTCCAAGATTCTCACCTCCTGGTGTACAAACCCTGAATAATCTCCAGCCCTTGAGTGTGGGCGGTACCTGCAAATACGATGTCACTCCTATGATAAGGTTATGTTAAGCGACAAAGGCAAAGAAATTTTTGCAGATATACTTAAGGATGTTAATCAGTGACTTTGAGTCAATCCAAAGGGAAATCACCCTGGGTGGGCCTGGCCTAATCAGGTGAGCCCCTAGAAGAGAATCTAAAGGTCAGAGGTTTGAAGCTTAAGAGATTCTCCTGCTAGCCTTGAAGAAGCAAGCCACCATGAGTTCCACAGCTGCAAAGAAATGAACTCTGCCGTGGGAGCCTGGAAGAGGACACTGAGCCTCAGAGGAGACCCCAGCCCCTAGATTACCTGTGAGACCCTGAGCAGAGGACCCAGTTAAGCCATGTCCAGACTCCTGATCCAGGGAAACTGTGAGTAATAAATCTATGTTCTTTAAATCTGCTATGTTAGTAGTAATTTGTTACACAGTAATAGAAAACTAATACATACAGAAATTATTTTTATTACTTTCCACTCTTTTAATTATCTTAGTTTGGGGTAGTCTTTCCTAAAGAAGACACAGAACTCAGAATCTATAAAGGAAAATTGATTACATTAGATTTCAGAATATTTTTAAACTGCTATATGATAAGAATCACCATGAACAGTGTTAGACATCCATAATATGCTGGAGGAAAATATTTCCAAGACATATACTTAATCACAGAGGGTGTAGACGTGGCCGTGGAATAGAGAGACCCCCCAGTCTCCTTCATAAATGATAAATCAGTATATGTACAGGCCTGCAGTAGGTAAGACAAAGGGTAGGGTGGGGTATGGATGATGTAGAATATACTGGAAACTTTTCTTGCCATCTTGCGTCACAGATGGGCTCCCAGTATCTCAAATTCAGAGCTGGAACCCCAGATATGTTTTTCCAAAAAATTATGATTTAGTAGCCTATTGAGTCCACAGCATAGCAGACGTAACTTCTCCAAAGTTGCTAATTTCTCCGCAACCTCTACCAGAGGCGGTGAGAAGCGAGGCTTCCTGCTAAAGCGACAGGAACAAATTCCCTGCAGTAGAAGATGACATTGGCACGACACAGCCATCTGACATTTCTAGACCACCTAAAATTCGGTAGCAGTTAAATTCCCTGAAATGCACGTGATAGGGACCCTCAGTTAACTGGAGAATTGGCATTGTTTCAATTAAAAGGAGAAAGAGGTCTAATAGAAAACAAAACCTAATATGTAGGCTTGATTGTTTAAAATGTGCCTCTTCCAACAAAAGTCCTGGGGACAGTGTGCATTTGCCCCAGTTTTCATTCCTATTCACCGTGACAGCCTGAACCGTGAGATTTAATGAGCAAGACAATCACCCTGGGAGACCAGACAAACTTAATCAGCAAAATTAACTCTGCTCCCCAGACTGTGTTTGTGAAGCCAGGATACCAGACACAAACATTCTGGAAAGATTTTTTTAACACTAACAATTGAAACCATTTTAGCACTTTTAAGTAATCTTTGGGAAATATACCTAACCTTTGAGGGTTACATGTAGGAGTGAAAGGTCACGTTCCCACACAGTCTCCCACATAATGCCAGGGGGAGAAGCCAAATCCTGGATGCAGGAGAGCTTTCTAGGTGGCATTGCTGAAGTCTGGGCCATTATACACATTGAATGAAAAGGAAAAAGTAACTACCTGCCAAATTTAGGTTTTTGCCAAGCCTCTCACCTGAAATAACCAGATAATTAGAAAAGGCTTATTTTGTATTCTGGGGGTATTTGGCATATGTGTTTGAATCATTCATGTGATTTCTTCCATTGTCCACTTCCGTTTTCTTGTGTGGAAATATTCCAAGCTTAAGAAGACACCACCACAGAATTCTAAGAAAGTCTGCTGGCAATGGAGCCTCGGATCAGAGATCAAGGCCCCAGAGTTAGGAGGAAACAACATCAGCCACTGGACAGCCAGTGACTTCTTCACTTAAAGACCAGACAGACTCAACACAGCTCTGTCTGGCCCTGTCGGGGGCCCCGTCTTTTAGAGCCCAATCAAGAAATTAATGGGATTCTGTAGGATGCCTCAAGTCCAGCACTTTGCAGCATGCAGGGAAATAATTATGTGCAATTACAGCCTAGCATGTGGTTTCTGGCACCATAAAAAGCTCCCCACGTCAAACCAATCTTCAAGGAAAAGAAGAACGTATTTTGGCATTTTTCTGCACTGCTTAATACCAATCCCTAATTTAGTCTCCAAAGGGTTTCCACCATTTCAGATCTATCACCGGCTGCCATGAAATCCCAGGGCTAACATGTTAAGCGATGGAATCCATGTTTCCAGGGGACCTCAGGATCCATCCTAAGGCAGAGATGAACAAAAGGTTCTTACTGCCCCCATCTTATGGAAATGGATCCCCACCGAGATTATATGATGAGAAAATAAAACAGAAGCGAAGCTCAGAAGTGACCACACAGAAATAGCCCCACATGCAGGTGTGGGTTCGTTTTAATGTTAAGGTTTCAGCCAAGCCTGCTTGTCTGTTCCTTCTTACAAGCACAAACCCACAAGCTGTTCCAGAAAATAGAGGGAGCTGTAACCACAGGCCCTCCAGGACCGGTTCAACTGACCCTTCTTATCAGCAGAGTAATTAAGAGTAGTTTTTCAGGAACTGAGACCCCTTGTCCAATTCAGGCTGATGGAGACCACCAACCCATCAACTGGGCCTGCGCAAATGCTTGATAAGTGACCTTTTTGATGACAAGGAGCTAAAATCTCCACACTCAAATCATGGTGACGCCACCATTTTGTGAACATGCGTCCTCTGAAGAGGCATGAAGCCTGATTACCCGTGCGCAGATCATCAGTTACCTCACTTCTCCTTACCTCCAATCATCTGTCTCCACACTTCAGGCTGCCCTGCCCTTCACCCCATAAATTATGCCCCAAGTCCTGGATCAGGGAGACAGATCAGAGAGCATGTGCCCCTGTCTCCTTGCAGATCCATCTCACAATAAAGCTGATTTCTTTTCCCAAAAGCTGCTGCCATAATAATTGGCTTTTTTACAGGCATTGGGTGAGAGAACCACAATTTTGTGTGGTAACAAAGCCAAGCCAAACAAAACCAAGGAAGCTGAGGGACAGCAAGGCTGGCAGAGGCAGAGGCATGTGCTCCCTACTCGAAGGTGGCCCTCCAGACGAGCCACTGCCTTCTCCCTGCTTATAATGCTGGGCACAGAGGGTGGATTCCAAAGGCTGAGATGCATTTTAAGAATCTGTTCATACTCTACGATATTAAGAGTGTCTTAAAAACTTACCTTCTTGGTTTTCACTGCTTAAAATGTATTCATACTGATCAAAACAACAGATCCAAAATGGAGTTGCTTATGCTAAGCCCCATGTCACCAAACTGTGAGACTTAATTACAGTTTCAGCTCTCCCAGAAACGGAATCTTATACCAGTCCATCAGGAATCCCGTGATCAGCACCACTTGGGTAATCTGCATAGACCCCTGCCATCCCCTAAATGAAAGTAACCTTGCAACAACCAACCTGCTTTTTCGCCTGGTATAACTTCCTTGTTCCTGCTCCTTTCTGCCCACAAAAGTCTTTCATTTTGTACAGCTTCTTGGAGCTCCTTTCTGTCTTCCAGATTGGATGCTACCCAATTCATGAATCATGGAATATGACTGATAAGATCTTCAAAATTTACTCGGTTGAATTTTGTTTCTGAACCAAACTCACATATTTCAAGAGACTCCAATTTGGGCTGATTAACTAGGAAGCCCCACATTTCACCCCAACACTAGAAAGCTGGATGCACCAGATGCAAGAGAGTCTGATGTGGAGGAAAGAGAGAGCGAGGGGAACATTGTGGCCAAGAAATTGATATCAAGAAAATTACAGATATGACCAACGACAGTGAAATAACTATAAACATCTAAAACATTAAAAGAGCAAAATTATGCTTCCATCTCTAAAATGGTTATAAATGAACTTAATATATTGATTATCCAAAGGGCCCTAATGTTCTATAAAATGTTATACAGAGCATAACTCTAATATAAATTTGATATACAATTAATATGCCAGCTTTAAGAGTTAAACACTTGATCTGCCTTTGTAGAATTAAGAATCAACTGGAGGATCAGTTTAGATGTCTTGAGAAAAAAATATCTCCTTGGAATGTCTAAAACATACCTTACTTTTCTCCCATAACCATCCAGTAGAAGAGACTCAAAATCATGCCGACGGGTCAGGGGCCTGTGTCACTCAGCTTCTGACGCTCTTGAAAACATGTCTTTCTGCAGGGGGGTCTGTGAGCCCCTGAGCATCAGCCATGCCTTAAAAAAGGCGAGTGCTAGGTCATATGGACAATTTCAACCCCAAGTGAAACTGAAAACTGGTGAAATTGGTCTGAAGTTCTTCTCTCTTCATCTCTCTCCTGTGTCCCCTAAAAAAATCCTTCCTTTCATCTTTGGAAACCCACGCTGTCATGCCGCCACTGGCTTCCCTGACTTGTGTACATTCCTGGCTTCACGCAGGAGGAGGTCATTCTCTCACCTCCTCCCGCCGTCAGACTATAGCTGCCTTACATCCCCTTCTCCTAGAGCTAATTGCCTCCTAAGAAAGGAGGGGCAGCTGAGGTGTTCATTGCTGGTAAGGGCTCATTGGGATGTCCTTAGCAAAGCTCATTTGCATTTTAATAGAGGTCTTGTAGGCCTTGGTAGAGAAGTTAATAATGGGAGTTTCCTGAGAGACCATTGAGGAAGATGAATTAGAGCACCCCTGACATCTCCTACTGGGTCCTCTTCCTCACTGGTCCCGTTAATGTTCTGCTTCCAAACACTTCCAGAAGTCAGTTGTCACCTGTGGCTCTGAGCACTTTTCCCAGCATTCTGTGTGTCGCTCCCCACCACCCCCACCCCCGCCACACACATACACACACAGGCACACCTAGAACACAGGACACATCCCTCCTAAGGGTCCTGATGAAACTCCCCTATCCTGACTGCATTGGACCCCTCCCAAGAGCTATGAGCTCAGCACAGTCCTGTCGCAATCCCTGTACCGTCCCTGCAGTGATCGGGGCACTGAGAACGATGCAAAGGACAAGGGCGGGGAAAGAAACAGTTTGCCTCTTAGACTCTGGTGCAAATTCACCCTGAATTAACAGATTCCTCATGACACCTCCCCACCCGCAGTGTGACGATGCTCCTCAGCCTCCTCAGGGTGAGCCCAACGTGATCCCATTAACATTAACACCTGAGCTCCCTAGCTCTAAACGACCACTTGCACAATCAGGAATTCCAGTTCTTGTAGTTTTCTTTCTCCCCTGCTCCACACGTTCCTGGAAATCCCCAGGGTGCGCCTTACACATACTTCCATGAGCACGCCTGGCTGCCTCTCACCATGAGCCGGTGACCCAGAGGCGGCACCACTCTACAGCTCTGTCCCTCTCCACAGGGAAGCTGCTACCCACACGGGCCTTTGACCTCCTGCCCAGTCAAGGGTGCAGATCTGTGTCACTAGTCTCAGAGGAATTCAACAGCGTCTGTTGGGAAACCCCACTGTAATGATTGTATCCTTTCTAACCCAGGACGGATGCATAGCACCCTAAACATCGTGGGGTTCTGGTATTCAGCCTGATGGGACTTTCAGTCCCCATATAGCTTTTTCCCCATAGCCAGTTTCAGGGTGGCTGTCAGGGTGCTATCCTTGCAATCCTACTCTCTTACTATTATCAGACCCTGCTAAACATATGGCTTGCCGTTCTGGATTCCTTCTTCCCAGGACTCACCCACCCTCCCTAAATCAGGGCTTCCATCAGACCTCCCTCCCAGGCACCATGGAGTTGACCTGCAAGTTGGCCTCTACCAAACATTTCTGAAAAGGAGGACTTTATTCCTAGAATGGGATGTCAGGCTTCTAGAGTGACTTTCCTTGGAGGTCTTGGTCCAGCCCAGAAAAAAAGTAACCTCTTAGCTCACAGAACTGAAAAGTACAAGAATAGTCCCCATTTCAGGCAAAATTAGGTCTAAGAGCTCAAAGGATGTTGTCTGGACAATGCTACACTGGCCTGCTTTCCTCTCTGTCGGCTTCATCCTCAGGCAGGTGCCCTCTCCGCTTATGGGGGTGAAAATGGCCATCAGCTGCTCTGGGCTTACAGTCTATAGTTTAAAGATCCCAGGGGAGAGAGCAAGACTCTTTTTCAATATTTCCAGCAAAAGCCCAGGCGTTGATTCCAATTGGTGCAGCTTAGTCATGTGCCCAACGCCGGGGCAATCACTGTGACCAGGAGCACGTGTGCTCTGACAGGCCAGGCCTGAGTCAGGACCTCACCTCTGAAGCCTGTCAGGGAAGAGATGAGAACTCCACTTTATTCTTAATTATTTTATCAAGGTCATGTTGGTTTATAACACTGTGTAATTTCAGGTGTACATTATCATATAGCAGTTTCTGTATAGACCACATCTTGGCCACCCCCAATAGTCTAGCTTTTATCCCTCACCATAAGTTTGTGCCCCCTTACCCCTTTCGCCCTCCTCCCCACCTCTTTCCCCTACAGTAACCACGAATCTGTTCTCCTTATCCATGTGTTTGGTTATCGTCCACACGTGAGTGAAATCGTATGGTATTTGTCTTTCTCTGTCTGGCTTATTTTGCTTAACATAATGCCCTCAAGGTCCATCCATATTGTTGTGAATGGGACAATTTCGTCTTTTTTTGGCTGCGTAGTATTCCATTCTATCTGTCTTCTTTATCCAGTCATCAGTTGATGGACACTTGGGTTGCTTCCACATCTTGGCTATTGTGAACATTGCTGAGATGAACATAGGGGTGCATACATCTCTTTGTATTGTTGATTTCTTGGAGAACTCCACTTGAAATGCATAGGTTGAGAGTGGGAGGGCTTAGATCTCTGAAGGAAAATAGTAAGCTGTTTCCCAAAGAAGGAATGCTAGGCAGGCAACACGAGCGTCCATTCAGTGGCCCGGGAAGCCCTCTCTTCCACAAAATTGCATCACAGTTAAATGCGGGAGCTCTGAAGACAGACGGAGGTGGGTGTGAGTCCTTATCACTTCTTACCGTGAGCTCAGCAAATGGTTTCATTCCCATAGGCCCCAATTTTCTCATTGTACAATGAGGGTGCAACCTCCACTGTGGGCATATTGGGAGAGTGAAATGAGGCAATTCTAAGTGTTCACTAAATGTCAGATATGAATAGTCCCTCTTCCTAACCTCCTGTACCACCCCCAGCCTCGATTAAACTGAATGAGGGTAAGATCTTCCTGGCTACTTCCTCATTCCTTGGATACTGTAGTCACCCAGCCAACATTTATGAAATGAATGTATGATGACAGAATAAATAAATTTCCAGTGAATTTCTATTCCTCAAATGTCAGTTCCCAAGCCTTAGCAAACAGAATGAGTCACTTCCTTCTCTTTACCTGCTGGCATTTGTTATTCACCCTTCTTAAGCCTTTATCTACCAGAACGAGAACCAGGACTGTGTGACTCAACTCTGGATCACTTCGTTGGCCTAGTGCCTGACACCAAGTACAGAGTACATTGCTGAATAAAAAAGATTACCTAGTCCAAACTCCTCACCTTACAGATGTTGTCACAGAGGCCCAGAGAGGTTAAATAATTTGCCCAAAGCCACACAGCTTACCAGCTGAGCCAAGACTTCTAGTCCAATACTCTTCCTTCTACTTCATACCACCTGGACTCTGTCTGATTCTCTTGTGCTGTCATGAGCAATGCATACTGCCAGGGATAAAGTGAATTCTTGGTCCTCTAGAAAGGAAGGGGCATCTTCAATATGGAAAGTTAGTACAGAGCAGCATCAAGTCCCAAATGAGAGTTGAAGGATCATTCACTTGCTCCATTCCACGTATAAAAGCATTTTTAGTCTCAGACTTTTTCCTTTCTCGCCCTCTGCTTCTTCCCAACAGCTCAGGCCGGGCTCAGCCATTCCTACTCAGCTCCCACAACACACGCACACCCCACACCTAACCTCCGACGGAGGAGGCCACCAGGCCTTACTTGGCTGGAGACTGAATGGTAAAGCTCACAGCAATGAGTCTTCTCCCTGCTACTCCATCCCACCCTCCGTCTGAAGGAAGAGGCCCCAGCAGGTGCCAAGCCAGGCTCTCCCCTTCCCTAACTTCTCCCAAACCCAATCACCCAAAATTCAGGTGCCCTTCCCAGTTAATTTCTATGACAAATAGGACCTAACGTTAACACACTCAAGACAGGTTATGCTATTCTCGTTGAAGATCATGAAAAGATATTTCTTTTATTCATTTATTTGTTCAACACACATTTCAGCAGTTGCTGTGTGCCAGGCACTGAGCACACCAACACTAATAAAGGAATCACAAGAAGTGTATCTGCGGGCTATGGCATCTAAGTAATCCATTAACAGAATTTGTTTCAAAATCCCCAAAGCAAAGACACTTTCTCATCACCCACCACCCTGCCTTAACAATATTTAATTCAAAGAAGTGCTTTGAAGAGCATGTCATTAGTAGCTTTTTAATTAAGAGGTAAACTTGATCTTTTGACTGGCAAAAGGTGTTTTACTTAAAAATAAAAAAAACTGAGCACAGCAGGTGGGCTCAGACTCTAAGATTGTTAAAAAGAAAGTTGAGGTGATGTGGTCACTGCTTCCTTAACACCAGGAAGAAAGGCTGCTTCTAAATTTAAAGTATGCTGAACGTTTTGATGTGAGAAGGAAGCAAACCACACAAGACTCTATCAACAATCTCTTGGAGGAGCCCAGAAGAGCCCGGCGCAATTTTCCCCGGGACTCAGGTGCGAGGCAATGAATTAACTCGGCTGTGCATAAACCATTTTGCTTCCACTTTCATTTGTGATGAATTCATTCATTTTGCAAAGTTAATGACCCTGACTTGTTAGCGTTAGCTGCACTTCTGGAATGTTCTCCAGTATCCCAAAGCTCTTTTCTTTTAAGGCATAAGAAAGTATCCATTTTAGTATAAAAGAGGACATTTTGGTTTCTCATTTATCCAAATATCTAATTTTCAAGTAAGGAAACTGAGGCCCAGAGTGTTCTGCTCAAGTGCACGCAACTAATTAGCACTAGAGCCAAGACTAAAATAAGTCTCTTAACTACAAATTGAGTTACACTTAAAGGAGCCCATTAAAAAACTGTATTCTGGCGAAACTTACATAAGAGGCTACCATTTGTTAAGGGTCTATTATGTACTTACATATGTATTTTTTCTTTTAATCCTCCCATAAAACCTCCAAGATAGGAGTCGTTAATGGATGCTGCTAAAGTGTTTAAATAATACCCTTATATAGCACTTATGGTGTACTGAGTACTTCCTATATATTGTCTCCCATTTTCACAAATACCCTGCAAGGTATCCTCCCCCCCTGTTTTACAGCTGAGAGATTTGGTTCTTTGAGAGACAAGCAACTGCTAAGTTCGCTTGGCTAGGAAATGATGGGACTGGATCCAAATCTCAAAGCCTGTGTGCTTGCCCTGCCATGCGCCCATGTAGACAGCCAAGATGTTCTTCCAACCCAAATAAACAGCATCAGAGACACGTGCCCTCAGCAGGCCTACTGTACCCCCCAGAACACCCCACAGCACTAGGCAGTTGACACCAGTGGTGGGACAACTAGTAAAAGTCAACTGGTGCTTCCAGGTAGGGCTGAGCTCTCAGTGTGGTGGTGCCACATGAGGTCACCCTGCATCAGGATCTGTCTGGGTCTTAGTTTATTAAAGTCAAAAACCTGATGCTATCACTTCATTTAGGGGTGGCTCATGTCCTTAAAAATCAATTCACATTAGTTAGATCACAAAATAATACTCATATAATAATGATGATGATATCGATAACTATTATTTATGAGTCTGTGTTATACAATGGTATGCTTCATGCCCATCGTTTCTAACTATTATGGACATAGACCTACCTGCCTAAGGGACAGAGCCCATTTTCCATGCAGGACATATCCTCATGCTGGATCACGGTGCTTAAAAGTATCCTAAACAATGTGAACAAAGAATTGTTACAAAAGGAGGTGAAGGTCGTACCTCACTCTGCAGAGATCTGCTGAATATCCTCTAGTGAAGCATCATTGCCAAAAGTTTATTTTCTTTATATAAGTTATAATATAAGTATTTGACAGGCTTAGTCTAAAATCAGAACTGGTGATATGATAATTGGTACTCAAGTCTAGACTAAGTCTGTTTTTGTCTCTCTTTTTTTGGTGCTCCTTAATAGTTATGACAAAACTTACGCTATGCTGTCTAAGGTAACAATCTGGTAAGATTTAGGGAACTCTTGTCTGTGTGATTATGTAATAACTTATTTACAACATCCTAATATGTGTTACTTCTGGAAAGACTTAAGCCGTTAGCTAGTCTCTTCTATTGCAGCTTGATTTTGACGATTTTTTGTCCTGGTGTTTTGGAAATGAAACAGCGTTTTTTAAAATTTTTGTATTTCCTTGTTTATTCCTTTGAAGTGGAGGGAGAAACCTTAAGTGAGGAGTACAAGCTAGTCTTTGAAAAGCCAAAGAAGCTGAGACTCCAGGTAGCCTTTGGTCCCACAGCCAGTAAATCCAGAAGCTGAGACTTAATGTCGGGCAGATTGGTTCCAGGGCACCATACTGCTTCCATAATTACATTGCTAATTGCCATAAATACGGAAACCCAAATGATTTCCTCTTCACACGTAAGTGCAGTTCAATTTCCCACTCCTGCTGAGAGTGAGGATGGAGTCAAGACTCACTGTAGTTATTCTGTGCCCCACCTTTGACACTGTGTTAGGCCATATCCCACCCTACTCCACAGTAGCACCAATATCTCATTTTCATCCACATCAGCAACCAAGACCAACCTCATTGACAAGAGTAGAGGCAGGAACTTATTTGAGAAGTGTTTCAAAAGCCACCCACTCTTTGGCAGCCTTTGGCCTCTCATGGATGGCTCTTTAAGGCAAGATTATGACAATAAGAATGAACTGGGGCACTTTAAGTAGAAGCCATTGGTCCTAACAGATGGCTAAATAATAAAGAATGAAGATGCCAGTGTAAGTCCATCCTCTTATCCCCTCTAGAGAAAAAATAATCCCAAATGCTGGCTCTGGGTCCATGGAAACACTTGATACATACATGGAGACATTTAACAGACTGATCAAAGAGTAGAGAAGGCCAAATGCCACCTGAGCATTAAGATTAGGTTCCACCTCACTCCTTCTACTTGAGCAAATAACCCACAGTTGAATTAGTAAGAAAGAGCTGTTGGATTTACTCATGCTGAGAATAGAAGAGCTAAAACCAAAATGTTGAACTGATGTTAGAGACAGGAAAAGATGTGGATAGGATGTAAAAGCCAAGCACACAGAGTCATGAGTGAGCCAAATTCAGATACAACACAGTCACAAACGCAGACTAAACATTAGTAATTTCTGGGAAGTTTTCTGCAGGTTAATCTCATCTATCACAGATTCTTACGTCTTATCTCAACATATTGAAGTGATTCAGTTTATTGGGAGGACCCACATGCCATTTTCTTCTGTAGCTGCACTAACATACACACACAAAGTCAAACAACATTAGTCTCATTCAAAAATTATATACAAACTAAATACGACTGGGTATGGATTCAATCAGCCAAAAGTTGTTTCGAAAATTGTGTATTCATTTGGGGAAAATTAAAGTTAGATCCCTATCTCAGACTATAAAATAAATTAAGATTCCAGGAGGATTAAAGATTTGAGCATAAAAAAATAAAACTATAAACCCTAGTAGAGATGGTACTTCTAGCAATGATAGCCTGAAAAGGTGAGAAGATCCTCTCCCCAAAACACAAGTATAAAAATACATAAAATTATTAAAAACAACAATTTTAGGACTGGAAATCAACCAAAGGCAAATAGCAAACTGAAAAGTGTTTAATCATGAAAACCTATTCAAACTTCCTATTACAACAGCAGGAGCCTGAGGCTTCTTGACTGGGAAGCTCTGATCCCCCACCCAAGCTCAGTTGGCAGTAATGGTAGGTTTTACTACTAGGGCAGAGCTGGCTGCAAAAATCAGCATCCTTGCTGCCAGAGGGGCAAACTTGATTTAGGGCAGAGGGCAAAAATTCTCCCTGGCAGTGTGGTTAGTTAAAGTATCCAGCTAGTACAAAAAGAATGGGGAAGACCTGTAGCTCTGCTAGCCTGAGGTTGTGGTCCCATTTGGGGCAAGTGCAGACCAGTCAGGAATTTACGGGGAGGGCCTAAAAATAATAAAGCCATAGAAGGGCTAGATAAACTCTCCACACAACCTTGGCTGACTGTGACACTACACACAAGTGCAGGGGACACTTGAGAGAGTCTGATGTAAAATGAAAACCAAGGCACCCCTGAGAACTGGCTAAACTTTGAATGCACCAAGCAACCCCCACACAGATCCATCAGCAGAGAGTGGAATTTTAGAGACTCAAGAGATTTGAGCATAACTTCTGTCTAAATCATTTGTTGACCACTAAGCTATGCAGACATAGAGGTGAACCCTAGGAATTTAGTCTAGAAAAAATAAAAATAAGTGTAAAAAATCTGAGCAGAAACATCAGTGGTAACAGAGGGCAAACGAGATAGATTCTATAGTTTAAGTACAGGAAAGTTACAAAAAGAAAGAAAAGAGAACCTCAGGGGTGAAAAGCAGAATCTGGAGTTGCAACAATATATTATCTAAAATGTCCAGTTTCAACAAAAATTATGAAACATAGAAAGTAACAGAAAAGTGTAACTGTATTCAGGAATAAAAGCAGTCAACAGAAATTGATTCTGACTGTGCCCAGGTGTTGGAAATATCAGACAAAGACATCAAAGCAGCTATTATATGTATGTACAAAGAATTAAAGGAAACTATGTTAAAAGAATTAAAGGAAAATATTATAACAACAATTGAAAATAGGGAATCTTAATAGAGAAATATAAAATCTTAGTAGAGAAATATTTTCCAAGCCAAAAAATAGAGCTGAAAAGTACAACAAACAAAATGAAAAACAGTGGGCCCAGCCCAGTGGTTGAATGGTTAAGTTCGTGCTCTCTGCTTCAGTGGCCCAGGGTTTCACTGGTTTGGATCCTGGGCATGGACATGGCACTGGAGTACCTATGTTTATATCAGAAAAAAATCGAATTTAAGACAAAAAATATTACTAGAGATAAAGAGGGACATTGTGTAACGATAAAAGGATCAAAACGTCAGGAATCTATAACAATTATAAATATATAAGCACCTAATAACACAGTGCCAAATACATAAAGCAAACACTGACAGAATTGAAACAATTTACTAATTATGGTGGGAAATTTCAAGTCCCTTCTCTCAGCAATTAAACTAGAAATAAAATTAACAAGAATATAGAGACTTGAACATCTGTCAACCAACTGCACCTAACTAACATACATAGAATGCTTCCTCTAACAATAGCAGATTACACAATGGCTTCAAGTCCATGTGGGAAACCAAACATACTGGAAAGTATGAGTGCAGCTAATGCAACACTCAAAAGAAAATTTATAGCATTAAATGCTTAAATTAGAAAGAAGAAAGGTCTATAATGAATAATCTAAGCTTTCACCTCTAGAAAGTAGAAGAAGAAGAGCAAATAAAACCCAAAGTAAATACATGAAAGAAAACAATAAAGATCAGAGTGGAAATCAATAAAATAAAAACAGAAAAAATCAATAAAATCAAAAGTTGATTCTTTGAAAAGATGAATAAAATTGATAAAACTTCCACTAGACTGACAAAGACAAAAGAGTTAAAATATAAATTATCAAAATCAGGAATAAAGAGGGGATATAACTACTGATTCTACAGAAATTGAAAGGATTATAAGGGAATATTATGAACAACTTAATGCTAGCAGATTACACAACTTAGATGAAATGAATGAATTCCTAGAGAGACAAAAATTACCGAAACTGACTCAATAAGAAATTAAAAATCTGAAATGACCAATAGCAAATAAGAAATTGAATTAGTAATTAAAAATCTTCCCACAAAGTAAAGCCCAGACCCAGATAACTCTACTGGTAAATTTTATCAAATATTTAAGGAAAAAATATTACCAATCCTATACAAACTCTTTCAGAAAATATGTGTATTAGTTTGCTAGGGCTGCCATAACAAAGTACCCCAAACTGAATGACTTAAACAATAGAAATGTATTGTCTCACAGGTCTGGAGGCTAGAAGTCTGAGATCAAGGTGTCAGCAGCATTGGTTTCTTCTGAAGACTGTGAGGGAAGGGTCTGTGCCGGGCTGCTCTCCTCGGCTTGTAGATAGCTATTTTCTCCCTGTGTCTTCACATTGTCTTCTGTTTGTCTGTGTCTGTGTCCAAACTTCCCCTTCTTTTAAGGATGCCAGTCACATCAGATTAGGGCCGAGAAACCAGGGATCAACTTGCTTGAACTATATTCAGTTAGTTGTCTGTTTGCAAAAGTACTTAGATAATGTATTACTAAGGCCCACCCTACAGATAACATTTCTGATGCTTGGGTCACCATGTTAACAAGGTGCTTGAGATTTTCAGGAACTGAGAGTCAACTCCTTGTCCAGTTGAGGCTGGTTAAGACCACCAACTCATTAACTGGGTGGATGGCTGACAGGAAACTCTTTGATGTCAAGGAACTGAAAGCTCTACCCTCAGATCAGGGCAACACCATCATTTTGTGAACATGCATCCTTTGAAGAGCCATGAAGCTTGACTACACTTGCATAGATCATCCATTCCTTACCTCCAATCTTCTATCCCCACACTTCAGACCACCCTCCCTCTTTATCCCATCAACATGTCTAATCCCCATTTTTGGAAAGGCAGATTTGAGATTTGTTCTCCCATCTCCTTGCTTGGCAGCCTTGTGAATAAACCTTTTCTCTACTGCAAACTCATCATCTCAGTGATTGGCATATCGCATAGTGGGCAAAACAAGCCTGGTTCTGTAACAGCTCCTCCTAATGACCTCCTTTTAAGTTGATTACTTCTGTAAAGACCCCATCTTCAAATAAGGTCACATTCTGAGGTACTGGTGGTTAACACTTCAACATATGAATTTCGGGGAGGGGCACAATTCAATCCATAACACTAGGTGAGAAGTAAACACTTCCCAACTCATTCTATGGGGCCAGTATTATCACTCAGATATCAAAGCAGGACAAAGACAGTAGAAGTAAAGAAAGCTATAGACCAATATCCCTGATGAAAAGTAATACAAAAATTCTTTAAAAATAATACTAGCAAACAAAATCCATAAATACATGTTTTTAAATTACACACTATGACTAAGTGGGAATCACCTCAGGAAAGTAAGGTTGGCTTAACTTCTGAAAATAAATTAATATTGTATGCCATATTAATTGAATGAAGGACAAAAATCATATGATCATCTTGTTTCTTTTTTTTTATTGCTTTTTCTCCCCAAATCCCTCCAGTACATAGTTGTACACTTTAGTTGTGGGTCCTTCTAGTTGTGGCATGTGGGATGCTGCCTCAACATGGCCTGATGAGCAGTGCCATGTCCGCGCCCAGGATCTGAACTGGAGAAACCCCGGGCTGCTGAAGCAGAGAGCGTGAACCCAACCACTCAGCCATGGAGCCGGCCCCCACATGATCATCTTAGCAGATCTAGGCAAAACACTTGACAAAATCCCACACCTATTCTTGATTAAAAAAAAAAATCTCCAAGGAGTAGAGAAAAATCAGAACTTCCTCAGCCTGAAAAAGAGCTTTTACAGAAACCTACAGGTATCTTATACTTAAAGGTGAAAGGCTACAAGTTTTCCCCTAAGATCAGGAACAAGACAAGTATGTCCATTCTTGCCACTTCTATTCAAAATGTTACTGAAACCTTTACCTAGAAATAGGCTAGAAAAAAAAGAAAAGGCATTCAAACTAGAAAAGAAGAAGTAAAACTGTCCTTATTCACAGATGTGTACAGAAAATATGATGGAATCTACAAAAAATCTGCTAAAAGTAATAAGTAGGTTTATCAAGGTTGCAGGATACAAAACCAATATACAAAAATCAGATGTATTTCTACGTGCCAGCAACAAATGATCTAAAAATGAAATTAAGGAAAAAATTTCATTTGTGATAGTGATAAAAAGAATAAAACACTTAGGGAAATATTAACCAAATAAATGTAAGACCCATACACTGAGAACTTCAAAACAATGCTTTTAAAAGATCTAAATAAATGGAGAAATATACCCTATCCATAGGTTGGAAAACTCGATATTGTTAAAATGGCAGTTCTACCTAAATTGTTCTGTAGATTCAAATGCAATCCTTATCAAAACCCCAGCAGACCCACAACTAAAATATACAATGATGTACGGGGGGGATTTGGGGAGAAAAAGCAGAAAGAAGAAAAAAAAAAAGATTGGCAACAGTTGTTAGTTCAGGTGCCAATCTTTAAAAAAAAAAAAAGCAAACCCAGCAGGATTGTTTCTATAGAAAATTAGCAAATTGACCCTAAAATGTATATAAAAATGCAGAAGACCTAGATTAGCCAATATAAGTTTGAAAAAGATAAAGAAAATTAAAGAAGTCACATTACCTCATTTCAAAATTTACTATAAAATATAATAATCAAGAAAGTGTGGTACTGGTATAAAGGCAGACATATTACTCAATGGAACAGAATAAACAGTACAGAAATATACCCCTGCATTAATGGACAATTTATTTTCAACAAAGACGCCAAGACAATCCACTGTAGAAAAGATATTGTTTCAACAGTGTTAATACAATTGAATATGTATATGCAAATAAATGAATTTAGACCCTTACCTCAAACTATATACAAAAATTAACTTAAAATGGACCACAGGCTTCAATGTAGAGCCAAAACTATAAAACGTCTAAAAGAAAACGTAGGAGAAAATCTTCGTGGCCTTGAGTTAGGCAAAAACTTCTTAGATTTGACACCAAAAGTATGAAGCATGGAAGAAAATATTGATAAATTGCACTTCAATAAAATTTAAAACTTTTGCCCTCCTAAGATACCATCAAGAAAATAAAAAGACAAAACCGTATAGTTGGAGAAAATATTTGCAAATTATGAATTTAATAAAGGATTTGTATTGAGATCAGGCAAAGAATTCTTACAGCTCAACAATGAGAAGGCAATTTAAAAATGTGCAAAAGATTTTAGTAGACATATTACCCAAGAAAATATATGAATGTCTCAACATCATTCACCATTAGGGAAATGCAAATTAAAATCACAATAAGATACCACTCACCCATCTACTACAATGCCTATAATTGAGAGACTGACAATACCAAGTGTTGGTGAGATTCTAAAATGGTGCAGCCACTCAGGAAAACAGCTTGTAAGTTTCTTAAAAAGTCGAGTATATACTTAACAAATGACTTAGCAAATCTACTCCTAAGTATCTACTGAAAAGAAATGAAGGAATATGTCTACACAAAGATTTCCATGTAAATGTTTGAGGTAGCATTATTCATAATAAGCAAAAACTGGATAAAAACCCAGATGTCCGCCAATCGGTGAATAAATAAACTAAATGTGGTATATCTGTATAATAGAATGCTATTTAGCACTAAAAAGGAACAATCTACTGATATTACACCATAGATAAACCTCAAAATCATTATGCTAAGTGAAAGAGGCCAGACACAAAAGACTACATATCGCATGGTTCCATCTATATGAAATTTCTAGAAAAGGTAAATCTATAGAAATATAAAGCAGATCCATGGTTGCCTGAGTCTCAGAGTGAGAGTGAGAAATAACTGCAAATGGATTCAAGGGAACTTTTTAAGTTGATGGAAATGTCTTAAACCTGGATGGCTGCCCAACTCGCTACATTTACAAAAATAATTCAACAGTACACTTATCTTGGGTGAATTTTTTTGCATGTAAATTATGTCTCAATAAAGCCTTTAAAAAATGAAAAAAGCACTAGAATAGAAATAAAAAAGTTAATATATGTTTATTAAATACTGCAGAAGCAAGTGATGTGGGAATGGATACAGAAAGATAAAAATAACATTTTAAAGGAATAATTGACAATTTGCTAAAGCTTGGAAGTGGGGGATGAAGAAGGGGAAGGAATCAAAAGTATAAGTTTTCATACCAGAAGCTCATAGCTGGGGCCAGCCCTGTGGCGCAGTGGTTAAGTTCAGGTGCTCTGCTTTGGCAGCCCAGGGTTCACCAGTTCGGATCCTGGGCGTGGACCTAGACACTGCTTATCAAGCCATTCTGTGGAAGGTGTCCCACGTATAAAATAGAGAAAGATGGCCACAGATGACATAGAGAAAGATGGCCACAGATGTTAGCTCAGGGCCAATCTTCCTCAAAACAAAAAAAAAGAGAGAGAAGAAGAATTTTATTTATTCTTTAAATAAAATAATTAAATTTAATTTAAAAAAAAAGGAAGTTGGTAGCCTAAGCTGCTCTGAGAGTGTAAAACATCAGTGATAAGTTTAATTGAGTTTGGTAGGCAATTGGAAATGCAATCCTGGAACTCAGACTGCAATCTCAAGGATGCAGATTTGGAAATCATGCTCAAAGCTGAAATCATGGGAGTGAGTGAGATCATGAGAGAGGGTATTAAGAGGAAAGCAGGACAGGACAGCACAGAACCTTGGAGGACACCCATATCCAGGCCCTGAGGAGGAAGAGTTAGCACAGAGACAGCTGTAGAAGTTAAAAGAGAAAAATTCTTCTATGCTTTAGGAGGCTCACCTTCCAGAACAGACACAGGGATGGCAAACTCACGTAGAAACACAGGCCGGCATGAGGCAACAAACTGGCTGAAACCGTAGTATTTTCTAGACAATAAAGACAGAAAACAGGATAGCTTTTGCCCTTTTGCCTAACCCCTTAAAACAGATTTACTTACAGGTAGGATGCACCGAGGAAACGTTTTGGTTTCGGTTTGGTTTGGATGTTATTATGCACTGTCATTTTAAGTAGGTAATAGATTAAGATGGTTTTTTAAAATGAGCACAACATAAAAAAGCCAGATAGAGCAAGACTTATTCCTCACCTCCCCACCTCCCAATAGACAACAACTTTTTATAGTTCCCTGGTTTTCTTAAGGAAGAACAGAGGAATTTAGTAAAATGATGGAACAGTTTGTGAAAATAAAAAGGGGAGAAGAGAAGACAGCAGAAGGGACAGGAGAAGGGGAGGCCATGAGAGACGAAGTACAGGGAGAGGATAAGGTGGAGATGCGGAATTTGGTGTGGAGCTTGGTTGCCATTCTCTGGGTGCTGTCCCGTCCCGACAGGATTCTCTGGCCCACAGCCCTGTCTCTCCCCTGCCTGACCTTGTTTGCAGGGACAGTGACAAATCGGTTCTCTTCCCGTATCTGTGCCCTTCAAGAGCAACACCCACCCTCTAAGTCTGTGGCCTTCCCCCGCTGGAAACGCGGGGGAAGGGGAGGTCTGAGCCTGGCTAACATGCTCAGATTTTAAAGAGGTGCGGGTTTTCAATACAGTTATCAGAAACTCAGCTAGTAAAAGCAATGCGTACTTCTAACTGGATCTTTTAGCAAGAAAGAACATTATTGGGACAATTAGAAGAAACCTGAATTTGGCTGGTGGTAATGTGTCAGTGTTAATTTCCCAATTTTAATGGTGATATTGTGGTTATGTAGGAGAATGCCCTTCTTTGCAGGAACTGCTAAAATATTTGGAGTGATGGCATGTGGACAACTTACTCTCAAATGGTTCGGGGTGGAAAAAGTTCTTTATACTATACTCAGAACTTTTCTATAAATTGGAAATTGTTGCAAAAATTTTTAAAAGCTGTCTACTAGTGGATAGATTGGTTTGAGGTTATGCTTTGATTTTACGGGTAAGAGAAATGGAAACAGGAGGGAGGGAGGGAGGGAGGGAGGCCGGTGACCGTGTTTCCTAGTCCTGGTTTTGTGGAACTCCAGGTTAGTGAGACAGGAAGTAACCCTGTTTGCCTCGCAAAATGTAAACAAAGGCATTACACTTGCACAGGGTAATATTGTGCTCTCCTCATCCCAGTTCACAGCAGGGCTCCAGTAATCAGACCAAATCAGCCTAGTGAATGGCGCTGGGAGGGTTCTCTCCTGCAAAAACAGGCAATTGAAGTAATTAGCCAGTCTTTATGGCAGGATCATCTCCCGGGCTCAGCGGGGTGCGAGGAAGCACACGGCTGTTATGCAATAAAAGCTGTTCTTCATTTTTACGCTCTCTTTTTCTCACACAAACTTTCAGAGCTTGCCCAGGGAGGACACTTCCCTCAGTGCCTCTCAGTGTCCCAGATGGAGAGAGGCTGATGACTGAGCCAAACCAGCACATGCTGACAGCCTTTTGTTTCCTTTTGGGTTTCGATTGTTTCCAAATGAAAACAGCTTCATTGTTTTCCCAGATTATAAAAGTAATCCATGTTTGCTATTAAAACAAATTTAGACAAAAACAAATAAGGGTAGCTATAAAGTAGAAAGTTAAAATTATCCATAATCTTCCCAACCAGAGAGAGCTGTGGTTCATATTTTAGTGCATTATCCTTCAAGTTTATATAATTATAAATAAAAATATGATTATACTAAACTGGCTGCATTATAACCATTATATTCTTTATTTTCCTGTTACTCTATCATGGACATCTTTACATGTTAATAAATACAAATTCAGGACATGATACCACAAAGAAGCCTTTGCCCAGACCACCCAATAGAAAAAGAGGCAGAAGATGTTAGCAGTCTTTCGGGGGTAATGCCCAATAAGCATTAAAAGAATGCTCAGCGTGATCAGTCTTCAGGAGAATTCAGATTAAAGCCATGATCACCAGAATAGCTGAAATGAAAGAGACAGATAGAAGCCCGTGGGGGCATGGATGTGAAGCAATTAGAACTCATACACAACTAGTGGGTCGTAAATGGGAACCACCACTTTGAAAAACTGTTTGGCGATATCTATTAAAACTAAACAGAAGCATACACAGAATTCAGCGGTTCTATTCCTAGGTATATTATAGCCAGCAGAAGTCCATATACATATTCACTGAAACATAGGTACAAGAACATCCATAGCCTCATTATTCATAATAGCCCCCAACAGGGAACAACCAAATGTCCAAGTATAGTAGAATGGATAAATAAACTGTGGTATATCTATAATAGAGTACTACACAATAACGAGAAGGAATGGATCACAACCACATATATAACAACATGGATGACTCTCACAAACATAATGTTGAGAAAAACAAGCCAGCCACAGAAGATTACATACTGTGCAATTCACTTATAGAAATGTCAATTGCAAGCGTACTAACCATGGTGAGGTCACGTGACCCTTCTCAGGGGACAGGGACTGCAAGGGGGCACACGGGGACCTCTGGGGTATGGTAAACTTCTCTTTCTTGATCTGGGTGCTGGATACATGAGTGTATTCACTAAGTGAAAATTCATCAGGCTGTGCCCTCAGGATCTGTGTATTTTTCTGTATGTAGGATGCCAATAAACACACCGCTCACAGTAGTACTACTAATAACATTAAACTGATCAAGTCTCCAAAGCCTAGAATCAATTGGATTATATTCAGACATTTTTTTTCTCACCATCAAATTGTAGGAATTTCCTATTTTTAAGGCAAAAACGACATCCACACTGCAAACGATATTAACGGCATTTCCATTTTCCATTTTTAACCCTCTTCAGCTTTTTTGACCCATATCCACCTGTCCTCTGTCAATATGCATTGTTATGTTAAGTAGTGAAGAACTTCCCAACCTTTGGCCCCTAGAGCCACCCCAAAGGGCTAGAACAGTGGTTCTTATCAGGGGGTACATGGGAATCATCTAAACTCACGTGCATCTAGGCACGTGCAAGCTAGGTTGTTTTTAACCGTACATTGTTGAGATGCTATGGATTACCAGCTAGGTTCTGCCTCAGAGCTGAGGCACTCATTCTCCCAGCTCTGGGAGTGTTGCCTGTTGAGGACTCAAGACAGTCCCTCCCCAGAAACTGTTCTCAGCAGAATGAAGCTACCTGCTCAGGGCATGCGCCTTCCTGGGGCAGCCCACATCCAATGACTGGTCCAATGACAGGGCTACAAAGGCTGGCCCTGCCTCAATGGGGGACAACTCTGAAGGCCCACTCCAGCTCCAGGGTGTCCTATGGTTTGGCTGAAGCCTCTACTGAAACTTCATCACAGTTCAAATTTTCCCTCTATCCAATCTTGCTTCCCTTATTCCCTCCAGGTGTTGTGTCTGAGAATACTCCCCATAAACCTATTGTACACAAATCTCCATTTCCAAATTTGTCCCCCAGGGCACCTAACCTAAGACATTCACTTACGGGAAAGAATTCAAAATACATGTCACATCATTGTAAGCCAATGTTGTCCAGGGTAGGTTTCTTAGAGAAAGTGAGATTTTAAGGCCACACAGAATTATGATTTTGGAGAAGCCAACTTAAAGCTTGCCAGATGAGGAAGCACCAGGAAGCCTAAGGTTAGAAGCATCAACGGGCAAAGTGAGTTGAGGAGCCATTGCTAAGGTTGATCTAAGCAGAGCAGAATGGCTTTGTTGGGAAATAGAGACATAAGGTTTCATGGACCAATTAGGGCTGGTTGGAAAAAAAGCTTTGACTTGAAATTGGTTTTAATGAAACAAGGACCCTGTAGTGATTTCTCAACAAGTAACTGACAAAGGCAAAGCTGCTTTGGGATGAATCTAGCAGCGAGGTACAAGACTGGCTGCGGGTGAGATCGACAGCTTGAAGACCAGCATGGCACCCGGGGCCACAATCCTGGGCAAAAACATGAGGTGCCCAGACTGCAAATCGCTCACAGGTGGATATAAGATGAGAGCCAGCTTCTCTATCTGAGGGGCCATCACGAGAAAGAGGAATCAGCCTCGCACAGTGGGGCAACACCAAGCTATTAAGGAAGCAAATATCAGCAAAATGCAAGGAAATGCGTTAAACCAGGGAGCTATTCAACAATGAACTGGACTTGTCCTTGGCAGAGGTGAGGTCATATCCCGAGAGATTTTTAAAAAGAGGCTGGTGGTTTCTTATTAAAGATAAGAGGAAGCCAGCAATGAGGAGAAGGTTAAACTAGAGTTCCTTTAATCTGCCTTTTAAGCTTTCTGCAAAAATGAAAAGGAAAGCTTAACTCTGCCAAGAAAGAACTGGCGATATTTTAGTGACTTTTGGAGATACAGGGTGAAGACACATTTTCAATTGCCTCCATGTTTTCAAACCCAGAGGATGGAATGCCCTTGGTAAAATTGACCCCATTGTGCAAGTTTAATGATTGGCCCTTTTTTAAAGAATAAAGTAGAAGGCCTGACTTGACTTCCAGTTGAAGTGGAAACGAAGCATGTGGTGTCTTCTGCTAACCACAAGACAGGAACAACACAGTAGGGTTGTATGCCTCCCTTCCACACAAACCTCATTCTCAATTTTCAAAATGGAACTTCCAACTGCCAGCTGGCTCGCAGTGGCTCTTCTTCCTTCATAGCTCCTGCACTATTAGAGGAGAAAAGAGATTCCTGGCAGCAGCAAGCCAAGACTTCAAAGACTCCTACCAGTCTCTTTGCCCTCACTGCCACATGAGGGTAATGGGGGCAGTCCGGTGCTTCCGCCATGAGAAGGTCAGCATCTTTGGGCTGAGCTAGACAGCCTTTCAGCTTCCAGTTACACCTGGACTCACTCATCCTAGGTCTTTTAAAGAATCCATTAATTTATTGGGAGCTTTTCTGGTGACTCAGTTTCGTTCTGGAGTTTGTCTTTTTGAAGATGTATCTTTATCCAGAGTTAGAAAAAGACTGCATGGCATTTTATTTATAATATACTTATTTTTATTATATTTCTAAGATCACTTTCCTTCTTTTTGCTGGAGATCTTTTGCTTTCTCAAGGTTGATTTATTTATTTGATTATACTGGTATTTTTTTCTCCCCATCCCACCCCTCTTCCCCAACCACTCCTCTGACGACTGTGATTCTTCATGGCTTTCCCCTTAAAGGAGGATAAAAACAGAAGGAATTCGGCTCACCTCCTTCTTCACGTTGTGCGCCTCCATCTTTGAATGTATGGCGTTTGCTCCCAGAATGCCAATCCTGTTTGCAGCATCCGTCAGAATTGCGTGTGAGCACAGGTCTCTGGTCTAGTACACGTTGAAAGACACATAGGGAACACTGTGTGTTTTTAGGTTTCCTGCCTCAAGTTCACGTGTCTGAGAGCAGTTTTGCTCCTGTTGCAGGGCTAACCACAGGAGTAGGAAAGGGGAAATCTATTTTCAATGGAGAATTTCACATTGACGAGGAGAGCACTCTTTCAGCCAAAAAAGGCTATGACCGCAACTGTTTTCCAAAGGGTTGAGAAAAAAATTGCCAAGACCCAACTTTAGAAATGTTTAAAGACAAGAGCAAGCTCTCCAAAATTGCCATTAGAGTGAATCTGGGTGGAACATCAGTGGTGAGGTTTTCCTCTTTGTCTGATTTCTCCAGGCTAAACGATAGATATGAATGTGCTAGGGAGGGTTATTCTTTTCAAGGACACCTACAACCTGCTGCCCAGGGATAGGAATCTAAGTAATTCAGTCTCAAGATTCTTACTAGTAAAACTGTGAAACAGCGTATGCATACAAGTTTGTATTCTTTCAGTGAAAGAGGTTCTAGAACAGCCTTTCCCTTTAGAATCCTTGACGTGTGAACCTTCCCACATGATGCTTGTTCATTATTGTGTGAACGAGGTCAGGACTATTAGTTTAGCATCTTGAGGACCAGTTTGCTGCTCTGTTCCATGGCCACAGACCACAACTCCAACCTCCACCAGCAATGGTGTGGCTGTATTTAGTATGTTAGTCATCATGAGAAAACCAGGTAAGAAAATACTTTGTTTCAGCTAGGAAAAAATATGTGCAATGCCCACGACAATGTGGCTTTCCAACCCCACCTCCCTTTTTTTCAGAAGGTGCTTTTAAAATGTTAACATAAGGGGCTGGCCCCGTGGCCAAGTGGTTAAGTTCGCGCGCTCCGCTGCAGGCAGCCCAGTGTTTCTTTGGTTCAAATCCTGGGCGCGGACTTGGCACCGCTCATCAAACCATGTTGAGGCAGCGTCCCACATGCCACAACCAGAAGGACCCACAACGAAGAATATACAACTAGGTACTGGGGGGCTTTGGGGAGAAAAAGGAAAAAAATAAAATCTTTAAAAAAAATGTTAACATGTATTATCCAATTGTTTGATAGTATGCTTCCATCTTTTAATAAAGTAATCATAAATCAAGTGTAGCCAGCCCTAGTGGTCTAGCAGTTAATAACGATTCAGCACTCTCACTGCCAAGGCCCAGGTTCGTTTCCCCCTCAGGGAACCACACCACCCATCTGTCGGTTGTCGTACTGTGGTGACTGTGTGTTCCTGTGATGCTGAAAGCTATGTCACCGGTTTTTGAAATACCAGTAGAGTCACCTATGGAGGGCAGGTTTCAGCAGAGCTTCCAGACTAAGACAGACTAGGAAGAAAGAGCTGGTCACCCTCTTCTGAGAAAATGGCCATGAAAACCCTACGAATAGCAGTGGAGCATTGTCTGATATAGCTCCAGAAGGTGACAGGAGGTGCAAAGAGACTGGACAGGGGTTCTGCTCTGCTGTACACAGGGTCGCTAGGAGTTGGAATCAACTCAATGGCACCAACAACAAATATAAAATGTAGACAGGAATAACTCTCCCTCACTTGTTTTATGCATCCCAGTGTCCACCCACCCCGAGGAATCCACTATTCTTTTTGTGTGTGTGTGTGAGGTAGATTGTGCCTGAGCTAACATCCGTCGCCAGTCTTCCTCTACCTTGCATGTGGGGTGCCACCACAGCATGCCTTGATGAATGGATCTGAACCCGCAAACCCTGGGCTGCCGAAGCAGAGCACATAAACTTAAACACTATGCCACCAGACCAGCCCCAGAATCTACTATTCTAGATTTCTTATGAATCCTTGCAAAGCTTCTTCAGATGTATATAAGAAGTACGCATATAGATACCTATTGTCCCAATTTTTTTGAACACACAAAAAATACTCTGTTTTAAATTTTGTTTTTCTTCATTGAACAATATTTTTTGGAGAGCCTTCCAAATCAGCACATAGAGAACTTCATTCTTTTTCATGGCCTTGTAGTATTCCATTTATTCCACAATTTAACAGTCTCTATTGGTAATCATTTGGGTTATTCACAACGCTTTGCTACATCCTTAGCATGTTTCTGAGGGAAATTCCGAGAAGTGGAATTAGGAGGGATATGCATTTATATTAGATATTGCCAAAGTGCTTTTCATAGAGGTTGCCTTATTTCTTTAACATATAACATAGAACTTCAAAAAAAGATGTACCCTTGGGGCCAGCCTGGTGGCGCAGCGGTTAAGTTCGCACATTCTGCTTCAGTGGCCTGGGGTTTGCCGGTTTGGATCCAGGGTGCGGACATGGCACTGCTTGGCATGCCATGCTGTGGCAGGCATCCCACATATAAAGTAGAGGAAGATGGGCATGGATGTTAGCTCAGGGCCAGTCTTCCTCAGCAAAAAGAGGAGGATTGGCAGCAGTTAGCTCAGGGCTAACCTTCCTTAAAAAAAAAAAAAATAAAGATGTACCCTTACCACACACCGTTTAAAAAATTAACTCGAAATGGAACAAAGACCTAAATGTAAAAGTCAAACTATAAAACTCTCAGAAGAACACATAGGGTAAATCTTCATGATCTTAGATTTGGCAGTAGATTCCTAGATATGATACCAAAAACATAAGGAACAAAAGAAAAAATAGATGAATTGAACTTCATCAAAATGTAAAACTTATGTGCATCAGAGCAAAATATCATAAAAGTGAAATGACAGCCCACAGTATAGGAGGAAATATTTGCCAACCATACATCTGATAAGGATCCGTTATCTAGAATATATGGAGAATTGTTACAATTCAACAACAAAAAGACAACTCAATTAAAAAGTGTGAAAAGAACCTGCATAGACATTTCTCTAAAGAAGATATGCTAATGGCCAACAAGCACAGGGAAAGATGCTCAACATCTTTAGTCATCAGGGAAAAGCAAATCAAAGCTACAATGAAGCACAGCAATGTGAATGTACTTAATGCCCTTGAACTGTACACTTAAAATGGTTACAATGGTAAATTTTATGCTATGTAAATTTTACCACAATAAAAAAAAAATGTAAAGCATAGACCCTAAGAACAAAAATAAAACCCACAATGAGATACCACTTCAACCTACTAGGATGGCTATAATGAAAATAAAGGAATAAAACAAGTGTTGATGAGGATGTGGAGAAATTGGAACACTCATACATTACTGGTCAAAATGTAAAATGGTGGCCACGGTCCCATGGCCGAGTGGTTAAGTTCACGCACTCCGCTTCGGTGGCCCAGGGTTTCACCAGTTTGGATCCTGGGCGCGGACATGGCACCGCTTATCAGGCCACGCTAAGGTGGCATCCCACATAGCACAGCCAGAGGCACTCACAACTAGAATCTACAACTACATACTGGGGGGCTTTGGGGAGAAGAAGGAAAAAAAAGGTTGGCAACAGTTAGCTCAGGTGCCAATCTTTAAAAAATAGTAAAATGGTGCAGCCATACAGAAAACAGTCGAGCAGTTCCTCAAAACATCAAACACAGAGCTACCATTTGGTGCAACCATTCTACTTCCAGGTATATACCCAAAAGAAATGAAAACATATGTCCACACAAAAACTTGTACACAAATATCCATAGCAGCACTATACATAGCAGCCAAAAAGCAGAAACAACCCAAATGTCCATCAGCTGATTAACAGATAAACAAAATGTGGCACATCTATATGATGGAAATCATTTGGCCATAGAAAGGGAGGGAATACAGATACACACTATAACATGGACAAACCTTGAAAACATTGCGCTAAGTGAAAGAAGCCAGTCACAAACTACCACATATTATATGATTCCCTTTATATGAAATGTCCCAAACAGGCAAACATAGAGACAGAAAATAGAACAGTGGTTGCTTAGGGCTGGGGAGGATGGGGGGGATTCGGTGGTGGGGTAACAGTGAAGGGGTGGATGACAATTGGGAGTGATGAAAAAGTTCTAAAATTGACTGTGGTGATGATTGACAACTCTATGAGTCAACTAAAAACTGCTGAACTGTACACTTTAAATGGGTGATGTGGTATATGAATTCTATCTCAAGCTGTTACAAAACACACGTCATCTAATGGCAAGGAGTGGACGCTGATAGTGGCGGGGATATCAGCAGTCCGGTTTTCTGATTATGCCCACTTGGAGGCCTATTGAATCCTGACAGTCATCACAGCCCAGCACAGACAGGACACTCCCTGAAAATGCTCTGTTGGAAGCCCTGGAAATGCAGGAGCACCATGTGCCATCTGGTAATTTGAGACCAGGAAAAACGTGCCAACCACCACATTCACCTGATTCATCACCATTTAACTCTTGGCTTTTGCCATATTGAAATGAACTATAAAATGAAAGAAATGAGGCAGACAGTTCTACACAGCAGACTACCCAAAGGAGATTTAAAACAGCAGTTTGGGAGACATACCAACAAGTTACATGATTAGTGGGTCAAGTGAGCAGGTGGCAGGGGGGATGCTCCGAAGGTCATTTATCATTCGTCTATGGGAAAGTGTAATCTACCTATTCTATTGTTAACTAAATTTTTGATTGACCTCATAAAAAGAGCTCCTACAAAGAGACTAGTAACCCATTGGGGAAAGGACATGAAAATACAGTTCATAGGGAAAAAAATGAAAAAATAAGATGTAAATGTGGAAAAAGTGCCCATCCTCTCACAAGAGAAAAATACAAGTAAAAAATAGCCCAAATTCCATATTTCCCCTGTCAGAGTAGAAAATGTTAAAAAGCTTACTTATACAGTGGGTTTTCAGAGGTGTTTAGAAATAAGAGGCTCGTGCATTATTAGAGTAAAAGTAAATTGGCACAGTCTCTCTGGAAGGCAATTGGACAGCATCTAACAAAATGTGCAATGCCCATACCCCGTGACCCAGCGATTGCCCTTCTAGGAGTCACGCTACGGATGCACTTTTCTCTTTCCTCTGTCTTTTCCCCTCTCTCTTCTAATCTCCACTCTACGCCTCAAGTGAAGTCAATAAATGGGTAATAATTTCCTTAAACTCTACAGAATTAATTTCTTTTTGACTATAGGAATTGGCAGTTCAAAAAAAAAAAAAAAACTAGATGCCTTAATAATTAAAGAGAAACCTTAAAAGTTCCTTCTATGAAGGTTCATAGCTATAAAAGTAATAAATGAAGCTCCCAAAATACTGCACTGGAGGTCGGGTTAATAACCCTATTCAAGAGAGCTGGCCTTACCGGGTCTAGGAAGCGGAGCCCCGTTATGAGCATGTGTGCTACCATCGCGCCCCCTGCTGGCCCAACGCGAAAACAAATTTATGTGATAGGATTTAGTCTACTCTTGTTTCAATGGCTGCTCTAAAAGCATCGCATTTGCTGAGACTTCCTGATTATTACCTTGGCTTTCCTCAGGGTGGCAACTCTTTCTTGCAGCAGATACTTGCTTGCCTCCTACTTCTCAGTGAAGACCAAGATCCCTTGATATTCTTAATCTCACCTCCAAAGGAGATTTGCTCCTTCACCACTCTTCCCTGGCTGTTTCTGCCCTATCCTTGCTCCCTTCTTCAGTAATTCTAGTTCTACCTGTTCTCCTCTTTCAGCGTATCTGCCTCTGTATTGGCCATTTACTATGTGCCCACACTGCACCCTGGCCTCGCACCTGCCGACAACCTGCCACTCCCTCGTCATGGCCCCATCTCACCCGTACTTGCTCACTCCCCATTCTTTCCTTAATCCAGGGCTTCTGAAAATGAGGTCTGTGGATCCTCTACATACTACTCACCTGGCATTTGCTAAAAATGCAGATTCAGACCTTCTAGAATCCTGGAACCTACATTTATAACAAATACCCTCAAGAATTTTTATGTACTCACACACACACACACACACACACAAAACATCCTGATTGTTTTTTACCAGATATGCCCTTGTCCAGAAACTGAGGATTAAGTACAAAAGACTCATGCCAGCTTTTAAAAAGCTTTTAGTCAATTGTTCAAAATATCTGCTGTCCCTTCCTGTATGAGGATTCTATGTCCCTACTCATTGATGGTAGGTTTGGACACATCACTTGCTTTGGCAAATGAAATGTGAGCAGAAGTAATATATGCCACTATGAGACCTATTGCACAGTTCTGCCATATTCTCTTTCCCTCAGCCAGAACTGATGATGTCCTGGATAGGGCTGCTTCTTCAGCCTGGGCCCGGAATAAAGACGCTATGGAGCAGAGCTACAGGCAACCCACAATGGAAAAGTAATGTGAGAAATACGCTTGTTCTCTTACTTTGATTTGGAGAGTCTTTGTTACTGCCATCTAACTTTGCCTACGCTGACTGATACAAAGTACTTCACCATTTGCTTTTCTAACTCTATTTCCCATTACTCCCTAACACTTATTCCAACTCCTGCCAAACTGGATGACTTACTTTTTCTCAAACACACAAATTTTTCCAACTCTATGCAGTTGTTTGCTTTCTATCTTCTGCGTACCAACCACACATCTCAAAATTTGACCTCAGCCTTCCAAGTCCATCTCAAGTGCCGCTTTCTGTGTAAAGCCTTTCCCACCCTTGATGGGCCAGGAACATCCCTTCCTTCCGACCTGCAATAATGGCAACTACTGTAACCTGTTTATTTTTGTTATTTTTAAAAATACCTTTCTTATCATCTCCCCGCAAAAGATCATAAACTCCTCTAAAGACCACCTTATTCATCAGTGTATTCACTAAAGCTTTGCAAATAGTAGGTATCCACACAAGTACTTGTTGAATTAGCACTCTCAGCTAAACAACTGCTGTTTAATATATTTTTGATGTTTTTAAAGGTAGATTTTAAAGAATGCTTAACATATTCACTGAGGAAGCAAAATTAAGATGCAAATACAGTTATTTTTAATAGCAAAGGTTCCTGCTGAATGAAATATAGCTCAAAATTTAACGAACCTCTGTGTGTATGCATGTATGTGTGCGCATCTTATAGCCATCTGCAAAAATAACCAAGTCTTGACTTGTATCCCTTTCTCCTGCTAAACCCAACAGGTCTTAAAGCAAAACCTCACCAAAGAAAAAAACAATGTATCACAAAGTTAATATTTCCACTGTTACATTCCATATGCTAAGGGCGTAATTTTTACAATTATGGCCCAAATTAGCTAATGTATTTTCAAACATACTTCCCTGCTTATGATTAAAATTCAACAAAATATAATTCCAACTTCAAGACAAATACACTTACCAAACCCCAGTAACGGAGTGCTGCCCCTACAAATCCTCGTAGCAAATAGAGTCCTTATTCTTGGTGACAAGCAGCTGCCTCCTTTCCCGCCCCTCTCCAGCTTCTATTAACCTAACGCCCTCTGAAACATTTTGGCAGTAATTGCAAAGCTTCTTTAGGTTTTTCTGAATCCAATTTTAACAGGATAGGAGATACTATTTTTGAACTGCTTATCAATCTCATACTGTGTGATGTTTTACCATAAGCTGAAGGTAAAAATATATTTTACTCATTAGGGACACAAAGTTGCTTGCCAGAGCACCTCAAATTGGCCTTCTGTGCTAGAAAACAGGCCGTCCATTCAGCCTCTTCATTATCTCAGGAGGGGAAACATTTCTTCTACCAAAAACTCAAAACGACACAAAAGTACGTAAATATTCCTGACCTTTTGTCAGCCATTTGCCATCTTTGGTATCAGCATTTTCTAAATATCTTCTGGAACAGAAGCATCTCTGCATATATGGATAGACGTGCAGCAAAACAGCAAGGGCTAATGGGGGGATCAGCAATAAATAAGTTTAAAGAAAACTGCAAATTGGACCTCATTCCCTTTAGGGAATCATTGTTTACATTGGATATTAAAGATTTCACATGATCCTGCAGCAAAACGGGAACATGTTTCTCAATTTATTGGACCATGGAACCAACTTTCGTTTTTGTTTTGTTTTTTATTTTGTTTTGCTTAATTTTGGGAACACCCATTAAGTTAATCTTGTGAGACACTAGTATTCAGCAGGACCTGAATTGAGAAATAGTTTCATGCAGTTTTACAGTTTCATGCATGGTTATGGTTTTAAATAATCCATCTAAAATAAATGTCAAAAGAAAAATTATCTGAATTGGAAATTCAGATTCACACAGGTGCATCCAAGACTGAGTGGTTTCTCAACACTATCCGAGAAAGTAGGGGTAACAGTTCTGAATTAAAAGCACCCAAAAGAAACCATCTCATAGTTATGCCCTTATTTTGATTACTGAATGTTTCATTGCACCTAATTGAACTTCCGGGACTTTTTCATATCAGGTTTAGTGCAGCCCAGACTGATACTATTGGTCAAGGTCAGTCTTCTTTTTCTCTCCATTACATTTATGGAACTTTCATAATTGCTGTTTTTTTAAAGTACCTGATCACATTCTCCACACTGTTCACTGAGTGCATTCCTCATAAGGCTCTTTGCCTATGCTCATGTAATTTATCATTCCCTATACAGACCTAACTATTAGCATTCTTTTCAGGAATATACCAGAAATGTTTTCTGGCCCAGGAAATGAAAACTGATCCCTCATTAAAGTCATTTTAAAATGCACCCACCAAAGTCATATTAATTTTTTTAGGACTCCTCATCTTGATTAGGTCTCAGGTGATCCTGGAATAATGCAAGACACATAGAGATGGTGCAGTGGTTGGTCATTTAACAAAAGCATGGTTACCTGCTATTTTCTGTTTGAAAGTACAGGGACTTACTTGTTAAGGCTTCTTCTTTAATCTTTATGAAAGCAGTACCTGTTGTATATCTCAGATTCCATTAGCACGTGATTCGGGTCAACGTGGCTAGATGTGATACTAGGTGTTTCTCCTCAATGCCATTTTAAAATTAAACATTTGTGATGTTCAGCAAGATTCAAATAGAGGTGTTCAGATAAGAGAAAGGTGTGCGCAGCCCAAAGGAGGAGCTATTTGCCCCATGAGAACCTCACATACAGGGTATCACCAAGACGGGGCGAGAGGAGGCTCCCGACTTCCCCACCTCCCATGGAGGTGCCAAATATACAGCTACACACAGATCACTTCCCTCTGAGAGAAATCCTGAAAGTAGCTGAGCGACTCCTACACTCAACACACCCTACACATCAGGCAACTGAGAAAATACCTACATCAGAATGGGTAGGAAGGGCTGAAACACTCTTGCCATAAACCCCACCCTGGCAGAGCACTTCACCGTCAGGAGGGAAACTCAACTTCCAGCTTCTCCCTGAAGAGCAAAGGTTTGGACCTCACATCTAGTGCCCTAACTTTTAGGGCTGCTACACGAGGGACAGGCCCACAAATCACCTACCTCTGATAGCCAATAGGGCTCAGCATTCAGAGTCCCACAGGACCACATAAAACAAAGCAGCAGCTTTTAAACAGACATGCAGCACTGCCCGCAGCCACATCTCCAGTCTCAGCAGCGACGGAGCATGCAAATTGCCCATGTCTCAGTTTCTCCCTGAAAGGGATTTGGCCGCATCCTATCCCAGCTGCTGCCCGAGGGTCCGGCATCTGCTCAGTCTGCATCCGAGTGCTAACAAGCCCAAAAGTCAGAGGGCACTTGCCCCTCATTCTCCCTCTGGCTCACTCAAACAATAAAACCAAGTCTCCAGCTTCTCCCTGAAAGGAGCTTGTCCACACATCTGGCACCCAAACTATTATGTCTGCCACCCAAGGGACTCGCTCTCAAATCAACTAGCTCTGGGAGCTGACGGGGCTCAGCATTCACCAGCCCCTCAGGACCACACAAAACAAACAAATGGTTCTATATGGGTGCACAAGCACTCCCAGTGACTTTTCCCTCTGGCTCAGCACAGAATGAGTAAGCAAAAACACCCAGCTCCCAGTTTCTCCCTGATAGGGGCTAGACAACATATCTAACATCTTGACTTTCCCAGCTGCTGCTGGAAGGTCAGGTTTCCAATTAGCCTGCATCAGGGAGCTCACGGGGCAGATGATTAGTAGTTCTCTGGAGCCTGAATGGGCATGTGGGCATTTCCCATGCCTTTGGGACAATGCCAGGTCAGGGCATACCCTAATCTACTGGCAGCCACTAAGAAAAAAGATGATGGCTTGGACAATCACAAAGGTTTGGGAGGCAACAAGGAGCTCAGGCTAGGCTGATAGCTGAGGTTCATCCCCTACATAAGACGAGTCTGCCAAGACCAGGAGAGGTGGCTGTTTTCTCTAATCCACAGAGATGAACAGAGACAAGGAAAGTAAAGAAATAGGGGAATATGTTCCAAACAAAAGATCTAGATAAATATCCAGAAACTGACCTTAATGAAATAATGGTAAGTGATTTACCTCACAGTGATCTCAAAATCATTGTCATAAAGTTGTTTACCAAGGTTGGGAGAGAAATGCAAGAATAAAATGAGAATTTCAACAAAAAGAAAATATTAAAAAGTACTAAACAGAAATCATAGAGCTGAAAAATAAAACAATTGCACTGAAGAACTAAAGAGGGGTTCAACATCAGACTACATCAACTGGAAGAAAGAATCAGTGAATTTGAAGACAGGGCAGTGGAAGTCATTCAGAAGAGCAAAAAGAAAAGTAGTGTAGACAGCCTAAGAATTATGTCTTTTAAGAAGTTATTGTTCTTACTTCTTCTTTCCCAACACTTCCATGAATACACTATCCTGAACGCTTTAGTGATTTTCCTCTTTATCACTAAAAAATATTTTTCCTGTTCTCTTATGTTTGGTTTTAGAGAAGCAATACTGCTGCTCACACTTCCCTTTAGCCCAGTTTGACAGGAGGAGGAAAAGAAAAAGGAGGGCAGTGGGAAGTAAGTAGAGGAGGAGGGATGGGAATGAGAACCAGGACTCCAGGACAGGCATTTCCCCCAACTCCTCTTCCTGGAGTGGACTTGAAATGGACAAAACCAATCTTGGTTTCAGACTATTTCCTGTACTGTGGTATCGTCACGTGCTGTGATTCTGTTGTTTAAAGACACGTCTTTTACATACAATCTGGCCTCCAAATGCAAGCCAGCTACTTAGTGCTTGTGCCAATTCCGAGCCTGCTGGACCTTTCCTCTCTGCCTCGGAGGAATTGACAACCAAGGGCTACATTTCCCAAGTTCCTGTGGCCGCTGGCTTCCAGTCTGGTCCTGCCAGTAGGAGTCAATCGCAGAAAGAAGAAAAGCCACAGTATTTCTTTGCCTTCTTCACCTCCAGCTGTAACAACTGTTAAGGCTCCTCCTCTTCTCTGTGTGGTTTGGTCTCAACTGCATGACCCCGGCCTTCAGCTTTGCCCCACTTCCTCCCTTTGCACCGCCAGCCCAGGTTTAGCATTGGCCTCCTGCTGTTGCTAATTTCAGAGCTACCTCAGCCTTTTGCTTGTCCTCTCAGCTCTTCTAATACCTGACCAATAAATTCTGCTTTAAATTTTCTGTTTAAAATACTCAAGTAGTTTTTGTTTTCTTGGTGGAACTCTGACTGCTGTAATACTCAGTAAATATATTGTTAGATGTTCCAACTCTGGAGAAAAAACTCACTGGAAAGGCCTCATTATGAGATGGAATGCAGTCTCCTACGTGGAACCTTACCAAAAGTGGATTATTTGAAAATTTCACCTTTTATGTTGGCTTTAGACCTTAACATGCGTAAGCTGCAACTCACTGTGCTTAATGTTCGGTCTCTCAAAGCTGAACCGTGTTGTTCAGCGGAAGATCTACTTTATCAAATGCCTGAGCTACATCTTAGCAATCTAGGCATGAAAGAATCAATGAGTGGAAATGTTTTAATAAAAGGAAACTTTAGAAATCAAATACTTGTTTGCACAAGGATAGATCTGCATTTTTTATGTATTTTTACTGAAATAGAAAATACATAAGTAGAATATACAAATGATTTTACACAAATAATGTATTAATATAAATCAGACATATTTTACATTAGGTTACTCATTGTCCATAAAATAATTTTTCCCAAATTATATAGTATAAAAATAAGCAATGTTTCAAATTGCCTCCAAAACTGGCATAGTTTTGGCCCTAAATTATAACAGAATTAGTAACATTAAGTACTAATTAGAATTTTACAATTATTTTTAAATTTTAAATACACAGGTTGTGAAAATATTCATTTTATTAAATAGATGGAGGGATAAAATTATCAAGTTTAATAACAAATTCGAGGTAAAAATCTGCATTAAATTATCCACACCAAGGAAAATGTATCTAAAAGACTGTTTCCTTAATTTATCATAAACATTTCATCTTTCTAAAGTACTCTTTCATTACCTCTGGCCTCCTGGGTCTGGTAATTGAGCTGACTTTCATATAAAATAATTTCTATACTAACTACTACTTCCCTGGGAGTATTTGCACATAGCTACTGATTACTCAATACACACCTATCAGATAAAATTAAAATGTTGCATCTTGGTCAGAATGACGCAGAATTGCCTTATGTAAAAATACAAATAACAGTGTGCCAACACTTGATGACTTCAGCTTCAATTCACTAGCCAGAGGATTAAGATTATACTATAAAATTTTAGTATAGGAAATATCTTGGATGCAAAACAAACCTTCACAAGGACTTAGCAGGATGACTATAGATGAAAACTCAATATAACTAGCTGGCCCCACACAGGAATTGCTGCCTAACCCCTAAGAGGAATTTGAGTATTAGGATCCACTTTAGATCACACTAGTTGCACTTCACCCGACATTGTATCCTGGCATTTAGTTGATTTTTTTTTTTGCCATTATCAGATATTTCATGCATTTTCAATGTCTTGCCTTCATTCTTTCTAGTTTCCTTCTGTTCAGGTTTTTAAAAATAGCTATTTCAAATGCAGTTACAGTATCCAGCGTGTGAGGAAAGCCCTCCCGGGCAAGCCCCCGGCTCCTCCTGCTGGCACCCAGCAGTCAGCAGTGTAATGAGAGCACCCTGGATGGATGCAGATAGTTTGATCAAGTTCCATACATGTCTCCAAACCCAGCCAATTAGTTACATACGCTTTTTACTGACTGTACTCTTCCCCATATTTACCATAGAGCAAATCTAGATGGTGAGGAGAAGACAAAAGGCCCCTACTTGCGGTTATTTTCTTTCATAAGATGGAATTAAAGGATGAGAAAATCTGATAGTATTTTAGCCTCATACTTTCAGCCTGGTCAACTTTTAAGATTATAAATTTACAACAGTGAATACCCTAGTGACTACTTTTAAATAAAACACTGAATAATTAGCTGCTATGTTAAATCATGCTCACACTTTTAGCTTGGATTTGTTTTGGAGCTCGTTTAATGCTGTCTGAAAATCAAGGAAGTAATGAAAACGACTTATTTTGAACACGCATTTTAGGAGGCGATGCAGTGGAGACAGTTTTGAGGTCAGTCACAGAAAACAGCAGCCCATTTATCTGATACCCTCAGCCCCCATAAACCAGGCATGGATTCAAACTGTGCTGGAATGTAACTTCTTCAACGCTGCTTTATAAACCTGACTGAAGACGTATTAAAGAGTTTAGATGCTAAGCCCTAACCACAGCAAAACCAAAACCAAAACCATGGTCTAGGTAGTATCACTGTTATTACTACTCCCCCTATAAAGCACCCAGCACACACACGGGGCCGGGCATTGTCTCTTGAACTGGAGAACTTTGAGAGTCACAGAATCAGAGAGGAACGCAGAAGACACTGGATTTAGCTCGTCACTTTCCATTTGAGAAGAGTGAGGGGAGGACTGACAGAGGGAATCAGCATTTACCAAGCACTCAGGCACGCAGGGCTGGGCATGTCCAACTTCACTATTTCATTCCTCAGTCTCCGGGAGGTAGCATTAACTCCATTTCACAGCCAAGGAAATGTAGGCCTACCTGCATTAAATAATTCCCCCCTCAGAAACCCGCTAATGGGGGGAATCGAACTTCAAAGTTAGTGCTCTTTCCTCAGGGTAAAGATTCACAAAGTGTGGTCTCGGACCAGCAGCAGCGCCACTGCCTGGAAACTTGCTAGAAACGCAAATTGCTGGGCATTCCTGCAGACCCACTCAATCAGAACCACTCAATCAGAGCCGGGCTGGCCCCACAAGCCCTCCAGCAGGTGCTGACGCTCACTCAAGTTTGAGAACCACCACTGCTTAGCATGCTGTCTCTCTGAAACTTTACTTGAAGCATATTGAAATATATATAACTTTACACTCAGCTACTACACAAGCCAAAGGAACTTAGTATATTATACTTTATACCAGAATAATTAAGATAAGGATAGCCTTCAACAAAATTTCACTTTGGATGTTACTGACAGTGGATTTTTTCATAAGAAAAAACATGTGAAAGCTATTCCAAATAAGCGAATACAGGTACTAAGATTCTAAAGAACTGTTTTCACCACATGTCAAAAATAAGACTCTTGGGACAGAAATCTTCTGCCTGCCTTGCAAGGACCCACTAAAATTACTGGATCCTCTCGTGCGACTGATTCTCTATGACTTGCCACAGTTAAAACTAGGTAGGTAAACAACCAAGTAGAGAAATACTGAATGCTCAGCATACAAGGATCTAAGTTAAAGTTAATAAAAGAAGCTCTTAAGAAAGAAATCACATCTAAAATTAAATTAAAAACATTTTCATGAAGAGCCTTGTTAAAAGTTCCGATTTTGAAGGTTTTTTTCCCCAACATTAAAATATCATGAAGGAAATGTCTTCATCTGAGTACTTCTCCATCCCAAATGCCCAACTCAAAAAGAAAATCACATTAACATTACCAAAAATTCAAAATGTTCTCATTGCAGATTTTGCCATTTCACATTAGCATTTCAGCACTTCAGCCTAATCAGAGAGTACTAATCACTTTTCCTATGTAATTTTTCCTTAAATAGATGTCAGTGACTTTGTTATTTGACATTCTAATAGTTAATGCATACTGCATATAGGAAATTCTATAGAAAAGACTTGTTTTTTAAAATGCAATGACATTAAAATGGTGCTTAGTTGTTAAGGTATATAAACCACAATTTTTTTTAGCGAACCAAAAACTCAGAATGAAAATAAGATAATCTAGTAAGAGTTAAAGTTAAAATAAAGATCTCAATTATCATGCAATGCTCCTGCCTGATGGCAAAACAATAAAGCATCACGTTAATATAACAGTAAATTCCCAAAAGTCATTATTTGCTTCTAATTTATAATGTACTCCCCTCTGTCCCCAGCTTATTAAAGGCTCTTACGATTTAAAGGGAAGTTTCCTGTGTACATACAGTGTGCAAACTATGAAACACGGTATTATTAATTTTTGTATGGACGGATGAGGCTGATACTACAACAAAAGGAAATGTGGTGGTCTCAACATTGCAAGTCTATGTAATTGTACCTCAACTTATCTACATGGAATTTTTGGTAAATGACAGACATACTAAAATATAACCCTAACTTCAAATCAATATACAATATGTTAGCTAAGTTAAATCTGAAGATATCACAGATAATATTCTTCTTTCTCTTATTTCTTATTTCTGTGAATTCTTCCTAAAATATTTAGTAACAAAGAATACTTCAAAAGGAAAGTAGGGACAAACATAGCAGGATTATAACAATTACAATTGCTTAAAATAAAAATAACATTTCCTTTATTTGCTAATATGATTCTGGAAAAAATACACTCTAATTAATTCGTATTTTATCCTTCTTTAAAGATATTCTGCTTCTTCAACCAGCTCACTGAGGCTTAGAGCTACAGACCTTACCATAGTGCCTTACGAAAAACCTCAGCTTCCAGAGAAGCCCCGCCTTGCACCCCCAAACTGGCTCTGCATGACTGAGTGTAAAATGGGCATTAGCATTCTTCCTGAAACAAGGCCGTATACCTTTGAGAACACTCACATTTAACCTTGCGAGCTCACTTCAAAACAATAAACTTTGTTCGTCAGCTGCCAGGGGGAAGATCAGTTCAATCTAAGGAATTAATTAAGTCAGGCTGACAGAAGCCAATAAATCAATTTTTTTAAAAATCAGAATTTATTTAAAGGAATAAGCATAGGTGCATTAAGTATACCTAATGACTTTTCTAAGCCCCCAAAAGCATTCACCTATGCACTTTTAAGGCTGCCTCATTTTTCAGTATTGTTTTAGTAGAGATTCTGATGTTCATCTAACAGAAAGTCTTTTCAACAAAATAGCAGACTTCCTTCAATCAAGGTCATAATTTGAAACATTATACAATAATGGGATTTAAATTATGTATGGGAAGAAAAGATGACGACTGAAACAAGGTATTAGAAATTCCTATTTGTGACTTCAGATTCAGAAACATATAATCATGAGCCAACGCCGTTCTAACAGGGACCAAGGTCATTAGCAGTTACTTGAACATAATCTCTTCCCAACATTTCCAAAGGCCTGCAATGTGCCTGCCCTGATCCCAGGGCCTTGATACTGAGAGTTCTGGGTAATAACAAAAGGAAGCAATCCACCGCAACTTTATTTCTAGAGAAGATGAACTCTTAACTACAAAGGCACAGAAAGGAAGTCTTCAACTGCTCACTTGCCATGGCTACAGTATTCAAACATGAAAACCATTCGGATAAAGACCTGAGAGAAAAGACAAGAGGCGGGGGCGAGCAAAGCTGCAGTGATTCAGGCTTCAGGTAACCAATTTAACGGCACTTCCTCTGAAGAGGCTGTTCTTTGAAAAACAAAAATATAGCAGCCTAGTGGAAGAAGACCTCCTCAAGATCTCCCCAGCACGTTAACTAAGGCTTACTGCTTCCAGAACCCTCAGTGATGACACAGGATCCTGTGTGACCTGCGAACACAGAGCACATGAACAACCAAAACATTCTAAGTTCAACCTCTTTCCCTACCATATTTACGGAATAATTCAAAATGTGAATTTCTTCTCCACTGTTTTAACTATTTCATCCTGCAAATTGCTGAGAAGTATTGGTGAACTGTGAAAGGGCAAAAACAAAAAGTAGAGGTGTCTCAATAAGAAACTTCAATCAAAATTAGTCTTTGAGTAACTGAAACGTTACTTGGCTAAGTTCTTTTGAAGAGAATAATCCTTAGAAGTTCACTTTCTTTACACGCCTTTACCCTGTGTCAAGCTAACAAAATCAGTATTATTTTTAGCTTAACAAGAATTACTGGTGGCACCAAATAGGAGAGCAGCTGCCTGTTTTTTCTAATTTAATATCATAAACAAATAATCTTTTAAATTAATATAATATAAAAGGTCTCAGGACAGGCAGAAAGATGGCTAAACTTCATTTTAGACTCATGATAACACCAAAGCAATTTAAAAAAGGTAAGTAAGACAAACTGAAGCTAACACTGCAAAGAGAATTTAAAAAAAATCAGATTTGCTAAGAAATTTTGAAGAGAAATGAACTATTCTCAAAAGACTTGAAAAAGAAGTGGGTTCTAGATTAATCAAAAGCCTGGATGAACCCTGCGACCTGTCCATCCACCAATGTCTACAGTGAGTAGAGTCCAGGAGCAACTGCACAATAAGTATATATAGACCTAAGTTTAAGATTTGCAATTAGGGGTATTTTATATTTAATTTAAGCTTGGCAGAGAAAAGAATTCAAACGTAATTTTTAAAGTACAATTTCTTCTTGCCTTCCTTCTTTGGCATTTTAACCATTAAAAATTTACTTGTGAAAACTAGAATTATTTAGAGAAGTGGTACCCACTTCTAGAGTAATTTGGCACATTTACATGTGGAAAAAATCAGAAACCAACTGATAGATCTGTAATACACAAATACATATATATAAACATTTTATTTTAATAATACTCTTTATCACTTCAAATTTAAATCATCCCATTATGAAAATGTCTTAACTGAAGAGAGAACATTTCTTCAAAACTCTAAATTAAGCAGAATTTTATCAACTAAATTTACAGCAATACAGGCTTTAGAAATACTTAATTCTTCATTTTACAATAATACTTTCTCTTTAAAAATCTGTCATGGTTTGTCACAGATTTAAAATACAAGGCACCTAATGCTATGAAAGGATAATACAGTATATGTAGTGTAAGTGAACCAGATATCTTCTCAAATATTCTTTTTAAAGTCCCACCAAATTTGTATGAACATACTTGTTGCATAAATTAAACATTTTTTGTGTTAATTTGCAATGTTTTACAAAACTCAAAATCATAATCCGTACCTATTATAGGTAGCTTATTTTAGCTTTTTAACTATAAGAAATACTGATCTATATACTTAAATGATTTCTGGGAAACATTTTCATAATATAGTTCAGCATTTAACAAATAATATGTGAAAATAAAGTCTCCAGAACACTAAGATTTTATTCCTTGATTAGTTCAAATTATTTTATCAGCTGAATTCCTTGAGATGTGTAAGGCAGGTTGGTCCTTCAGGTGGACTGGAGCTTCCTATAACTGTGGAGATATGCACACAGCTACACAGCAAAGTACTTCATCATGAAAATGAAGAAAACAGTATCAGGAAAATATATTTTAGAGTTCCAAAGAACTGAAACTGTTATTTTTCAGACTAGGCACTGAAACACTTTTTTCTACAAAAACTTGCCAGAGATTGTCTCTTCGCTGTAGAATGTTCCATTATCAAGCTAAAAATAAAACAAACAGAAAAGTCATCATTCGATTACAATTGTGATAGCTTTAATTTTCTACAGTTTGTATTATAAGAAGAAAATTATCTTAACACTGAAACATATATCAAACACAGTAACAAATACTTCCTAACTGGATACTCAAACCTGAGGTGAGTCCTAAGAACTCAGGAAAGTAAGTTCTAGAGCAATGTCAACAGCTGACATCCACTACTACCCACAGGTCACGCAAGAACAGTGCTATTCACGGTGTACTCCACCATTACCCCTGCTGAGACGAGGACTCCTACCCAGCCTGGCCCCCTGTACTTTACTGCAGTCCACCTTCTTTAGTCTTCACTAGCTCCCCTTTATCCAGCTCTCACTTCTGAAAATACTGAAACCTTGCCTGCGTGGGGGTAGGGTGTGAGTATGGAAATAATGTACAGCATGCCAGAGAGGGAAAATGCATAAACTATAGCATTAAAAACTTTAAAGACTAACTAGGGGTATTTTTTTTAATTTAAAGATGGAAAATAAACACATATTTAGTTCCACTCTGTCCCCAACTCCTTAGTAAAAAGACAATAAAGGGATTGTTTTTTTACAGGACTAAACCACATGGACAAAGAAAAGAGGGGAGACAAGCAAATGGCAGCTAACTCTTAGCTAGCAACGGGGAAGAACAACTAGATACCTCGGTAAGCAGGGTGAAGAAACAACTAAAAGCAGCAAGATTGGTACACAGTTCATAGAAAAAGCAGTCAGACACTCAGATGCCTTCCCTTTACTTTTCAGAGCTAGCCAAGTGCCTCTTCTTCATCTCAGAAGATCTGAGGTTAATTCTCTACAAGGGGTGGTAACAGAGGGTCTCTAGACTGGGGAAATGCCAGGAACAACCAATCCTACATGGCTCAGGCAAAAGCAATGTTTATAGTCATAACGATTACAGCTCCATCCAAAATTATGCCATAACTACCCTGGGATGCTGAGGAGGTAGGAATGATATAGGGCTGGAAGGCAGACAAGTGGGGTGGGAGCAGAGATGGGGGGACTTCAAGGAAATCTGTCCTCATCTACCATAGAGGGGAATCAACTGAAGATGCCTAAAACTGAGACATCAAGCATGGCACACAGACAGGAAGGAAACCATCAGAAGAATCAACTGTGAGTTTGAAGTGATTCCCTGAGGACAGGGAGAGAATGACAGCAGCAGGGGGGTGCACGGCAGAGGACAGCTGGCTGCTTTGTACATGAAGTCAGAGGTGAATTTACCACGAAGATAATGAAACATAAGCTTCAAGGCCAATGTGAGTGCAAGGAAGTGACAGGGCTCCAGGTGAAGAGGGGAAGCCCAGCCACCACCAGGGAACATTTCAATAGAAACTGTGGAAAGTTATCTCTGAAGAAAGGGACCTCCATCTCCAGAATTCCAATAATTTATTGTGATCTCTCATTCTAAATAAATACATAATCATTTCTGTGCCCACTGAAGGTATATGTTGGGTGTTACTTCAAGCATTCATTCAGTGAAACAAAATATGATATACTCTTTCTGTCATGTAAGAAATATAAAAGATAATATTTCCTAAAATTAAAAAAAAAATGGGGAAATGTTCTTGAAACACTGTTAGGTGAAAAAGCAGTCTGAGAATGAGTACATACATTGTGCCAGTTATGGAAAACACACACACATAGAGAAAAGACTGGACATACAGCAAAGTATTACATTTTTTCCTCTTACTTTTATACTCAGAGAAAAAATGTTTTTTCTAAAGTATATCATTAAATAAAATAATGACCCTCAGCACGAATAAAAGTAACACTTAAAACTTGGGATCATTTCATTTGAGTCAGGCACTACTGGACATAAACTTACCAAGTATTTAATAACTCTAACAACCTTACAAGGGAGGTTCTATTGTAACCTCATTTCACAAATAAGAAAACTGAGGGACAGAGAGGTTAAGAACCTTGCATAAGGTCACACAGCTAGTACATAGAGAAGCTGGAATTGGATCCCATGCAGTTTGACTACCTTAGCCTTTAGGCTGTACTGCCTCTCAAACAACTAATTATGGAAAATCATCAACTCTGTATTTAAGTAACACAAGAATAAGAACCTTATTCAACACTAATGCCAGCTAACATACAAACCTGGACCACAGACAACAGCTAACTAGCTCCATCCTCCTGAGAAACACCGTGCATAGGAATGAGACTCTCACACTGTTCGCTGTCTTCTGGAACCCTTAAAAAAAAAGGCTAAAGTTAAGGAAAGCTTTAGAGTTGAAGGGAATTCTTAAAAATTATGTACTCCACTGGCTGAAGCTGTGAGGTCGGAACTAAGACAAGAACAAGATTTCCCAACAACTTGTCCCAAGTTCTTTTTATAGAAGAATGTAAAAAGCTTTCTCTTGGGGCCAGTCTGGTGACGTAGTGGTTAAGTTCATGCACTCCACTTCGGGAGCCTGGGGTTCACAAGTTCAGATCCTGGATGTGGACCTACACACTGCTTGTGAGCCACGCTGGGGTGGTGTCTCACATACAAAATAGAGGAAGATTGCCAGAGATTTTAGCTCAGAGACAATCTTCCTCACAAAAAAAAAAAAGCTCTCTCTTAAAAATAAAGTGAAAAAGAAAATTTGAGGCAATGTTGTTATATTTTATTACGAATTTTGTTCAAACCAGTAAAAGTTTTCTACATTTAAATTCATTATAGCATAATAGTAAGCACTTTGGTTTTACCTGTGAATCAAAACATTTTTTAAAAAAGAGTAGTTGTGAAGAAGCTACCTGATCATCCAAAGGATCTAAACAAATTATTTTAATTTTATTGGGCATGGTACACAGATAAATATAATGTTTCAATAATTCTTCACAAAATCCCTAAAAGATAGGCCAGCATAACATGATTCCCAGTTTATTTAGTAAACACTATTGTTTTTTTTTTAAAGATTTTATTTTTTTTCCTTTTTCTCCCCAAAGCCCCCCAGTACATAGTTGTACATTCTTCGTTGTGGGTCCTTCTAGTTGTGCCATGTGGGACGCTGCCTCAGCGTGGTTTGATAAGCAGTGCCATGTCCACGCCCAGGATTCGAACCAACGAAACACTGGGCCGCCTGCAGCGGAGCGCGCGGACTTAACCACTCGGCCACGGGGCCAGCCCCATAGTAAACACTATTTTTTAAAAATTTATATTGGAACTAGACCTACCTCTGAATTCGATGTTTTCTGCATATAAAGGCAAAAACTCTTCTGATTCCCACCATCACAGGATCCCAATTATTATAATGGCATAGGAGAGTTGCAATAAAAAATGAAAAAAATACAGGGATAGCGCCTGCAAAAAATAACCAAGAAAACTGCACCTAAAAATAAAAGATAAAAAAAAAAAACTCCACAATTATAATTAAGATAATTTTCCCCTTTAACATGTTTTCCACATATGAAAACTTGCAAGAATAAGTTAAAACATCAAGAAGACAATACTAAGTATTGACAACATATTATTAAGTACACTATTATTAAATATAAGGATTTAGGACTCCAATGTACGATTCCACTTGCTTAATTTACCAACAAAAATACTTCTTGCTTGGAAAACAGCTTAAAAGAAAGGCAAGAGGATGCTTTTCATTTATTAGGCAGGCAAAGTACACCTGAGAGCAGAATTAGGAAACTTCAAGCTTTTGTCTGACACACCACGTTGCCCATTCTTCTTTATTGGATACTGCCTACTCTCAAGGTGATCCTCCCCCTCAGCTTCTGAAATCATCTTCAAAAACTCACATTTTTAAAAACTATATTATGCTATAGTTGTGATATGTTATGTTACGGTTCTTTTAAGACAGCGCTAAAAACAGATAAAAACTCAAGTGCAACTTTTGCAAACCTTTTATTAACAATTTGCAACAAATTCTAATCCTGATACTTAAAACTCACCTGATTATCTAATAACAAATGAGAAAAATTCAAAAGAAAATTGTAAGTAAAATGAAGACTAGAAATAGGAACACTTTTACTAGGAAAGTGAGCCAGAGAAGGCAAGCAGCAAGGCAGGCCTCAGCGGGAGACCCTCCCCTCCCATCACCAGGGCTGCCCTTCCAATCCAGCATCTATCAGGGTTGTCAAGAAAAGAAAAAATGAGATGCCATAAAGTTACCAAAAAAAGGAAAATCATTCTTCCTTTCACTAGTTTACCTTTACAATCCAGATTCAACTAAGGATGGAAAACAACTGTCAGAGAAGAGGCCTGCACGGATGAATACTGAGACTCGCTGCGACACACTAGTTGTTTGCTCTCAAAACAATGACGGAAACAGTAACTCCTATCTTTTAAAACAGGGAAGGAAAACTGTGCTCGCCCTCTTGAAGTATTAAAAAAACAAAGTTTAGAATCATAGGCAAGACTCCCTCTGGTGGGAAACATATGCTATTCCATTTCCGAGCACCATTAGTCAGAGCAAAGGGGTTTTGTGAAAACAAGGTTTTTTACGAGGGACTTACAATGCATAACACAAGGATAATCACTGGCAACTTTTAACACGCACGTCCTGCTTGAATGGTACACACACACTCAGGCTGAGTCAGCCTAAGAACACCCAAGAAAGAGCAGTCAGTAAGAGAAACTAAAAAGCCTTCATACCGTTATCAAATTATTGGTATAACATATTCTTGGAATATTTGTCAGAATACTTAATATTCTAGAAACATGATGATGCACTTAAATGACCCAAGACAGAAAAAGTATGAAAAAGTTATGACAAATGAGAGTTAAAAATATAGATACAGGGGCCTGCCCCGTGGTGTAGTGGTTAAGTTTGGCTCGCTCCGGTTCAGCAGCCTGGGTTCAGTTCCCGGGCACAGACCTACATCACTTGTCGCAGCCATGCTGTGGTGGTGACCCACATACAAAATAAAGGAAGCCTGGCAACAGATGTGAGCTCAGGGTGAATCTTCCTCAAAAAAAAATCTAGATACTGTTGATAGAATGATTTCACAAATATTCAACTAAAACTCTATTTTATAACTGAAAAAAAGCAAACTTTACAAAGGTAGGTAAAACGCTAGATGACTTTTAGAGGCAAAGTGGACTTTTATTGATGTGTTGCCACATAATAAAAAAATTCTAATTTGATTTCCAACGAGCTATGAAGACAATTTTTTAAAATGAAGACAGGAACTTGAGATGTATGAGAAAGATTTTTTCCTTGTGTATAAAAAAAACTTAGGTTTATTAACAAAGAAAATTGCCTATGTAAACATAAAAAAGTTTAATTCCTGAACATAACTCTGAATATGATTAGGGGTGCTTCCTATTACATAAAATATCAATTATAAATAGCTTAAAATAACCAATTTGTTTTAAGCACAATAAATAACGTTAATGAAAGCTAAAATTTCAGAAACTATATATAAATATAGTTGGCTATCAGAATCAAAAAACCCCAGGAAAGTTGATTTCTCCTGTCATGTTTCTACTACAGTTCTGTGGCACACTCTGCTACTTTTTCCAGAAGGTTCCCTCCTACCCTCAATTTCCACCGAAGGCCCACTCTACTCATTTAACTGTTGCCTAATTCTAGACATGACGACAATCAAGAAAACACTATTTGGCTATGTTTTTCTAATCAATTACATATACCTATATTTTCCCTTTTCTTGTGTTTGCCTTCGTCTTAAAATATCTGATTAAACAAATTACATAATCTTTTAATAAAATTGGGTCCCCTGTGACAGTTCTTTTAAAAAAATCCCTCTAATTAACTTTCAATTTTTTATTTTTCAAATCTGCAAAAGCTGATATTTTCAAAATATCAGTAAAGTTCATTTACACAGCAGTCTACCAAAATCCTCTAATAAGTAGCACTTCCCCAGTTTCACTAGAATGATTTGGGTTAATATTCAAGATTATGACCCTGATAAGTGGAAGGACTTGGATATTATTTAAATCTATCAAAAAATTTAAATGTGTAACTTTAGCGTTATGTGTGTTTCATAACATCCACATTCTTTGAAAACGCATGGTGTATAAGATAATTCTCAACTAAGGAGAAGATCTCCAGTTTTAACCATGACAAATAAATAAGAATTTACTGAACCATAAAACAAAGTTAAATATCACCACAGCATTGTTTTTTAAATAAAGAAGACACATATCATTGAGAGTATTTTGCCTCCATCCTAAAAACTGTAGTAAGATGTAAAGAAAAATAGCTTTAAAAATCTGATTATAGCCAAAGCAATCTTGAGAAAAAAGAACAAAGCTGGAGGCATCAAAATCTCTAATTTCAAAATATACTACAAAGCCATAGTAATCAAAACAGCATGATACTGATACAAAAACAGGCATACAGATCAATGGAACAGAAATGAAATCCCAGAAATAAAACCATACATCTATGGACTGCTAATTTTTAACAAACGAGCCAAGAACATACAATAGAGAAAGGAAGCTTTCTTCAATAAATGGTGTTGGGAGAACTGGAAAGCCATGTGCAAAAGAATGAAAGTAGAACATTATCTTACACCATGCACAAAACTAAACTCAAAATGGATTAAAGACTTCAATGAAAGACCTGAAACCATAAAACTCCTAGGAGAACATACAGGCAATATATTCTTTGACAGTGGTCTTAACAGTTTCTTTTTGAATACCATGTCCACTCAGGCAAGGGAAACAAAAGAAAAAATACACAAATAGGACTACATCAAAGTAAAAAGCTTCTTCATAGCAAAGGAAACCATCAACAAAATGAAAAGACAATCCACCAACTGGGAGAAAATATTTGCAAATCACATACCCAACGAAGGGTTAATTTAAAAAATCTATAAAGAACTCTTACAATTCAACAACAAAAAAGCAAACCTGATCAAAAAATGGGCAGAGGATACGAACAGACATTTTTTCAAAGAAGGCATACAGATGACCAACAGGCACATGAAAAGATGTTCAACATCACGAATCATCAGGGAAATCCAAATCAAAACTACAATGAGGGGCCGGCCCCGTGGCTGAGTGGTTAAGTTTGCGTGCTCCGCTTTGGCGGCCCAGGGTTTCACCGGTTTGGATTCTGGGCACGGACATGGCACCACTCATCAGGCCATGCTGAGGGGACATCCCACATGCCACAACTAGAGGGACCCACAACTAAAAATATACAACTATGTACCAGGGGGCTTTGGGGAGAAAAAGGAAAAATAAAATCTTTAAAAAAAAAAAACTACAATGAGCTATCACATTTACACCAGTCAGAATGTCTATAATTAACAAGACAAGAAATAACAAATGTTGGAGAGGATATGAAGGAAAGGGAACCCTCATACACTGCTGGTGGGAATGCAAACTGGTGCAGTCACCATGGAAAACAGTATGGAGATTTCTCAACAAATTAAAAACAGAAATACCGTATGATCCAGATATCTCACTACTGATATTTATCCAAAGAAGATGAAATCAACAATGGGAAAGAGATTTATGCACCCCTATGTTCATCACAGCATTACTCGCAATAGCCAAGATGCAGAAGCAACCCAAGTGCCCACCAACAGATGAATGGATAAACAAGATATGGCATACATATACAATGAAATATTACTCAGCCATAAAGATAAAATCATGCCATTTGCGACAACACAGATGGACGCTGAGGGTATTGTGCTAAGCGAAATAAGCCAGACAGAGAAAGACAAGCACCATATGATTTCACTCATATGTGTAAGATGAACACACACATGGACAAGGAGAAGAGATTAGTGGTTACCAGAGGGGAAGTGGGTTGGTGGAGGGAGAAAGGGGTAAGGGGCACATATATATAGTGACAGATAAAAACTAGACTATTGGTGGTGAACATAACACAGTCTATCAGAAACTGATACACAATAACGTACATCTGAAATTTACACAATGTTATAAGCCAATATGACCTCAATAAAGTAAATTTAAAAAATCTAATTATAACTTCTACACCTTATAAGCCCTTGGGCTTTCCAGTATTGAGTCTTCCAATTATACTAAAAATATACACACATACCATTTTGTTACTTAATACCTGGAGTTAAAAGCTTACAAATACTGCACTGAGTGATAAATGGCTACACTACATCTTCTGGCGCTAGCCAATGGCACACTTCTTTTCTTCCTGTTACCCCTAGGAACACTGAAGAAACTCCTCCCTTCAGGCTGCAGTGAGGGACACTCCCGATTCCCTTTTGTGCAATGTTATCATTGCCAATATTTATCACAAGAATCCTCGAATCCAGACCAGGACTTCAAAGAAGGAAGGAAGAAGCACCTGCCCTGCTGAGTCCAGATAGAAATGTGCATTCGCTGAGAAACAACAGTATTCATGTGCTGCTCGTATCTGTAGTAGTATTAGCATAGCGTTGAAGAACCTTTAGAGTTTACCTCAGAAATCAAAATAGTACTTCACATACGATGAGCTACATCCCCTACTCCGCAACACCGACTTATCAAAGAACATTTGGAACATAATCAGCTCCAAAACCAGAGAACTACATATAAAGATACTGCCCTTAACTTAGAAATTGAGAAAAAAAAATTGAAAGGCTAAAAATGCAAGAGATTATCTATTTCTTTGGTACTTTTTATATCTCTATGTGGTAAAGCACCTTGGGAGAGAAGGCATCAAGTATTATTCATGGTCATATCCCTTATAATTTACTTACATCCCTTAACTTTCATTAGCCCTGTTTTAATAATGTACCTAAATTAATATCCAATAAATAGTTAGTCTTACCTTTTTCATACACATGTCAGCTATTATAGACAGAGGTATTGTCAGGCTTAGTGCAAGTGTGCCTATCAATGATGAGGTAAGAAAGCAGCCCCTAAAAAGGAAAAAAAGAAAATATACATTTCTATATTAAAAAAAGTACAAGAACCAAAGGAAAACACTGATCAAAGACTATCTATCCTACAATATAGATGTGAGAGATCAGGAGCAAAAATAAAAGCTTATGATGGACTGAGGCATAACAAATAATGAAGTTACTAAGATGATTCTTGAAGTTTATTTTCAAATATTAAAAGTCCAAATATCTAAGTATAAAACTTTCAAAGTATTTTAGGCTATTTTCAAGATCTGCTTAGAGACGTTATTCAACTTTAGATGTACAACTTCTACTTCTTTAACATTTTTTATAAAACTGTTGAAAGAGTTCTTACCATGTTGTGATAATGATACTTGGCTAACAAAGGAAACAGCTTCATTAGAACTGCAGGACAACACCTCACAACACAGACTTTAAGAATGTGATACGCTAACACGTGAGTCTGTCAAAGCAAAAATATCTCACCCTTACCAAAACTAAAATAGTCTTTAGAGAACTGTCGCTCTTTTGGTTTGGCTTAGCATCGAAAAGAAAATACTGAATATTTTTAAAGGATATTTCCTTTTCATTTTCCATTTTTCTAGCAATTTTCCTAACCTAAACCTAAGCTCTTCATTTTATGTTCACTTTGAATTATCAATATTGGTAACAAATTTGGAAATATCAATCTGTATATAATTTTGTTTAGTTGAAGGAAAAAAATGAAGGAAAGCATTATACCAAATAGATAAGCCATTTAGAAAGTCTAATAATTTAGGTATATAAGAAGAAAATGAATTATGGGTATGATAAAACTATAATATATATAATTAGGACTACAGACTCATAAAAATTATAGGCAAGTAAATTCTAGCTCAGTCTATGTTAGAATTAATAATGCTATCCCACAATAAATAAGAGGCTATCTCTTGATAAAGTGTCACTCAAAGTATTCAACAGAGGCTGGACAATTCTTACTGGTGAGGTAAAGAGAATTCAAGTACTAGCGCTTCCCACTACTCATGAGCAGCTCTGTGGAAACAAGGTTCGGGGTCAAATACGTTTTTTCTTTTTAACGCAGCACATGTTCTTAGAGATTTATAATGCAAAGTACTACGATAAAGAGTTTGAGACAAAGCATTAAAAAAATCTGTTTGATTTATACCAGCTTTTTCCAGTTTAGCGAATGGTTGAATCCTTTTGTCATCTGTTATCATTTCAGGGACACACTTTGGGAAAAGCTGAGACAGAGGACTAGGTCCTATCATCTAACATCTATACTAGATGGTACAGTATATGGTACAGGATATGGACTTAAAGGAGCGCTTGAATTTTTTTTTTTTTTTTTTTAAAGATTTTATTTTTTCCTTTTTCTCCCCAAAGCCCCCCGGTGCATAGTTGTGAATTTTTCGTTGTGGGTTCTTTTTTTAGTTGTGGCATGTGGGACGCTGCCTCAGCGTGGTCTGATGAGCAGTGCCATGTCCGCGCCCAGGATTCGAACCAACGAAACACTGGGCCGCCTGCAGCGGAGCGCACGAACTTAACCACTCGGCCACGGGGCCAGCCCCCTAGGAGCGCTTGAATTTTTAAAAAATAAACAATGAGTGACAAGTACACATCTTTAATTTACAAAAAATTCACAACTGCACTTTTGCATCTGGAGTTTACTACTCAGCACTTTATATATGCTGAAGTTTACTATTCTATTTATAAATATACAAGAACCGTGCCTCCCTCAAAAGAAGGGAATCATCATACACGCAAAGATTATATCTTCTGATCTAAGTTTTTATTTTTTATGATTTAAAAAGATATGAAATATATACAGACATGCTTCTTACAGTCGTTTTGAGTTACCAACACCTAAAATTTAAGAGATATGATGTTTGTTTCATTATGATTAACTTACTGCTACTGAGTTGTTACCATAAGTACTCAAATGCTTGAGCGTAGAAATATAGCTGAAAAATAAACCTTATTGAGATCCTGAAAAATCCATCCTAGGTAAGGACAAACATCGCTTTAATCATAATATATGCCTCTGAGTGTCCAGTTTAACTATTTAACAATAAACACTCATATACACAGTTGGGAATATAAATTGTGTTCCCTCTGTGGGGAATGATTTTGCAATTCTCTACCAAAATCTAAAGTCCACATGTTTGACTCTGTCTTTTCTACTTACCGGCCTTTATCCTATAGAATGCTTACATACATATGAGGATGTTCAATACCATATTTTTCACAAAGCAAAACTCTGGAAACTCAAAATGGCTCTCAATAAGGAACTGGTAGAACACATTGTGCTCTATCCATTATGTTACATGATGGGCTGGAACATAACAGATTAGAATACTACACAGGCTTTGAAAAGATGAAGGGAATCTAAGTGCTGATATGTAAAGATTTACAAGACAACAATTTGTGAAAAAAAAACAAAACCAAAGTACAAAACAATATCCACAGTATTCTCCCATTTGTGTGTTGAATATAAAACAAAATTAGGGGGAAATTCAGAGACTGATACACACTCCTGTATGTATAGAAAACTTCGTAGAAGCCTTAGAAGTTAATAGTGGTTGTATCTGGGGAAAAGGAATGGAAATTTGGGGTAGAAGGGAGATTTCCTTTTCATTGTCAAGTCTTTTGTATGTATTACTCTTTTAACTTTAAAAAAGTTAAATAAAAAGAGAATAAAATATTCCAAAACAGATTATTTAAATATAAAATTTTCCAAGGGAGCAAACTCAAAAGGAGATTATATGTCTAGTCATATTTGATTCCCAAAGCCTACATTAAATTCTGAACATGAAACTCTATTACATATTTTTATTAAAAATAAAGTTCTCAATAAAGAATGTGCACTTTAATATTTGTAGGTGGCACAATCCATGTTTACAATGAGTCTCAATGTAATAAGGACCATACTAAACCCTTCTCTATTCTACATTCCAAAGAATAATTTAATTATTTCTTTCAAATATGTAAAAACTCCTTGAAGTTTTCTAATTTAAACTAAACTTAGAAAACTAGAGAATATGAACTTGTATTAACATACAGTGAATACATAATTATTTAAAGCACATGGTTCATTGGGTTGAATCATATGAAAGTGCAGTCAAAAATGGTTGAAGATCAACAATTCCTTACGGTTCAACAAAGTTCAATCAAAACACTACCAGTAAGTAGTTCTATCTCCCCAGAACAAGAGTGGAGAGAAGCAAGAGAAACCACAGAACAAAAGTGACAGGACAAGAGAAGAGGAGGACATACGATATATATACAGAATAAAATATGCTACTCTTTTTGGTTTTAAAAAATTGAGCACCAAAAAGGCATGTAATGAAAGATAGAAAAATGAATGAGTAAATGGATTCTGATAGCAAAGAGTATTACATCAACAACGGAATTTAAGATAAGCACATAAATTACTATAATATAAGGTATCTTTAAGTGCTACATGAAAGGAACTGAGTGTAGAGATCAAAAAAAAAAAAAATAGAGGCATTTCCTTAATTGGGGAGGGGTCAGAAGTGTAGGCAGAGCATCAAGGAAGACTTTATGGAAAAGGCCATTTTTGCTGCAGTCTTCTGCAAGGGAAAACTAGTCAGTAGTCTTAATTGGCATATAATAAAATTCATTTAGGATTTAAGGACAAATTGCTCTCTCTTTTTAAGTTCCTATTAGAAGGAAAGAGGACTAAGTATCAAGCTCTATATTTGAAAAGTTTCTTAAACTCTATACATAGTATTGTCTGCAAACTATTTCAGAATTATTATCACATAATATATTTGATACTATAACATAACAAAGTATCTAACATCTCAAATTAATCAGAGTTTAGGGTTTACATATCTGGCTCACCCATATGAAAAATCCTGAGAATAAACAAAACAAAAAAGCCTATGAATGAGCAGACATTCCAAAGTCCCTTAAATGAGGAAAGGCCCCTAGATTCTCACTTAGAACTCATCTTATTCACACTTGGGATACACATCTTGTAAGTTCAGATGTCCACTAGATAATGACGCCTTTCACCTGCATAACATTCTACTTTCTAAAACACTTTCATAAATTTAGGTCATTCATATTCATTCAACAAATATTTACTGAGCTCCTTCTGTGTGCAAGGCACTATGCTATATAATGGGTATATAAAAGTTAAAAAGTAAAAATAAAGTTCCTGCTCTAATGGAGTTCTTGTATTAAATTGTAAATGTGGTGTGGGGGTGGGAAGGTGCAGAGGAGGGGCCATCAGAAGACAGAAGAAATATAAATGCTTAAATTACCCAAAAGTCAATAAATTGATAACTAATAAATCATAGAGTAATAAATAGTACATACCACAACCACAGGAATTCTGAGAGAACTGTTCCAATAAGGCCATTAATGATAATGCACATTAATACTACTTTATTGGGAAACTCAAAGTCCTCAAATCCAGTATAATGAAGTAAAAAGAAACCTGGCCATAAGAGCAGCAGATTAAACAGACCTACAAAACCTAAACATGTATAAAAAAGACAAAAGTTAGTAATTGTGGTTTACTTAAATTTTCCAGACTTATAACTCTGTAATTAAAAACATTAGATTCTGCACAAAGGGCTCCAACAGGTTTCCTCAACTGGAACTTCTGTTTCTTTGTTAAGTCAGTCCTGTGCACAGCACACCAGAAAAACTCTATCAAGCAACTGCTGACCACTGAGTCTTCAAAGTTCAACTATCCACACTGCGTGGAGCAACTTCTGCCAAATAAACCACTTAAAACAATTCCAAAAGAAGGGTTGTTAACCTTAGCTACTCATAATATAGCGTGCTAGAACTTAAAGAAATAACCGGGGGTGGGGGGGAGGAGGATGTATGTATATTCAGCCTAAATTAATTATGAGGAATTGGACAGTACGTTCTCTCATTCAACTAGCATATTTAAAGCACCTGGGCTATGCTAGCAATAATGGAGAAAGGTTCCAAGAAAGATAAAATTCTTGGTTCCTGCCCTCCCAGTGCTCATAAGCTAGTTGGTGAGATAACATACATACACAAGTAGCTGTTCAGTGTATGAACTAAGTACAGACTACTTGTAAAGGAAGGCTGTAACGTTTAGTGGTTAAAAACGCGTGCTCTGCAGTCTGACTGCCGTGGGTTCCAATCCCAGCTTTACCATTCACTAGTAGTATAAAGTGCAGATACAGAAGCAAAAACCTCTTTTAGGCCTCAGTTTTCCAATCTACAAGTGTGAAACAATATTTAATTAGGCTACTGGGCAGAATAGACGAAATAGATAAAATATAGCAGACTACGTGGCACGCCGTGACCAGTTAAAGGCTAGCTATTATCATAGGAATGTAAGTTTATACATGGCTACATACATATGAATGTAAAGATTATAAAGAAAAAAATATTACAAGTTTGTGGTAATTTTACTGCACTTTCTATATAGTTAAACATCCCAGAGCCACTATCACATCCACAAGGTAACTATAGAACTCTCTTAAAAGAAAACTGAATTACAGTAGATACATATTTCATATTTGCTGCTAAATAATAAAATAGTATTTAGGATGCCTAGTTCAATCTTCTTACCAGGGCTGGAGCACCTACTCTCTATCTGCTGCAAAAGACTCACAGCCATTGCCTTCTTTGGGAGAGCAAATAAGTCCGCCTTTCCCAGGAAGTTCCCACCCCTCCCCGCCCCACACCCTCTGCAGCCAACAACTGACTGATGGGCCATTCACAAGGTTGGCCTTCATGGTTCAAGGCCAGGACAACTCTGAGGATGGCCTAGACATATCAACCACTCTCGCTCCCCATCTGCCACCTGCCCCCACCCCTGCCAGGAACTGGGCCAAACCTCTACTGAGACCACGTGGTCCTTTCCCCTTCTGCATCCTGCTTCTCTCACTTGCTTGCCAGTCCTTCCTGCAGAGCACTCCCTCAATAAGTCACCCACATCAAATCCCTGTCTCATATCCTGCTTCTAGGAAATCCAACTTAAGACATCTAGTGATAAAAATAAAAACAAACAAAACGACACACATTCAGAGGGAACTCATGACCTAAAAAGCTTGCATCACATTAAAAAGGTATTCTAGTTAAAACACCAAAATTTGACATTATCAAAACCCAAATCTATTTTCTGGTCCCTGAACTATCAAGTCTATGAAATTCCACATAAATTTACGACCTCTGGACCTAGAGACAAAGGTCCAAATCACTTCACCTATTCTTCACACTTTCCAGAATGTGGTCCGCATACCTTCCTGTTCTTCCCTAAAGTGAACACTCCAGCACGATGACATGGATCTACTTGCTGCTCCCTGCTATGCTTTGCTCACATCCCCACACTCAGAGAACTCTCCACATCCCAGTCCTATCTTCTTCTTCTCCAATCCTGTCCATCCTGAAGCCCAGGTCAAATCAACAATGCCTTACCGAGCACATCACATATGAAGAAGACCAATCAAGTAACATGTCTATGTGCACTCTCACCAATAAGAGTAAATTAAATAACTTTTCTTGAAAGTTGCCAATCTTAAAAAAGAAGACTCAAAAAATATTAACATTTCATTGCACTCCAGATAGAATTTTCTATGACTCTAAAATAAGACATCACTAAAATTATCTTCATACTTAAGGTGTATTTATTGAATTCTATACTTAAAAGGGACTTGATTGATCACCCAGTCTGGTGGCTTTTCAAAAATTTATTTTTGTTAATCTTTAGGCACAAATATTCAAACTATTTTTAGCAGAAAACTCTTTTCTACAAATTAAATTATAATGCAAAAAGCATAATAAAGCAAAGTTGTTTCAGCCAAAGCAGCAAAGGAGTTCAAGAACCAGACCCATGCATGCAACTCCATCTCCTCCCTCCCTTCCCAGGACGCTCTGTAAATCAGTTTGGAAGCTACTCATCTAGTCCAATCTCCTCATTGTTTCAGATGAATATGAGATAAAGGAAGTTATAGCAGCTAGAATCCAGGCCTCCTGATTCCCTGTAAGCTGTACTTTGAACTCTTATCACCAGGCTTCTTTATCTATTGATAGTCAGGTATCTTTTGGAAGATATCTTGTCAATGTGCTCTTCTTTTGCAATCCTACAGACAGCACAGGTTCTTTATTGAGCTGCTTTTAGGCAAAGGAGAGTTTATAAATCACATTAGGTATTTTTTTTTTTCAGGGAGGAACATTAGCCCTGAGCTAACACCTGTTGTCAATATTTCTCTTTTCACTTGTGGAAGATTGTCCCTGAGCTAACATCTGTGCCAATCTTCCTCTGTTTTGTATGTGGGATGCCGCCTCAGCATGGCTTGATGAGCAGCGTGTAGGTCTGTGCCCGGGATCCAACCCACAAAACTCCGGTCTGCCAAAGCAGAGCATGTGAACTGAACCACTATGCCATCAGGCCAGCTCCCATATTAGGTATTTTATTTAGCAAAACTAAGAATTGATGCCAGAAACTATAATTCGGTAATTTGAAAATCTATGTAATAAAAGAATCTGAGTCTTAAAGATAAACTTCAAATGAAAAGCTAAATGGCCCACAATTTTTAATGAAAATACATACATAAACTGGAACAGTATTATATATATCATTTTGGGGCAGGTTCCCCAGTTCTATGCTTCCAACAATTCAAGAATGGCAAAATGTAAAATACAACAGGTATACCCTCAAATGCTTTATAATAGCAAAATCTGTCATTTCAATGAAGAAAGTATCTGATCTACAGACGTTACTGCAAAAAAGGTGTTAGGAGGAATTTCTTTACCTCACAATGAGGGGATGGGTGTTCTCTCACAGGTACACAACTATGAGGAACAGGGTAAGAGAAAAACATTGAGATTGGACTTCATAATCTCTAAAATTTAATGGTTTTAAAGAATCATATGGAGGAGGTGGGGGAAAAAGGCTTCTGTATTCACTCCAAAAAACAAAACCCTAAGGTAATCATTCCAAGTAAAGAGTCTCACAAGTTAAACATACTCTTACCAAAGAACATTGGAATATCCAACTTATCTTCTCTGTCTACTTTTCTCTTAATCATAACAATATAGACAGCATAGAGCATGGCTCCAACAAGAGACCAAATGGAACCTGTAAAAATCAAGATAATGATTTAAAGCATTTGTTCATTAATGCATTCAACGCACACTTATTTAAAATCTAACAATGTATCAGATCCTATTTCAAGAAATGAGCATACAAATATGAAAAGACAGGGGCTGGCCCAGTGGCAAAGTGGTTAAGTTTGCATGCTTCACTTTGGTGACCTGGGGTTCACCAGGTCAGATCCTGGGCATGGACCTACACACCACTCATCAAGCCATGCTGTGGCCGTGTCCCATGTACAAGATAGAGGAAGATTGGCACAGATGTTAGCTCAGGGACAATCTTCCTCAGCAAATAAATGAATGAATGAATGAATGAATGAATGAATTCTTAACAAAAAATGAAAAGATAAAGTATATCCTACCCTATCCATGTCCTCCAGGAACATAGGAAGGAATTCAAAGTGTAACCCAAAACTGCAAAAGCATTCACCTCAATGATCTAACCAAACACTTCTACATGTTATAATACAGAAACTCATATAAGTAACACTTTGTTTTTTAATTTTCAAATGCATACTTCCTGTTTCCCCTACATAAACAATTTTGACACCTGACACAATCCAACTTAACAATCCTTCTTTCTCTCCCTAAGCTATTGCTTATACTGGTCTCTGTTCTCTCCACCACCATGTATCATTTTTAATATATATTCCATTACCATCTTTAAGGCCCTATTAGAGTCTTACCTCTACTACAGAGCATCCTCTTTCTACTCCCCTGAACTTCCATCCTACTTGTCTTCTATTTTAGACAATTTAATACTTACCATCGCTAAATATGGTATTATTTCATTCTTTAGTGGCTTCATTTTGTAAATCTCATATACTGATTAAAATCAAGAACTCCTTGAAAACTACAAACACATAATTTATACTTTGTTGTTGTTGTTGAGGAAGATATACCCTGAGCTAACATCTGTTGCCAGATTCTCTCTTTTTGCATGAGGAAGATTCGCCCTGAGCCAATATTTGTGCCAATTCTTCCTCTATTTGTATGTGGGTTGCTACCACAGCATGACCGACAAGAGGTGTAGGTCCACACCTGGGATCTGAACCTGTGAATCCGGGCCACTAAAGCAGAACACCTGAACTTAACCACTATGCCACGGGGCCAGCCCCAATTTGCACTTTTTAACACTCCAAAATATCTAACATAATGCAGGGATCATTGTACATGCATAATAAATACTGATTCTCTTTAATATATTAACTCATTCTCAAAAACATTTAAGTAAGCCTTTTAAAAGAGTTAATAATGTGCTGTCTGCTAAGTCACCATATTCAATACTTTAATCAATTATTTAAGTCTAATGATTTTTTAAATCTACTTTTTAAATTATTTTTAAACTTTTTTTAAAGCAAAGCCTGTCAACACACACAACAAACACATGTTTTGTTTCACACATACAAAGCTGCTCTGTGTGAGAAAAAGGTGAAGTAGTTCAAGGCACAGCTCACTGGGCAGTAACCAGGAATAGTTTAGAAAGCATTGTTCTATTCAATCAACTTCAAATATCTAGGGAAAATACCAAGAGGGAAGCCAGTAAGCTGAGTTCTGATTACCTTTGTTTTTGTTAAATCTAAAGACTAGATCAAAAACTAAGTATTCACCACGGTAGTAACTGTTTCAGGCAAAAATCACAAGTGAATGACAAGATTAGTGGGTGCGAGTACAGTCACGCAGCACTTAACAATCAGGATACATTCTGAGAAATGGGTCGATTTCGTCATCGTGTGAACACCACAGTGTACTTACACAAAGCTAGACCGTATAGCCTACTACACACCTAGGCTACATGGTCCTAATCTTATGGGACCACTGTCATATGTGTAGTCTGCATGTGGCACATGACTGGATGACAGAAACAAGTCATTTGTATAGTCTCAAACTATTTCCCTATAAGATGCTTATTACTTTCAAAGGGAAAAATCAGTAACTGTACACCGGAGGCAACCGGCAGACATCACTTTAAAATCAATACCACTAGCAATGGGACAAAGCAACATCATGTGCCTTCTGATACGATGTACTGATCAGGACATAATATCACTTCCATGGTATTCTTACCAAAAATGCACAACACAAATTTAACCATAAGGAAGTACCAAACTAACCCAAAGTGAGGGACATTCTACAAAATAACTGCACAATATCCTGTTATAAAGTGTTAAGGTTATAAAAGACAAAAAAAGACAGAGGGACAGCTCCAGATTAAAGGAAACTAAGAATACATGACAACTAAACGCAACAGGTGATCCTGGGCCAGAAAAAGAACATTAGTGGAAAAAATCGTGAAACTGAAAAGGATATACAGACTAGATAATATTATTGTAATCAATGTTAATTCCTGATTTTTATAACTGTACTGTAGTTATGTATATAGTTAACATTTAGAGAATCTGGGTGAGGGCATATGAGAAGTCTGTGAACTCTTTTTGAATTTTTTTACATTATTTCCAAAGGAAATATTTTTGAAAAGGCCCCGTTAGTGCCCACCTTCTGTGTGAGTACGCATGCCCGCACACACGGCACACACACAGACACACATGATGATATACACAAACTGTCTTGTATACTCTAACAGAAAGAATACAGAGTCGGGTACTTACCTATTGTATCTCTTCCAGAAGATTTTTCAGACCCTGACAGGTTTACCAGCACAACACCTCCAATGCTATGAGAATAAGTCATTACAGATAAGCAAAGTAATAAATGCTCTAAAAGGGTTAACAATAAAAATAAAAATTATTTACAAATGATCAAGACTAATCTCAAACTTGGGTAAAACTGTCAAAAAATTTTGTGATTTAATTAATATCTAACAATATTATCAGAATAGTATGAGCGCTATACTTGCATTAATTCCTTGAATCCTCATAAAATGCACAATATTATAAGGAAAGTATTACTATTATTACCATTCCCATTTTACATATGAGAAAACTAACGCACAAAGAGATGAAGTAACTTGACCAAAATCACACAGCTGGGACTGAAACACAGGCAGTCTGCTTCCAGAGTCCAAAGCTCTTACCAGCTATGCTATCTACTGCCTTTCAATTAGGGAAGAATTAACCAACTTGTCATCTCCCTTCCAATCTTTCTTTTGGAGATATACATATATTAAACCTATACAAACCTAGCAATGGCACTAATTCTTGCTTACCGGTAAACCTTCAATTAACAGTAAAACTATCCTTAAATATTTAAATAACTAAATATCATTATTTTAATAGATAAAAATAAGACTGAATTAACGATGCAGAGAAATCAGAGGCCATTCATTCATTCAATTGTTATTTCTTAAGCTTAGCACTAGGTTACAGCAGTGAACAAGACAGATGTGGTTCCTGTCCTCATGGAGCTTCTATTGTCTTTCTACTTCTATGTATCTTGTAAATTGTATACATTTTTCAAGCAGATAAAATATTGCTAACTTTTAAAAAAATTAGTCTTTCACCTACTGATTAGAAAGCCCAGGTAGCAATGGGAGAGGAATATAAAAAAGAAATTTTTTTCCCTTATGGAGTTATTCCATTGCAAGTCAAATATTCATAACTTTCAATTAAATCACCACTGTTAAATAACCATTGTTCAAATTCAGATTCAGCTATTATTTATTGAGCACCCACGACATTCTAGAAACCAAAAGTTTTAATTCCACTTAGATAATAATAATAATAACAATGGCTAAATATCTTGAGCACCTATTGTGCACCAGACATTATTCCAAATACTTTACAAGTTTTAACTTATTTAATCCTCAAAACAATCCTTTCAGACAAATCCTATTACTATTATTCCCAATTTACAGATGAGGAAACTGTGACGCAGAGAGGCAAGAAACTTGCCCAAAAATCTCAAAACTAGTAATGATGGAGGTAGGACTGGATTCTAGGCAGTTTAGCTTGAGGCCACCCTCTTTTCTGTCTCTCAACTGATGGAATGAGACATTTTAGCTTATCAGATTTCCTTCAGGATTGTTGCTATGTCAAATTCTTTTTATAACCTCAGAAACTGAATCTCATTGTATAAGGCCATTTCAAAACAAAATATTAAATAATGTTCAATATAGTATTCTTAAGAACATATAATAAATATATAAAAAATCCTAAGTAATAATTTTTCTAAACCACAGATTGAGCAAACTTTTTCCTAAAGGGACAAACAGTAAATATTTCAGGCTTGCGGGCCAAATGGTCTCTGTTGCAGCTGAACTCCGCCACTGTAGGGCTAACAGAGCCATAGACAATATGCAAACAAAGGAGAGTGACTGTGATCCAATAAAACTGTATTTACAAAAAACAAGAAACCAGCTCACCTTAGTCTGCTGACCCCTGTTCTAGATCTACTTTAATGAGAAGGAGTAATGGATTCTATCAAAATACTTGCAAGTTCAATGTTTTAAATCCATTTCCTTCTTTTTCAAATCTTTCTTTATTAAGACAGCATAAAGAAAAGTTAGAAATTAGCATGGATTTTGAATAAAGTTGAATAAAATCTCATTTACTTCCCAATATAAATATATTGTATTCCCCTAATGTGAAAATATGTTTGGCTAAAACATTAACCAATCATGCAAAAGAATAAACTCCTGGTGGCAAAAGTTTAAATGGTAAATTAGTTGGGTCAACCACTACCTATGGAAACTACCATGGTTAATTAACCCTTATATCTAAAAGAGAAAAACACAAAATAATAAGAGCTACCAGTTATATTATTGCCAAGTACCAGTCTCTATGATAACCACTTTCTGTACACATTCCCTCGAAACTGTAAAACAAGGCTGCAGAGTAGATGATACTATCATCATTTCCTCACCTAGGAAAGCACCTCAGAGTTTAAGGGACCTGCCAGGCACAAAGAGCAGAGCTCTGATTCAAACCCAGCTCCGACAGCTAAAAAACATTAATCATTCTATTAAACTATTCTGTTACCTTCTCTGATTTCTGATTTTCTCTCACAAAAACAACACCTTTATCAAACCCAAAACAACTTTTTGAGTACTGTCTGTGAGCAAAGCCCTACGCTGGGCCTTTGGTGACACAAAGAAGTATAAAACAAGGCTTTGGCTTTCAAGGGTTTACAATCTCATAGGGAAGACAAGACAAATATACACAAAGTTAAATAAAAATACAAGATTTAAAAATAGTTATCCACAACACTGATGTTATACAGTAATACAAAATTGCCAAATGAATTATATCGAAAATAACTGAAAGACTGAGGCTGAGACAATCAGCGAAGACTGCATGTTAAATTTCTAGAAGTAAGAGAAATAAAAATCCAAACCAAAACAAAAAGGGGAACTTGTTTTACCAAGAGGAAACAGAAACTTGGAGACTATGAGGATTAAGTTGCCACTCTGTTAAACGTAAATGTCAGTACAATACTTCGTAAGTCTGCAGTCACATGAAAGGAAACCAAAGCTGCCTTAGGGTCCTTCCCACCAATTACCCTCCCCAGGAAGGTATGGAAAACTAGTTCAGGATGTGACTGAGGGATGAGTAGCATAACGTCCATTTAAAATCTTTGTTATCCTCATCTTTCTTTGTCTATACAGTTTACCATAATATAAACTATCCTCTACTACCAGAATTTTTTTAAACATTGTATTTTTAAGCAAATTAGCTATTACACTACATTCTTACCTTAAAATTACAGCTAATAGTTTAGAAAGAGTAAATCTATCTCCACTGTTACTTGGAAACACTGCAGCAAGGATTAAGGTAAAAAGTCCTTTGGAGAGAAAAGAATAAAAAAAGATACATTAGCTTAAATATTGTCAAAATTATATACTACCAACTTGATTGTTTAAATAAGTAAATTATACACCTAACTTTTCAACTCATTTTTGTCATTTGTAAATAACTAAGAACAAGACTGCAGATACCTAGGATGAAATGTTCAAAGATCATCCAAAAAAGAGCCTCTAAACCACGTTTACTTCAACAATAAACTTGTTTACTGTTGGAACTTGTTTTACCTCTTTATACTTTATACTTTACCTCAAGTATAGTCCTATTATTTTAAACGACTAAGAAAGTTAAACTGAACATTCAGAGTAACGTTCTGACTTCATCATAATCAAGCCTGTGTGCTAAAGTTATTTTTACAACTTCAAAAATACTTTTTTTATCTTCCAGATTTGGAAGGTGATTCAATTTTAAAAATAAAATACCTTTCATAGGGCAAATTATAGTTCTGAAATAAGCAATTACATTTAGCCAAAGAGTCTAGAAAATGATTTTTAGAAAGAGTATGTGAAAGGAACAACAACTACAATACAAAGAGCCAGCCTATAAAACTTTAATATATTGTTGTATTAAAAAATACCGTAAAGTATTTGAAGGAAAATAAGAGCACAAGGCAAGGGCAGGAAACTATAAAGATTAAGTAGTTACAATATACTAATGTACATTAGAACAAATGTAGTAATTTATAGCAAGATAAAAACGTGTGCATGTGTCATATATCTAAGAAATATATATATATCTATATATAGCTATCAGAAATGAGTCTCGATTTACAATGCAGATTTTGAAGACAAATTTCTTACCAGAAGTCGAGGACAAAATATTAACTATAGCAACCTGCGTGTCTGAAAGTGCTTCTTGATATGAGAAATTTGCCAAAAACCACTAGAGAAAAGAAAACAAAGTGAAACCTAATGAATGTTATGTTTATATTTGTTATTACAATTTACAGTCCTCTCCTTTTTTTCTCCCCCTAAACATGTCATCATAAGAGGTTTTAAAAGCTGTTTTGTATTGAAAAATCACAGGCCCCAAAAGAGGATGTTCATAATCAGACCTAAGATCTTTGCTATCCAATTTCCCTCAAGACATTAACAATAGCTAGTTAAAAATTAGCATTCAGGTTTTTAAAACATGAGGCTAAATTTGAGTAACAAATCAACTTTAAAACTTGCTTTATCTAACACTCATATTATCTAAATCAAATTTAAATTTTGGGAAATTCTCAAATATTAAAATATGTACAGATGAATATAGCATGATGAGAAATCTGTACGCCTATGGGGAGGAATAAAAGTAGCTAGTAGGGAGACGGAGAGATAAAAGGCTATATTCACTTTGGGAATTTAAAAATGTCCAATGAAAACTGTGAATTTACTATCTAACTGTGATTGTTTCTTTGATTTTCAGTTTGGAGACATAATACAAAGAGTTCTCATAACTCTGGGTATAATTAAGGGAAGTTTTCCAGCTATGAGGATTTTTTTTTTAATTCTCTCTTCTCTTTTGCTCATCTAGGCCAGGATATTCTTACATTCTCAACCCTGTGCCTACTTTGATTTAAGGAATAAGAAACCAGAGTTCTTTCTGATGAAGCCTAGTATGTGTGTGCCTAAAGTTCACTTATTTTCACTGCTATCAGATATTCTAATGCCTGTTAACACAATTCATCCATTTATCTGTTGATGGACACTTTTTTGACTACTTTAAACAATGCTACTATAAACATTCTAGTACATGCCTCCTGGTGCATCTGTGCTTGAGTGTCATTAACATATACACTGAGAAGTAGACTGCTGGGTCAATCAAAGTAAATTAACTGCTTGTCTAACTGTTGTCGGCACCTCTTACTTAAACAGATTGACCGGATAATCATATTCTACTGAAGAATGACTTGTCTCCAATAAGAGACGGACATTCCTCAATCTCTCTCACGACTTGTAGTTAAGTGAGTAGTATAATTATTACTACTGACATTTCAAAGCAGCAGCATAGACACGTGATCTTAGAGCACAGCTTGAAGGGAGCAGATAGCTGAGAGTTTAGGAGTCTCCATTCAGTGTACACTGTATTGAAGGCTACAGCCAGAGTGAAACTACGGCAAAGTGATTCTGATTCCATCTGTAGTCCTCTAACTTCCTAAATAATTTCACTTGACTTTCTAAACAAGAAAATGAGGTAGCAGTTGGTAAGATGGTCAACATCAAACATTTACGACAACAGAAGCCACAATCTGCTTGTATTTGAAGTGCTAGAGAAGAGGCAGAAGATTCTGCCCTTAGTTATGTTCTGGAAATTTTCTGCAAGAAGAGATAATGCTTACAGGGTGATAACTAGCTTTCTTGACCCATTTTCTTTACCACTTTAATACTTAAATACTGTGCACATTTTCCAAACAATCTCACTGGTCTCTGCTAATGCAAGACAGAGAAATAAAAACAGATCACCTAGATGGCAGCCATTCAAAGATCATGAGAAGTCATCATTAGCTATGAACTCTTTCCAGAAAGACCTCCCTATTCTCCATCTCTCCCCATTCTCTGGCTCTCAAACCTAAACACCTTCATCATAAAAGAAGATCTATCTCAATTACTTTCTAACAAAAATTATCCTTAAAATGTTTCATTACTCTAGAGTTGAGGACAACCACTTACTAACAATCTATGGCAAATAATTTACATAAAATTTCATGGGTGGTAATTCATTTTAAAATTATCATAAAAGGCATTTTTGGTAAAGCCTATATAACCTAAATATATTTTATAGAAAAAAATTAAAACACCATAAGCCCTAATAAGACAAAAGATATTCAAGAAGGACTGGCAAATATGGTAATCATTAACTCCCTTTGACTGGCACTGTCCAATAAACTAGCCACTAGCCACATGTGGCTACTGAGCAACTGAAAAGCGGCTGGTCTGAACTGAAATGGTTTAGCAACTGAAATTGAAATGAAACAGAAACAGAAACAAAACAGAAATTGAAACTAAAATGTTTAGAAGATTTTAGTACAAAAAAATGAAAACTATCTCATCTATAATTTTATTGATAACATTGAAATATTTTACATATAGTGTATTGAATAAAAATATAGTATTAAAAGTAACTTCACTTGTTTTTTTTAACGTGGCTACTAGAAAATTTAAAAGTACCTAAGTGACCTGAATTTGAGGTTCCTAATATATTTCTAGCAAATAGCACTGCTCTAGACCTTACCAAAGCTCATCACTCTATTAAATCAGGTTTCCAGAAAGCTATATGCCTGGACTGTATTACTCTCACTTTCTATAGAAATGCCCTTACTGAAGACTAACACAGCTCTCTGCACTTGTAACTTAAGTTGATTTTTTTTTTTTAAAAAGACTATTAAATGTAGAGGCAACCCAAGTGTACATCAATGGATGAATGGATAAACAAAAGGTGGCATATATCTATACAACGGAATAGTATTCAATCTTAAAAAAAGCAAATTCTAACACATGCTACAAAGATGAACTTTGAAGACATAATGCTAAGTGAAACAAGCCCACCACAAAAAGAAAAACACTGTCTGATTTCACCATCTGAGGTGCTTAGAGTCGTCAAATTCAGAAACAGAAAGCAGAGCGGCAGCTGTCAGGGGCGTGGGGAGGTGGGAAAGAGGAGTTATCATTTAATGGGTAGAGTTTCAGTTTCGCAAGATGAAAAAAGTTCTGTTGATAGACGGTGGTGATGGTTACACAACAATGTGAATGTATTTAATGCCACTGAACTATACACTTAAAAATGGTAAATTTTATGGTATGTGTAATCTATTGCCATTTTTTACAAGGCTATTATCTGCACGTATCTATCTGTAAATGTGCTATACAGGAGTGGTGCCTTATTACATAAGAACCTATGTGCACATTCTCTCGTAGAGTTTTGAGTTAGGAAAAAGTTTGCTTTATCCAATGAAGAGAGATACTTCCTTTTAAAGACAATAAACTGTGTAACTCAGGTTTTCCTTTTTGCTTTCCTGCCAATTTGCCTAGAGATGAATTGTGTGTCACCTGAAGTAGTTTTCTTCCTTTACATAGAAGTTCCTAATATAATCATCTGATTCCACAGCCAGGTTCCCTCCCACACACAGACATTACCTATTTAATCTGGCTCTTATCTTTTCCCCTTTTTTAAAAACTTTTACTACATAGATGCTTTTATTACACTTGACTTCAAGTGTCCTTTGAAAATTAGGTAATATATAATTAATAAATCTTAGTCTTATCTTCCAGTCATTTTAAAACAAGCAAACAGAAATCACAACTAATAGCATAATCCAAATATATGAGCCTTTTAAATTAACTTTATTACATATGTAATTATATTACAATTCCCAAAGATTTTTTGACTTGCACTGCTGAAAATATTAATGGCAGTTTCACTAAAACAGAGGTTTTCCAGACAGAGAATGGAGAAAAATGGGCTACACAGTAAAATATGAGAGGCAAAACTGTGAAGTAAAAAACCTTACAGTCAGGCTAATAATACTGATATCAGCATTGGATCATCCAGTGTTTAAAAATGCTCGGTATAAACTGAAGTCTTAAAGGCTCATACTAACCAACCTTAGATTAGGCTATATCCAATGAGGTATACATATATATAAAAGAACACTGAAATTCATTTTTTAAACTTGAAACTTCAGAGTTTTCACTAACTCAGATAAGTATCTAATCCAAGCTTAGCCCAAAATAATATTTTATTTGCTATACGATTATTTTCTGTGAAATCTTAAGCACATTTTTCAGTTTCTATATTAAAATAATAGAGATGCTATCGATAATATTACTAGAAATTCCGTAGAAATGTTTACTATGAGTACCTGCTAAAATACCTGACCACATTTACATAAATTTAATATAAAACTGCAAAAACACTTATTTGAAGAAATCAATGCATACAGTAAATTCTTATCTGGATATTTACCAGCGCTATAGACATCATAGGGTAAAATAACTATTTATTATTCTGACCATAAGGCAATGCCAAATTCTGAATATATGAGTAGTTGTAGTACTATAGTATTTATTGAATTCTTTGAGGCATGGCAAGTATGGGGAATGATACTCTTCATTCCCCAATGATACCAGATTGCAGAGTTTAAAGTCATGATTAAGCAACCTAATAGTCTTACACTTCAAGAGTATATTGCTGGTATGTATACTGTCTTAAAATTCAAGTTCCAAACATATAATAAAGAGAAGACCTACCACAAAGCAAAAAAAAAAGCTAATTTTTGCTACTTGAGTTGCAGTAAGTTTCCCCACAGTTTTGAGTAAGGGCTCTTGTTCTTTCACAGCAGGATGTGACATGCGAGACAACTTAGCATCCAACGCATGGCTCGAAGGCAGCTGTCGAATCTCCATGATGTTACTGAACCTTACACGAGACTTTTTGGGAGCTTAAAAGGAAAAGTATAGTACAAAACCGTTAAATACTTCCCCTCGAATCCAACAAAAGTCACAAGTTTTAATTTACTGATAAGTGCATATTATTTAATCCATCTAGGATCAGACTTGGACAAAGAAAACCAGAGTTATATTATTACCTAGGGCAGATCTGCTCATTCAAAGAGTTAGAAAAATGTTCTCATCTATAAAAGTGTTTTAAAGGTTTTAAAATAAGACCAATATTCAAAGAAGGTTTCTTCAACTGTGTCCCTACACAACCGCCTGGTTTGGGATTACAGTATGATTATTATTTTAGCATTTATAGTATAACTTTATTTTGATTTTTCCACAAAGATACTCAATTTATAAGAATTATTTTCCTGGTCAAGCATGCAGAACATTCCTCTATAGGTGCACTCCTTGCAAGAGAATATTATGAATAACTACTGTGCCGTAGGTTGAAGCTGGCATTCTTTACTCAATTCACAGAACCAGCAAAACTCCCATAATTTGCTATCAAGGTCTTTGATGGTATGGTTGAAGAAGATATGGTTCATTTTAATGTATATATATGTATATATGTATAATGAAACCATAGAGATATATGGTATTTGGAAATTATTTCCGGTTGAATTCATTAAAACTCCCATTCAAGTTTCTGGAAGACCGAAGGCCAAGCCAACACCAAGTGGAACAGAAGAACTGCCAGGTGATCCCAGTCAACCTGCAGAATCACTAAGTTTTGGAGTGATTTGCATGAAGCTAAAATTTCCACCCTTTTCTAAGTTATGAAATTCTCAGTTTTGCTTACTTTTTTGAGCATCCACATTTGTGTTCTCTGGTTTTTCACTTGGAAGATCATGAAATTTTACAGGAACATACAAAGGTTCACTCTGGAATACAAAAGCAACAGAAACAAATATAAACAGTAAGTATAATAGCTGGTCTACTGGCTAAAATTTCAGTGGATGGTAGGTGAACACAGACACCACCTGAAACATGCTTGTTCACCACCATGTTCACTCAGCCTAATTTTCCCAAAATACATTTTCAAGGCTTATAAAGGAAACTCAAATGATCCACACAGGTACAACGACAGAAAACAAGCAGTTTAAAGTTTAGAAACGTAACAGAACAGCATTGGTACATTATGATATCTGACATTTAAATGTCATAGAAACAGACTTCTCCAGGCTAACAGGTTACCTCCCATTCCTTTTCATTCATTCTTTTAACAAATATGCACTGAGCTCCTACTATGTCAGGAGCTGTTCTAGGGCCTGGGGATATAAGATGAAAAAAGACAAAGTCTCTGTCCTCAATGATCATGCAGTCTCAAAGATGAAGGCAGACAATGAACAGATAATCATGTATACGACATGTATGTACAGTTGCCAAATTATTTCCCATTATTACTTAAGATTCAACTAACACCAGAAATTCCTGAAAACCCTTACAGAATCAATAGATAAGAAGAAAACAGCTACCACTTTTCAGTTCTTCCCAGGTACCAGGTACTAAGTCCAGAGCAGTTACACATACATTTCTCATTAGTCCTCACAACCACTTTATAATACGGTCTTTTCAATGAACTATTTTAGAAGCTGAGATATAAAATAATCATGTGGGAGAAAACAGAATTAAAGTCAGGTTTGTCTAACCATGCACTAAAGATCTACATTTCTAAGTGGTTCTAAATTCCTCCACTGTTTTTACCAATGTTCTTCAGATGATCTGTGTTTAAGACACAATTCTCCAAATAGGCTTTTTCTTAAATTAAAAGAAAATGTTTTTTATTTCTTTAATTTCTCCTTTAACTCCTGGTATAGAACTCTGCCAAAGAAAAACATTCAGTAAATGAAGACACAATAGGATCTGGAAATAGACAGAGTCTCTTTGTTACAGTGAACATTTCGTTACAGCTATTGGCCTAGAACAATTTGACATACCCATTTTACAGATAATAGCAAATGTTAGTTGAAGCGTAGTCAGAAGAGTAGGCTGCCGTCTCAACTCTGCCTTCTACACTGATGGAGACAACTGACATTAATCTTGTTGATGCTTAAGATCCCAGAGAAAAGAAACTACATTTTCTCTAAGCTTCATAAACTCTTCACAGCCCCTGGTAACCTACCCTGAACGCAACTGTAGTTCTAAAAGCCAAACAAACAAAACACTGTACAGTCAATAAGGTCACCAAGCCAATGCTTCATAAACTAGTATTAAATTTTAGCGTAAATTTAAAATTTTTCTCAGACAGAATGTCACATTCGAAACAGTACAATTTAAAGAGATGCCTTAATGATGGTCTATAAAAAGAACAGATTTTTACATACTATCTCTCCAATTAGATCATAAAAGCTTAAAATAAGTGACTATGTTATCTACTTAATTTGCTTGCTGTTATCTTTCTTCCCCTCCCCAATACACACTCTCACACACTAGAACATAAGCTGTATTTCCAGGGCCTAGAGTACTTAACACATATTAAGCTCTCTTAAAAATTTGTGGAATAAATGAACAAGCTGCTTATATAGTCTCACTATCAATATGTTTCTAAGTAACAATATAATAATGAACATGAACTGACAAAGTTGGTAAGAAATTAAGGACAAAGGACCGTCCTTTACTATCTTCAGTCCTTAACTAACTTCCTCTTCCGTTCTCTCTCCAGAGGTGGCTGAACTGCTTACTTCTAGGCCCCAAGTATCCCTCAGGAAAGAGAGGAGCGTGTTACAATTCTCATGGAGAGCACCCAATACTGAGATATATCTATAACTTAATATAGCTGTGGTGCTCTCAGAGCTATTTCAGTCCTTCCCACCATGGCTGAACTCCACCCACTCCATTCCTGACGAGAAAAGAAGCACTTACCAAAGAACTATTCATAGTTGTATCTGTTGTGCAAGCAGCAAAGTAACCTTCAGCATCTGCAAACTACAGATAACAGGACATAAAACTCAAGTAATTATAAAGTAGAACTAGTGTCAGTCACAGCTCAAAGGAATAGAACCAAAAATCTAGAGTAGACCTACAAGAGTATAACTATTATTAATAATAACAGAAGTTAATGCCAAGTATTCAACTATGCAACACAGATACTAACATCCTCATTTTACTGATGGAGAAATTGAGGCTGAGAGATTTCATCTAAGTAACAGAGTCAGGATTAAAACTCAAGTTATTAGTCTAACTCCAAAACTTATGCCCTTTTCACAATACTATCATAACATTTCAGATTAGTAGGGAAAATAGTAGGGAAAGGTTGGGTGGGTTAGTGAAAAAGACAAATAATATCTTACTATCGTCAAGACAAAAGTATTAACCTCAAGAACCTCTAAACAGATTTCAGGGACTGGACCACGCTTTGAGAACGACTGTGCCAGTGCTGTATAAAGCATGCTTGTATTCACACTCACAGATACCCTATCATCATCCCTGCTTAAAGTCTGAAGAGGTTAAATAACTTGCCAAGATCACACAATCAGCAAGTGACAGAACAAGATGCAAACACCAGAGCCCATGCTCTTAGAGAACACTTATAAATCAATAAGTAAAAGTTAATGTACGAAGAATGAACAAGATACAATTGACAAAAGAATTCTATTGTGCAACAAATATATGAAAAAAAATGATCAAAACTATCCAGACTAAACAAGATACCACTGTTCACCTATCAAATTGGCAAATGTTGGGGTTTTGGTAAGGATTCAATCTTACATATTGCTCACAGAGATATAAATTTGGTATAACTATTGTAGATAATTTAGCAATAGGAAGCACAAGCTTTAAAAATGACATTATTATCATACCCAGCAATGATGCTTTTACGAATTTATCCTAAGTAAATAACTATAGACGTGTATAAAGATATTCCAATTTACTTATATCCAAAGGAAAAATGAAAACAATCTAACTATCAAGGGTTAGTTAAATGAAAGAGGAGAAGATGGTAACAAATGCTTATTAGCCTAGAAAGGTATTCATGATATATTGTTAAATGAAAAATAAAATTGGGTTAGAAAATGATACATATAGACTAAACTTATTTCTGCTATAAATAATTTTTTAATATATACACACGAACATATATCTATAGATAGTATCAAATATTTATAGTGGTCTTAGAATGGTAAGATTATGGATAAACTATCCTTATTCTTCTTGTTATCATAATTTGTCTTCAACAATGAACATTTATCACTACTACAATTAAAAAATACTTAACAATAAAAAAAGTCCTATCCGGCCAGCCCCGTGGCTAAGTGGTTAAGTTTGCGTGCTCTGCTCCGGCAGCCCAGGGATTCGCAGGTTCAAATCCTGGGCGTGGACCTGGCACTGCTCATCAAGCCACAGTGAGGCAGCATCCCACGTGCCACAACTAGAAGGACCCACAACTAAAAATATATACAACTATGTACCGGGGGGCTCTGGGGAGAAGATGGAAAAATAAAATCTTTAAGAAAAAGAAAAGTCCTAGTAATACTAAATCACATAGAAAGTTGTTACAACTAAATACAGAACAAGCTATAAAACAGGACATAACAGTACACTTTCATTTTTGTAAAAAACAAAAAAATACATGAAAAAGAACAGCAGGATATATTCAAACAACTGTCAGTTATTATTCCTTGAATAGTAGTTTATTATTTTCCTCTTTTTATTCCTCTGTATTTCCTAACTTTTCAACAATATACATGTATTTATATACATACAATATGTTCCTATAGGTAATACTAAAATGTCTATGCATTTCTATAATGTATATGAATTACTTTTGCAAAGTAAAAAATATATATATTCATATTTTTAGTACGTCAAATTTTTATGCACATGTGAGTGAACATTTCCACGCATTACTACAAAAACAGCTGCTGAAAGGACTCTGACAAAAATCCAATGGGTACATTTCTCAAGAATGTACTCATAAAACTAGAAATAATGCTGTTTTGGCCCACAAAAAATAGTACACATAGAAGAAAAGGACTAATAGCAACAGAAAATAAAACAGCGGCTACTAGGGTCTCAGGGGAGGGGAGAATGGGAGTTAGTGTTTAATGGGTACAGAGTTTCTGTTCCGGAAGATGAAAAAGTTCTGGAGATGGAGGGTGGTGATGGCTGCACAGCAAAGTGAATGTACTTAATGCCCCTGAACTATACATTTAATAATGGTTAATAAGGTAAACTTTGTTACATATATTTTACTACAATAAAAAAAAGAGGGGAGAAGAAAAAATGGGTAAAATGGTCAATCTGATGTTATGTATATTTTACCACAAATAAGAAAGGAAGAGGGAATGAAAGAAAAAGGATTACATCCTTCATTCTCAAAAACTCATTTTTATACTCTCCATTCTCAAAAACTCAGTTTCTACTTCTACAAGGAAGATACATCACTATATAAACTGCCATTTTTTTCAACACTATGAATCAGCGTGTTATGTTACATCAACAAAAGAATGTAATTTGATTAGCCAAACATCTGATACATGCTACTTTCATTTTAATATATAAAACCTTGAATTATTTTGCTTCTATAATCAACTTTACAACTAATCAGATGATTCTCATGCAGTCTGCAAATGACCAAAGGCTCCAGATAGTCTTCTTATTCCTTACTTTCATCATCTACTCCACCTTAACTGATTTAGGCTAGTTCAATAATTCTTTTTTTTTTTAAAGATTGGCACCTGAGCTAACAACTGTTGCCAATCTTTTTTTTTTTTTTTTCTGCTTTTTCTTCCCAAATTCCCCGCAGAACATAGTTGTATATTTTAGTTGTGGGTTCTTCTAGTTGTGGCATGTGGCACGCCACCTCAGCATGGCCTGATGAATGGTGTCATTTCTGTGCCCAGGATCCAAACCAGAGAAACCCTGGGCTGCCGCAGCGGAGCGCATGAACTTAACCACTCGGCCATGGGGCCGGCCCTAGTTCAATAATTTTTAACAACTCAGAGGAGGTCATGAGGTAAGGGATAGAAAGTGATTATGTACTTTTAATTTTTCAAAAGATATTCTGATACCAAGTTGATTAGAAGAATAAATTTAAAATTTTGGACAAAAGTAGGCTTTTCTTGTATCATGCTACTTTCACTTCAACTGAACAACTTAAAATCTTGCTGTCCTTCAAGAAACTAATACATCTGCAAACTCTGAAAAAATATACCCCCTCTCCAACAAACACTTAAAATTTAAAACTTACAAAAGTAGCATGCTTTCCTCGAAATCCTCTTGTACACTGTTGTCTCCATGGCTTCCAAACAATAAAGCCCAAAAGGTATAGAACAAACATAGATGTTTTTGCAAAGGTGCTGAAGAATGGTTTGTTGTACTGAGTAAAAACATACTGCAGAGGAAAAAGTTACAGATACTATGAGATGACTTTAAACCTTATTACTCATCTCCAATAAAATGAGGTCATTATACAATTTTTAACTCTAAAATTCATTTGGACAGGAAAGATCAAAAGGATTATAAAAATATTTTAGATTCACTTCTGAATACTGAATTTACCTTGCATACAAAGGATAATATTCCCAAACAAAGCAACAAGCTAAAAAAGTTTTGTTCCGCATTCACTGAAATCCTACTATGTAATGCTACTTGTGCCAGAGGCTAAGGGAAAAAAAAAGACAAGCTTTCCTGAAAGGAGATACATATATTCCACATATGTATATATGAAGAGCACACAGCATAACGTGCTGAGTACCATGAGAGGGGTCTACAGGGTACCACAAGAATACCAAAGGGAAACAGATTATTTGGAAGGTTATGGAAGTTTCCATGAGAAACTATCATGAGCTGTTTCTGAAAGGCTAAATAACAGCTCAAACAGAGGAAATAGAAAGAAAGGCAATGAAACAGAATGATGTATGAATAAAATGCATGAAGTTTTAATGTTATTAGGAAGTTATAAAAACCATAATCTTCATTGATATTGGAAATATCAGTATGAATTCATGATTTTTTTCTTTCCTAAAAAAAATTTCCTAGTTATGTGCACTGAAAGGTGTAGAAAAAAATGACAACCCAGGAGGGATGAGTACCTCTAGAATCCAGATGGTGACCTGTACCATTCTGCACTAAAAGAAACCATGGGTTCTTGAAAAAAATGGCCAAATCTAAGTATGGGCAGGAAATGGACCAGATGAGCCTGGGCATCTTGCACCAGAAAGCAAATAGGATGATAAAGATTAATGGGATCGTATTAGAAGGACACTAGAGCCAATTTGAAGGGGCTCTCACTGATCAAAGACAGGACAGTTTAAGCATCAAAAAGAATACCTACAATTGCTTGAAACACACCAAATATACAAAAATCCACGAACGTATAATGATACTCAAAAAATTCTCAATGATTACTACTGGAAGTTGCTAGGCAACATTACTCTAAAGCAAATAAATGAAAAAAATCAAGATTTATTCAATCTTTCCTATATGAACCACGTTTCAGGATAAACAAACAGTGGTTGTGGAAAAGTTTTCCTGAAAGAATTCCAGCTAATAAATGTAGAAAGAATGACCTTTAGAAAAATCACTATTTACACAACCCCTAATGAAATACTCTATCTGGGCAATATCAGATGCATATTCAACTACTACGTAAAGGTTGATAAGGACCTTGATAGTGCTCAAATCGGCATCACCCAAAATAAGACTTGCAGCCATTATACGCCTCATGTTGTGATGTCAAAGGAAGTACCCAGTACCACCAAGGTATTTTTTCCTAAAAACTGAACGGGAATCAAATCAAGACTTTAGACCTAATTACCATTTTCCAGGAAATAAAAGAATGAGGAGCAAGTTAAATGATACCCTCAGGAAACAATCAGCCAAATCCAGAATACGTATGTTATACACTGAACGTTTGTGTTGCCCCAAAATTCATATGTTAAAATCCTAACCCCCAATGTGATGGTATTGGAGGTGGGCCTGTGGGAGGTGATTACGTCATGACGGTGCAACCTCATGAATGGGATTAGTGCCAAATAAGAGACCCCAGAGAACTTTCCCGCCCCTCCTGCCTAGTGAGGACACAGGGAGCAGACTGCCATCTAAGAACCAGGAAGCAGATCCACACCAGACACCAAATCTGCCAGTGCCTTGATCTTGGACTTTCCAGCCTCCAGAATAAAGTAACTACACAAGTAGAAAGAAAAACTAGCTTGTGAACTCAAAACACATTACTACCAATAGGTCATCAATAAAGATAAACTAAAATTGAACTAATGGCAATTACTATACACATGCACATCACAGTAATGTTTGAATCAGCAAACACATAAATGTGCACGCACCCATGTACGTGCACAGTGGTAACCTGTACATGAAAACTGATCACTTTCACTCATTTGTCCAAAAGCATTCTTACTTTCTACTAAATGATGACAAAGAGTTTTTGTATCCCAAATGGTTGTTCTACTAAAAAATAGTATTTATACAGAAATTGAATTCAGGAAAAAAAACACCTTCCAATATAAAGAAAATGTGCACACATCTCACTTTCTAGGTAACCCTCCCTGAAAGATACAAGAAAACCGTATGAAACAACTAAAAGAGGATCCTTTTAGTGTTAACTCGAATTGACACTAATTCAACATCAAAGAAAACAAATAATTCAATGCTATTTGAAATACTGCTTCACGTAAGCATGAGAGAGAGTAACTAGAGATACTACAGAGGAACAGCAGTATTACCTCAGACGACATCATTCCTGGACAAGAATTACATACCGAAGTGAGCTCTGAGGATGCCACCCATATCACATCAACAACGAGGAGCATAACAATCCCGAGAGCCATTCTCCGGCGCTGAGCGAAACCACTGCTCTGGGAATTCATTCGGTTCATGATAAAGACACACACCATTTGCAGCCTGTTTTTTTAGAAAATACAGATCCCATTAGAGAGGATTTTTGAAAAATAACCATACAAAAATGAGAAAATGTCAGAAACACCTGACATTTGTTAGCTAATGTTCAATTTTGAAGTCACACAGTAAATAAAAGGTGTGGGATTTACCTTATTTTAAAGGCCTTTCTGAGATCAAGAGCAATGCCTGAAAACTTCGCAAATCTGAGTCTAAAAGGAGGTGACGAACTCAGCACACCTATAAACAACCACAAAAGGCGGCTAATGAAAATATCAACCACTCAAAATAGGATTCATCACATCTTTTTTACTCTTCATCTTCAAAATGATCGCAAATGAAGGAAAAATACCAAAGTGTCTTAAATATAATGCACACTTTTCTCTAGGCTTTCATGTCATCCATGGCAGACTTTAAATTATACTCAGAGAAGTACACGGCACAAAGAAAAAAAAGCAATATTCAACAGATGGCATATTTAAGAATAGTTAACTACTGGAAAAAAGCTGCTCCGAGTTACTCCCTTTGCCTCTCTCGCCGGAGGAATCCACCCCGGGGGACAGCGTCTAGACACGCGCCTCTAAGTGTCTTTTCTGTCCCGGATCTCCTCGAGGGGAGTTTGGTTATTTGAGAAGTGGTGATTTGTTGTGAGTCTCCGGGGACACGTTTCCAATCACCTCACGTGGTAAAGGAACAGGCTCTTCGGCGCTCCCCCCACCCCCGGTCTCTACATCTAGTTCTCTCAGATCGAAATAGTAATTCACGAGGGTGGTGAGCAAACAGCTGTTAAAGGGAATCCTCCTCCTCCTCCTTTGGAGGAAAAAAAAGTTAAGCCAGTGACGCCTCCCGGGCGAGCGAGATAAAGCCCGAGGGCGGCGGCGCCCGAGAAGCTTCCCCAGTCGCCAGAGTCCGGACCGGGCTCGCACGCCCCTGTCAGCCTCCCCCTCACTCCGCCCGTGGAGACCGTTACCATTTCGGTCAAGACACCTCGGCTGCCACCAAGGGCGGGAGGTGGGGCCGTTCGTGGGCGCTCGGTCCCCGCTGTGGCTCCAGGTGACTTCGGGGCCCTCCCCTGCCTGCCTACCTGGCCTTCCTGCCCCGCGATGGCGTCGTGGCGGCACCATGAGCGGACCGGCCCGGAACCGCCGCCGCCCAGCGCCACGGCCGCGGCCCGGACTCACAGAGCTGTCGCGGCGCCTGACATTGCGCCGCGCTGGAGGCTCAGCCCCTGAAGCCGCGGTGCCCCTCGAGGCTACGCTGCCGACGCCGCCCTACTCCGCTCGGCCCGGGAGGGCGGGGAGCGGGCGAGGGGAAGCGACAGCGCGGGCAGCGATGGCCGCGGAGGCCGGGAGCTGGCCCCTGGCCCCGCCCCCGACCCCGCCCCGGCCCGGCCCGGCCCGGCCCCGGCCCCGGCCCCGGCCAGCCTGCCGGCCCCGCCCCCGCCCCCGCCCCCGACTGCCTGCAGCCCTGCCTGCCAGCCCCGTGGTCCCGCCCCCCGAGCCGACGGCGGCGGCGCGCGAGTTACGTCACGGCGGCGCGACGGCGGACCGGGGGAGGGTGCCTCTCCGGAGTGACGCAGGGGGGCTGAGTCCGGTCCTGGCGGTCGCAGGGCGCGGAGCGTGGAGAGTCGCTGGTGTCGCCGGGGAAGAGCGGAGATGGGGAGAAGTAAAGCAGGGCGCGGTGGAAGGAGAGGGAAGCGGGCCTGGGTGGCTGGGGCGGAGCAGAGGAGCAGAGAGGTGGCGCAGTCTCCCGATGGCCCCGCACTAGAACAAGAGCTAGGAATTCCATGTCTGAAGTTCGGCCACGAAACTCTCGATATCCCTTTCTCGAGAGGACCGTAAAGCAAAGGGACTTGTGAAGTTTTTCTTTCTGGAACCCTTTGTATGTAAAGTAGATCCCAGCTCTTGGAGTTAGAAGCTGTGTCCCTAGGGCAAGCTACTTCACCTCCCTGGCCCTCAGTTTCCTCATCTAAAGAATGGGCGTAATGATAGATAGTACCTGCCCCATCTGTTTTTTTATATATGCTAAAGTTACATGAGTTTACAAATGCGAAGGGCTTAGATCAGTCATGGCACATAGTAAGAACTCCAGAAATGTTATTTAACTGTAGATTTTTTTCTGAACCATCTTTTGAATATTCCATAAGAAAAAAGGCTTGGCCAGCATTCTGGTTTATTTTAGTGGAGTTGTCTACCACCAGTGTATTTGTAACATCTTTATCAGATGGTGCGAAGAGATTAGTCACAATGTAGTGTATTACTTACCTTTAAATCTTCTTTCACTGTTGTTGAATACGAATTCAAATAACTAATAAAACAGTACCAATGGAGGTTTTTTGTGTTGATCCAGTCAGTTTATAGTAAACTATCAGCATCAAGCACCTCTAATAAATCATTCAGAAACCTATCATGCAGAATAGAAAAATCTTTACCATTTACTTGAAACTACTACCTTAGGGGAAATTGGTTTCAGACATTAATCAAATTATTCCAGCACCCGCTTTATTCCTTTCTTTCTTTTATTAACTTCTTTTAAGGCGTCAGGTTCATCGTATGCTTAAGAATTTTAGGGACTGGCCCGGTGGCACAACGGTTAAGTGCCACGTTACACTTGGGTGGCCCCAGGTTAGCTGGTTCAGGTCCGGGTGGGGACATGGCACTGCTTGGCACGCCATGCTGTGGGAGGTGTCCCACATGTAAAGTGGAGGAAGATGAGCACAGATGTTAGCTCAGGGCCAGTCTTCCTCAGCAAAAAGAGGAGGATTGGCAGCAGATGTTAGCTCAGGGCCAATCTTCCTCAAAAAAATAAAAAATAAAAATGAAATGCTTAAGAATTTTTATGCTACATTTTTCATATATAGACAAAAAATAAGAGCATTATGAATACCTTAATAGTCAGGAAAACTGTTTTAATTCTTAATCTGCCCACAATTTGTTATGTAATCTTAAGGATTATTGTACTCTCTATTGTGCCTCAATTCTCCATCTGTAAATATGCTGATACTGTTATCTGTTTCTTAATGCAAATGATAGTACGTTGTAAATGTATGTCAATATAAATTATCATTATTACCACCTGTTTCCAGAGCCTCTACTAAAGGACAATGCAGTGATATTCTTGTAATGCATCAAGTAATTCTAGACTGTCTTTAAGTAGTCTCTAATCCTGGATTAATCCATTAACATTTTCCCCAGCACTTTCTGAGAGGAATTCCACTGGACTGCTCTGTGACAACAGACCTTGGTGTGGTTTCTGTGCTGTGGCACCGTCCTGACCTCAGGCATTCCTTTCTTTTGTCCGTATATATCTTGTCCAAGGCTAAGTCCTCAGTAATTTCACAGTCTTGGAAAACTGGCTTCTGATCTAGTAACTTCAACTCTTCTCTCTGTGTAAGTCTTATAAACATGTATCTTTCCTTTCCCTCCCTACCAAACCCCAAGTGTCTACATTTTCAAATATAAGTTCCGCAAGAGCAAGGATTTTTGGCTATACTGTTCACCATGTCCTCAGCATCTAGAATAGTGCCTAGTACAAAGTTGACAGTCAATATTTGTTGAATGAACTTGAATATCCTGCTCTTGACTTTTTAAACCTAATTCCTCTCCCACATCTTCATTTCTGTCAGTCGGTACCCCCATTCTCCTAGGCTTACAGGATTAAAAAGTTGATCTTTCATTTTTATTCCTTTTTACTCTTCAAAGTTGATCACTCCAGGTTCTTTTGGAAATGTCTTGATAGTAGACCCTTAAGGTTCACCAGATAGCAAGTCTGACACCTTCAAAAAAAATCCCCCAAAATATAGAGAGTATAATTTCCCCTGTAAAGTAAATATACCACAATATGAATATAAAAGCAAGGTTGTGTATGTGTACAGGGCAGTCATTAGCTAACTAACCCTCCTGTACACTTGTGTCAAAGACTGCGTTTCAAATTCAAGCCCTAGTAAAATCACAAATGACTACGTCGTGAGTCTTTGGGGCCTCTAGGTAATAGTTGAAACCATCTATAATAATTCTGTAAATTCCAAGTGTAGAAATAAATGAAGAACACTGAAATGAGAACAAGCAAAAGATACTTATTCAGAGCTCTCTATAGCAAGGCAGTCAGGCATGATCACTTGCATCTGGCAGAGACTCAAAGGCAGGCAGGGGAGAGTAAAAGCTTTATAGTAGAAAAAAGGAAAGGCTTCAGGTGTGTCCTGACTGGAGGTTGTTGGCAGAGGCTGGAGGAAACTAACTAGACACATGTAAGACATCCGCTCTGGTTGTTGGGGTGCCTATTTGCCTTTCCCTGGTTAGTCCTAAATTGGAAATAGGGCAAAAACTAAGGAAGCTGGCAGTTACTGATCACGTCCTGGCCATTTGGGGTCAATTGCCACACATCGTGGTTCCTTTTCTGGAATAATTGCTGCAGAGATTGTGGATCACAGTGGGTCAGAGTTCTATTTTTATATATGGCTCTGGCCATTGTCCCTTTGTATATATAGTCTCTCACAAGAGTCTACTGTCTACCATCATATTTTCTGCCATACCTACCAGAATGCTGGGTACATAGCTCAATAAATATTTGATTTGATGTGCTTCTAACACATGAATTAATGGATTGGAGTTCAAAAAAATTTTTTAATTATTGTGTGTAAAAGACTGCTTTTGAATTTCACCATTACTTCATTTTATGGGGCAAATCATATGCAATAATGGAAGTCATCAACTTGGGAGGTTCTGGGATATCTAAGGTATTACGTACAGGTTTCTTGTGTACGATCCACTCCTAGATTTTAAATGGTTTACAGGCAGGTTGGAGGAGCAGAGTATCAACAGAGAATTGAAGAAAAGTTCCAAACGTCCATAGAATAGGCATCCGAAGACAGTGCTTGAGTGATAGCCACTCATTGCCGGGGTTCTGAGGGCATGAACTCTTCAGGTAAATGTAGTTGGAGAAAGCTTTGGAAAACAGATGGATCTGAGCCTTATTTTAATGATGGACAGGATTTTGATGGGGATGGGGGAGAAAAATGTTTTTTTTTTTCCTAAGAGAGTAGAACAGTATGAGTGTAGGGGAGGAAAAATTCTTTTTTCTTTTATGTTCCTAGGTTCTCCAGCTGGGGTTCTGTAAAGTTAGACCTACAAAAGACAGATTAACAAGAAAAAAACAAACAGTTTATTAACATATACAGTGCACATCATTCAGGAGACGCCTCAATGAAAAGTATCTCAAATGAGTGGTTAGAACTTGGGCTAATATAGCATCTTAACAAAATGATAATATGTAGAGATGTGACAAAGGAGAAGAGTTTTAGACTTTCAAGAGCAGCAAACTGTGGGAAGGTAAATATATGAGGAAACCAATAGAATAAAGTTTGTGCAGATCTGTGTTGGCTTTCCATCTACTTCATGGCCATCAAACTTCCAAGGAGGGGATTTACGGTAGCCCTCACTTTTCAGAAATTTCTGCTTTCAGTCAGATAAAGAAAGCCCTAGGAAGGCTTCATTCTGCATCTATTGATTCTCATTTGCCTCCAGCTCAAAATAACCCTCATACCAAAGTGGCATATTTTGGAGTGGCAAATTCTGGTCCCCTAGCAAATGAATAAGATGTGTCTAGAGGTAACTTGTAAAACTGGCTGGCAAAGTACAGCATGTACGTAGAGAAGCCATGGGAAGTAAGACAGACCAGGTGAGTTCTAGCGAGGTTGCAGCATGCTCTGGAAACTAGGCCAGGGAGTTTATGTGTGAGGAGAACCTAAGACCTTTAAAATAAGAGAGAAACACTTCTAGTAAATCAGAAATTGTTGAGTGTCCTCTTGATGTCTACTTGTGTATGGTATTGTGGGGCATAAGACATGGGACCTGCTCTCAAGGAAGTCATGTTATAGACAAACCCGATCATCTACTGAAGGCAGATGTTTGCTAAGCTAGATGATACTGCATCTAAACATACTTCTCTAGTATCCTCTTAGCGCTCTGTACCATGCTGGACACCAAATTGATGCTCATTTTGAAAATGGTCTCAGTTGAGTATTACTTCCTTTTATATCTTAATGTTGAAGGCATAACTGGCAAAGAACTAGATAAGAAAATAAAAAGCCCATCTAATTGATCCTGTGGACTTTCAAATGGTACTGTCATGTCCACCCTGTGCCTTCAACAAGCTGACCAGCCCCCTGCCAGCTGAATGGCCCGTGCCAACAGGCTAGCGCATGTTAATGAGGAGTTCCTTGACAGCCACACCCACTTCCTAATATGATCTTGACTTCTTCAGCTTCTAACTTGCTCCTCATCTCCCGTCTTTGGCCTGTGCTTTGCTCCTGTTACTTGATACCTGATACTACTCATGTAGCATAGCCTTGGATCTTCCCTCTCCTATCATTTGCACCCACACCTGAGCCCCCATCTGCTGCTAGGCACTGAGTCAGCAACGCAGCCTGAGCTTCATAGTCCCTGGAACGCTTCCTCTGCTCATGTGACCCATGTACAGCCTGGTTGCCTCAACTCCCAAGTGAGAAAATTTGAAAAAAACAGACTGAGGCTATGATACGTGTAACAGGTTGTTAGATGTGACTCTTCCTATTGTCTCCTCCTTTGAGCAGAGGCCCCAAAACATAACCAACAATAGGTAGCAAAGACAGGCATGTTCTGAGGTGAGGTGTTAAACTATCTGTGTGGGACATACACAGGGAATGTCCTAATCCAGTTTGACCATCAGCATCATCAGTGGTAACTATCCAGGCTGTAAATGTAGACTAAGAATCCATGAGAGGAGTTGAAAGATGGGAAAGTATGAACTTGTTTGAAGAAAGTTGCCACATGATCTGAATATACCCATTAGCATCCCCCTAGAGATTTGGGAGGTGATTTTCTCCCTGCCTCAAGCCAAACAAGGGGCGAGGTGGGCACTTCAAGAGAGCATTCAAAGGTCTTGGCACATGTTCTTTTGAGTTTAAGGAATGCAAGGACCGGTGCCCAAGTCTGGGGGCAAGAAGATGCAGCTGGAGCCTACAGGAGGCTTGGTTCTCTGACTGCAGGTTAAGGAAAGGGACTCTGATGGGAATAGGCTGTATTTCCAGGCGGGGCAAATGAAGATGAATTTCTCATGGGCCAGAAGTGGACCCCATAGGAAGGAGCCATATTGGGTTTCTTAAGAGAAATTCTATCCACCAGGGCTGCCTTGAGGGTTAAGGTATCCCTAACAGAGAACTACTCAAGGGAAAATTGTAAGTGGGCAAGTAGCTGAGACGGCACCTATGCCGAGGAAACTACAGAAACATATTTCCCAGCAGAAGCATTCCAGGAGAACAAAGATCTGCATTTGGAATACTACCGTATTAGTGGTGTTCTGGTAAAGGTTTAACAATCGGATTTCCAGGAAAAGAGCCCAGATTTGTAGCATTTCTGACTTCTGTGGGATGATTCCATGGCTCCTGACTCCCACCACAGCAACTTCAAGCTACCAATATGACATCACTGAACATGGCGTTGGAAAAACATGCACAAGAGGACACCACTATAAAGTACTTTCACCATGCAGATACAGTAGACATAGTAAACTCAAGAATATACATTAGTAGGGGCCGGCCCCATGGCCGAGTGGTTAAGTTCACATGCTGCTTCGGTGGCCCAGGGTCTCGCCGGTTTGGATGCTGGGCGTAGACATGGCACCCCTCATCAAGCCATGCTGAGGCGGCATCCCACATGCCACAACTAGAAGGACCCACAACTAAAAGTATACAACTATGCAGCGGGGGGCTTTGGAGAGAAAAAGGAAAAATAAAATCTTTAAAGAATATAAATTAGTAAAATATAGTTAAATAATGAGGAGGGAATAAATATTTATTACCTTTGTTATTAATACATTTATTTAATTGTAAGTTTGTTTATAATTTAATTTTTAATGATGGTTTGATTTAACAACCACCCAAAATTCCTGAGAATTGAGCAAGGTACTCTTGCAAGTTGGTACAGGCAAACTCCAGCATGCCACTGTACCATTCCCAGAAGGCACAAATGTCAGATGACAGTCAAACTAGTCAAGTAAGATCTTTTCTGTCCCATACTGGGCTTCCTTCCTCTACCCTATCCCCTACCCATGGAGTCATGAGACTCAGCCTAGTGAGTGGGACAGAGGAAGTAGAGAAAGATGGGGAATAAAGAAACCAGCCAAGCTTCCCATCCCACCACAGCTTTTCAGGTCTGAAACAGCCCTGAGCTGGCAAAAGGTAAAGTTTAAATTGAATGATAGTTAGAAATTATGTGATTAGTAGACCAAGATGGACTTTTTAATAGCTAAAAGTACCCAGAAAAGCTAAGCAAGATGCCTACTATTCCATCCCAGGGCAGCAAAGAAAAACGAAAGAAAGCAAGTTTATAGGGGAAAAGGTGAAAAAGAATAATGTGATTTTCTCTTTGTGTCTTACAGTGTCTAGTTCATTCAATAAACAAATGTAGTAATTATATATTGCTATGTAAAAAATTACTCTAAAACTTAACATCTTGAAAAATTATTACTTCACAGTTTCTGTGGGTCAGGAATTTGGGAGTGATTTAGTTTGGTGGTTCTGACTCAAAGTTTCTTCATAAGGTTTCAGTCAAGATGTCAGCTGGGCTGCCATCTTCTGAAGCCCTGACGAGGGCTGGAGGATCTGCTTCTAAGATTGCTCTCTCACAAGGCTGTTGGCGGGAGCCCTCCGTTCCTTGCTGGTTGTTGGTAGTAGGCCTCAGTTCCTCCTGAGGTGGGCCTCTCCACAGGCTACTTGAGTGTCTCCATGATGTGGCAGCTTTCTGGCTTCCCCCAGAGCAGGTAGTATCAGAGGGAGAGTAAGGAAGAAGCCACAACGTCTCCTGTGATCTAGCCTCAGAAATCACACCATCACTCTCACAGTATTCTACTCATTAGAAGCAAGTCCCTAAGTGTAGCCCATATACAATTGGAGGTGTGTGTGGAGGGGGGATTAGCCCCCCCTGTTTTGTAGAGGAAAGTGTCTAACTTGTGGACCTATTTTAAAACCACCACAACAAATAAACATATCTGAATAAATAAATACAAATGTATTTGCTATAGTCGAGTTATCTCATTTCAAGATGTACTCATTGTTGAAGGCTTATCCATGAATCTTTTTATCTCCATGTAACAGGAGTTCCAGCTTGAGGGTAAGAGGCATTCAGAATTATCTGGGAATCATTGGCAAACGGACACCTGGTAGCAAGGGATCTCACTGGAGCCTCTTTTATAAGGCATTACTCCCACTCATGACAGTTCTGCCCTCATGACTTAAGCACCTGCTGAAGGTCCCACCTGCTAATACCATCATATTAGACATTAGGATTTCAACATATGGATTTTGGGATACAAACAGTCAGACTATAGTACAATGCAAGTGTCCATAAATGAATGAATGGATAAACCAGTTGTGGCACATATGTAAATGGAATATTATTCAGCCATACAAAGGAATTAAGAACTGATTCATGCTAAAAGTTGGATGTACCTCGAAAACCTTATGCTAAGTGACAGAAACCAGACACAAAAGGTCACATATTGTATGACTCCGTTTACATAAAATATCCAGAACAGGTAAATCCCTAGAGACAGAACATAAATTGGTGGTTGCCAGGGCCTGGGGGGAAGGAGAACGGGGAGCAACTGCTTATTGGGTATAGGACTTCCCACTGGGATGATGAAATATTTTGAAACTAGATGGGAATGGTGGTTGCACAAGATTGTGGATGTACTAAATGCCACTGAGTTGTTCACTTTAAAATGGTTAATTTTGTGTTATGTGAATTTCACCTCAATAAAAACGTATTTTTAATTAAAAATAATTTTTAAGGGGCTGGCCTGGTGGCGCAGTTGTTAAGTTCACACATTCCGCTTCTCTGAGGCCTGGGATTCACCAGTTCAGATCCCGGGTGTGGACATGGCACCACTTGGCATGCCATGCTGTGGTAGGCATCCCACATATAAAGTAGAGGAAGATGGGCACGGACGTTAGCTCAGGGCCAGTCTTCCTCAGCAAAAAGAGGAGGATTGGCAGTAGTTAGCTCAGGGCTAATCTTCCTCAAAAAGAAAAAATAATAATAATTTTTTAAAAAGAGAGAAGACTTGTATGTGAGCACATGTACAGAGCATCAGAGACTCCAGAAATCATTGGAGCGGGGATAGGAGATCTTTCAAGGCACGAGATCCGGCATTAGCTGTGTCTGCAGGGGGAGTACAAGCGGTGAAACTAGAGGGAGAGCTGCTGCTGTGAACTTGTACCCACTTGAAAACCTGAACAAATTCAGGTGCCTAGAATCGTGGCCCGACTACGAGTGGTCCATGCTTAATAGTTCATGTCACGGAAGCTCAATTAGCCCATGCCCATTGGACTTTTGAGAGCCATCGGTGAGGTAGAGGCAGGTTTATGTTTTGGAGCCATGAAAGAGCTCCTCTCCGCTTTGGTTAAATAAACTAATTCATGAAAAGACTCAACCTACTATTATGAGGAAACCTAAGAAAAAGGAGATTTTTATAGTTGGGGACCTAAACATAGCTCATTCCCTAATAACTAGCAGATCTCTGTCAGCCTTCTCACCACTTTAATCTGCCTGGTTTATTCCCAAGTGTTTGGTGGGTGCAGGAAACCATTGTCTCACTTCTCGACCTTATTCCTAAGCAAGTGAGCCAGTGCTTCCTAGGAAGTGATTCCACTGAAGACGGCTTGCTTCTGCGGCCAGAGTTACCTCCCCTGAGAAATCCTAAGATGACTCTGGGACCCGTGCTTCAGGCAAGACTTCAAGAGCCTAGTTTCACTCCTGGAGTTCACAAAAAGACCTGTTAATAAGTAAGGTTTATTCATGATATAATATTTTTAAATATTTAAAAGTGCCTTTTTATGCACAGGACATCCTTTAGAAAGTATGTCAATACAGGTTTGTACAAATGTGTGCGCATATATCATTTACTACACTAAATATTTCACACCATAAGTATGTAACACTGTAATTCTTAGTAATCCTGAAGAACAAAATATTATAGAGCTATAACTCAAAACACATTATGAGTCTGAAAAGGTATTGTTTCCTATCATAGGCCCTCATATGGCAATTGATCAAACAGTATTTATTGGTGCTATCCTAAATAACCATTGCCTGATAATGTGGGGAGTATATTCATTGACTCCATGAATACTTATTGAGTGCTTTCTATGTTCCATCCTCTATTCAAGACAATGCACTATCTTACCTGACTTCAAAGGAACTGGAGATATAGCAATAAGTAAAATAAATAAGGCCCTTATATTGTGGAGCTTACTTTCTAGAGTGGGAAGGTAGACAAGAGATAGGAAACAAAAATATAAATAAGTAAATACAGATTGTGAAAAATGCTCTGAAGGAAATAAATGTGGACATGTGATAGTAACTAGGAGAGGCCAGTTTTCAATGGATCTGTTAGGGAAGGCCTGTCTAAGGAGGTGACTTTTGTTCTGAAGACTGAGATTGAGTCAGTAACGTAAGCCTCTGTGGGGAAAGCAACCTAAGGGAGGAAACAACAGGTGGGTTTAAGAAGAGGACCAGGTGTAGCTAAAGCCTTGATGGGCAAGACCTGGTATAAGATAGGAGTAAGGAGGTGGGCAGCAGCCAACATGCAGAGTCCTGAGGCTCTTAAAAAAAAGTTTGTGTTTCCTTTTCAGTGCAATGGAAAGCCATTGATCAGGTTCAAGCAAGGGAGTGACATAATTCTGGGTAATTTTTTTCTTTAATTACTCCGACTGCCGTATGGAGAATGAATAGGAGGGTGGATAAAGAAGAAAGGGAGAAATCAGAAGGTGATCGTGGAAGTCCTGAGACAGATGTTGTCTTGGACTTGTAAGGAGTCATGAAAATGTAGAGAAATGGACAGATTTGAGATAGGTTTTGAAAATACGACTTGCTGATGAATTGGATGCATGGTATTGACATGACGAGTATTAAATATTGTCCTTAGAGTGGAGACTGTGTACCTTTAGTGCCTAAAAGAGTTCCCTGAACCTGCACATATTTGTTGAATGAGTAAAACTGGTCCATCATGTAGAAATGTAGGAATGGAAGGAGAAATATATAATAATGTTATCAAATCCTGCTCTGTGTGTTATCTATAAGAACCATTAGAGACTATCAAAGACAAAACTAGTGGTCAACTATCCCAGGTTGGGGGCAGGTGAGACAGAATGGGACTAATAAGTGACCAAGTGGAGCAGAGTGCTGCTCCAGCTGGGAAATGGGGTGAGTTAAGAACCAACTAATGATAGGTTGTAACAACCAAAAATTGCCTTGCGGGAAGTAAGGGAGTATAAACCCTATTGAAAATGTCCTTAACTTGCCTCCTAAGAGATACATGTAAATCTCTAGGTTCCATTTTTTTAAGCAGTGAGCTGTTGCCTGTATGGCTATTGGTAGGCTAGATTTTAAAAGCTAAACCTTGCAAAATCTACAATACCTAGAGCACTGCTTCCCCTTCCAAAGTCCTCTTTATGGAGCTTTCGAGGATTCTGAACTGCAGTTCAATTAAGACGTAAAACAGGTACTTACAAAATCAGGAATTTGTGGGTGGTGAGCAGACCAGGAATGCAGAGCTCACAGAAAACTGTCCTCTTAGAATGACCTTAGCTTCAGCTTCTCCCCTGGCCAGGAGTTTGCCTCATTAATATCTCCTTGGAGCAGCCCTGATCACTGAAACAGTGTGGTTTTTGAGGTCATTAAGTATGAAAAGGACAAATGAAACAGGAAAATTCGAGAAATGTGGTTTAGAGTCCACTAAACTTAGCATTAACATCTTAGCAAATGTTAAGATAATATTTTTTTCAATAGGCTTTATTTTTTTAGAGTAATTTTAGGTTCACAGCAAAGTTCAGTGGAAAGTAGAGTTCCCATTGTATCCCCTGCCCGCCCTGCCCCCAGCCTCCCCCGGACCAATATCCCTAATGAGATTAGGATAGTATTTTAAATGTGGTGATTTTACATACACATAATATTTCCATGCCTCTCTCATCTGACAAAAATAGGTTTTTCAGTGTGCATTTGTTTCAGCTGAGAAAAGTCTCTGATAGTTGAGCATGACCAACCCTTCAGTTTTCCTCACAGACCAAGTGGATCACTCCCCAGGGGCACTTAAACCAGCCCCTTTGCATATTCCACACAGGCTTTTCATGTTGTCCTCACTCTGCCACCTTTCCTACCAGACTTAAACGGTCAATGATCTTTTCCCTTAAATAAATGAGAAGAATTAATCTTCTGAAACTAATTGCGTACCACACTGGATTTATCTGTCTGTGTTTTATAATTGGTCAGCTAGGGCTTTGAACTTTGATTGAAATGTAGTTTTATTGTAAGGATTACATGGAGCCAAGCCAACCCTTCCTTGTGCAATCTCTAGGAAAATCTGCAGTGGAGATAATCCAGTAGGGATACTGAGTGAATTAGCAGAAATCTAGGGCTTTGATTCATCAGCTTGCTCTTTATCACATCCTTTCTCTGTACCAGATATGATGCTTGCCACACAATAATAAATAAATCAGAAATGGCTCCTATACTTGAGGAGCTCAGACTAATGTGGTGGTTCTCACTGGGCTGATTTTATCCCCCCAAAAGACATTTGGCAACACATGGAGACATTTCTTTTTCTTTTTTTTTTTTCTTGAAGAAGATTAGCCCTGAGCTAACATCCGTGCCCATCTTTCTCTACTTTATATGTGGGACGCCTACCACAGCATGGCTTGCCAAGCAGTGCCATGTCCGCACTTGGGATCTGAACTTATGAACCCCGGGCCACTGAAGCGGAACATGCACACTTAACTGCTGTGCCCCAGGCTGGCCCTGGAGACATTTCTTGGGTGTCACAATGGTGGGGAGGTGCTACTAGTATCTAGCAGGTAGAGGCAAGGGATGCTGCTAAACACCTTTAATACACAGGAAGTGCCATAACAAAGAATGTCAATGTGTAGTGCAAAAATAGCCCGAGCTCAAAATGTCAATAGTGCTGAGGTTGAGAGACCTTGGTCCAATGAATGGAAATATGTTACTCACGGATTTACTGACTAGTAAACTAAATTCTCCCTGGAGTATTCCACCTGCTGGGAATCCTCACTTAGAATGAGATGTTTGAGGTCAATATAGACATCAAACCTGTAAACAAAAGTACGTCCAGCCAACATCAGAAGAATGAATAAGGATGCACAGATGGTTGTGCTTACTGTGATGTTTTCAGATTCTAGTACAATGATTCTCAACCTAAGGAACATGGAGAATCACATAAGGTGTTTTAAAAACTTTTGGTGACCAGGTTGCACCTTTATTCAGTGTCCAACAGAAAAATGTGGAACCCAACAGAGAAAGTTGGGGGCTAACCCTGACCCTACATGCTCTTTTTTTCTCTTTCCTACTTCCCATCCTTCCCTCCTTCCTTCTTTCTGTCTTTTCTTCCTTCCTCCCTTCCTCCCTTCCCCCATTTCTTCTCGAAATTCCTGGAGCACTTACATACATCTTATTTCACACTTCACTATATATAGCTTTAAAGCTATAGTCTAGTCATTTCGTGAATGGAAATGTTGTCTTCTCAAGAGATGACACAATAGAAAATTTCATCTCTACTTCTTTTTTGTCCTCCCTTGGTCTATATAATGTTAACCATTTAATAGGTGCTAAATAATTGGTGCTTAGTGACTTACATAAGAGAAGGAAAGATTCGTATCTTAACATAAAGTTTCTGACTGTAGAGATGAGGGGGGCATCAAATATGTCATAAGATAACAACTAAACACAACGAAATGGATCAGAAGGGAAAACACTGTAAAGACTACTATTGGGACAACTGGTGCAATTTGAATATGGACTGTACATTAGATGGTAATATGGTAAATTAAATTTACCAAATTTGGTCATTCTTCTGTGGTTAGGTAGAGAAGGTCCTTGTTCATAGGAGATACATCAGGAAAGGGTAAAGGGTTATGGTATCTGCAACTTACTTTTAAATAGTTCAACAACACAAATAATGATAGTGATAATGTGTGTATGTGAATTTATGTGTATATATAGCTAAAAAAGAGATGGCGCTAAAGCAGATATGGCAGAATGCTAACAATTAGAGAATCTAGAGGAGGAGTGTATGATAGTTCATTGTGCTATTCTTGGCAATTGTCCTATAAGTATAAATTTTTCAAAATAAAGAATTTAAGAATTACATATACAGAAAATATTATACAGAAAATTAACTTAGGCTTGGGAGTTGCTTGAAGGCACAGAGCAAAGAAGAGTGAAAGAGTTTCCTGGAATGGAAATTATGCCTTTGCCATCTGCTATAAACTTGATTTACCGATGTGGCTACAGCAAGGTTCGTGTGTGAGATGGAATTACGCCGGTTAAGGAAGTATTGTGCTTTACTTACTAGGCAACACTTGCCAACGCTACATTTGGATGAAAGCCTGTAAAACTTGGATGGAGAGACTCTCTTGGATCTAGAGATTCAACTGTTCCAGCTGAAGGGATAGTGTCCAATTGCCTATTCCTATACTGTCAAAAAAATTTACTTTTCCATTTCCCCTTGAACCTCTAAAGTGGTAGATCAATGGAGGAACATGGTCAAGGTAAAAGTCAGAGGCCTTGGGAGAAATGCCTAATTCTCTTTTTTCCATCCCTCCCCTCCTTCACTTCACCCTCACTTCAGGCCCTGAAAAGATTCTGACCTCTAGTCAGTGCTTATTCCTTTAGACTACTAGTTTAATTTTTTCCTGCCATGGCACTCCTAAATACTCCGTATTTCTTCAAATGCTTCCATACCCCCAACACCTGACACTCTAAAACTTTATCATGATCTAGAGTGATTCTAGACTACTATATATTCTTATCATCTCATAATAGTGAAGAAGTAAATTACTCATCATCCCCATCACCCCAAGTTTGGGACATCATTAATTGTTCGATTCATTGGATCGTTCAACAAATATTTAATGAGAGCCAAACCTCCTCCTCTCCCAGCCTTCCAGCTTCTCAGTAACGGGCCTACCATTCACCCTGGGCAAGGGCTGTGTTACCCTTTATTCATCTCTCTCCTCCACACCCAAATTAATCAACCAGTTCTGCCAGCTCCACCTTCAAAATGTGTCTTGAGTCTAGTCACCTCTCACAACCTCCATCCCCACACCCTAGTCCAAACCACCATCATGTTTCCACCTTGAGTACCAAATCTGCCTCCTTACGGATCTGCTTCCATTCTTGCCCTATACTCCAAACTGCATTTAGAATGATCTTCTAAAAATATAAATCAAATCATATCACTCCCATTCAAAAAACCATCCCACAGTTCCCATCACACTGAATAATCCAGAATTCTACGAGGCTTACAAGGCCCTCAGCGCACTGGCCTCTACTTGCTTCTCCTACCGTTTCCTACCTAGACCACAAGATTCCAACCACACCACCTTCTCACTGTCCCTCCATCATCCCTAGCTTTTCCTGCCATAAAGCCTTTGCATTGGCCATTCCCTTCTCCTGGAACACTATTCCTGAAATGTTCCAAGTCACCTCCTTAGATTTTCTCCAATCTATCCAGTCTAAAATTACTGTTCCCCCGCCCCCATGCATACACAATCCCATCATCATTTTCCTACCTTACTATATACTTTTTTCATAGCACTTACCCCTAACTGAAAATACAGTATATATTTATATATTTGTTTTCCACCAGAATATCAGCTCCATGAGTGCAAGAACTTTTTCTGTTCTGCTCATCTCTGCATCCCCAGAATCTAGATCAGTGTCTAAAGCATAGAAGAAGCTAACTTAATATTTATTGATGGAATGAATGCATGAGAAATGCCCTCTGACAAATTTTCTTAAAGAAGCCCCCTGCTCAAGAATAGTCAGCCTACAGCTAATGTTCTTGGAACCATTGTTCTTAACTTTTCAGAACTCTTACTGTTATTGCCTCCTTGTCCTCCTGGGAGCTCTTAGTGCCTAAGAATATGAGAAGGTAGAGAAAGAGATTAACAGTTTGGGAGCCAGCCTGGTGGCACAGTGGTTAAGTTCCCATGTTCCACTTTGGTGGCCTGGGGTTTGCTGGTTCGGATCCTGGGTGTGGACCTATGCACTTCTTGTCAAGCCATTCTGTGACGGGCATCCCACATATGAAGTAGAGAAAGATGGGCACAGATGTTAGCTCAGGGCCAGTCTTCCTCAGCAAAAAGAAGAAGATTGGTGGCAGATGTTAGCTCAGGGCTAATCCTCCTCAAAAGAAAAAATAGTTTGGAGGCAATCCATTCACTTTTCAGGTCTGGCATTACACATCAGTGGAAGAGTAGGTGCTTGAACATATGGGGTTATTGGAGATGATAGGCGAGCCAACTGTGACCAAAAATACCTTCTCTACTGGGCCATTACGTAGCCTGAAATTCTACTCCTAAGGATTAAATTGTGGGGCCAGCCTGGTGGTGCAGCAGTGAGGTTCACACATACCACTTCAGTGACCCCGGGGTTCACTGGTTCGGATCCCGGGTGTGGACATATGCACCACTTGTCAAGCCATGCTGTGGCAGGTATCCCACATATAAAATAGAGGAAGACGGGCATGGATTAAATTGTCATCTTCATCAAGGTATTGATTCTTCTTCCATTATTCAGACTATTAACAAGTTCTTAATGAATAATGTTCTTCTCCATTCTCAGTGCCCAGCATATGACTTGCACATATATGTATTCAATAAATATTTGTTAAATAAATGAATGGATCCCCTCTTTGAGTTTACTACCTCATTTTCCTTGCCCCTCACTTAAGTCTTCGGTCTGCATGCCTTTCCTTTACCACTTCAAACTCTGATAGTTCTTTTCCTACTTAATCATATGCCTGGAGTTTTTCCCAGAAATAAGTATGCTAGCTACTGGTTAACAGCAGAGACCTTGGCAGCTGAGAGGAAGGGCACACATGCTTTTCTGAAATCTAATCTCATCAGTCTAACATTCAAACTTGCCAAGGGACTGATTCTGGCTCATGTGTTCCAAATGTATCTGCCCAGCTTCCCAGCCCGAGCCCTCCATTTGGAGGTGGCTGGCCTCCCCACTGTCTTCCCCATCATTTTTACTCTCACCTTTATAACTGCTCACGTGTTCTTCCATCCCCTTCCTTCTTCAGCCCATGGAAATGACGTTCATTCTTCAGGGTTTGGATCAAGGAACAACTCCTCCATAAATCCATCTCAGACCCTGCTAAACTGATTAATCTCTCTCTCCTCTGAAATCCTATAGCAATAAGTATTAGTACCACTTGTTTGAACACATAATTACATATCATCCTGGATCATAATCTAATTCTTCCTGCACTTATCTTGTCCCTCCAGAGTGACTACATAAACAGAGAATATATATATTTTTTCACGTATTCTTCTATATTTCACACAGAGCCCAGTTGGTTGCTTTTACACAATGCTAGAGCTCAATTAGTACTTATGAAATTGCACTGAGTAATAAATTAAGTACATTTTACTACCGGAGAGATGTGACTGTTGTCTAAAAGGTTTGGATAAAGCCAAAGATGAGTTCTAGTTCTTGGCATGAATAGCAAGATGTCATATTCTAGGCACCTGTTTCAAGACAGAAGAGAGGATGAAGCTGACACAAGACATGATGGTGGTCTTCTGCCTTTATCCTCTCTGAAGACAGTCCTCACCAAATATGGCTTGGTTTTCCTTCTGAAATACAGTGAAAAAAACCTCACCACCATATAAAATAATTTGCACTTTTTTAAAAGATTTTTTTTATTTTCCCTTTTTCTCCCAAAGCCCCCTGGTTCATAGTTGTGTATTTTTAGTTATGGGTCCTTCTAGTTGCGGCACGTGGGACACCACCTCAGCGTGGCCTGTTGAGTGGTGCCATGTCCGCACCCAGGATTCAAACTGGCAAAACCCTGGGCCTCCGAAGCAAAGCGCGAGAACTTCACCACTCAGCCACGGGGCTGGCCCCATAATTTGCATTTTTAAGGCATATTTTATACAGAATTTGTCCTGTTAAAAAAAATTGACAATCTTTCAACTAAAAATAAACTCTCTTCAAATATATTAAAAATTAAGCTAACCCTCCATCACTGGATCTGTCTGTACATTATAAAATTAAGTGTTGAGTGCCTGATTTTGGATCTGGAGCATCCTGTCATACCAGAAGCAACGAAGCTGTCAAAGATTACTTTTTCATGTCAAGAAGATTCAGAAGCAACTTCACAAACTTCCTACTAGCAAAAGATGGGATAATTTGAGCAAAATCCGAATAGTAATTGTAATAAATCTTGAAATACCAAATAAGTTTGAAATCCATAAGTTAATTTTTAAAAATCTCATAAAACTCATTTGTTTCCTTTCAAAAAAAAAAGCGTCAACTATTTTGAAAATCTGGTATGTTCCTTCTTATAGAAGTATATGGCTAATTAATAAAGGAAGAATAATAATGGAATATCACTCTGATGGAGTTTGTGTTATCGACTGGATTCTTCACTCCTTCCAGTATCTACATCCTTTTCTCTGTAGCTTTGTAATGTCTTCCTGTTGAGCCGCCAAGGGTCAAGGAGGTCAGTTAGGGCAACAGCCAAACTGAAAGCAATAATTAAGCCTTATTCATTTACTGCAACAATGCAGGCGAGGGGCAAAAGAGAAAGACACCAACTCCCCAGTGTTCCAGTTTTCCCCATGGAACAAACCACCCTGGACTGGGGTTAAGGGATGCATTGCAGATGGGGAGAATCATCTCACTTCCCAGGAGCCTGAACAAGAGGCTCCTCCCTTTATGTGGATCTAAAGACTGGAAGGAAGGAGAGAAGGAAGGGCTCAAAGTGCAAAAGTACTGAGTCAAAGTGGAGAAATGCCTCAGCCAGGGCCCCATAAGGGGATCACGGAAGATGTACCTGAGAAGTGCCTCCACTGAGTGTCCAGTATACAGAACTCTGAATGGAGGCACCTGGGCTTGGAGTGTGGACACTTCTAAGAATAAGGCTGGTGTGAGTCGGGGGGCCTGAGTCCTTAACTGTACCGCCAGAGACTGTAATGTACCTTGTACCAAGTCTAGAATGGGGAAGAAAGCTTCTCCCCATGAGGCCTCCAGGCAAAGCCTTGTAATTGTTGCGTTGGCCAACAAGATAAGGTGGAAGTAATGGTAAATAAGCTAAGTCTTTAGCTTATTTAAGCTAAGCTTATAAGCTGCGGAGATTCTTTGATCCTTTCTCATGTAGTAATAGCTAACTGATATAATCTCCATTTTGCAACCTCAAATTAATTAATGGATCTAGGCAATGATTGTCAACGGCTGCTAACATCACAAGAGATAATCTGATAACATGTACCTCCTGGTAGAAGTATGCAACACCACCTATGAAACAGCTTTGCCACAGATCCAACCTGAAACTGACCAAGCCCCTAGACATAACTACCAATTTACAGAAAATGCAAGTGATAGGAGAACATATTAAGCAATACTAAAATCCAGATTGTGGGCAACTCTGAAGACAAAGAATCCAGTTTCTTAAGCAAATAATTTGAAAGGAAGAAAAAAGGAAGAGAAAATCAATAGATTGAACAAGATTTAGAGATATAAAAATCAATTGACATGTATGGACCTCATTTAGATTCCAGTTAAAACAAAATGTTAAAAATTATGAGACAATAAAGATGATTTGTGATTTGAAGTCTGGATATTTCTTGTTTCAGGGAATTATTACTAATTATTTTAGGAGTGATAATGGTTTTGTGGTTGTTCCACTTTATCTATTGCAGCAAACTTAGTGGCTTAAAAGAGCAACCATTTTATTACATCTTACAACTTTGCAGGCCAGGAATCTGAGCAAGGCTCAGCTGTGTGATTCTTCTGCTCCATGTGCACCATCTGAGTTTACTCACTGGTACTCAGTTGGCAGATGGGCAAATCTAGAGGGTCCAAGATGATTTTATTCGTATGTCTGGTGCCTTGGAGAGAAAGAAAAGGAAGTTAAGCTCAGCTGAGACTTTCAACCAGAGCACCTGTGGGTGGCCTGTTCAGTGTGGCAGTTTCAAGGTTGTCAGACTTTACACAGAAGTTCAGGGATCTCAGAGAATGTATCCCAAGAGATTCAGATGGAAGCTCCCAAGTTTCTTACAACCTAACCTTGGAAATGCCAGAATGATACTTCAGTCACATTCTGCACGTCCCTTCAGTCACTATGGCCAGCTGAGATTCAAGGTGAAGGGAATTAGGCTCCATCTCTCAGTGGAAGGAGTGGAAAAAAATGTGGGGCCATCTATAACCCACCACAGTGGTTATGTTTTAAAAAGAAGATGCCTTATCTTTTTTTTTGTTTTTTAAAGATTTTATTTTTTCCTTTTTCTCCCCAAAGCCCCCCCTGTACATAGTTGTATATTCTTCGTTGTGGGTCCTTCTAGTTTGTGGCATGTGGGACGCTGCCTCAGCCCGGTTTGATGAGCAGCGCCATGTCTGCGCCCAGGATTCGAAACAAGGAAACCCTGGGCCACCTGCAGCGGAGCACGCGAACTCAACCACTCGGCCACGGTGCCAGCCCCAAGAAGATGTCTTATCTTTTAGAGGTATATACAAAAGTATTTACAGATGAAAAGTGTGATGTCTGGGTTTTACTTCAAAATAATTGGGGTGAAAAGGGGTAAGTGTGTAGATGAAATAGGATAAGCCACAAGTTTATCGTTGTAGGATCTGGATGATAGGTACATGAGGTTCACTGTATTATGTTATTTTCATGTATGTTTGAAATTATCCATAAAAAGAAAATTCTTTTAAAAAAGGTTATGTTTTCTTTTACCCGAAAGCTATATAATATGAAAGAAAAGACCACTGGAAATACCACTGCGTTTGATATATCTTTACTGATATTAAACATTGAGAGAGCCTAAATAAATTACACTCATGGACAGGAACTCAGGCATTCGGAATTTGAAGGAGAAAGTTTCATTTCCTTAGATTACTGGTGTGTAATTGTATATATGGTGTGAATTTACAGATGTTTTATATTTGAAATATTATCAATAATTTTAGTGGTCTGTAAGGTGCTTTCAATACCTCATACAGACAAACTTCAACTGGGTGCCTGATTATGTGGTTTTAAAAGTTTACTTTTAAATAGTTATAGCAGTATAATTATTCCAGGGAAACACTCAACTATTTCTGAGTTAAAATTTAACATGCTTTAATAACCACATTTTTCCTAAGGCACAATACTATGATTGAATTTTTTCCTTCCTTTTAGACCTGTCACTTATCAAGTCTCTAATCCAAGCACAATTCAAATGAGTAACTAAATGAAAATAAGAATTGCATAACATCTGAATGTGTAACATGTACACAGTATTTTTAGTTTCCCTAAACTCTGTGTAACCACTTATTTTCATATTCACAAGGTCAATTATTGAACAATCTGAAGCTCTAAAAATTCTATTTCTTGTTGATCTCTCGTTATATATAAAAATATAGAGACCAGGCCACTAACATTTACATTACTAACTATATGGCCAAATGTCCATAACTACCAAGTTGGTATGGTGCCTAATGGAGGATCCCAAATCCACAGAGAACCTGTACAACAGGATTTGATGCCAAGACTTATTGCCACACTATGGTAAATGGGAGTCTTAAACATCAGGTAGGGGAATTCCAGCCCTGTTTGACAAATACTCAGTGTTTCAGAGGAAGAGCTGCTTAGGGAGAAGGCAAATGACTTTGACACTTGTGCCATGTTTGCATGAACCAACCATCCCAACACTCCAAGGCCTTTCATGGGAGATTCTCCTTCCCACAGTGATCCCACATGATGCTGAAGTAGGAAAACTAGAGCATGAATTAGAACTCAGAGCCACGTGACCTTGGGGAAGACATTTATTCTTTCTGTGCCTCAGTTTCATCATCTCTATAACAGAGGTTATACTCTCTACCCTACCTACCACACAGGGCTGTTAGGACCATCAACTTACACAGTGTCCTCTGAGACAACTTTGAAAATCTTGTAGCTCTCTATAAGTATATACATAAAAAAATGTTTTTTAAAGGAAATCTGAGGCTATTTTGCTCAGAAAAGAATCTTCTTCATTTTTAATTCTTTTATTATTCTCCACCATTTTTGTTTAAGAAATCAGATGCCATCATTCTGAATAATAGGAAAAATATTTTGAATTACATGCACATGGAAGTGACTGCTGGTTGCCTACTCAAAAGGCATTCTCTCCTTCTTCCATTCCAATAGAACCAAGTTTTTTTGTGGGGAAGATTCGCCCTGAGTTAACATCCATTTCCAATCCTCTTTTTTTTTTCCACTTGAGGAAGATTAGCCCTGAGCTAACATCTGCGCCAATCTTCTTCTACTTTTGTATGTGGGATGCCTCCACAGCATGGCTGATGAGTGGACTTGGTCCACACTGGGGATCTGAACCTGCGAACCTGGGCTGCTGAAGCGGAGTGCACAGGACTTTAACCACTCAGCCATGGGGCCAGCCCCAAAAACCAAGATTTTAATCATAGTGGCAATGTGCCCAGGGAAAAGGCTATATTTCCTGTCCCATATTTCAGCTAGTTATGATCTTGTGACTATGTCCAAAATTGTGACAGGCTATTTAGAGATGTTGATGTGAAATAACCAGTAACGATTCTATAGGTAAGTGAAATAAGGTGAGTTCTGCTTGAGCTAGAGTGAGGATTATAACCCAGGAAGGCCTTAGAAAGTGTTTCAGAGAAGCATGGTTTTCAGTACAGTCTTATATCTTTTTAGAACAAAGAACATACATTAGAACATCCAGGATACATTTTTAAAGTTTCAAAGAGGTATCTAGTTGCAAATTAGCAGGTCAACATGACCCTGCTTTTGGGAAAGGGACTAATACCAATAGGTCATAGGAGGGGAAGTATGCATTCTTATCTTAAGAGAGTGCATTCTTTAATGGTTAAAGCAGATGTGCAGTGTATGTTTGATGGACCTTAAGTCACGCTTCTTTAGTTCAAGCTGAGTCAGTTTTGAACCCAAATTGTTACCCCTTACACCTAATATGTGAAAATCTCCTGTCAGAGATTTGGAGGTAAACACCAAAACAACCAGAAAAAAGAGTAGAAATCACCACATTTTCCTCTCATCTGTCTTTCTTCACTGTGTATATTTCTGCTAGGCTTATTTTTCTGCGTAGATACCACGCCTTCTCCAAACATGGAGAGATGTTTCCAGGTTTTCCATCAAACATGGAAAAATTTGAAGGGCTCATTCATATTCAAGGGTTAATGGCTAAAGTTCTAGTAGTTATGTAATGGTCAAAACTCTTTAAGCATGGTTGAACTTAATATAATTCCCCAATTAAAAGAAGAGCTAAAAGAACTCAATCCCCATAAACCACAATAAAATCCAATAATGTCCACAACTGATAAGTGAAGAAGTAGCCGTGTGATCTGTAACAAACAAAAGAAATAGCTAAAAGATTACAATCATGGAATAAAGAGTGCTGGGGTGTTTTTCTTAAGGGGCAGACATCCCTCTGCTATTCCAAACCTTGAAACATTTTGCTACTTCTACTATCACTCAAAAAAAGTCATGTGTACATATTAAATTGATTTTAAAAATACGGTTTTTTGGATAGTTATCGTTCTACAGTAATAATATCAGGTATCTCCAGTGCCTCCATTTCATCTTACCTGCATCCAGGCACTACTATTTGTTAATGATCTTCACAAGTATCACCAAAATTGCATTTATTAATTCAACACCTTAATTTTGTACAAAGATGTGCCTGCTTCTATTTTGCTATTCTAAACTTGCTCTCTAGGAGAGAAGTTGGAAGCCCTCGTGGAACAAGAATCTGAACACCTTAAATACCTGCCAGGTACCTGGTTCCTTCCAAGCAGAGTGACTATAGGTGGGTCCTTGAATATATCTTGGCTTACTTTGTGTCATTTGAGCACAGCTGAAATAAAACAAAAATTGGTTTGCTGACCGAAGGCAGCCATTTTATACATTGAGGTGGCCTTGCCCCCAAAATTGATCCAACTGGGACAATCTATATTGGAGAGCAACTAACAAGCCCAAACAGCATCTCTCTTAGGAAGATATGAATGCAAAAGAAAGAGCATTTAGAACAAGTGGAGAGAACAGGTGAAATGGAAGCCTAGTAGAGGGAGATCCATTCAGAGAAAAAGTCAAATTGCATTTATGTCAGAGTAGCAAGAGTAGGAGCAGTGTGCTTGCTTCTGAGGTGGCCACAAGCTTACTGGGCCTCACAATTACCGTTGAACGTTGAACAATAGGTGTTACATGCACTCATTGTGTGCAACTGCTGAGAGGTCCCCTTTGTTTCCTGTGTTGCTTAATTTTGTAAACTTACCAAATAAATATCTCTTATCTGAAACACATTTGTTCCTTCCAACATGAGAACGATTGTGGTGGATGTGGTTGTGTGTTGCCAGATCCATGTCTCCCCTCCGCCAACACTATCTTTGCAGGGCTACAGCCTCATTTCTCCAGCTACTGGGAGTATGGAAGGCTGACAGCTCTCAGCTGAATAACCAGAGAGCTGCCTCATTCAAGGTCACAACCCTGGAGGCAGCCCTTATCTGAAGATGGAATGGGAGGACAGCAGGAATGGAGATGCCCTTGCCTCAGTCAAGACAATCTAGAGGTCGAAAGCTCCTCGACAGATCTGTTGAGTCCTTTATTGTGACTGGATAGCAATTCATCTTTTCCCTCTGCTTATTCCTGTTTCCTTCATTCCCCGATAAGTGTTGACACCAAGATTATGCCCCAGAGCACTCTCCAAACTTCCTACATGCAAATCTCAGATTCCCAATGTCTGTTTCCCTGGAAACACAACCTGCAACAAAAACATGCTGGTTCTCTCGCCAAATAAGAGAAGCAAGCCAACTGTTTCTGTCACTCTTCTACCAACATCTCTGAAAGTTCCTGCCAGGCTTAAGGTAACAGCTGTCGAGCTCCTCTTCCCAAATGCAAGTCAGTCATCAGCACTAGGGAATCCCGTCAGCTCAACTTCAATAACCTGCACCAGTATAACTGTAGAAAATATCTCGTGGAACATGTGATGACCCATAAAAGCAGCCACTACTTTTTCAGCTGCCTTTGCCAGGTACATTTGAGCCTCCACTCTCACTGGCCAGCTAGAGACAGTGAAGGTATAACTGCGGCAGAGTGCAGAACCCAATGCTTCAGGTGTGAATGCTCCAGTCCATGGACCCAAGAATGCCCTCCTACAGTGGATGTGGCCATCGAACAAAACATCTTGGCAAGAATGGCTTTACGTAAGACAGAGTTCTACATTTTGTTTCAGGTTGTCATCTTCAGGGAGATGTCTGCCGTACTTGTGGCTAGAAGCCCAAGCTGGAGAAACTCAGCTGCTACAACTAAAGATGGCAGTCTGGCCATCTCATTGTGACCTGCAGACAAGCATGAGGGCTATTCTTGTGGGAATCTAGCTGCATGCAAAGTGTCTGTGCAGTGTGATTTGTTTAAAGGTAAACCAAGAACTTTATCTCAGCCCCACTCAGCAAACATTTACAGTGATGGAATTAAGTAAAACACATTGACTATGTGTTATGACTAAGTGTCAGTGCCCAGAAGGAGATATCTAAGAAATACTACATTTTGTTATCAACTTACTTGTCACTATGAATCTCTCTCTTACCAGACTGCTGAAAAGTTCAACTTCAATGACTTTAAGGACCTATCTCCGAAGGAGAGTTGGGCAAAGATCCTGGACTGACATAGTGCCATGCTAGTGTAGGAGAGGAAGACATTTCCTCTACCCACTTCTGGCCTGACTGCAAATTAAGTTCACATGAAACAGAATAACAGGAGAAAATCAAACAAAGCTTTCTAACATGTATACATGGGAGAGAACTAGAAAAAGTGAGTAACTTGCCAAAATGGCAGAGGTTCTCACCTTAAATACCCTCCTCAGCTAAAGACAAAAGAGGATGTTGGGGGTGGGGGGAGTCAGTTATGGGAGATTACCAGAAAAGTACTGTGAACAAGAGTAGGATTGTTATGCAGATTTAAGTCCTTGCCTTCTGTATTGATTAAGAGTTTCTAGAGATAATGTCATCCCCCCTTCTTCCTGGTACAGAGAGGGAGACACCTTTATGGATGGAGATTTCCTTTACAAATGTAAATATATCTTAACAAAGGATAACTTCTACTTTTCAGAATTTCTCTCATGTCTGCAGTTTTTCTTTTTTTTCTTTCTTTCTTTTTCTTTTTTGAGGAAGATTAGCTCTGAGCTAACACCTGCCACCAATCTTCTTCTTTTTGCTGAGGAAGACTGGCCCTGAGCTAACATCCATGCCCATCTTCCTCTACTTTATATGTGGGACATCTGCCACAGCATGGCTTGACAAGCAGCCCATAGGTCCGCATCCAGGATCCAAACCGACGAACCCCAGGCTGCCAAAGCGGAACGTGTGGACTTAACCGCTGTTCCACTGGACCAGCCCCTGCGGTTTTTAAAAGTATCCAGCCCAAAGTAATCATCATGCCAAAGAAACATATCTTGGGGTGGCCAATTCCAATCCCCCACACTAGTTATTGTTGATTCATCCACCTCACAAACCACACTCATGTCCTGCAGCTCTTTTGCCTCAATCCTCCCCACCCAATGACCCACAAAGCCATTCCCACGCTTCCCTAGTCCCACTGCAAGGGAGCAATGCCAAGGTACCCACAGCCCAGGATTGCAAATAGATTTCAGTGCCTTTGGGAAACTTTTCTCCCATCCTTGCAGGTTTTCAGATATTTCTCTCCTCTTCTCTTCAAGGAAACCTAGTAGAAGCCCTTCAGAGCTCTTCAGCCCTATGAGTTAGGTGTCTACCAACCCTGTAGGATCCCTTGGCCTTAGGCTCTTTCTGCTTTTAGCCTAGTCCTAATCCCTGAGGCAGAGAATGGCAAAGACTGATGAAAATGAGGGGGAAGGGAAAATGTTGGAAGAACAAACAGAATTTAGTGATTCAATAAGTTATCTTGCTGGCTTCCAGTGGCTTTCCTTTTCACTCAGTGAACAACAGGAGTCCTTAATTTGGCCTATAAAGTCCAACGTGGCTTGACCTACTGCTCCCCCTTGGACCCTGTCTCTTCCCTTGCACCCCCTCATAATTCCACTGCAATCATACTGTGCTTCTTCATGTTCCTTGAACTTGCCATCCTCCCTCCTTATGAGACCCTTGTGTAGCCAGCCTCCAGGATGATCCCCAATTATCCCCACCTTACGGTATTCATGCCCTTATATGGTCCCCCTCAACAGTGAATAGAGTTGGTCTATGAAAAAATTGGATTTTGTAGAGATGATGATGTGTGACTTCTGAGCTAGGTCATATAAGATGTATTGTTTCTACCTTCCCCCATCTTGGACTGTTTGCTCTGGGAGAAGCCAGCCAGCCACGGTGTTGTAGGAGAGGAATACACTTCCTCTACCCACCCTAGGTCCTTCTGGCTGGACTATGAATTAAATTCACATGAGACAGAATAACAGGAGAAAATTAAGCAAAAGCTTTATAATATGTATACATGGGAGAGACTCTGGAAAACTGAGTAACTCACCAAAATGGTGGAGGTTCTCATCTTAAATACCATCTTCAGCTACAAAGGAGGATGTTGGGGCAGAGGAGTCAGTTTTGGGAGATTACCAGAAAAGTAATCAAGAGTAAGGTTATTATGCAGATTTGAGTTCTTGCCTTCCACCTTGATAACAGTTTTTAGAGATAAGGTCATCCCCCCTCTTCCTGGTACAGAGAGGGAGACACCTTTACAGATGGAGATTTCCCTTACAAGTGTAAATGTCTCTTAACAAAGGGTAACTTCTACTTTTCAGAGTTTCTCTCTGTCTGCAGTTTTTAAAAGTAACCAGCCAAAAGTAATCCTCATGGCAAAGAGACATATCTTGGGGTGGCCAATTCCAAGCCCCCACAGTGTCATAAAAACACTCAAGCAGCCCATGGAGAGGTCCACGTGGGAAGAAACTGGGGCCTCCTGCCAACAATCAGCACCATGTGAGGGAAGCATTTTGGAATTGGATCCTCCAGACCCTGTCAAGCCTTCAGAGACTGTAGCCCTAGCTGACATCTTAATTGCAACCTCTTGAGAGACCCTGAGCCAGAATTACCCAGTTAAGTCACTTTCAAATTCTTGGCCCGGGGAAACCATGAGATAATAAACACTTATTGTTATTTTAAACCGCCAAGTTTTAGGATAATTTGTTTTGCAGTAATGGATAGCTATTACAGGCCTTGACATGACTTCAGCTAGAATACTTTATCTTGAAATTCCTATGTTTCCTACAGTCCTTTAAATATCTCCTCTAATGTCACCTTGTAATCAGATCTTCTCTGACCACCTAACTAAAAATAACACCCTCTCCCTACTATGACATCATGCTTGGTCCCCATTTCCCTGCTTTATTTTCCTTCATTGGCATTTATAAACACCTGACATATTATATATTTGTTTGTTTACTCTCTGTATCCCATGCTCAAAAGTAGGCTCCTTGAGAACAGGGATTTGTTTTGTTCATGGCGGCATCTCCAAGGCTGCGATTAGTGTCTGTCCCGTAGTAAGCATTCAATAAATATTTGTTGAATGAAGAAAGGAAGGAAATTAAAAGTCAACAGAGGATCATGATAGAATCACGGGGTCAGGCTGGGCCTGTGAGACTCAACTTGTGCGGTGAAGATAACAATAACAGACAGTAATGGGGGTGCTATATTCCAGCTCTGGTCTAGGCAATGAAACCAAGAAGAGGGATGCAGAATTACAGCTTTACAGGAAAACAAGGAGGGACTGAACCGAGATGGAAGGTTGAATTTATAAGGGAAAGCCCCCAATGCCAAGCCAATGATCTTCAGGGCATCTTTCACATCACGAAGCGTGAAATATGATTCTAAATGGGCCATAAAACTAATTTCAAAAATCAAAAAGCTCAATTTTCTCATGTCCTACTGTTTCTTCTTATAAAGCCAAAAGATCTCATAGTGTTAATGTGTTCTTGTTACAGGAATCCTGCTAAGCTGTTAAGGCCCAACCTTTGTAAAAGAATTCAATCTGATACCTATCTGAGCATAACACTGGATTAATGATGGTAACAACAAACAAGAGTTTGAGTGGAGGTGGTTATTTTCTGGAATACAGATAGAGTGGGCCGCTTACGTGTATCAAGAGCCTCTTCTGTTTAAAGAGCCAGAAATAAAACATTTTCTTGAGAGGAAAAGAATCAGAGGCTGGCAGCCAGGGCAAAAGATGAAAAGGGTTTCGTTAACATCTAGGCACATACTTTTGGTTAGGGACTTTTTATTTTAACCTCATTTATCCCTTAAAACACATTAAAATATGTGAGTACATTCTCTCTCACCTCATTTCCATTTATCTTTCTTTATCTTTCTTATTCTGACCACTATATATTTATATTTACTGAGCATATTGGTCCATGGCTGCTCAGCATATTTGTTGAAGATCTGAAAGCAATGATTCAACTTGACAAGAGATTTTCACATATTGAGGTATATGGGGTGACGATTCAAGTTCAAAACTGATTCAGCTTGAACTAGATAGCCTGACTTATGGCCTATCAAACATACATTGTACATCTGCTTACCCATTAAAGTAAGGAATCTCTCTTGAGATAAAAAATGCATGCTTCCCCTCCTGCGCCCTATTGATAAACACCCTATTGGTGACTCCCTATTGGTAACGCCCTATTGGTAACGCCCTATTGATAACGCCCATTGGTAAGGCCCAGATTAGTCCCTTTCCTGGCATCCTGGCCATGTTGGCCTGCTAATTTGCAACTGAATACCTCTTTGAAATTGTATCCTGAGTATGTTTAATGTATCTTCTTTGTTCTAAAAATATATGACTGTACTGAAACTCATGCTTCTCTGGAACGCATTCTAAGGCCTTTCCAGTTTATAATCCTCACTTTGGCTCATAATGAACTCACCCCAATTTTGATTTATAGGTTTGTTATGGATTATTTGCATTGATAGACTCCTGCTCCATTAGTAATATTATAATATCGACTCCATGTCTTCCAACTGGGCTCTTGTCCTTATCTCTTTTTTGACATTTAAGCAGTGACCCCATTGAATATTTTCTTATCAGAGCCTCCTTTGCTTGCCATAAAGTAAATATTAATGCCTATTTCATTGTTTCACACCTTCTATAAAATACTATTGTTGCTCAAAAGATGGTAAATGATAAAAAAAATTCAATGAACAGCATGGTATTTTTTTTTTGAGTAAGATTAGCCCTGAGCTAACATCTGTTGCTAATCCTCCTCTTTTTGCTGAGGAAGACTGGCCCTGAGCTAACATCTGTGCCCATCTTCCCCTACTTTATATGTGGGACGCCTACCACAGCATGCCTTGCCAAGCAGTGCTATGTCTGCACCCGGGATCCAAACCGCGAACCCTGGGCCACCGAAGCTGAACGTGAGCACTTAACTGCTGTGCCACGAGGCGAGCCCCTACAGCATGGTCTTTGATGCATAAATATTATTAGTTGTGACAAATAGAAATGGCAAGCAATAGGATATATTGGAGTATATGAGGAAGCCATTTGGTGTAAACCTAATTTGGCCTGACTTTGTTTTTCCAAAGGGCCTGACCGTGGCTGTTGAGTATGCATTGTATATCTACTTTAGACATTTTCTATGTCAAGAACAAAGGCCCTTGAGACAAAGGTGCAACTTCCCTCCCCATCCCAAGGTTGGCATTCCCTTAAGGATTAAGCATCTTTCCTTAGGCTAGAAACTGATCTCTGCACTCACCTGTGACCACCCAGCTCGAGACAACAGACTTGCCTCCTGCTGTGCCCACCGAGATAGCAGACCCCCTACCTGCTGTGTCCCAAATGCTGTGCCAACAGGGCAATCTTGTGACTATTGTAAGAGGGACATTTCAATCATATGTGAAACATCCTCTTTGAGGGTATATAACCACCCTGTATACCCCCGCTTCTTTGGGGTGCTCTGTTCCTTTGTGGAAGGACTCTCCCGGGCCATGGTCCTCAGATTTTAGCTCAGAATAAACTCTCCCAAATTTTCATTTATAGATTGGCTATGGATTATTTTCATCAACACTTGCCACAAAATAACTCAAAATCATGCTTTAAACTCATGTAGTTCATTCTCTTTGACACATTTGAAGAAGTCTAAACTGTATTTTCTCTACCTACCACAGTTCAACTTAGGGAGACAAAATGATATAATGAGTGAAGCAAGAGAATTGTTTGGGAAAGAATGTTTTGTCTCTTGAAATTGTACTCCATTCTTCATAAATCTTCCTATGTCACCAGAATATACTGAAGCTGATACCTAGAGAGAAAAGGTATGGTGTTGCGAGTTCTACCAAAATCTCACTGGATCTCCTAAAAGGACATTTTTGAAATTATATAATGATCATCTTGGCAGACTGCTTAACTTTCACTTAATGTGAAAGGAGAAAAAATATAAAGCCATTCACACTTGTACAAGTTGACCTTAAATATATAATTTTCAAGCAATGGATAGTCTTCTAGAAGAGGAGAAAATGAAACATGTCTATAAAATCTAAGGACAGTTGTTCAATATACCTGTAAATTTACCTGCTTGAGTATTATTCTATGCACTACAGCAGGTAAATGAACTTAACATGTTCAATGAAAAGTGATGCTCTGTGCATGATTAATTATTTTAAGTAGACATTTAACATCTTTTCATTATCACATTGATAATATTGAAATATTGAAAAACTATTCAGAAAAACTGACAGTATGATATTGAATAGGATGGTCTTCTTAAGTATAAAATTGGTGTAAAAAAACTCTATCATATATTTGCAAATATGCAGGTGGAAAGCCTTTAGAGAACTTGAATTGTCCTAATTAAACTAAAAAATTTCAACTTCAATGTGTACATGGGAATGTCATTGCTAATGCCTGCAATTGGCCTCTTTTGTCAATATAGTCAGCATTCGGGTTTTTTGTTTTTTTTGAGGAAGATTAGACCTGAGCTAACTACTGCCAATCCTCTCTTTTTGCTGAGGAAGACTGGCCCTGAGCTAACATCCAGGCCCATCTTCCTCCACTTTATATGTGGGACACCTACCACAGCATGGCTTTTGCCAAGCAGTGCCACGTCTGCACCCAGGATCAGAACCGGTGAACCTGGGCTGCTGAGAAGCAGAACATGCAAACTTAACCGCTGCGCCACCAGGCTGGCCCAGCATTGGGTTTTTTACTCCATGAACCTGCTGTCTTGTTCTACCTGGTTTATCGTTTCTGCCCACTGTGATAGCTGTTCCTGACTACATTTCCCATGTTCCCTTGCAGTTAGTTTGGCCATGTGACTGAGTTCTAGCCAATGAAATGTGAAGTTGTGCCTCCATCGTGCTTCCTCTTTTCCTGATATCCCCACAAGATGGATATAACAATGGTGAGGCACTGGAAAATTGCTAGACACAAGATAAAAGAGTCTGAATCCCTAAGTCATTCCATGGAGGAAAGCCATCCCCAACCAGAAACCCCTCATTGGACAGCTAAGTGAGCAAAAAATAAATTTCTATTATATTAAGCCATTGAAATTTTAGGTTTTATTTACTGTAGCAGCTAAAGTTACCCCAATAAAATAATCTAAGCTAAGTAACATTCTACCTTACTAGAAGAAACACACATATGTATACAAACACAAACACAAACAAATATACACAAATACACATCTGCACATTGCTTTTTTTTCTTTCCTTTTCGTCTTTTTTTTTTTTGGTGAGGAAGATTGGCCCTGAGCTAATATCTGTTGCCAGTCTTCTTCTTTTTTTGTATGTGGGACACCTCCATAGCATGGTTTGATGAGCAGTGTGTAGGTCTGTGCCCAGGATTGAACCTATGAACCCAGGCTGCTGAAGCGGAGCAGGTGAACTTAACCACTAGGCCACCAGGCTGGCCCCTGTTTTTTTTCTTTTTCCTATTGTTAATGGGACTGTAAAATTCCACAACTCTTCCGAAGTACAATTTGGCAGTATACATCAAAACCATTAATTGTGTGCTGACCTTTGTGCTCAATTAAATGCCTACCTTTTACCTATTTCTAGAAATTTATCCTGAGTAAACAATCACCACTGATGAGTGCAAAGATTTAGCTCCAATGACATTCAGTGTGGCTTTCTTTTACATTAGCAAAAAATGGTAGGCAACAAAAACATCCTTACTAGTGAATGATTTAAATAAATTATGGTGCTTCACATAATGGAATATTTGAGATAATTAAAATAATAACATAGAAGATTATGACATACAGATGTTGTTAAGTGAAAACAAGTGATAATATAACATATATAGAGAGAGAGAGAGAGAGAGAGTTTGGTCCCAATTTTTTTTTAAATGTGTATTTGTGTGTGTATATGTATCCAAAAACAGAAACCTGGGGGCCGCCCAGTGGTGTAGTGGTTAAATTCACACACTCCAGTTTGGAGGCCCGGGGTTCACAGGATTGGAACCTGGGTGCAGACCTTCACACTGCACAGCATGGCAGCATCCACATAGAAGAACTAGAATGACCTACAACTAGGATATACAACTATGTACTGTGGCTTTGGGGAAAAAAAAAAAGAGGAAGATTGGCAACAGATGTTAGCTTAGGGCCAATCTTCCTCACCAAAAAGCATAACTTAAAAAAAAAAATCTGGTTGCCAGAGGGGAAGGGGATGAGGGCAGGGTGAAGGAAGTGAAGGGGCACGTATGTAGGGTGACAGATGGAAACCAGACTGGGTGGTGGACATCGTGCAGTCTATACAGAAGCCTAACTCTAATGATGAACACCTGAAATTTACACAATTTATAAACCAGTGTGACATCAATAAAATAATTTAAAAAAAGAAAAAGAAAATTCCCAAAAAGACTAAAAGAAAATACATTAAAATATTACCACTATTTATATCTAGGTAACTGAACTAAAGATGATTTTTAAATTTTGCTTCTAGTTCTGCTATGTGGCATGCTGCCTCAGCATGGCTTGATGAGTTGTGCTAGGTCCACACCCAGGATCTGAAATGGTGAAACCCTCGGCGACCAAAGCGGAGTACACAAACTTAACCACCCAGCCACAGGACTGGCCCCTTTCTTTGGATTTAAATACAAGTACAGTAAGTACATACACATTTAAGGATAAGTACAGAAAGAACAGGGCTGGAAAGCCTGGAGAAATATCAGAAAGAATAGCAATACAGCTCAGAAATAATTCCTGAGTCCATAAAATGCTGTCTTGGAGTCACCTGGTCCTGATGGCAGTGGTGTTACTGAGAACAATCACCATAATTCTCACAGCATAGCAGGTGCTACCTATGCCCACTTAGTTACCTGCCCTTTCTGAAGACCTTCAACCACATTTTGAACCACAGGAAATAATACAGATACTTAATATTTCTGCGTGAGAATGATAGTCCTTCCCATCCAAGATTTTATTTGCTCCTTCCTTAACATAACTCTTATCAGAAGGCACAATAAATATAGGTTTCATTTTGAAACACATATTGGCAAAATTATTTTAAACAATAGCAGCTATTTGTGGTTGCCTCTTTTCACAAAACTAGAACAGGTCAGCTTACATTTTACATGTCTTATACTTCATATATATATATAACTGTTACTTATAGGTTCTCTAAGAACTTGGGAGCACAACGATCCTTTTGGCATTAGAAAACAATCATTTTTAATTTCAAGTGAAAGGTAGAGCAGAAGTAATCATCATTAACCAACCCCCAAAGGTGTATCCGGAGCAGATCAATCTCCACATAACTCAGACCAAACTGTATTGTAAATATTTTAAATTTGCTATATATTTTGATGTTTTGACATCTTAAAAGACCTTTCTGGCTGGGGAGAGACTGCCCTTCCCTGAGCTAACCAATTCTTAGAGACAGCAAAGGGCCCAGCTGAGACCATGCCTTTGATGTGCAAACTAACCAATCCAGAGCCAGACCTCCTCTATCTGGCCTGTGCACCCTAGGAGGCAATATTCCTCTGCCTTAATCATCCCAGGGCCAGTCGACACACAACTGTGGACCATCTCTATAGCTTAGAGACCACCAAAATTATTCAGATTAGCCAGTCCTAAATGTTTACTTGTCTTGCCTTTCTCATGGAAACTCCAGTAAAGGCCATGGCCTAAACCTTCCCCTTGTTCCTGACTTCTGCCTTTTAACCACCCTGGTGGCTTTCCCATGTGGCCCTGTGTCTCTTGTCTCTAGGATTTATGAGTAAAATAAACTTTGGATTTTCTCTTGAGTCTCTCTTCTGTCTCCTCTTGTGGCCACACCTGACTGACCATCTCATAAAAGAAGACAAACATCACTCTCCTGAAAACAAAACAATACAAAACAAAAAACTGTGCCCCTGGCCCTTGATATAGAGGTCTAACTCTTTGGGGTAATCTTGCATGATACCAATACAGAAGTCAAACTCTTCAAAATGACAGACAAAGCCCATCAACATTTTACTTTTGTTTACCCTGTAAACCCATTTCTTACCACATCCAAATAGCCACCCTCCCAGGGACTTCAAACAAATTGCAATGTCCTAAACACTTATGCTAATTCTTTTAGGTCTTCTGCTCTCCCAGCCCTATATCCCCAGCCCAACTGGGGAAATCTCAATCCTTCCTTCTCTATTACGCCCTCAGACTTATCTATTCCTTCCTCCTCTTCCCTTCCTCCATCTGCTCCCACTTCTTTAAAGACTTATATTACAGCCTTACTAATATTGTGCAATTCTTTGTTTACCACTTGGAGGTTAAGAATTGCATCTTTGTGTATCAGAACCTAGCCAACAAGTCTTCAGTAAGTGTATGTGGGTCTAAAGGATAGTCAGCACTTGAGTTATAAAGATCCTTAGCATGCACCCCAAATAGGGATATTATTAGCTCTTCTATTCATTTACTGGGTGCCTATTATGAGCCAGTCAAGGTCCTATGTCTCTAAACTAAAGCAGTGGAAAATAAATTAACAAACAAAAACAGATAAAAATCCTTGCATTTATGGTGCTTATGTGGGAGTGGAGTAAGACAGCTAATAAATAAGTGAAATATATAGTTAAGTGGTGATATGTGCTGTGGAAAAATATAAAGCAGGGAAGATAAATAGGGTGTTTTAGAGAGAGAGTAACAATTTTACATGAAATGGTCAAGTTAGATTAACACATAAGTATCAGTTAATAATACCAAAAATTAGGTGGTGAAGCATTTAATAGTGTATTCTCTGGGTTCTCCGTTATATTCTGAAGAAACTTTGCACAAAATCTATTTGGAAAAAGTTTATGAAAAATATTTCCATAAGAAATAAAGATATATTCCCAAGGCATAATCTTAAGAAGATTTAAAAAAAAATTTAGTACCACAAACACTTCAGAATGCTCAGGATTCTACCAACATTACAAAAATAAATGGAATACTGTAAACAATTAGAAACAACAAAATAGAAAACCTAAATGAAATGGACAAATTCCTAGAAAGACACAAGCTGCTAAACTCATTCAAGAAGAAATAGAAAATTGAAATAGACCTAAAACAAATAAAAAAATTGAGTAAATAATCAAAAATCTACAAGCAACGAAAAGACCAGACCCAGATAACTTCACTGGTGGAGTCTACCAAACATTTAAAGAAGAATTAATGCCAATTCTTCATGAACTCCTGCAAAGGAAGAAGAGGAGGGGCCACTGACCAATTTATTCTATGGAGCTAGTATTACTTGATACCAAAAACAGACAAAGAAATCATAAGGAAAAAAAAATCCTACAGATCAATATCCCTTAAGAATACAGACATGAAAATCTTCAACAAATTATTAGCAAGCTGAATCCAGAAATATATAAAAATGATTGTACACAATGAGCAGGTGCTATTTATTCCAGCAATGCAAGATTGGTTTAATATAAGAAAATCAATCAATGCAATATACCTTATAAGTAGAGTAAAGGACAAAAACTATATGATCATCTCGATCAATGCAAAAAAATTATTTGACAAAATCCAACACTCTTTCATGATGAAAATACTCAACAACCCAGTAATAGAGAAGACATCCTGAACTTTAAAAAGGGCATTTATGAAAAGAATATGGCTAATATGATACTTAGTGGTGAAAGACTGAAAACTTTGGCCCTGGGTCAGGAACCAGACAAGGATGTCTACTCTTGTCACTTCTATTTGAACTTGTACTGGAGATTCTAGTCAGGGCAATTAGGCAAGAAAATAAAATTAAAAGCATTCAGACTGGAAAGGAAGAAGTAAAACTATCTCTGTTTGCAGAGGATGTTATCTACAAAAAATCCTAAGGAATTCGCAGAAACACTATTAGAGCTAATAAAATTCAGCAAGATTGCAAAATAAAGGATCAAACTATAAAACTTAGTTATGCTTCTATACATCAGAAATGAACAATCTGAAAGTGAAATTAAAAAACAATTCCAGGGGCCAGCCCGGTGGCATAGCAGTTAATTCTGCACGTTCTGCTTTGGCGGCCTGGGGTTCACTGGTTCAGATCCTGGGTGCAGCCATGGCACTGCTTGGCATGCCATACCATGGCAGGCATCCCACATATAAAGTAGAGGAAGATGGGCACAGATGTTAGCTCAGGGCCAGTCTTCCTCAGCAAAAAGAGGAGGATTGGTAGCAGATGTTATCTCAGGGCTAATCTTCTTCTTCAAAAAAAAACAAAACCAATTCCATTTATCAAAAAGACAAGAAATAAAAACTGTTCAAGAGGATTTGGAGTAAAGGGAATCCTCATACGCTGTTGGTGGGAATGTAAATTGGTGCAGCCACTCCATAGCGAATAGAAAGCAGTATGGTGGTTCCTCAAAAAATTAAAAATAGAACTAACATATGATTCACCTATTCTACTTCTGTGTAATTATCCAAAGAATACAAAAACACTAATTTGAAAAGATATATGTATGTCTATGTTATTGCAGCATTATTTACAATAGCCTAGATATGGAAACAACATATTAATCAATAGATGAATGGATAAAGAAAATAATACATACACACACACACACACACACACACACACACACACACACACACTGGAATACTACTCAGGCATGAAAAAGAAGGAAATCTTTGTCATTTGCTACAACGTGGATGGACTTTGAGGGTATTATGCCAAGTGAATTAAGTCAGATGGAGAAAGACAAATACTGTATGATTTCACTTGTATGTGGAATCTAAAAAACAAAACAAAGGAACAAACAAAACGAAATAAAAACAAACTTACAGAGGCAGAGAACAGATTGGCATTTTTCAGAGGGGAAGGGAATTGGGGATGGGCAAAACAGGTGAAAGGGGTCTACTGTGTGGTGATGGATGGTAATTAGATTTATGGTGGTGATCACTTTTTAGTGAATACAAATATTGAATTATATTGTTGTACACCTGAAGCTTATGTAATGTTATATACCAATTTTACCTCAATTAAAAAAAAGAAAATAATTCCATTTACGATAACATCAAAAAGAATAAGGTTCTTAAGAATAAATTTAACAAAGGAAATGCACAACTTACACACCAAATGCTACAAAGCATTGTTGAGAAAAATTAAAGAAGACCTAAACAAATGGAAAGTAATACCACATTCATGGATTGGGAGAGTTAATATTGTTAAGAGGGCAATGCTTCCCAAATTCATGTACAGGTTTCACACAATCTTTATCAAAATTTCCACTGCGTTTCTTGCAGTGCTCATATGGAAATTTAAGGGACACAGAATAGCCAAAACGATCTTGAAAAAGAACAAAGTTGGAGAATTCATACTTTCTGACTTCAAAATTTAGTACAAAGATACAGTAATCAAGACCGTATGGTCCTGGCATAAAGATAGACATATAAATCAATGGAATTCAATTGAGATTTCAAAAATAAACCCTCATGTTTACAATCATCTATCTATGGTGAATTGATTTTTGACAAATGTGTCAAGACAATTCAATGGGAGAAAAATTAGCCTTTCAACAAATGGTGATGGGACAACTAGATATCTATAAATAAAAGAATAAAATTATGCCTATTTAACACCATATACAAAATTTAACTCGAAGTAGGTTGAAGACCTAAATGTGAGAAGCAAAGGTGCTAAACTCTTAGAAGAAAACCTAGGCTTAAATCTTCAAGATCTTTGATTAGGCACTGGTTTCTTAGATATGACACCTAAAGCACAAGCAAGCAAAGAAAATATTGGTGACTTGGACCTAATCAAAATTAAAAACTTCTACCCTTCAAAGAACACTATCAAGAACGTGATCAGACAACCCGCTTCAAAAGAAATCCATTAGAATTTACTCCCCGTTTCTTCCAAAACCTCCAGCCCTAGGTAACCACTAAGCTACCTTTTTTCTCTGTGGATTTGCCTACACGGGATATTTCATATAAATGGAATCATACAAAACGTGATCTTTTGTGGCTTTTTAAACCACATGACTGGCTTCTTGAACTTAGCATAATGTTTTGAAGGTTCATCCATATTATACATAAATTAGTATTTCATCTATTTTTATTGCCAAGCAATATTCCATTGTGTTGATATATAACATTTATTTATCCATTCATCAGTTGATTTGGCTTGTTTCCACCTTTTGGCTAAAATGAATAATGCTGCTTTGAACATTTATGTACAAGTTTTTACCTGGACACACGTTTTCATTTCTCTAGGGTATATAGCTCGGAATAGAATTTCTGGGTTAAATGGTAACTCTGTGTTTAACCTTTTAAAGAACTTCCAACCCCTATATTTACTGAAGTGTTATTTACAATAACCAAGACTTCGAAGCACCCTAGGTGCCCATCAAGGGACAAATGGATAAAGATGTGGTATATACACCCAATGGAATACTACTCAACCATAAAAAAGAACGAAATCTTGCCATTTGTGACAACTTGGATGGACCTTGAGGGTACTATGCTTAGCAAAATAAGTCAGAGGGAGAAAGTCAAATATCGTATGATCTCACTCATAAATAGAAGATAAAAGCAACAGCAAACAAACACATCGAGACAGAGATTGGATTGGCAGTTACCAGAGGGGAAAGAGGGAAGGATGAGGGCAAAAGGAGTGATTAGGCACATGTGTATAGTGATGGATTGTAATTAGTCTTTGGATGGTGAGCATGATGCAATCTACACAGAAATCTAAATATAATGATGTACACCTGAAACTTATATAATGTTATAAACCAATGCTATCACAATAAAAAGAAAAAGAACTTCCAGACTGTTTTCCAAAGAAGCAACACCATTTTATAACCTCACCAGTAGTGTATAAGTGTTTCAATTTCTCCACATCCTTGTCAACACTTGTTATTATCTGTCTTCTTAAAATTATAGCCACCCTGGTGGGTATGAAGTTACCACTCATGTGGTTTTGAATTATATTTTCCTGTTGCTGACAATCCCTTCATGTGCTTATTGGCTATAAGTATAGCTTTCTCAAAAAATGTTTATTCAAATCTTTTGCCCATTTTTAAGTTGATTTGTCATTTTACTATTGAGTTATAAGAGTTCTAGATACACATCGCTATCCAACATATATTTTACTCTCATTCTGTGGGTTGTCTTTTTATTTTCCTTATGGTGTCTTTTGAAGCACAAAAAGTTTTAATTTTAAAAATCTGAAATCCAATTTATTTATTTTTTTCTCTTGTTTGTTGTGTTTTAGGTGTCTTTCTTGAGAAACCATTGCCTAATCCAAGGTCATGAAGATTTATGTCTATGTTTTCTTCTAGGAGTCTAATAATTCTACCTCTTAAATTTAGGTCTTTGACCTATTTTGAGTTAATCTTTATATATAATGTAGGTAGTGGTCCAACTTCATTTATTTGCGTGTGGATATTCATTGGTCCCAGCACCCAGGACAGCATTTGTGATGTTTGGCTTTCTGTTGATTATTTGGTGAACTGTGTGTCTCTCCGATTGTCAAGGTCATAATTTCTCTTTGAATCTCCTGAAAGCATGTAGAGCAGTGCTTTTTTCCATTCTAAAGGGTCATGACACTAACTTAGTGAATCGTAATTAGTACTTAAAAAGAAATGAAATAGAAGAGGAAAATATCAGATGGCTCAACTGCAATTAGGGCAGACATTCTTTTGAGGACACTCAGTTTTAGTTTCACGCCTGTATGCAAGTGTGTGTGTGTGTGTGTGCGCACGGACACCTGCATGTGTAAATGTAGTTGTACTGGGCTGAAATTGAAAGCATATTTCTTACATTTTATAGTTTGTAAACCTACAAATAAGTTTTAAAGACGTTGATCTGGAACACAGTGTCTCCTTCACAATAGGTAATAAATGAAAAAATAAATAAAGACTAACAAAGGCTGCTTTCTCTTGACCTTTAGATGTTTTGGCTTTCTTAGGAATGCACTTGTTGGATATGGCAGCTGGAGTTCCAGATATCAGGAGGCCCAGCTTCCTCATCTTCTGAGTTTAGACCAGAGTAAACATCCTCATGCCTCTGTGGCAGCAGGATTCGACTTGTCCTTTGCCTTTGGCGTTTTCAGGTGATCAGGAAGATAAGAAAATGCTGACTCTCAATAGCGACATTGTCTCTCCTCTGGCTGCTTGACAAGTGCAATTCCAATTTTAGATAGGCAGTCTGCATCAAAGACTTGGCTTCTTTGATTTGCAGGGTGAATCTAGTCAATCCCCTCCCTCTGGACATAGCCTTCCAACAGCAATGAATCTCCCCTAAGATGAGCAGCCCTTAAATTAGTAAAGGAATAATGTGAAATCATTTAAAGTAAATACCAAATATAATCATAAATATAGAAGGCCCTAGGGAAATATTTTTTTAAAAGAAAAATTGGATCCTATTTAACAAGTGACATTTGACACAACATAAATTTTTAAATTAATACTTACTAAGTCTAGGGGCCGGCCCAGTGGCATAATGATTAAGTTTGCACATTCTACTTCAGCAGCCCAGGGTTCACAGTTTCAGATCCTGGGCACAGACTTACACACCACTCATCGGCAGCCATGCCACATACAAAATAGAGGAAGACTGGCACAGATGTTAGCTCAGGGACATTGTTTCTCAAGCAAAAAGAGGAAGATTGGCAACAGGTGTTAACTCAGGGCCAATCTTCCTCACTGAAAAAAAAAATAGTTACTAAGTCTGTAGTATAAATCACAAGACTTTTTTTCCAGAAAACTAACCCTGAGCTAACATATAGCGCCAATCCTCCTCTTTTTGCTGGCCCTGAGCTAACATCCGTGCCCATCTTCCTCTACTTTATATGTAGGACACCTACCACAGCATGGCTTGACAAGCAGTGCCAGGTCCGCAGCCAGGATCTGAGCTGGCGAACCCCGGGCCACCAAAGCAGAATGCGTGCACTTAACTGCTGCCACCAGGCCAGTCCCAATCACAAGCCTTAATATGTTAGCTAAGATATATGCTAATGTGTAATCTGTGGCATCAACCATCGACTAAGTGCCCCATGTCTTAGTATTCCAGCAACTAAATCAGTAAGAAGCTTGAATCAGAACTAATGTTCAGAAAGTAAGGCAAAGCCTAAGTCTCTATCCAAAAGATTCAATTAGTGGGAAAAACGCTTTTAGAGTGGTTTAGAGACTTGCCCAAGTTTACACACTTCACGTGTAAAGAGCAAAGCTGAAGTTAGAACCCAGCCCTCCTGACTCCTCTTCCAGTGCTCCTCCTATTTTGCTATTCTCTGTCTCTTTCCTTAAGTTCATCTGAAGCTTCTTTAATGAGATCTTAGTTATGGAATCATAATTCAATCATTAAAACTGAACTTAATTCCTACTATGTGTCAGGCAGTCTTCTATGACAAAGTCTCTGCCTTTGCAAAGCTCATTTTTAGTTGAGTGACAGAAAATAAACTAATAATGGAAGTTCTTCAAAGATTATTATAATAACATAGCATGACTTTAGTTGTTTGGTTAATAGGAATTTATGAAAGTGATTATACCTTTCTAAATAGAAATTATAAAACTGCATGGAGTATTGAAATCAGGGCCAACTTGCTATAACTATACTCAGTTTTCTATTTGCAAAAGTAGTTAGATAATGCATTGCAAAAACTCACCCCATAGGTAACATCTCTGATGCCTTGGTCACTACGGTAGCAGGTGCTTGAGTTTTTCAGGAACTGAGAGTCAACTCCTTGTCCAGTTCAGGCTGGTTAATACCACTGACTCATCAACTAGGCCTGTGTAGATAACCAATAGGTGACTGTCTGATATCAAGGAGCTGAAAACTCCACCCTCAGATCATGCTAATGCCACCATGTTGTGAACACGCATCTTATGAAGAGCCATGTAACTTGATTACATTTGCACAGCTCATCAATTACCTTACTTCTCCTTACCTCCAATCATCTACTCCCACTTCAGACCTCCCTGCCCCTTGATCCCATAAATACACCTAATCCCCATTTTTCTGGGAGGTGGATTGAGATTGGTTCTCCCATCTCCTCACTTGGCTACCTGGTGAATTAAACCCTTTCTCTGATGCAAACTCATCTCAATAATTGACATGAATGTGTGGTGGGCAAAAAGAACCTGGTTTGGTAATGGCATGAAAGTCTCAATTCCAGCTCAGCTTAACTTCTTCCATTCCAGGTGTTTAACCATAACCAAAGATGGAAAACATTGAAAAGACATGATTTCTTCCCTGCCCAGGGGTTACTCTGTCTCCCTGAATCGAAAGATTTAGGGAAGTAAATCATGTCATAAACCATGGAATGCCTCAGGGGAGCTGGAGCCAAATTACCTTTGTTGAAGATGTGTAGATTTACCTTTTTTCTTTCCTGAGGAAGATTCACCCTGAGCTAACACCTGCTGCCAATCTTCCTCTGTTTTGTCAGCATAGCCACTGACAGACAAGTGGTGTAGGTCACTGCCTGGGAACTGAACCTGGGCTAATGAAGCAGAGCATGCTGAACTTAACCACTAGGCCATGGGGGTGGGCCCTAACCTTTTTTTTAAACCTAAAAAAGAAAAAGATGTGCAGAACAAAAATTTATTTATTTCATTTTACAATCAACAATATCAACAACTCCTTGGAAAAAGGACAATAATGATTAGAGAAACTGTTGTTCAAAGAAGATAAAGAAGTGATAAATAGCACCCCTTAGAAAAAGACTAATTTCAACTGATGTGGAAAAAATCAAGCATGAAAAGAAATAAGCAAACACAAGTGAACAAAAAATGTTAAGCAGTGAACACTTTAAAAGATTACTCTAGAGCATCATGGGGGAGTAAGCTTTCTCCATAATCTCTCCCCTCCAACATACAATGAAAAGGTCTGTCATACTCCCAACATGAGACATCCAAACACAACACAAAAAATGTCAGAGAGATGCACGAAGCCATAGAACAGAGGGTGGAGAGGCTGGAGCCCGCCTTGGAGGAGGTAGAACAGGGAGGGAGAAAACTTTGCTCCCTCTCCTAAAGACTGCCATCTGGGACAATGGGAGGCCTCTGAGAAAGAAGGGATGAAAGAAGGGATATTCGTTCATGGGAACATCAAGGATCACTGAGGGCCCTTGCAGCCTAAAGGGAAGCCCTCTACCAGGGCAAAAGCTTTCATGGGGGGTGACTTTATCAAGCCAACACCCCAGGAGAGCAATAGCAAAAGCAGAGCGAGAAAACCCTGAGAGCACACAGGAGACAATGCCCCTCTCCCTACCTGCCCAACACTGGCTCCAGTGCCTGGGATGTTGGCTGAAGGCAGAGGGCTCAGAATACGTGGGTCTTGATCCCCACCCAGTGCCCATAGGCAGTAACTGTGACCAAATAAAACAAGGATGCAAAAAAAAGAGCTACTCCATCCAGCAGCATCAAACATTATATTAGATCTCCAAACCAGAGAGAAAATGACAAGTACCCAGAAATTAGTCCTGAGGACACAGAAATATGTAATATAAATGACAAAGAATTCAAAATACCTATCATCAAAAAACATGAGTTAAAAGTGGATATAGAGAAATAACTCAGTGTGTTCAGGAGCTACTTCACAAAAGAGATTGAAACTGTAAAGAAGAATCAGTCAGAAATATTGGAGATGAAAGACACAACGGAAGAAATAAAAGAAAATATGGATTCCCAGAACACTCAAGTGGACATCATAGAGAAGCATATCAGCATAATCGAGGATGGAAATGTTGAAATGCTCCAGATAGAGGAGGAGAGAAAATTAAGACTAAAAAGAAATGAAGAAAGTCTCCGAGAAATATCCAACTCAATTAGTAAGTGCAACATAAGAATTATAGGTATTCAATGAGGAGAAGAGAATGAGAATGGAGCAGAAAGCTTGTTCAAGGAAATAATAGCAGAGAACTTCCCAAACCTAGGGAAGGAGATGGAAATCCATGTGGAAGAGGCTAGCAGATCTCCTAAATATGTCAATGTAAAAAGACCTACTACAAGGCATATAGTAGTAAAACTGGCAAAAGTGAATGACAAAGAAAGAATACTAAGGCAGCAAGGCAGAAGAAAATAACCTACAAAGGAACCCCCATCAGGCTTTCAGTGGATTTCTCTGCAGAAACCTTAAAGGCTAGGAGAGACTGGAGTGACATATTAAAATCTTTGAAGTACAAAAACTTTCAGCCAAGAATACTCTATCCAGTGAAAATGTCCTTAAGATATGATGGAGAAATAAAATCTTCTCCAGACAAACATAAACTAAGGGAGTTTGTAGCCACAAGACCCCCTCCCCACAAGAAATCCTCAAGAAGTCCCTCATACCTGAAAAAAAAAAGGAGTAAGGGGTTACAAAGCACAGAGTGAGACGATAAATAGGTAGACAGAATCAGAGCAGTATAGCAAATACTCAAGGATAGCATTAAAGACAAAAGCAAGGAAAACAACAAGAACAAAGATAATCTTGTCATTTTAACCACAAACTCATAATACAACATGGAATAAAATGTGAGAAAAACAACTTAGGAGGGGAAGAGGAAAGGGACTGAATTGGTTTCATCTAAGGAAATAAGACGCCATCAGAAAAGGGACTATCTTATTCACAAGATTTTGAACACAAACCTCATGGTATCCACTAAATAAAAAAGCAGGATAGAGACACAAATAATAAAGAAGGAGAAAACAAAGAAACACAACATAAAAAACTACATAACTCAATTGGTAGACCAAAATACACAGGATGAGAAACAAAGGAAATGCAGGAGAACTGGAAAATGAGTGACAAAATGGCAGCATTAAGCCCTCATATATCAATAATCACCCTAAACATAAACGTATTGAATGCCCCAATAAAAAGACACAGAGTGGCGAGATGCATTAAAGAACAAGACCCAACAATGTGCTGCCTCCAGAAAACACACCTCAGCTCCAATGACAAGGCTTAGAATGAGGGGATGGAAGACAATAGTCCAAGCTAATGGCAAAAAAAAAGCAAGCAGCTGTTTCATACTTATAACAGACAAAGTAGACTTCAAGATAAGACAGGTAAAGAGAGACAAAGAGGGGCAGTATATAATGATTAAAAGGACATTCCATCAAGAAGAAATAACACTTGTAAACATCTATGCATCCAACACAGGAGCACCAAAGTACATAAAGCAACTATTAACAAACCTAAAAGAAGATATTAATAATAAGAAAATAATAGTAGGGGACCTCAACACTCCACTCACATCAATGGATAGATCATGCAAACAGAAAATCAACAAGGAAACAGTGGAATTAAATGAAAATCTAGACAAGTTAGACTTAATAGACATATATAGAACACTCCATCCCAAAACAGCAGAATATATATTCTTCTCAAGTGTACGTGGAACCTGCTCAAGGATAGAACATATGTTGGGAAACAAGGCAAGCCTCAATAAATTTAATAAGATTGAAATAATAACAAACATCTTTTCTAATCACAATGTTATAAAGCTAGAAATTAATTACAAGAAAAAAGCTGAGAAAAAGACAAAGATGTGGAGACTAAACAACATGTTATTGAACAAGCAATGGATCATTGAAGAAATTAAAGGAGAAATAAAAAAATACCTGGAGACAAGTGAAAATGAAAATATACTATACCAACTCACATGGGATGCCGCAAAAGCCATATTAAGAGGGAAATTCATCACAATACAGGCTCACCTTAACAAACAAGAAAAATCCCAAATAAACAATGTCAAACTACACCTAACTGAATTAGAAGAAGAAGAACAAACAAAACTCAAAGTCAGCAGAAGGAGAGAAATAATAAAAATCAGAGCATAAATAAGTGTTATTGAAACAGAACAGGCAATAGAAAGGATCAATGAAACAAAGAGCTGGTTCTTTGAGAAGATAAATAAAATTGACAAAACCCTAGCCTAACTTACAAAGAAAAAAAGAGAGAAAGCTCAGATAAATGAAATTAGAAATGAAAGAGGAGAAATAATAACAGATACCACAGAAATACAGTGAATTATAAGAGAATACTATGAAAAACTATATGCCAACAAAATGGACAATCTAGAGGAAATGAGTAAATTCTTAGACTCTTACAACCTCCCAAAGCTGAATCAAGAAGAAGTAGAAAATCTGAATGGACCAATCACAAGTAAAGAGATTGAAACAGTAATCAAAAGCATCCCAAAGAACAAAAGCCCCAGACCAGACAGCTTCCCTGGGGGATTCTACCAAACTTTCAGAGAGGATTTAATACCTATCCTTCTCAAGCTATTCCAAAAAATTAGGGAATATGGAACGCTCCTAACACATTCTACAAGGCCAACATCACTCTGATACCAAAACCTGACAAGGACAACACAAAAAAGGAAAACTACAGGCCAATATCGCTGATGAACATAGATGCAAAAATCCTCAACAGAATACTGGCAACCCGAATATAGCAACGTATCAAAAAGATCATACATCATGATCAAGTGGGATTTATACCAGGGACATAGGGTTGGTTCAACATCCACAAATCAGTCAGTGTGATACACCACATCAACAAATTGAGGAATAAAATCCACATGATCATCTAAATAGATGCAGAGAAAGATTTTGACAAGATCCAACTGCCATTTATGATTAAAAAAACTCTTAAAATGAGGATAGAGGGAAATTACCTCAACATAGTAAAGGCCATATATGACAAACACACAGTCAACATCATACTCAATGGGGAAAAACTGAACACCATCCCTCTGAGAACAGGAACAAGACAAGGATGCCTACTATCACCACTCTTATTCAACATCGTACTGAAGGTTTTGGCCAGAGCAATTAGGCAAGAGAAAGAAATAAAAGGAATCCAAATAGGGAATGAAGAAGTGAAACTCTCGCTGTTTGCAGATGACATGATCTTATATATAGAAAACCCTAAAGAATACAGTGAAAAACTATTAGAAATAATTAACTACAGTAAAATTGTGAGGTGCAAAATCAACTTACAAAAATAAGTTGCATTTCTGTACTCTAATAATGAATTTACAGAAAGCAAACTCAAGAATACAATTCCATGTATAATCACAACAAAAAGAATAAAATACCTAGGAATAAATTTAACTAAGGACATGAAGGACTTATACAACGAAAACTATAAGGCATTATTGAAAGAAATAGATAATGACATAAAGAGGCAGAAAGAGATTCCATGCACACGGATTAGAATAAACAGAGTTAAAATGTCCACACTACCCAAAGCAATCTACAGATTCAACGCAATCCCAATCAGAATCTCAATGACATTCTTCACGGAAATAAAACAAAGAATCCTAAAATTCATATAGGCCAACCAAAGACCCTGAATTGCTAAAGCAATACTGAGGAAAAAACACAAAGCTGGAGGCATCACAATCCCTGACTTCAAAATGTACTACAAAGCCATAGTGATCAAAACAGTACAGTACTGGTACAAAAACAGACACACAGATCAATGGAACAGAACTGAAAGCCCAGAAATGAAACTGCACATATATGGACAGCTAATCTTCGACAAAGGTGCCAAGAAAATACAATGGAGAAAAGACAGTCTCTTCAATAAATGGTGTTGGGAAAACTGGACAGCCACATGCAAAAGAATGAAGATAGACCATTATCTCATGCCATACACAAAAATAAATTCAAAATAGATCAAAGACTTGAAGATAATCCTGAAATCATAAAAGTCATGGAAGATAATTTAGGTAGTGCACTCTTTGACATGGAACTTAAAAGGATCTTTTCGAATACCATGTCTTCTCAGGCAAGGGAAATAAAAGAAAAAAGAAACAAGTGGGAGTTCATCAGACTAAAGAGCTTCTGCAGGCAAAAGAAACTAGAATTATTACAAAAAGACAACCCACCAATCAGGAGAAAATATTTGCAAGTCATATATCTGATAAGGGGTTAATCTCCATAATGTATAAGGAACTCACGCAACTGAACAACAAGAAAACAAACAGCATGATCAAAAAATGGGCAGAGGATATGAACAGACATTTTTCCAAAGAAGATATACAGATGGCCAATAAACAAATGAGATGTTCAACATCACTAATCATCAGGGAAATGCAAATCAAAACTACACTAAGTTACCACCTTATGCCTGTTAAAATGGCTGTAATCACTAAGACTAAAAATAACAAATGCTGGAGAAGGTGTGGAGAGAAGGGAACTCTCATACACTGCTGGTGGGTCTGCAAACTGTTGCAGCCACTGTGGAAAACAGTTTGGAGATTCCTCAAAAAACTAAAACTAGAACTACCATACGACCCAGCTATCCCACTACTGGGTATCTACTTAAACAATTTGAAATCAACAATCCAAAGTAACATATGCACCCCTGTGTTCATTGCAGCACTATTCACAATAGCCAAGACATGGAAACAATCCAAGGGCCCATCGACTAATGATTGGATAAAGAAGATGTGGTATTTATATACAATGGAATACTACTCAGTCATAAAAAGAGAGAAAATCATCCCATTTGCAACAACGTTGATGGATCTCAAGGGAATTATGCTAAGTGAAATAAGCCAGACTGAGAAAGACAAACACCAGATGATTTCATTCATATGTGGAATATAAACAAACACACGGACAAAGAAAACAGTTCAGTGGTTACCAGGGGAAGGGGGTTGGGGGTAGTCACAGGGGATAAAGGGAGCACTTACATGGTGACAGATAAGGCATGATGTACTGGGGGCTGGCCTGGTGGTACAGCGATTAAGTTTGCATGTTCTGCTTTGGCAGCCCGGGGTTCACTGGTTCGGATCCCGGGTTCGGACATGGCACCCCTTGGCAAGCCATGCTGTGGTAGGTGTCCCACATATAAAAGTAAAGGAAGATGGGCACAGATGTTAGCTCAGGGCCAGTCTTCCTCAGCAAAAAGAGGAGGATTGGCAGCAGTTAGCTCAGGGCTAATCTTCCTCAAAAAAAAAAAAAAAGAGTAAGAAATAATGTACTGGGCTGGCCCAGTGGTACGGCAGTTAAGTGTGCATGTTCCACTTTAGCACCCTGGGGTTCACCGGTTTGGATCCCAGGTGCAGACATGGCACCACTTGGCAAGCCATGCTGTGGTAGGCACCCAACGTATAATATAGAGGAAGATGGGCATGGATGTTAGCTCAGGACCAGTCTTCCTCAGCAAAAAGAGGAGGATTGACAGCGGATGTTAGCTCAGGGCTAATTTTCCTCAAAATAAAAGAAAAAAGAAATCATGTATAACTGAAATTTCACAATGATGTAAACTATTATGAACTAAAAAACAAATGATTTAAAAAGAAAAGGTTAAGCAGCTTCTCCAGTCGTGAGCAATTCCAGAGGTAAAGTGACTCCCTCTATTTGTCCCACCACCACCTCGGTGGAGTGGGGCTCCCTCCCTAAAAGGCAGATGAGTGACCTTGGAAACAAGAAGCAGATCAAAACTTCAAAATGAAAGACCGTGATCACAGAACCAAAGACCTGCTCACCTTTCCACAGGGCTGAAATGACAGAGGGAAATGTGGTAAATAGTTTATCAACAGGTTAGCAAAAGTCTTGGAACGGACAGAGAAAGAAATCTTCATTCCAGCCCTTAATCCAAAGATATTCCTTTGGTCACCTGTTCTTTAAATTTGCCAAGCATGAGATTTTTCATTTGCAAAATGGAAATGATAATAATAATATCTGCTTCATAGATAACGGAGTAATACACAGTGTTGTGTACACAGGTACTTAACACAGTGCCTGGCACAGCAGTAAGCGATCAATCACTTTTATCACTAGCAAGAACATCAGGAGCAGTAATAAAACAGATTCACAGGAAGGGAGTGGGATCATCCACGCCACTGGAGAGCCATGCTAAGAATGGCTCCTGGAAACCTCACATAACTCAAAACACGCCCAAGACATACAGACAGATTTTTCTCTCAAGAATAAATGTAATGCAAGAAATAACAGTCTCAGTGCTCATAAACCTAGGCCACCGCAATGCGTTCCTCATATCAAACTTACTCTTTAACGCACAATAAATAATTTTTATTGTGGGGAATTCACAGTATTTCAACGTGTGAAATTATAATAATATTTCTCAGTTTCAAATTTGTTCAGTTTCAAATTTGCTAATTTAAATTAGTGTGAAATATAACTGCACTGTTTATCCAAACTCAGCTCAATATCAGAGAGAGGCACATTATACGTATATTATATATATTATAAGAAACGAGGCACAGGGGAGTATATCATAGGATTTCAAGACACATACTCCAAATAGAGAGAAGAACAGTAGGACTGTAAGTCCTGAAACATCTAGAATTTAAATTATTGGAATTTCTTTTACAACTGTGAAGCCTATAAAAATAAATTTTATCTGCAAAGAAACCTACAGAGGAATGTGAAATGATGACAAGCTAACATCCCCCCACTCCCAAGACACTCTCTGTGACAGAAGAGAACACAACAAAGGGACGGGAGTCCTACCAAGTGCACGGGCAGAAGCCAAATTTCTAATAAAGATTTACGATTGTGCCTGCAAGATTTGGATTCATGTGCTTACATTTCTGCCTCATGGAGTTAGACAAAGCCCTACCTGGGGACCTGGTTTCCAGATTCCACTCTGAAAGCCAGGCCTTTAATCACATATTTATTCAAAGATCATACGGAGTGATAAGGCTTCAGTGCCACAATTCTGAAGTCAGAAACTGGAAAAGAGAGTTTTAGTTTTGTTTTGGTTTTTACAAGGAGGAGGGATTTCTTCTGGTTTATGATTCAGGCTTGAATCTTCAATTTTTCCTATTTCAGCTTTTGAAATGGGATGTAAATATGTAATTCACATGGCAGTGAATTATATTCATGGGATAAGATCCTATAAACTCACATATTCAAAACTTGAATAATTTTGGACAGATTATTCCTGCACGGGAATCAATATATAGTCATGTGGCAATTAATGTCAGGGATACATTCTGAGAAAGGCATCGTTAGGCAATTTCGTCACTGTGTGAACATCACAGAGTGTGCTTGCACAAATCTAGATGGTATAGTCTACTACACACCTAGGCTATGTGGTACTGATCTTTTGTGGGACCACCATTGTCTATGCAGTTCGTCTTTGACCAAAACTTCATACAGTGTGTGACTGTAATATAAAGAATAGCATTCTCAGAATACATAAGCGTATAACATTATAGAGTATTTATTTTTTATTTAATTTAATTAATTTATTTATTTGAGGAAGATTAGCCCTGAGCTAACATCTGCTGCGAATCCTCCTCTGTTTGCTGAGGAAGCCTGGCCCTGAGCTAATATCTGTGCCCATCTTCCTCTATTTTACATGTGGGACGCCTGCCACAGCATGGCTTGACAAGTAGTGTGTATGTCCACACCCAGGATTTGAACCGGCGAACCCCAGGCCACTGAAGCAGAACGTGCAAACTCAACCACTGCACCACCGGGCTGTCCCCTGGAGAATATTTCTTAGAGAAAATTTTTAAATGCTTTTTTTAAACAATAAAATTTTTATTTAGAAATAATTTTAGATCTACAGAAAAGTTTTGCAAAGATGGTATAGAGAGTTTCCATATACCCTTCACCCAGTTTCTCCTATTGTTAACATCTAATATGACCCTGGTACATTTGTCAAAACTAAGAAACCAACATGGGTACTATTAACTGAGCTCAAGATTTTATTGGATTTCACTAGTTTTCCATCAATGCTCCTTTTTTTGTTCCAGAATCCAAGCTAACTTAAGTACTTTTTAGCTTTGGAAGAATTCACATTATTAGAAATCTGTGCAAACTAATAAGAGTTTTATGTAATGCCGTTTCACATTTGTGAAATTTAATTAGTATGAAATATAACTGCACTATTTATCCAAAGACTTTCCATAGGGATTAACACAAGGATGGCTGAAGAATTAACCTACTGCAGTGGTCTAGGCCAGTGTTGTTCAAATTGGAACAGTGAGGAGAATGGAGGGAGTGAATTTTGTTGTGGGTTTCAGCTGAAGATTTCATTTGAAGAAAATCGCTAGTAAGAAAATCCAGGGAAAACATCAGAATAATTTAAGGAATACTAAAAACAAACAAACAAATAAGCCAAAAACTGGATATGATTTTGTTATAAGAAACACTCAGAAAATTGCCTAGTCAGGAACCATTTTTTATATAAATAATTTAAACCTTTTACTGCAAAAAGCATACATTCAAACAATGTAACCAAAAACATTGCAAAATATTCCCCATTTGCTATTACTATTATTAAAATGTAAAGAACCCTTACAAAGTAATAGAAAAATGGGCAGAGGGCATAGTCAATTTATAGCCAATAAGCATATGAAAAAAATGTTCAAGGTCGTTTTTAAAGAATGCAAATTAAACTGCAACGTATTTTTTTTTTTAACTTATCAACCTGGTGATGATAATGCATAGTGTGGGTTAATGTGCAAAGAATAAGTCACTCGCATACATTGCTAATGGGAGTAAAACTTGAAACAACTTTTTTTATGACAACTTGGCAATATATGTGTTCAGTTACCTATCACTGACTAATAAATGATTCCAAAATGTAGTGACTTAAATCCACAACAATGTAGTATTTCACACGTTTCTGTTGGCCCAGCGGTCTTACGCTCCATGTGTTGTTGGCTTGGGCCACTCATGCAGATGCCCTCAACTGCAAACTCAGTCAGGGATGAAATGTCTAAGGTTCACTTTCTTCTCCACGTGAGCTTTCTTTCCATTTGGCCTTTCATCATTCAGAAACCTAGCCCAAGTATTCTTCATGTCAGCTGGATTCCAAGAAACCAAAAATGGAAGCTGACAGAACTCTGAAGGAGTAAGTCTGGAAACAGTGGTGTGCAGGAGCCCATTTGTACAGGTTCACGCGAGCCGACAATGCATATCTCTTCCCAACTCCATGTTCAGTGATATCACATTGATAGCTTGAAATCAGCCATGGTGGGTGGTAGCATTTACACCACAGAAAATGGCAAATGCTATAAATCAGGGCTTTAAAAATTTTTTTCAAAGAGCCAATTTTCCAGAATGCTATTTCCTGAAAGTCACACAGCTTCACATCCACCACATTCTATCCCAGCAGGTCCCAAGGGGATCCCAGAGTCCCTGTGGGAGAGGAAACAGATTTCACCTCCTGATCAGAGAAGTGGCAAAGAATTTTTGGCCATATTTAATCCACCACAGTCTGCCCTCTGGTCACAAATTATTTATATTCCTCCCACATGCAAAAATAACTCACTACCTCCCAGGATACCTCAAAGTCTCATCCATGAAGGCATCAGGTTCAAAGCTCAATATTTCATGATCTGCATCATATCCAGATGTGGATGCAGCTCCTCTGGACCTGGAGAGTTGTGAACTTTTTTCTGCCCTTCCCCAACTTCCCCTGACTGTTTCCCCTCTACCAGGTATACAATGGTGAGAAAGGGACAGGAAAACCACAATGGACACTCCCATTCAACGAGAAGGAGAACTGGTCTACAGCAATTCTGAAGTCTTCCTGGACGTATGTTGTCAGACACTCTACTCCCAGGAATAGGAGCCCAGCTGGCGCTGGAACATTCAGAATGACTTCTCATCCTCCTGGGCTTCCCTAGGTGACCTGTCTTCATTCAAGAATCTAGCCCAAGTTCCTTACTGCATGTTAGCTGGCTTCGAGAGAGCAAAAGCAGAAACTGCCAGGTTTCTTAAAGGCTAGGCCTGGAACTGGAACAGAGTCATCGTATCTAGCGTTGCCAGATTTAGCAAATAAAAATACAGGATACTCAATTAAATTTGAATGTCAGATAAATAACAAATAATTTTTTAGTATAAGTGTGTCCCATTTTTCTGTTTGACATTCTAATTTTATTAGGCATCCTATATTTTTTCTGGCGATCCTACTTTCACCACATTCTAAAGGTCAAAGCAAATTGTTCAAGGATAAGGGAAGGAGACGTCACCTTTTGATGGATGAGTGGCTTGCTTGCACAGGGAGGGGAGAAGTTAATGGAGGCCATTTTGCAGCCTATCACACTACAGCAAAAGCCTTGAAAATGTGCATCTCACTGTAAAACTAGTGATTCTATTTCTAGGGACTTTTCTAAGCATGTGATTAAAGATGGGACAAAGATTTAGCTGAGTGAATGTTCATTGTGGAATTGCTTATAATAGTGAAAAAGAGGAAACAACCTAGATATACAAAGATAAGAAATAAACATGTTTGTTGAGCTCCTAATATGTACAAGACACTGTATTGAGCCCTGAGGATACAGCGAAAAACACAAAATCTCTGGCCTCGAGGACCTTAGAGGCTAAAGCGGCAAGAATGACGTTAAAGATAATCATACATTTTACTAATTGATTATAAATGTGCTAATTACTACAAAGCAAAACTACTAGGTGCTATAGAATCACCAAGGGACGTAATCTACTGGGGGCTGGTTTAGGAGAAAGGGAGAAAAATAAAGGGAAAGGATGAGAGAAGAGGGTATCAGGCAGAGGGAACAGTAGAAGAATTTTAAATGAATATTTACTTATATGGAAAGGTGATTGTAATAAACAGTTAGGCATGAGATGCTCATTAGACATCCAAGTGGAGATGCCAAACTGTATTTCGATATACAGGTTGGGATCCTGGGGAAGGTTAGATCTGGAACTATACCTGTGAGAGTTACCAGCCTATAGATTATAGGCAGTGATATAAGGAGAAAATCGGGGAAGTGGAGTATCATGGAAGACAAGAAGAGAGAGTTTCAAGGAGAGAGTGGTAATATGGGAGAAATGCCCCTGAGATGCTTGGTAAAATGAAGGGAAAATATGACCACTGCATTTGGTGACACGGAGGACACTGATGAATCTTTTAGGAGAAGTTTCAGACGTAGTGGGGATGACAAAGGTCTAATTGAAATGGATTGAGGGAAGGAAATAGGCGATGTAGTGGGGAAAGCCACTCACTTGAGTTTTGCTGTGGGGGAGCAGTTGTATGGGGCAGCAGCTAGACAGGGATGGCAGGTCAAGAGCAGGTTTTTTGATTGATGAAAACAACTCCCTACAGAGAGGAAAATCAACAATTCAGGAGAAAAAGGGTCTATTTGTAGGAGGAAAGTCCTTGAGAAGGTGAAAGGGGCTGAGATCCAGAACACAAGGGAAGGGTTGGCCTTAGCTAGGAACAGGGACATTTCTTCCCATGGTAGCAGGATGAAAGACAGAGGGTGGGTCCTGATTCAAAAGGCTGCAGAGATGCAGTGGAAGGAAGATGAGAGAGTGCTTGTTTGCTTCTATCTCTCGTGAAGCATGATTCAAGGTCATCCATAAGAAGGAGAGGAAGGAAAGGGGAGATTAGAAATACACTTCCCAAGTACACTTTACATTTCATGTTGATCATGCTAATTTGAAAATTATACATGTATAGACTCTCACTTAGCCAATAAGCTCTACAGTTTCTCAATATCCCAAACAAGAAAAAGGGCAAATGGGGAGCCATTATAAGTTTCAAGAACAATAGTGCACCACATGCGTGATGACAGATGAAAACTATACTATTGGTGGCGAACACAATTCAGTCTATACAGAAACTGAAATGTAATAATGTACACTTGAAATTTATTTAAACAGACAGATTGTAAGTAAGTCAAAATATTAAATGAGGCTGGAAAGATAGTGGCATGGGAGGACTCAGAACTCACGGACACAACAAATTCACAACTACACTTGGAACAGTTACCCTGAGAGAGAACCAGAAACTAGATAAAGAACCTCCACAACAAGGGACAGTGCTGACTACGGTAGAAGAGACAGGAATTCCTTTCTGGAGAGTAAAAAGCCACATTCTAGCTGTGGTGCTTCATGGCTGGGAGCAATCCTAAGGTACGAAGCTTTCCATGGAGGAGTGGGGATCTGGGCAGAAGAGCTTTACCACAATAAGCAGCCTTTGTACTCAGCACACCCATGATGAGTGTCATAATATCTAGCTTTGCTGGCTATTAACAACAACGGGGAATACCCCCAGAAAATCTATTGAACATAAAAGAAAGAAAAGCCTTCTCTTAAAAGGTCCACACATAAATTCACCTGATTTGGAAAGCAACCTAAAAGGACCAGAAAGAAACGTGCACTGTCCTTTGATGAAAAGAGACTCACTTGATAGGCTCTGGGCACATCTCAACAAGGCAGAAGACGGCTGGGACCCCCTCCCCAGGGACTGAGAATTGGTGGCAGCCATTACTGTGACCTAGTACAGGCATGCTGACACAGATGCTGGCAGACGCCATTGGACTTCTTCCCCTGGCCTGTTAGCCCAGGGGTCTGCCCCACTCACTAGAGTACCAATTTAATCCAGCTCAACCTTCCTAGGGCAGGAAGCCCACCCTAGGGACTGGCCCCACCCAACAGCAAGCCCTTGAGCAACTTGTGGGCCCTGCATAGGTGGGGTATGTGGGATCTCCACAGCTGGGTGAATGGGTCCACCTCTGTAGGGCAGTGTGTACACAAGGGGTGGGCCTACATTGGTGGAGTGTGTGGGGCCTCTGCAGCAGGGAGAGTGGAACTGCTTCAGTGGGGTGGGGTGTGCACACAAGGCAGGCCTGTGGTGACAGGGTGTGTGGGCCAGCAGGCAGTGGGGCTTGTCAGCTGCGGAAGACTTGTGCTTCTCAAATGGCCACAGAGGGGATCGGCCCCACCTTCCAATGCCTGAAACAATTGTGTGCTGACACACCTGGGGCAAGCCCCATCCAGCTTCACTACTGAGAGAGCTGACAATATCCTTGCAGGCCAGAGGCCTATAGCACCTGTGAGACCCTGAGCCTGGGAGTCAGCCATACTGGGGGCTTATTCACTTAACAGAAAAACTGCAGCAGGAATGTGCTATTAGACTTTGAAGACAACTGTCCTGGGGCTCCCCAAGCCTGATAGAGTGAGTGAAGGGACCATAGCAGGCACACACAGCTGAGTATTACAACTTGCTAGCCAGGGAGACAGTCTAGATTCCTTGGGCACCTGCAGCAAGAGGAACCCTGCCACAACAGAAGGACACATGTAACCCACACAGGGGACACTCCTGGAATATTTGGAACGGGTGACAAGAGGGAAGCATACTGCTGGGTCTCATATGGCATCTCTCACATAAGGCTACTTCTCCAAGATCAAGAGATGTAGCTGATGTACCTAATATATAGATACAAACACAGAGAAAGAGGCAAAATAATGAGACAAAGGAAATACTTTCCAAATAAGGGAACAGGATAAATCCTCAGAAAAAGATGTAAATGAAACAGAGATAAACAATCTACCTGATAAAAAGTACAAACTAATAGTCATAAGGATGCTCACTGATCTTGAGAGAAGCATGGATAAATTCAGGGAGAACTTCAACAAAGAAGTGGAAAATATAATAAAGAACCAGTAAGAAATGAAGAATAAAATAATGGAAATGAAAAATTCACTAGAGGGAATCAATAGCAGAGTAGATGATACATAAGAATGGATCAGGGGGCCAGCCTGGTGATGCAGCAGTTAAGTGTGCACATTCTGCTTCACTGGCCTGGGGTTCAGTGGTTCAGATCCCGGCTGCAGACATTGCACCGCTCGGCAAGCCATGCTGTGGTAGGCGTCCCACATATAAAGTAGAGGAAGATGGGCATGGATGTTAGCTCAGGGCCAGTCTTCCTCAGCAAAAAGAGGAGGATTGGCAACAGTTAGCTCAGAGCTAATCTTCCTCAAAAAACAAAACAAAAGCAAAATAAAAGAATGGATCAGCAAGCTAGAGGAAAGACTAGGGGAAATCACCCAAGTTGAATAGAAAAAAGAATTAAAAAGAATGAGGACAGTCTAAGGCCCTCTGGGACAACATCAAGCTCACTAACATAATATTATAGTTGTCGCAGAAGGAGAAGAGAAAGACAAAGGGGAAGAGAATCTATTCAAAGAAATAATAGCTGAAAACTTTCCTAACCTAAGGAAGGAAACTGACATCCAGGTACAGGAAGCACAGAGAGCACCAAAGGAGATGAACCCAAAGAAGCCCACACCAAGACACATTATAATTAGAATGTCGAGAATTAAAGAGAGAGAATCTTAAAAGCTGCAAGAGAAAGACAACAAGTTTTGTATAAAAGAAACCCCATAAGACTATCAGTTGACTTTTCAACAGAAACCTTATAGGTTAGAAGGGAGTGGCATGATATACTTAAAGTGCTGAAAGAAAAAAACCTACAGCCAAGAATACTGTACTTGGCAAGGTTATCATTCATAATGGAAGGAGAGATAAAGAGTTTTACAGACAAGCAAAATCTAAAGGAATTTATCACCAAGAAATCAGCCTTGTAAGAAATGCTAAAGGGACTTATTTAAGCAGAAAAGAAAAGACCACAAATAAGAATAAGAAAATTATCAAAAACAATAAAAAAATAAAATCACTGGTAAAGGCAAATATACAGGAAAGGTAGCAAATCAACACTGTATAATGCTAACATGAAGGTCAAAAGTACTAAAATTATCTATTTCCTTGATAAGAGGGTAATGGATACACACACACACAAGAGATTAAATATGATATCAAAAACATAAAATGTGGGAGGAATGGAGTAAAAGATTAGAGCTTTTAACAAGAGGTCAAACTTAAGAGACCATCAACTTAATATAGATTGCTATAAATGTAGGTTATTATGTATGATTGTCATAGTAATCACAAACAAGAAACCTATAATAAATTCTCAAAAAAATAGGAGAAAGGAACCCAAACATAATACTAAAGAGAGCCATGAAACCACAAGGGAGAAGAAAGGAATAGAAGCAAGAGAAGACAGGAATAGGGAACTGCTAAAACACTCAGAAAAAAGTAACAAAATGGCAATAACTACATACTCATCAATAACTACTTTAAATGTCAAAGAACTAAATGCTCCAATCAAAAGACATAATGTGTCTGATTAGATAAAATAATACATGACCCATATATATGTTGCATAAGAGACATACTTCAGACCTAGAGACACAAACAGAAAGTGAAGGGATGGAAAAAGATACTCCATGCAAGCAGCAGTGAAAAGAAAGCTGGAGTAGCAATACATATATCAGGCAAAATGGACTTTAAAACAAAAACCGTAATAAGAGAGAAGAAGGGCACTACATAACGATAAAGAGAACAATCCATCAAGAGGATCTAACACTTGTAAATATCTATGCACCCAACATAGGAGCATTTAAATATATAAAGCAATTATTAACAGACATAAAAGGAGAGATAGACAGTAACACAATAATGGTAGGGGTCTTTAACATTCCACTCACACCAGTGGATAGATCATGTAAACAGAAGATTAATAAGGAAACACTAGCCTTAAATGACACATTAGACCAGATGGACTTAGTAGGTATATACAGAACATTCCATCCAAGAACAGTAAAACACACATTCTTTTCAAATGCACATGGAACATTCTCCAGGATAGTTTACATATTAGGCCATAAAAGAAGTCTCAATAAATTTAAGAAGATTGAAATAATACCAAGCATCTTTGCTGACCACAAGGAAGTCTACAGGATAATAGTAGAAATAAACTACAGGAAAAAAAAATTTGGAAGCCACAAATATGTGCAGATTAAACCAAATGATACTGAGCAACTACTGGGTTAATGAAGAAATCAAAGGAGAAATAAAAAAATACCTAGGGACAAATAAAAATGAAAGTATGACATTCCAAAATTTATGGGATGCAGGAAAAGCAGCTCTAAGAGGGAAGTTTATAGCAATACAGGGCTACCTCAACAAACAAGAAGAATCTCAGATTGATAGTGTAACAGTGCACCTAAAGGAACTGGAAAAAGAAGAACAAACAAAGCCCAAAATCAGTAGAAGGAAGGAAATAATAAAAATCAGAGCAGAAATAAAAGAAATTGAGATTAAAAAAAAATAGAAAAATCAGTGAAACTAAGAGCTGTTTCTTTGAAAAGATAAACAAAATTGGTAAAGCTTTAGCTACACTCACCAAGAAAGAAAGAGAGAAGGCTCAAATGAATAAAATCAGAAACGATGGACACCTCATAAATACAAAAGATAATAGAATACTGTGAAAAGCTATACGCCATCAAATTGGATAATCTAGAAGAAATAGACAAATTCTTACACTCATACAACCTTCTGAAACTGAATCCAGAAGAAATAGAGAATCTGAATAGACCAATCACAAGGAAAGAGATTGAAACAGTGCTCAAAAACCTCCCAAAAAACAAAAGTCCAGGACCAGATGGCTTCTCTGGAGAATTGTACCAGACATTCAAGGAAGATTTAATACTTATCCTTCTCAAACTATTCCAAAAAATTGAAGATGAAATGTTTCTGAACTCATTCTATGGGGCCAACATTACCCTGATATCAAAATCAAACAAGGATGACACAAAGAATGAAAATTAAAGGCCAATATCACTGATGAACATCAATGCAAAAATCCTCAACAAAATACTCACAAATTGAATACAATGATACATTAAAAAGATCATACATCACGATCAAGTGGGATTCATTCCAGGGATGCAGGGATGGTTCAACATCCACAAATCAATCAACATGACACACCACATTAACAAAATGAAGAATAAATATCACACAATCACCTCAATAGATGAAGAGAAAGCATTTGACAAGATACAGCATCCATTTATGGTAAAAACTCTGAATAAAATGAACATACAAGGAAGGTACCTCAACATAATAAAGGCCATATATGATAAACCCACAGCTGATATCATTCTCAATGGAGAAAAACTGAAAGTTATCCCTCTAAGAATAAGAACCAGACAAGGATGCTCACTTTCACCACTCTTAAAGATTTTATTTTTCCTTTTTCTCCCCAAAGCACCCTGATACATAGTTGTATATTTTAGTTGTGGGTCCTTCTAGTTCTAGCATATAGGATGCTGCCTCAGCGTGGCTTGATGAGCGGTGCCATGTCCACACCCAGGATCTGAACCAGTGAAACCCTGGGCCGCCGAAGCGGAGCACACGAACTTAACCACTTGACCACAGGGCCAGCCCCAACTTTCACCCCTCTTAATTAACATATTATTGGAAGTCCTAGCGGGGGCAATCAGGCAAGAAAAAGAAATAAAAGGCATCAAAATTGAAAAGTAAGGAGTGAAACTGTCACTATTGCAGATGATATGATTTTATATATAGAAAACTCTAAAGAATCCACCAAAAAACTTTTATAAATGATAAACGAATACAGTAAAGTTGCAGGATACAAAATCATCATACAACATCAGTTGCATTTCTATACACTAACAATGAAGTAGCAGAAAGAGAAATTAAAAATACAATCCCATTTACAATTGCCACACAAAGAATCAAATACCTAGGAATAAATTTAACCAAAGAGGTGAAATACCTGTACACTGAAAACTGTAAGACATTATTGAGAGACTGGAGAAGACAGAAAAAAATGGAAAGATATTCTGTACCCTAGGATTAACAGAACTAGCATAGTTAAAAAGTCCATACTTCCTAAAGAAATCTACCGATTCAATGCAATCCCTATCAAAGTTCCAACAACATTTTTCACAGAAACAGAACAAAGAATCCTAACGTTTATATGGAACAATAAAAGACCTAAATAACTAAAGGAATCCTCAGAAAAAAGAGCAAAGCTGGAGGTATCACATTCCCTGATTTCAAAATGTACTACAAAGCTATAGTAACCAAAACAACATGGTACTGGCACAAAAAGAGACACACAGATCAAAGGAACAGAATTGAGAGCCCAGAAATAAACCCACACATCTATGGACAACTAATTTTCAACAACGGAGCCAAGAACATACGATGGAGAAAGGAAAATGTCTTCAATAAATGGTGTTGGGAAAACTAGACAGCCCCATGCAAAAGGATGAAAGTGGACCACTATCTTACACCATACACAAAAATTAACTCAAAATGGATTAAAGGCTTGAATGTAAGTCCTGAAACCATAACACTTCTAGAAGAAAGCAAAGGCAATATTTTCTTTGACATCAGTCTTGGCATATTTTCAAATACCATGACTGACTGGGCAAGGGAAACAATAGAAAATAAAAACAAATAGGGCTACATCAAACTAAAAAGCTTCTGCACAGCAAAGGAAACCATCAACAAAATAAAAAGACAACCTAACAATTGGGAGAAGATATTTGCAAAGCATATATCTGACAAGGGGTTAATATCCAAAATGTATAAAAAACACAGGCACCTCAACAACTGAAAATCAAAGAACTCAATTTAAAAATGGGCAAAAGATCTGAACAGACATTTTTCCAAAGAAGATATACAGATGGCCAACAGGCACATGAAAAGATGTTCAACATCATTAATTATTAGGGAAATGCAAATCAAAACTACAATGAGCTATCACCTCACGCTCGTCAGAATGGCTGTGATTAACATGACAAGAAACAACAAGTGTTGGAGAGGATATGGCAAAAAGGGAACTCTCATACTCTGCTGACGGGAATGCAGGCTGGTGCAGCCACTATGGAAAACAGTATGGAGAGTCCTCAAAATGTTAAGAATAGAACTACGATAGGATCCAGCTATTCCACTGCTCGATATTTGTCCAAAGAACGTGAAAACACAAATGCATAAAGATATATGCACCCCCATGTTCACTGGAGTATTATTCACAATAGCCAAGGCTTGGAAATAACCTAAGCGGCCATCAAAGGACAAATGGATAAAGAGGATGCGGTACACATACACAATGGAATGCTATTTAGCCATAAAAAAGGATGAAATCTTGCCATTTGTGACAACATGGGTGGACCTTGAGGGTATTATGCTAAGCGAAATAAGTCAGAGGGAGAAAGTCAAATACCATATGATCTCACTCATAAATAGAAGATAACAACAACAACAACAACAAAAATTTAGATAAAGAGATTAGATTGGTGGTTACCAGAGGGAAAGGGGGGAGGCATGTGGGCAAAAGGGGTGACTGGGCACATGTGTATGGTGATGGATTGTAATTCGTCTTTGGGTGGTAAACATGATGTAATCTACACAGACATCAAAATATAATGATGCACTACTGAAATTTACATAATGTTATAAACCAATGTTACCTCAATAAAAAAAATTAAATGAGCGAAATTTGTCGTTGCAGAAAAAAAAAGAACAATAGAGAACTAATCAAGATGAATATATCGAAGAATTTTATTTAAAAGCCTTAGGAGAATTTAATAATCATGTATTAAAATTCATCAGCATCAATTCAGCAATCAGGAAAATTCCTAAGTCATAGAAGGAAGTACATGTCAAAGTATTGTTGAGTCATGCATCTTAGTCAGAATTAACAGAGACCTGATGATGTCTGTTTCAGTGACTTAACCAAAGCATTAAATTGCTTATTTCTATATTAGCAAAGAGACTAAACAAGTAATTGCATGATTTTTATCATGACCAAAGCTGACTGGACATGAATAGACTCTTGTGAGATAAAGTCAATGTGATAAAATGCAATAAGCTACTGTAAATTGCATAAACTACCTAAATTGACACTAAGAGTTGACACTTCTGGGAATATTTTTTCTGAAACTATTAGAAAAAAGTGCAATTTGAGAAGAGCTTTTGGGTCATCAGTGCTCTATATTTAGAATCCTCAAATAATCATAGATTCCAGCACTTTGTCACCAAGAGAGAAATAAAATCGGGTTACCTTCTCTTTTCACCACTTTTTTTCTTTTTTGTTGAGCACACTAGAAGTTTCTGTGATGAGACAGATCCCATTCTAAAGCTTAAAAATAGATGTTACAATGTTCAGATGGAGTTAAAAATGCATTATGATAAATAGAAATTTAATAGTAATATTATTTACAATGCAACACAATTTTTTTTTCATTTATTTCTTCCTTTATTCATTCATTCCTGTGTTCACGTGTCTGGCATGTTTTGGTGAGTCTTTCCGTGTTTTGTGTCCAGTGCAGTTCTGGCAACTGACACAGACAAGGCCATGTCCTTCCACCACATCCAGGGCAGAGGTAACAGAGAGGAGAGGGTGGGACACGCTCTGGCTGGGACATCATGGCTGGCTTCACTCCTCATGGGTAAGGGACCACCCTGGAGTTCACTTCAGGGACAGGCAGACAAAGGGAACAATATACTTTTTAAAATAGAGCAAACACAATTTACCTTTTCCTGCTGAGTCAGAGTATCACTTTGAACATTCGTGGCTGGGCTGGCAACACAAATTTTTAAAAGAGCAAGCATCGAGCACTTACGCACCAAGCATTGCTCTTTGTACCTCATGTACACATTATCTTACATAATCTTCAGAAATCCTAAAACACCTTTACAAGGTAGATTCTACTATTATCTATAGTTTTCAAAAGAGGAAACTGTGTTTCATCAAATCCAATGTAATAAAAACAGGCTCCTAAAAATACTGCATACCTGTTCTGTGCCAAGTATATTACTATGCTCAGGGGATTTTATGTGACAAAAATGAATGAGATCCCCAACTCACAGCCTCCTGGAGAAGACAGATGGGTAAACAGATGACCTGCGTTTCAATGTGGCATGCTTTGTGAGAGGATAAATAACTAAGTCGGCTTGGAGAGTCAAAAAGGTTATGCAAAAGATGTGACATTTGAGCTGGAGCTTGAAGGATGAGCAGCCCTTTGGAGAAAGGCTGAGGGAACAGGTGAACAGGTGTACACCTGGAACAAGATTCTGATCTCAGAGGAAACTGAGAGTTCAGCATAGCTTAAGTAGGAAGTACAAGTTAGGGAGCAGTGGGAAATATAGCTGGAAAAATAGGTGGGAGGCAGATTGTGAGGTTCTTGTATGAAGCTAAAGAGTTTGAGTGAATTCTGCAGCCACCATACAGCGTTACAGACTTATATGCACTGAGCAACACGACCAACTTGATTTTCAGGAAGATAACTCTGACACCAATCTGTGATGCTTCTTGGAGGCAACAGACTAGAAGCCTGGAGAAACCTGTCTAGGTGCAAAAGAATGAGGGCCATGAATAAGATATTGTTAAGTGGAGAAGCCACATCTATGATGAGTTTCTGAGCAAAGATATTAAATTTTGAAATTTACTTACCTAGAATCAGAATTTGTCACAAGATAACTGTATCTATGGATTGATGCTGGCAATCACCAGACAATATCACTGGAAGATTTTTAGCTAACTAAACAACTACATCAGGACTGCCACCTGGCTCATAGCAATCATGAGATGCATTCTGATTTCAGATATGGTAAAACGGGAAAGAAAAATGTGTGTTTGGAATGGATAAAATGGGAGCATTGTGTTAAAAAATATGGTAATCAGATTCCAGCCACCTCTCCCTACTTCCAGTCCACCTCCCTGGTCCAAGCCAACATCATCTCTTTTCTAAATTATTACAGTAGTCCTCTAATGGGACTCCCTGTTTCTGCTCTTAATATTCCACCCTCACTTCTCCTAAATCTATTCTCAAGAGAGTAGCTAGGCTCAACTCATATCATTTCCTCCATTCAGAGGAGATCAGGTACATTCAGGGTGATATGACCCTATGTACATTGCAGCATTATTCACAATAACCAAGACTTGGAAGCAATCCAAGTGCCTATCAATAGATGAATAGATAAAGAAGATATGGTATATATACACAATGGAGTACTACTCAACTGTAAAAAAGATGAAATCATGCCATTTGTGATAATATGGATGGACCTTAAGGCTATTATGCTAAGTGAAATAAGTCAGACAAAGACAAATACTGTATGATTTCATTCACATGTGGAAGATAAAACAGACAAACACACAGATAAGGAGAATAGATTGGTGGTTACCAGAGGGGAAGAAGGTTGGGGGAGGGCAAAAGGGGTAAAGGGGCACGTTTGTATAGTGACAGATGGAAACTAGACTTTTGGTTGTGAACATGATGCAATCTATACAGAAGCCAAAATATAATGATGTAAACCTGAAATGTACACAATGTCATAAACAAATGTGACCTCAATAAAATAATTTTTAAAAATCCCCAGTGGCTTCTTGTCTCACTCAGTGAAAAAATCCAAATCCTTACAGAGATCACCAGGCCCTGCAGGATAGGGCCCCTTGTTAGAAAATTTTTAAAATTTTATTGAAGCCCACCTTATCAATTATTTCTTTCAAGGATCGTGCCTTTGGTGTTGTATCCAAAAAGTCATCACCAACCCAACATCATCTAGATTTTCTCCTATGCTATCTTCTAGAGTCTTATAGTCTTGCATTTTACATTTAGATCTGTGATCCATTTTGAGTTAATTTTTTTAAAGGCGTAAAGTCTGTGTCTAGATTCACTTCTTTGTATGTGCATGTCCATTTGTTGGAAATGCTGTCTTTTCTCCATCATATTGCCTTTGCTCCTTTGTCAAAGATTAGTTGACTGTATTTTTGTGGGTCTTTTTCTGGCTCCTGTATTCTATTCCATTGATATATTTGTCTGTTCTTTCACCAATACCACACTTTCTTCATTACTGTAACTTTGCAGTAAGTCTTGGAGTCTCTCAATGTCAGTCCTTGAACTCTCCTTCTCCTTCAGTATTTGTGCTGGCTATTCTGGGTCTTTTGCTTCTCTGTATAAACTTTAGAATCATTTTGTTGATATCCATAAAATAACTTGCTGGGATTTTGTTGAGATTGTGTTGAATCTACAGATCAAGTTGGGAGGAGCTGACATCTTGACAATATTGAGTCTTCCTATCCATAAACATAGAATATCTCTCCATCTATTTAGTTCTTATTTGATTTCATTCATCAGAGTTTTGTAGTTTTCTTCATTTAGATCTTGTACTTGTTTTGCTAGATTTATACCTAAGTATTTCATTTTGGCAGGTGCTAATGTAGATAGTAATGTGTTTTCTAATCTCAAATTCCGCTTGTTCGTTGCTGGTATTTAGGAAAGTGATTGATTTTTGTATATTAACCTACACCCTGTCTCCTTGCTATTATTCTTTATTAGTTCCGGAGGTTTTTTTGTTGATTCTTTTGGATTTTCTACATAGATGATAATGTCATCTGTGAACAAAGACAGTTTTATTTCCTCCTTCCCAATCTGTATACCTTTCATTTCCTTCTCTTGTCTTAATGCATTAGCTAGGAATTTTAGTATGATGTTGAGAAGCAATGGTGGGAGGGACATCTTTGTCCTGTTCACAATCTTACAAAGTTTCTAGCTTCTCACTATTAAACATGATGTCAGCTTTATGTTTTTTGTCAATGTTCTTTTTCAAGTTGAGGAAGTTCCTCTCTATTCCTAGATTGCTGAGAGTTTTTATTCTGAATGGTTTTTGGATTTTCTCAGGTGCTTTTTCTGCTTCTATTGATATGACCATGTGATTTTTTTTTCAGCCTGTTGATGGGGTAGATTGTACTAATTGATTTTTGAATGTTGAACCAGGCTTGCATACCTAAGACAAATTCCACTTGATTGTGTTGTATAATTCTTTTTATACATTGTTGGATTCAATTTGGTAATATTTTGTTGAGGATTTTTGCTTTTGTTCATGAAAGATATTAGTCTGTAGTTTTCTTGCCTTGTAATGTCTTTATCTGGTTTGGGTATTAGCGTAATGCTGGCCTCATAAGTTAGAAATTATTTTGTCTCCTTCAATCTTCTGAAAGAGATTGCAGAGAATTAGTATAATTTCTTCCTTAAATGTTTGGTAGAATTCACAGTGAACCATCCATGCCCGGTGCTTTCTGATTTGGAAGTTATTAATTATTGATTCAGTTTCTTTAATAGATATAGGCCTTTTCAGATTGTTGGCCTTTGTTTTTTACTGCTGGATTTCTAACACTTAGAAAAATACCTGGCACACATTTGGTGTCAGTAAACGTTTTTTAATAAATTGATGAGAATCTACTAAATTTAAATTGATACAGCTGATAGATTCTGGGAATAAAAGCTTTATTCATTCAGAAATTTAATTATAGATCATTAAGCCAAAGTGTTATATACAGTGCCCAAAGTATCATCACAATAGACTAAAGTTTCAGACAACCCAGATATTTTTGTTGCCCGCAACTTTATTTCTTCTTCAAACCAAAGAATTACAGTTAATGGAGTCAATATTATCTAAGTGGAAAAAAACATAACAGATAAAATTGTGTTTGGGGCAGCAAACAGGAAGAAACACTGTGAACTGACATTCAAAAAGAGAGGAGGTAAGATCCCACATCTTAGGTCTGGTGTTCCGTTTGTCATTAGTTCACCATCTGAAGGCCCCATGCAGCTGGAAACAAAATCCTGCTGTCCAGTGTGAAGGTGGCTTTTCCTTAAGGGTTTCAACATATCAACAGAGAAATGGAAAGCAAACTAGAGAAAAATTCTTGTGAAAACTAGGGACGTTTAGAATGTTGTAAGCTTTCAGCCGATTGTTATTATCATTGTTACAGTTAGAGAGTTTTGTGTCTTCAGGGTACACTCTTGCACTCTGTATGTAAGAGCAGGGAAACAAATACTGATGACTGAAAGTTCAGCCATCTCTGCCAAGAGCTTGCTGAGTTGCCCCAAGGCTCAGGCTTTCTTGGTCCAGAGCAATTCAGGTTCAGAGGAATTCAGCTCCAGGGGAAGTTCTTAGAGGACTCTCATCTGCTAACCTCCAGTCTGCTGCACACTGAAGGTCTCTTGGATTGATGTGCCCCGCAGAAAGCTTTGTCTACTATTGATGTATCAATCCCACAATTCCCCTCCCTATAAAAGCAGCTTCTTCCTACTCTACCTTTTTTTGAGCTAAGGCAGAATAGTAAGGGATCATCTGACAAGACTCCTATTAGTCTACAGTCTGGACAAGTGACAGAATCAACAATGGATACAATTCCCCTGCATCCCCGGTCTCTCTTGATATGTGCCCAGTACTTTTATCCCACCTCAGGGTACCCTAATTTTTTCCCTGTTAGGCCTCATCCACCAGAATATTCCAGGACTTTTCTTACATCCTCACTACACATCCAAGCTTTTTTGCTTAGAATTCTGTAATGCTTTCCAACTAAATTGATACACTAAACCACAGGAACTGATGGACAAGAATGGCTTAAAGAATTGCCTTTCCCCAGGTAATACAGCTGTCCACATTCCTACGAGTTCCAAATGCAAGAAAGATTGCAATGATGGATAACAGGCTTCTTCTGCTTTCTAATGTCCATCCCATAGCTGACCTCACCAGTCCTTTCTTGCTGACTTCCCATGGGAGGAATAATTGTATTGCATGCTTGGACTGACCAATGAGTGAGGGATCAAGGGCCAGATTGATTGTCATCCTATTAGTTCTGCAGGAACTCTAAGTCTAACATAAAATCTAACATATCACAAAAGTTGAGTGGAGTTCCTTGGTAGAGGATTTTGGATCTGTTTATCACCTCACTACAGAGCATGTGGGCCAGAAATAAGTCCCGTGACAACTGTGCTGTTGTCAGAAGATTAATTTATCTCAGAAGTAACAGAAAAAGGGGATGCTCAGGGAACCTAAAAGTCTATCCAACCTGCATCTGGAGACTTAGTGCACCTTACTTGTACTTTTATTTTGTTTTGTTTTGTTTTTGTTTGATTCGATTTAGCTACGTAGAAGACAGCTTGAATAGAAATTTTCCCAAGGAAGATATACAAATGACCAATAAGCACGTGAAAGGATGCTCAAAATCATTAGTCATCAGGGAAATGCAATTCAAAACCATAATGAGGTACCACTTTACACCCACTAGGACTCCTAAAATGAAAAATAGAGAAAACAACATCCTCTTGGTGAGGATGTTGAGGAATTGGAACCCTCATACATTGCTGGTAGGAATGTAAGATGTTGAAGCTACATTGAAAAATAGTCTGAAAGTTCCTTAAAAGGTTAAATATAGAGTTATCATATGACTCAGCAATTCTACTCACAAATACGTACTTAAAAGAATTGGAAACATGTGTTCACACAAAAAATTTTACACGAATGCTCATAGCACCATTACTCATAATAGCCAAAAAGTGGAAACAACAAAAACGTTTGTCGAAGAAAGTCTATAAATGAAAATATGAGTAAGTTTATTCTGAGCTAAAATGTGAGGAGCATGGCTCAGGGCCTTTCTTCCTGAAGGAAGAAAGGGCACCAAAGATATGGGATGTACAGGGTTGGTTATATACCCCCAAAGAGGATGGTTCGCATATGATTGAAATGTCCCTTTTACAATAGTCACGAGACTGCTCTGTTGGCACAGTGATTGATGGACACACCAGGTAGTAGGTCTGTTGTCTCAGTGGACACAGCAGGGTGGCAGTTCTGTTGTCCCAAGCTGAGTGATCACATGTGAGCATAGCAATCAGTTCCTAGCCTAAGGAAAGGTGCTTATCCTTAAGGAAATGGCAATGTGGGGAAAAGTTGCACCTTTATCTTAAAGGCATTTGTTCTTACCATAGCAAATGTTTAAAGCAGATATACAATGCACGCTCAATGGCCATGTCAAGGCCTTTTGGAAAAACAAAGTCAGGCTGAATTGGGTTTACACCAAATGGCTTCCTCGTATGCTCCAATATATCCTACTGCTTGCCATTTCTATTTGTCATGTTGATCAATGGATGAATGGATAAACAAAACGTGGTATGTGCATACAATGGAATATTATTCAGCTATAAAAAGGGATGAAATACTAATGCATGAATGAGCCTTGTAAACTTATACTAATTGAAAGAAGCCAGACTCAAAAGACTGCATATTGTATGATTCCATTTATATGAAATGTGCAGAATAGGCAAGTCTCTAGAGACAGAAACTAGATCAGTGGTTGCCAGGCGCTGGAGGGAGAGAGGTGTGGGGAGTGACTGCTAATGGGAAAAGAGTTTCTTTCGGGGTAATGAAATTGTTCTAATCTTAGATTATGGTGACAGTTGCAAAATTCTGGGAATACACTAAAAACTGCTGATTTGTACTCTTTAAATGAGCAAATTGTATGGTAGTGCGTTATGTCTCAATAAAGCTGTTAAAAAATTTTTTGAAAGACAGCTTTTATTTAAATAATACATGGCTGAGAATGTTATTTTTTAACTTCAGCAAACCCATCAAAACCTTAAAGAGGAAAAAGCAATGCCATGGTCTCCAGAGCCCGCTTCTAACGTTAAGAACAAATCTCTTAGTACCAGTACGGCAGCAGCACTTAAGAGAAGAAAGTTGCACTGTTGAGAGGAGACCTTGAGCCTCTATGGGCCATCAGCAGACACATCTCACTTTGTCGTTTTAAGGCAAATCTGGAGCCATTGAGCTGTATTTGCACATCCATAACACTTCCCTTATGGTAGTCAGACCTCTGAATTTGCGACTACCTACAATGATCAACTTGTCCTGGTTTACTGAGCACTTTACCAGTTTTGACATTGAAAGTCCCACATTCTGGTAACCCCCTTAGTGCCAGGCAAATTGGGATGATCAACCAACTTAGGACCACCAGACAGAGCAAGTGGCCCAAGGAGAGCAGCTGTCTGTATTTATTCTTGTGCTCAACAGGCCACAGTGAGCAGAAATTATTACAATCTCTTTTGCTAGAGAAAATGGACTCTCATCTTTTTCCCTGGGGTCCTGGGACCCCTGCTATTCTTACCCGCCTTGGAAGAATGACCAGAATTCAGAAACAATCCAAGACAGGGAATCATAATTCAGGTTGAAAAGCACCAGGAAACACATCTCACTGGCAGGATTCTATCTGACTCACATATCAGAGCCACGCTGGAAATTCACAAAAAAATTTGTAGTGTAAATAGAGTGCTTGCCAACAAGCAGAAACCAAATAAATCATAAATCTAAACTGAAGTTAAAACTATCAATAAAAGGTATTCCTTAATGAGTGAGTCTTTCAAGCTGCTATGTGCTTCTCTGGCTAAAACTTTCTCGAAGCTAATCACAGCTCTCAGAAACACCTATTTAATAAAATTTATCAACTGTATCCAAACTAAAACCTGACATATTAGAATGAAGCAAGATAACACTAGAGGTTGTCATTTTATTTATCAAAACTAAACTACTTGTATTCTCCAGGGAAGAAATAACGTCTATTCATAATCAGCTACCCACACTTAAGAAAACATAGTTTCTTTTGCAATGAGAAACATTAATGTTTAGAATTTATGAAACCTCAGGAAAACAAAAAAAACAGCTATCTGAAAATAGGTCTGAAGTATACTTTCCCTGGAATTTTATTCAGACTCCTATGTACTAAACAAGAAACTGTGAAGGAAATGAATAAACAGTAGAAAAGTTTTCTACAAAAGAAAGAGTAAGTGTCAATAGCAATAGCAATGATGTAGGCCTACTCGGACAGTTTCTTAGCTTCTGTGTAATTCATCCAAGTGACGTCTTAGCATCAGTTGAAGCAGACTGTTTTACAAAAATAAACTGATACAAAAACCTTTTCTCTAATATTCATGCGAAGAAAATAAACATTTAAGATGTAATGCCAGACTCTTTCTTTCCACATGATACCCTTGTGGTTTCTTAGCTGTTACACATAAAAAAGGCATTTGACCAAAAATGCCCCAATTTGTTATATAGTTTATAAATTTGTTAAATGGAGGAAAAACATTCCCTCTTTCTTTCTTCCTTCTTTCTTTCTATCCTTCTAACTATCTATCTATCAACTATTTTGACTTTCAATAAGTGTGTGTGTGTGTGTGTGTATGTGTGTGTGTTTCACAACTTGGCAGAGGCCAAAGGCATTTTGTTTCCATGGAAGTCAAACACGTGTTTGTTACTCAATCGATAAATCCCACATGACAATCATAGGATTAGTTGGTTGTTTTTTCCAAGCTGTCACCACATCATGCTTCTCCTCTAGCTTAAAACTGCTCAGCTTCAGTGATGTCCCATTTCCTCAGCAATACACTTCTTTGTCACGAACATAAAGCCAAATTCCTTACTACTTCTAAAATTAAACTGCAATAAAATCCCAGACTTAAATGAATAGTTGCAAACATCATTCATTTGGTAAATGAGAGAAGTAGCAGTTGAGGAAGGCAAACTGGGTGCAGGATGTGCTTCTGTCATCAGCCACAACAATCCTTGAGGCTGGTATGACTATAATCAGGCCCAGAGCCCTCCTTGTCTATTAAGTCAAAATAATAGGACTGTCTCATTTTCTTTCACATTCCTCTATCCAAGCTGTCCTTTAGGACTTTTTCTCCTTCAGATCTGGTCTTAGAGCTCAGATCAACCTATTATCACCCAGATATGGTTTATTTTGACCACAATCCCAGGAAAGGAATGGGACCCTGAAGATAGATGGCCCTGCACGCTCTGTCTCCAAGGACAGATGCCACATTGTATGAATTTAGTATCTACAAGGCTGGTCATTTTCAAAACTAATTTGAAGTGAAATAAATTCCTGTAAGACCCTTTAGCTTTCACTGTTGTGCTTAATTGGATCAATGTTCCATTATTTCAGCTGTGAGTTTTTCCACCCAGGGAGAATAAGTTTCTCTCCTCAGGCAGAGAAAGTATGGGAATACTTCCCTTGGAGGGACGCCTTATACGACTAGAGACAGGAGAGAAGGAACTGCGCATGCCCAGCTTAGTCCCTGTGCTTAATTGTTTAGTTTCTCTTTCCTCCCTCTCCTCAAGAATCTCTCATTCTCTTTCTCCATGAGACAGATTTTCTATGTCAGGATCTGGCCTTGTAACGGAGAGACTTGAAGTTTGGGCTGGGCAGGGTCAATTCAGAGGGGAAGTTATTAGGGAGCCTGATTTTGGCTAATATTTATGCTCCTTTCTCCAAACAGGCCCTTTGAGTAGTAGGCCTAAGTATTTTATTCTCTAACTGTTTGATTCTTTTTTTTTCTTTAAAGATTGGCACCTGAGCTAACATCTGTTGCCAATCTGCTTTTCTTTTTTTCCTTCTTCTTCTCCCCAAAGCTCCCCAGTATATAGTTGGATACTCTAGTCGTAGGTCCTTCTGGTTGTGCTATGCAGGACGCTTCTTCAGCACAGCTTGATGAGCGGTGCTAGGTCCACACCCAGGATCCGAACTGGTGAAACCCTGCACCGCCAAAGGGGAGTGCATGAACCTAATGACTTGCCCATGGGGCTGGCACCTAACTGTCTAATTCTGTTTTTTTTTTTTTTGAGAAAGATTAGCCCTGAGCTAACTGCTGCCAATCCTCTTGTTTTTGCTGAGGAAGACTGGCCCTGAGCTAACATCCATGTCCATCTTCTTCTACTTTGTATGTGGGGCACCTACCACAGCATGGTTTTTGCAAAGCAGTGCCATGTCCGCACCCGGGATCGGAACTGATGAACCCCAGGCCACCAAGAAGCAGAATGTGCAAACTTAACTGCTGTGCCACCAGGCTGGCCCCTAACTGTCTAATTCTTGTGTCCACTTCTCAACTTGTTTTGAACTCAGAGGCTTGACAGGAAGTTATCACTTCTTCTACAGAAACAAAGAACCCCCAAATCCTAGTGGCTAACATAACCAAGATTTATTTCTTGCTCACCTTGCATGTCCACTCAGGCTCTGTTCATCTGCTTTGATTGCACATGCCACAGAGTGGGAGTTCAGGGTTTTTAAAAACAGCCTCAAATTTTAGCGCCTCTGAGCAAGACTTTATTAGAAAATAGAATTAGAAAAAATATTCAGATTTAAACACTGGGATGTAATTATAAAGACTGTGCCAGAGCGATGTTTTCAAACTTAATTCTTTCTATTGGGGAACCATATTTATAAAAAACAACAAAAAGAAATATCATCTACAGCTGAATAGGCCTTTTCACATCCCCCAATTTGCTGAGAATTATTTTTGGGAATACTTAATTCAGAGCTTTTCTTTCAGAGTGTTGGCACTTTCCCTTTTCGGATATGAGTTATACTAGACCGACCTCTATTATTTCTGGATTACATGTCAGCAATGGAAAATGAATTGAGTGCTTTGAGAAGAAAAAAATCATTACCAGAAAGATGAATGGACCAATTGTACTGGGTTACTAAAAACAGGGGCTCTGGAAAGATCATTGGTTTGATTTTTCCAGGAAACATATCTTCTCGGATACTCTTCAGAGTTGTGACAAATTCCTCCAGCAGCAGGTGGGAGGTAGGTCTGTTGATATCACACTTTCTCCTGGCCCCCTGACTTCAAAGAGAGGTCTTTCTTTGCTATGTGATATTCAAATATAAAAACTGCTTTGACCTCTCAGATCTCAGGCATTTGGAAGAGTCAACAGCCAGCCAACTTTACATATTTATTGTTTTTGCCACAGGATAGAGAGAGCTTTTTTCAACAGATCTCGATAGTGCTATGTGCTGATGACACAACAATGATCAAAACTGACATCGTCCCTACCTAATAAAGCTGTCAGTCTTGGGAAAGGAAGGTGGATCTATACGGATAAACAGCCTACAATTCACTGTGAGAAATACCATGATGAAGACACACAGGGTGTTATTGTAATCTCACAGCACAGGAGATCAGAGAAGACTTCCTGAAAAAAGCAACTTGTAATTGTCTAATTGTGATCACGGGCAAAGGCCCTAAGGTTGGAGAGAAAATGATATATTTGAAGGATTGAGAGAAAGTACATGTGCAGGTGAGGGAGAGAGATGTATGTTTTTTAGGGAATAATTGAATAGGAAAGGAATGAGGCATGAGGTTAAAGGGTTAAGGAAATGCAAGATCATGAAAAGCCTGGCAAAATATGTTAGGAAGTGTGGCCTCTATTTCCACGGAAATAGTCATTTACTGGTGGCATGATTGGATTTGTTTCTAGAGCCACCCTGATTGCTATGTTGAAAAATGGATTGAGAGAGACAAAGTCCAGAGATAGGAGATAGAAAGACCAGTGCAGGCGCTATGTAGGCATCTAGGTAAGACATTATGGTCATCTGAGATTATATGTTGGCTTGGAATGCACAAGATGGTCAGATTTTAGAAAACTTGAGAAGGTAGAATTGACAGGACTTGGTGACCGATGTGATATGGATGGTATAGGAAAGGGGAGAATCCAGCATGACATTGAGATTGCTCTACTCTCTGGCTTTATTGTTAGGTTGATAGTGGGGTCATTTATTGAAATAGGAAACCCAAGAGGAAGAACAGACTTGGAGGTAAAGACGTTGAACTCTATTTGGGACACGTTGATTTGAGGAGTATTGTAGACACTGTTGGTGACCCACTCATATCTCCTTGGTCTACCATTCAAGTTGCCTGTGGGTGGCTCCTACATGTGAAGGCAGCTTCTGCATCTCTCCGACTGAAGTTACTCTTTGGCCACTAGAGTGAGCTTTGCTGCAGAGCATATGTAGTCAGACCAGAATTTCCAGGGAGTTAATGTCCCAGGAGTGACCATAAACAGTGAGGGACAGGAATTGATGAATAAAAACCTCAGCTTTCTCATCCCTCTATGCATCAGTTCCAAGGCATCTTCCACCCAGTGTCTCAGAGGGTCCCCGGTGAGACTGAACCCCAGTTACCAACAGTAACAGTCTGCTCATTAACACACTCTCTGTTGGCTTTTCTTCTTTGCTTGTCTCATTTCTCATTCCCTTAGAATGCCTGCTGGGATCACTTCCCTCCAGAATAAACTATTTGTACCCAAACTGGAGTATTGAAGCCTAAGATGCAGGTGTTTGTGAAACAACCAAGTGGAGGTTCCAGAATGGATATGAAGGTCTCGAGCTCAGGAGCAAAGTTTGGGCTGGAAGCATCAACTTGGGAGTCATCAATATATGCTTTCTCATCGAGGTTGTGGATGCAGATGATTTTCGAAAGAGTATGTAGAAGAAAAGAAGAGTCTATGATAATACATATTATTTAGGGAACAGGCAGAGGACGCATTGGTCTCAGATGAGACTGAAAAGGAACAGCCAGAGAGGTGGGAGAAGAAGCGGCAGAGTGTGGGACCACCAAATCAGGGGTGGGTGAAAGTGTCTCAGGACAGATGGGTTCTCAGAGGGCCAGAAGAAAAGAACTGAAACATGGTCACTGGATTTAGCTACAAGGAGGTAACCGGTGACCTTGGGGAACACAGTTTCAATAGAACATGAAGACAAAGTCAGGCGTCAGAAGTTAAGTCATGAATAAGAAGTGAGAAAGTCTGGGCAGAGAACATAGACTATCCTTTCAATAAGTTAAGCTCCGAAGGGAGAGAGAACAATAGTCACTGGAGATAGACGGAGTAGAGGGCTCTTTCTGCATAGCATCTTCAAATTTCTCTCTCACTTCCTTTTCTGCCTCTCTCTTCTACTTTGTGAGCACATCGGGCCCACCCAGATAATCCAGCTTATCTCAGTATCTTAAAGTCAACCGACTGGCAAATTCAATTCCATCTGCAACTTTAATTCCCCCTTGTCATATACCATAATATGTTCACAGGTTCCGGGGACCTGTGGATTCTTTTTTCATTTACAGTTCCATTTTTAATAGTGTGTCATTATTGTGCTATGTCCACTTCTACTAGGACTAACCTCTCCTATTTGTGTGATGTTCTTGTACATAATACATTGTTGCACAATAACATATGTTTGGCAGAAAACAGTAGTCATGATTTTTATTTTTTATTTATAATTTATATAAGAAACACATAACTCAAACTTTCAAGCCAAATAGTAAACATATTATGTGGTAGAAAATAAACATTTATAGGATTTTTTCCCCAGTCTTCCTAAAATTAACAAACAGCAAGTTGAGAATTCTGAGAAAGCAATAAATATGAAACACCAATGGAAGGAGTGGCAGTCTAAAGGCTCTCGGAGCATGCTGTCAATCTTTATAGTGATTCTTGTCCAGACCAAGCCCAGCTCCTGGAGCTCTCTATTGGCACTGTCCCTCTAAAGGTTTAATGAGCCCTATTCCATTCTGATCTGGGAGGGAAGTGAGAGGAAAGGAAGGGAAGCAGAAAAATAGGTGTCATAAATGTGCACGAGGACCCTGGAGCATGAAAAGGGTGGCCTCACCCACCAACCCCACCAGCCACTAGTGCAAGGTGGTCAACTCACACGCAGGCCACAGCCAGGCTCAAGGCTGACCTGTGTGGAAAGGGGTGTTACCTGATGGCAGCTGAAAGGCCCCAGCTGCTCCTAGCCTGAAGAACAGTTTTTAAGCCATGTCTCTAAGTCAAAAAGTCAAATCAAGGCACCTACATCTCAGTGACGGTTAGTTTACCAGATTGATTGGCAGATAAGCAAAGGACATGAGGGAATGGACACCAGCCTGTCAAGGAAGCAGGCAGGTGGCCCAGGAAATGTAATGGGTCACCTCAAGCAGAGTACAAGAATTGAGCACCAACAGGGGTTTAAACACCTTCCTGGAAGCTCCCACCCTTTCATGTTTACATACATGAAAATGACATTAATGACCTAGCATATGCAAACAGCTCATGCTTCCTGAATACACATTATCATCAGACTTGTATAGGTGCATTATATGTATTATCGCATTTAATCTCATCGCCAGTTCGATGAGTTCTTTTAGCACCTACAAATAACAGAGAGGAGAAAGAGGCCAGAGAAGTTCAGTTACTTACTTAAGGTCACACAGCTGATGCATTTCAGAGTTGGGATTCAAATTCAAGACTTCTGACTCCAGGACCCTCCCTTTCAACCTAGAAGTACTTTATACGGCCATCTCTTCAGGAAAGTTTCTTCCTCAGTGGAGGGATGATTGGAACGAGCAGCTTATGTTGCTCTGTCTCAAGTGGCTCTTTCTAGGGTTATTTGGGGTGAAATCTGGGACAAATGTGTGCAATAATTAGGCTATACAAGAATACCAGCAGGGGAAATAAATGATTGAGAGGTAGGTGTTTTGTTCTACCTGCGTCTCCAAGAAAATAGCTAACTTTTGAACGCTGAGGTGAGGTGTGTGGAGAATGTGTCATAGTTCATATGGACAAATAGTTATCTTGTGCGATCACCAGGAACAGCATCTGGTATTTCACACCTCGTTTTCAGGAAGGCCCGTTCCACTTGATTTTCCTCTCTACCTTGGAGAGACGTGAGGTTGCTAAGCTGCTGTGGGGCAAGGAACTGGCGCTGGAATTGCACTTCCAGGTCTGACACTGCCCGAGAATCCCGATCCTTCGGTTTTCTTGAATCATCCTCTTACCAGCACCTACGGGGTGTTGCAACAACCAATTGTAAAAGGGTGTTACTGGGTGTGTCATGACTGTCCACCAGTGTCCGCCACCAGGCTCATTCACATGGGAGCGCAATTACTGTACGTAGCTGCTGTTTCTGTAAAGATGAGCCTGGAATTACTCCTGGTCTTTCTGAAAGATGCACGAGGAGGGTTAGGGCTATCATGGTGAAAGAGAACAAGACAATTATGGCCACAAAATCAAATCACCAGCAAAACCTTGTCAACTCTTGGTATAGAAGCAAAATTTAAATGCTAAAATTATGCACTCCACTTTGGGGTTATGTTCTCGCAAGAGCCCCAGACCTTGGTGTGTGTTCTTTTAACTATTTAAAATTTGATTTTTTTCTTTTGATGTAAAGTTCTATGAATTTTAACACATGCATAATTTCATGCAACCATCACCATGATCAGGGTACAGAACAATTCCATCACCCCCAAAACTCTATCCTGTTATCCCTTTAGAGTCATTCATGCCTCACCCTTGAAAACCACTTATGTGTTCTTCCTCCCTACAGTTCTGTCTTTGAGACTGTCACATGAAAGGAATCTTACAACACATAACCTCTTGAGACTGAATTCTTTTGATTAGACAATGCCTTCATGATTCATCCAAGTTCTTGCATGTATCAATACTTCCTTTCTTTTTATTGCTGAGTAGTATTCTATGGTATTGTTACCATCTACAAACATAGGTTCTTTACCCGCCACACAAGAGAGGCCAAATAAAAGCTGGAACACTACGCTTATGGCAAGGAAAGGGTTTTTAATTTGTGTTATATCAGCAGGGAGATGAGAGTGAGTCCTCAGATTTGTCTTCTTTCATCTCATCTCCCCGAAAAAGGGGGAGGCAGGGGTTTTAAAGGTTTGTGAGGAATGTGGCTGCTAGTAGAGAAGGGCAGGGGGAGTCAGTGGCCTTGCTGGTCGGAGTTTTCCCACTGGCCTGCGTTCAGCCTTGGGACTGTTTTCAGAGAGGAGGAGGAGATAATAAGGAATTCAGGTGGGTGACCTTGGCCGTTTGTCTCCATGGTGGATAGTGGATTCTGGAGCCAGGGAGTCAGGGAGTAAGCAGGAAATGAGTGCTTTGGTTTTAACCCCATATATGTTTAACGTAGGGGACCCCATATCAGGGACAGCATCAGTATGGATGTGTAATCACCGTTAACTTCTTAAAAATTAACTAATTTTTTAAATTGAAGTTTAATTCAATGAATGGCTAATGGTTAATAAAGTTAACCATTTTACCTTAGTTTTGCAAAAAAAAAAAAGAGTCATGATAATTCTCACTCCATAAAAAGGTAACCTTTAATCTGGAAACAGATTTTTGGACATGCCATGTTTGTCTGACTCTCCAGTAGATTATTCCTATATTTGGAGAATTGTTCAGTACAAGCTCCCTCTCCATCTGCTCGCACTCAAGTTATTAACAAATGTTCACCCCTTTCAATTGATTTCAGATTGGCTCCCCAACACTCTGCATTGTCTTTATTCTTTAATTTTTTTTGATAGGTAATACCCGTAAATTGCACAAAACACAAAAAACACAAAACGATATATGTTGATAAACGAGTCTCTTTCACCTTCTGTCTCGGAGCAACTCAATCCTCTCTCCAGAGCCAACGTTTCACAACTTTCTTAGGCATCATTATAGAGCTAATCTATGCATTTACAAATATACACATATATCACTGTATTAAAAAAATACTTGTATAAACATATATAGAATTATACAGATATATATGGACATATAAGATAAATAGATGTGTACAAAAATCGATGTATATACACGCATACTCACATACATTTCCCCCACGCATAAATGGAGGCACCTTCTGCCCAATGTGCTACACTTTATTCTTTTAACTTTCCTTCTCTTGGCGCTCTTTCCAGAAAAGTATATTTCAAGAAGTCTGTTATGTCATTTTACTCTATTGTATGAGTATGTCATAATTTACTTAAGCATCTCGTCAAGCATCTTGAGATGGTCATGTATGTTGTCTTCAAACTTTCTTCTCACAATGAATACCTGCAATGAATATTCCATTTTATTTGAATCATTTCACACACATGGAGCTATCTCTGTAGGATAATTACTTAGAAGTGGACTTTCAGGGTCAAAGGGGATGTGCATTTCTGCTTTTGAAAGGTATTGCCAAATTCCTTCAGGGAAGCTGTATCAATTTACATTCCACTAACAATGGATCACAGTGTTTCTACATTATCTACATGTATTCAGTAACTAATTATTTTAACATAATTTCAAACTAATGAATACTGAATTAGCAATATCAGGAATTTAGCATTAATAGTTTCTTAATCTTTCTGTTTTTATGACGCTAACACTTTTGAAGAGTTTAAGCCAGCTGTTTTGAAGAATGTCCTTCAATTTGGGTCTATCTTGTTTTTAAAACAAAGAACCAACTGCAAATAAAGCAAAAAAACAGGAAAACTTGTCAGGCATAAAAAAGAATAAGCAAAATAAATGTTTAAAATATAGCTGGTAAGAATATTTACCATTTTTGTTTGTTTTTCTGACTACATCCCATTTTTTGAACACTTACTACACATCAGGTTCTGAGTTCGACTCTATCTGGTGATAACAGCTAACATTTACTGAACACTGAATTCATGCTAGGCAAAGTGTGAAATGCTTTATATGCATTATCTCATCTATTCCTCATAATAATCTTTAAAAATATTATAATCCTTTGTCGGTTATACTAGTCTTTAAACCAACCCAGTCATAAAATATGATTTGTAATATTTTTTATGGAGTAAGGGGTCCGTGAGGACAAAAGTGCATTAGGCCTCCGAAAGTCATAATGTGGTCCTCACCATAATCATTCGCACTTAACAGATGAAAATGAGGCTCAATAAACTTTGGAAATAAAACTTGCCTCACAGCTAGGAAATGGCAGAGGTGATTTTTGGATACAGGTCTGTGGGACTCCACCAATGTCCCTTTTACCCATCACGCTATGCACCAAATAACATTATACAACAAGAAGCTCATACTAAGTTGAGAAAACAAGTTAGCCATACATCAACCAGTTAAAAAATACTTTGAGGAAAGAATATAATTAAATGCTTAAATGCAGGGGTAGATCCAGATTATGTGGGACCCAAGGCTTTTACAACTCAGAGGATTTTTTTTTTAAGAAAAAAATACAAAATTACAAATAAAAATTAGGTACACAGGCTTTTGTTTGTTTGTTTGTTTGTTTGTTTGGTGAGGAAGATTGGCCCTGAGCTAACATCTGTTGCCAATCTTCCTTTTTTTTCCTCCCCAAAGTCCCAGTGCATAATTCTATATCCTAGTTGTAAGTCCTACTAGTTCTTCTATGTGGGATGCCACCACAGCATGGCTTAATGAGTGCTGTGTAGGTTGGCAGCCAGGATCTGAACTGGTGAACCCCAGGCTGCTGAGGTGGAGCATGGGAACTTTAACCACTGTGCCACCAGGCCGGCCTCCAAGGCACACAGGCTTGAAGGGGGCTGTCCAAGTAGGGGGCCCTCAAATGTAAGTCTCATTAGCTTCATGGTAAACCACCTTGCCTAAATGTCCTTTGGCCTAAAGACCAGAGAAGAAAGGAATTAGTGTAAGCCAGGTCTATCTGCAAAGGTTTTAAGAAGGAAATGAGACTTGGAAGTCTGGCTTTGATTTGGGCACCCTGAGTGCAAAGCCTGGGGGGCAAGTATGAGCATAATGTGTTCAGGGGAGGGCAGAGAACTCCACTTGACTAAAGCCTGCAGCGATGCTGGTGAGAGGGGAAGCGTGGGGTTTGCTGAGGAAGGTAGTGGCTATCATAAATACCAGCACTGGAAGGCTGCTGGGAGTCTTTGCACCTTCTGGGTCTTCTATTATTCTATAATGAAAGCAACACCAGGATGAGGAATCCGGTGCCGTGGGCAGAACTCTCTGGAGAGGCAGAAAGAGGCAAAAAGATTTAATTAAAGGACTAATCTAAGTGTGTTTTAATGAGCACCTAAAAAATTATGATTAGGAAGGAGAAGGGAGGAGCAAAAAAAGAAAGAGAAAAAAGAGTAAGAATCAAAAAGGATTGACCAGGAAGGTATGAGGAATAGAGGGAAAAAAGAGTCTGATAATTTTTACATCCTGAGCCTTGATAATTGAAGGTATAGTTGTGGGATTGCCAGAGATTTAGGGGTTGGTTAGGTTTGGTTCTAGAGAAGATAAATTCAAAAATAAAAAAAAAAAGGTGCAACAACCAGGCTACGTCCAACACCAGAGGAAGCTGAATCCCTGGGACAGGGAGGCAACCTGGGGCAGAGCTAGATTAGGCTCTGCTGGCATTATTAGCCTTTGCAGGGGGTTCTGCATACCACTCCCCATCTGATCAACCCATTCTTTCTCAATTATGTTAACAGCATTAAGAACCTTGCAGTCAGGTCTCACTCTTCTTGCTGACTAGAAAGCATCTTACCTTTAACATGGTTTTTGTTAAACATTATTATGAGATTAGTTATAATTTAACTCTAAGAGTTTCAGCCTGCTCTGCTGCCTCTCCAGGCGAGTAGTCAAGAGAACTAGTCACAATGGAAATAGAAGGAAGAGAATGGATTTGAGAGGGCATTACAGAGCTATAGAAAATAGAAAGGGATATGGAATCAGAAAGAGTGGGGAGTCTTTCAATGATTAAAAAAATATTTACTGCATACCCATTATGTGTCAGGCTCTGTGCTTGGAACAAAAGCCATTACTATGAAAGAAATGTTGTCCCTTCCCTGAAGGTATCTGAGTTTTCAAGGATGGATATTTGGAAAAGCAACAGGATCAGGCAGAGGATTAAGAACAGCAGATTCTAGAGGATGGGGAGCAGGATGATAAATTTAGTTACAGCCATGTTAAATTTGTCGTTCTGAAAATGTAGAGTGGAAATGTCCAGTACACAATTGTAAACATGGGAATGGAGCTCAGGAGAGAAGTCATAGCGAGAGATGTAAATTTTAGAGTATACCAATCAGCATAAAGTTAATGCCAGAAGCAAACACGGGCAATGAAAGTATCATTTCCGAGGCTAATAGGGCAGTATGAGTGGAGGTTTCGACAGAGCTACAGATGCTTCAAAAATCAAGGAATTATACAAAATTGGTGAAGGAAATGACAAGTTGAAACAAACAGACAGGTAAGTATAGCACAAACAAGTCAGCCAAAGTAGGAGGAAGGTCAACATTAGATCTTACTTTCTGAGATAGAAATTTCCTTCTCAGGAATATTTTACCTATATTCCAAAATGTCGATAAGTAGTTTGTGTTGTTGCTCATTTCTAAATATTAGCACATAAATTATTTAGATGCAATTTGTAAATTATATACATCATGATAGTTAGATAGATAGATAGATAGATTCAACTAGAGGGGAATTTAGTACAGAGAATTGATTCCATGGTGGCTGTGGATTGAGAAGACAACTGGAGACACTGAAGCAATCCAGAAATTAGCAACAGCAGGAAGCCATTACCACTTCTAGGTCTGGAGGGACAATGGAAGGAGGTGGCTTTACTCCTCCTCCAGCTTACTCCTCCAGTAAGCTGGAGCCAACTGAAGTGAATTAGAGCCAAAATGGAGACTGCCCAACAGAAACTGGGAGCCAAGAGTGGCAATCAATAGGAAGCAGGAAACATACCCTTTCCCCTTCAGTCTCCCAATCTAAGGTCAGTACTACCAGTGTCTCCCGTTGGCAGAGCCTACCAGGATGCCAGAGCCCAAGGAAGCCTGGGAATTGTAGTTCCCTTGTACAGGGGGAAGAGTAAGGGAAAAACAGCACAGCGGAGTTGACTATCTCTCCGTTACCAAGCTACAGATCAAAGATTGTAGTCTATATGATAATAATTATTTGCTGTTTGTAGAGACTCACTTTGTGGCCTAGGACATAGTCAAGCTGTAAATATTCCAAGTGTTGCTGAAAAGAATGTATATTCTCTATCTTTTGTATGTGTGTGCAATATTGCACATACGTCCATCAGATTTGGTTCATTAGTTGTGTTATCCAGACAATAAAGATACATCTTTATTCATATGACTATTTTGAAGACACAAAGTCAGTTTTTGAAAGAAGATTGTTAAAAATCTCTCGTTACGATTATAGATTTTTCAAATTCGCATGTTGGCTATAGGGAAAATAGTTTATAAAAAACATGAATGCAAATAGTTGGAAGGCTGGTACAAGTGAGAAATGATGGTAGCTTGGCCTAAGATGGTAAGACTGTGGAGAGAAAGACAAAGAGCGAATTAATGTTGAGTCCTAGGTTTCTGGGCTGGGTAACTGGAAGGATGGTGGAACCATTCACATACATGGACTGCCACTCAATGGTGTCTTTCCTTGAGCAAATTACATCAATTCTCCAGACTCAGTTTTTTAATTTATAGAAATGGGTATAATAATAGATTATACTTCACAGCGTATTTGTGACAGTGAAAAGTCAATGTATGTAGAGTACTTAGCACAACATCTAAATAACTATTCAGTACAAGCTTTTATCATTACCAGTAGGATATGGTTAAAGGAGGGAAAGTTTGGATTTGAGGTGAAAGCTTTTCTATGGAGGATCATAATGTTTGAGTTATTTTTCAATAAAGAGGGTCTGAGTCATCTCAGCAAATACCACGAAAAGATGAAAGAGGATGGAAGTGAGAAAAGATCACTGGAAGGTCAAAGGCAACTTTCAAGAGGTGGCAGAATCAGGGGGAGATTTTCTGAGGATGGAGAGAGTGGGTCGTAGTTTCGGGTGGACAATAGGAGCCATTTCAGAGGAAGATGGAATAACTACCTATATGTACTTTCCAGTTTTTTTTTTTTTGCGGTGTTACAGTGTGTTGTTGTCTGGCTTGATTCTGGGTAAGGAAGTCAGTCATCCCAAAAGGCTACCAAAAAGCAGAGCTCTGGAAAAAATGACTGCAATTAACAGAGCAACATTAACTTGCAGAACAATATTAACTTACCTTGTGTGTGATTTATCATATGATTAGAAAACAGATTCCTCTAGTGACAGGTTATTACGGAGCCTGTATTAAACTTTTGGTGCAACAGGGAAAAATGATTAACTTGACAGAGATTCATGAGCACATATGCTTCCAGCTTTGAGCTCTGTGTGGAATGAAAATTGAAATTATGAATTCCATAGTATGCATTGCCTTGGCAGATTTTAGTGTGAGATTATGCACGACTACATCTCTCCCACAAGTTTGCACAGGCTTAGGAATTTTCTTATTAAGGTTGTTACGCAATCTGCATTTTAGCAAGAGCATGCAAATGCATGGAAAGAATATTCCCAGACATATTAATCTTGATTTATAATTAGGTGTCCCTTGTCTCTAGGTTAGTGCTGAATTACTTTTCCTTTTCTGAATTGTTAAGGAGGAAAGCATTGCTTTAAGCTTATTGTAATTGGAGCCATCTTTCATAAACTAATTTTACATCTATCACAAATAAATTATAAGCGAGATTCAATTATAAAGCCATTAACACACTTCACACAAATAGAAGATGAAAAGAAGTTCTATGTAAAGATAGGAGATTTAAGATACCCTTCTACCTTCTTGCCTTGCTGAAACCCCACTAACGCAACCAGTGAAGGAATATTTTAAGGCTTAAACCCAATAAACAGAGAGAGCTGGAAAAGAGATCATTTTGGAAGCTGGAAAGCAGATGAATACATAGCGATAGAATAAGCAGAGCTGAGAAAACTGAATCCAATCAAGCAGTAGAGAAAACTAAGAACTAATCTGAATTACAGAATATCCAAAGACTTTAAAAACTAATAGCAGCAGGTGTTTGTGGAAGAGAGGGTGAAAGGGGTACAGACTCAATAAGAAGAATTGAAGCCTGTTTTAGAAGGAATTGGATCCCTATACTCATCCCCAGATCTGTGCAGCATCCCGGAACCTGCTGCTTCCTTGACGGGCAAAGAGTGATGGTTTATTTTCAGAATGGAGTAAAATAGATGGTTCTGCACTGGAGAAATAGCACTGCAGCTGAGGGTGAGGGAACAGTACTAACAGTAAGGGATTAAATAAATGCCTCATGTCAGCTTCGGAGACATAACATGCCACACCCGTCTTTCTGTTCTCTGAGTCCAGGACACTGAAAGCTAGACCTTCACCCACCTAGGAGGACGTTGAAAGAGTCTTTTCTGGAAAATATGGCTAATCCATGATGAAAGGCATGACTGGAAAGATACTGACGCCAGAAGTTTCCCCTTTAAACAGCCCACTCTGATGTTCCCACAGTAAAGCTCCCACCAGACCGTCCCATCTCTATATCCGCAGAGCTTCCAGCCAGTGTTTTAGTTCCCCACTCTTAAATATTATCAGATAAAAAGACTACGAGATGTTTGAGGAAAACCTTTAACTTGGAAGGTAGAAAATAAAATAGAGAAAAGAGAGTAACGTTGAAGAAATAAAGATAAAATAAATGTCAAAAACCTCACAAAGTTACCCTAACCATGAGATAACAAGATTCTACCCCAAAATAAACAGACAAACAAATAAATAAATGAAACATCCCAAAAATATAAAGAAGTTCCTGGAAATTAAATGTAATAGCAGAAATGAAAATTTCCAACAGGCAGGTTGGAATATAAAGTTGAGGAATTTTCCCAGCAAAAAGACAAGGAGATGGAAAATAGGAGAAAAAAACCTAAGACAATTAGAAATTTGGTCAAGAAGTATTAGCAACCAAAAAAAGAGAGAGAGAGAGAGAAAATAGAGAGGAAGGTATAGTCAAGGATCTGAGTTTCCAGATTGAAAGATTTAAGGAGGAAAGCATTACTTTAAGCTTATTGTAATTGGAGGCATCTTTCATAAACTAATTTTACATCTATCACATATAAATTATAAGCTAGATTCAATTATAAAGCCATTAACACATTTCACATAAATAGAAGATGAAAAGCAAATTCTACGTAAAGATAGGAGATAGGAGATCAAGTGAAAACAGACTCAGACCAATGCAACACACTGTGAAATTTCAAGCATTGAAGGCAAAGAGAAGATCCTGCAAGATTTTAAATAGGAAAAAAATATCCAAGTCATATACATAGGATCAGCAGTTAGTGAGAATAAAAATATTCTTAGAAACTTAGGCAAAGGAGATTGTTCTGTAGTGTAACAAGTGACCACTAACACTGGTTTTAAACTCATTTAATTGATGGAAGGCAACTCCCCACAACGAACACGCCTTTGCTAGCCAACCAATCAGCATCAGTCCCTCACTTCTGAACTTGAGCCAGTCAGGACGGACTCTCTCCAATAAACACTCAAGGAACTGCCCTCCTACAGATGATGGCAACCTACTGAAGCCTCTGAAAGTCTACAGTCCCTGAATTCCTTGCTTCCCAAAATCCTTAGACATGCTCAGTAGTGTGCTCTGCTGGAAGAGACTGTGCCTGACCACCATCTCTCTCTCTTTCCACAGCAAGCAGTAAATTCAGCTTTGTCCTTTTCTTTTTGGCTATTAAGTGGTGTTCTCATCATCCTTTGACATAAATTGATTTTTAACTTCTAAACAGGAGCGTTGGAACCTACAAAGCAGTGGAGAAAGGTTGTCCAAATTCTAAAGGAAAGTGATTAACCACTTAGAATTACACACCCAACCTAAGCTATCATTTAAATATGAGGATAGAAAAAAGATACTTTCAGATGTGTAAGATTGTAAACAATTTACTTCTCATATACTCTTTCTTGGGAAGTCACAGGAGGAAACCAAGCAAGAGGAAGATGTAAGTTACTTCGAACGGGAGATCCAATATAGGAAAAAAGCAAAAAGACAGCTCCAGGACAATGGTGAAGAGAGTCCCAGGATGGTAGCTAGACCCCAGAGCAAACTAGACCACATTGTAGCTTGTATCAGTTATCTACTGCTGCACGACAAGTCAATCCAAAATGCAACGTCTTAAAATAACCATCAAATAACTCTTTAGCTCACAATTTTGCCAGGCAGTTCTTCTGGCTGAACTTAGCTAGCATGACTCATGCATCTGTGATCAGTTGGCAGTTCAGCTGGGGTAGGTTGGTTCCAGCTGACCTCATATATGTCTGACAGGTGGCTTGGTGGTGGCTGGGGTCATGGGGGTGACTGGGCTATGCTTTTCTCCTCATTCAGCAAGTGCATGGCAGCAGGATCCCAAGAGCCCAAGGCACAAGGACTTTTCAAGTTTCTACTGTGTCATCATTGCTAACATTTAATTGGCCAATGCAAATTACATGGTCAAGCTAAGAATCCAGTGGAGAGTTCACTCAAAGTTACAGAGCAAGGGAGCATGGATACAGGAAAGGGAATTGGCCATATTTGTTAGCATTCTACTACAGAGCTCATCAGAAGCTTCCAGGAGAAAATTCTTTAGCAAGATGAAATTCATGAAAGGTACCTAATGTGTCTGAACATGTTGTGAGAAGGTTTTGGCAACTGTCAAAGAATTAAATGTAGAATACATGATAAATGTAAAGATAACTGAGCAAAGAAAAAAATAGGCAATTATGAACTCTGAAGATAACAGAACATTGTTTAGCAAATAAAAATAACCATAGTTTGCAACAGATTTAGTGGTAATTAGTGTTTACTTAGTCATAAATCAGCCAGTTAACACTGAATATTGAACTAATCAAAATTACAATTTGGCAATATTAAAAGAAAGATGTGGTACAAACAGTGGTTAGAGATAGTGGGCCAGGAAGGGTAAAAGAGAGCTGAGTCATCTTCCACACTCCTTCCTGATGGAAAATTGAGAGATCATATCTAAAACAAGAAAGTCAAGAAGTAACAATGCAAAAGCGTTATCTAGAAAAATGGACACAAATACCAAAATAATCAGATAAAAAGAGTTGGAACTAGTGTCTCTGGGAAACAGAAATAGATAAGGGAGGGGATGAGGGCCTCCTGTTTCACAATAAGTCTTACTGAACAATTGGTCTTCAAAATTATGTGCTTATTAACTTAAATACAAATTTAAAACAAAAGAAAAAGAAGTGATCAGCATCTTTAATCCAGACTAATATGCAATAATCTCTGTCTAACATCAAGTGACAAAAAGGGAGATGCAGAAGTGTTTGTATACTATGCTTTGTGTTTTAAAAATGGAAGGAGTGGCAAATACAGATATCTGCTTGTGCATGCATAGAATAAGGCATCAGTGAGCTCTGATGAGTCTACCTGCAGGAGAAACCCTGATTCCAGCCATCTCTCACTCCTCCGTCGCTCTCATCCTTAGGAGAGCCATCACCTCTTGCCCGCACTAGGTCAGCGGCCTCCTCACTGCTTCACTGGCCTCCCTGTTTCCACCCTGCAGTCTAGTCTCCACACAGCAGCCCAAGCAATCCAGTTAGAAGGAAAATTAAATCAGGGCGCGGCCAGTGGTGTAATGGTTAAGGTCACATGCTCCATCTCAGCGGCCCAGGGTTTGCAGGTTTGGATCCCAGGAGTGGACCTACACACCACTCATCAAGCCATGATTTGGTGGCATCCCACATATAAAACAGGGGAAAATGGGCACAGATGTTAGCTCAGCGACAATCTTCCTCAAGCGAAAAGAGGAAGCTTGGCAACAGATGCTAGCTCAGGGCCAATCCTCCTCGCAAAAAAAAAAAAGAAAAGAAAGAAAAAGAAAGAAAGAAAAATTAAATCACATCACCAACCACCCCCCTCCCCCATTCAAGACCCTCAAGGGTTTTTCAACAGGTCGAACAAAACCAGACTCCTCACCAGGGCTCCACAGCCTCATGTGACCTGGTTCTGACCTCATGCTCATCTTGTTCCAGTTCATTCTTACCTCAGGGTCTTCATAACTCACAGCCCCTGTGTTGAGAATGCTTCTCCTGGATACTGTGAGGCTGGCCCCTCCTCAGATCTCTGCTCAGATGGCATCTTCTCCCAGAGAGCTTTCCTAGCCCGGCTCTCTGCACCCTCCCTCCCCACACCCACCTACCTGTCTTTGTCTGTCACCTCACCCGGATTTATTTTTCTTCATAGCACTTATCACCACTTACCATTTAATTCTCTATATGATATTTACTTGTTTATGAGCTGTCTGCCCCCATGGAAGGTAAAGTCTCTTGAGGAAAGCCGTATTTGTCTGTTTTGTTTATTGCATTTATACCCAAGTGCTTAAAACAGGGCTTGGGGCATAGTCACTATTAATAAATTTCCTTTGAATGAATTAATAAACAAGTAAAAAGTATACACAGAGAAGAAACCCCAACTATTTATAGCAGTTGCTTTGGGGAAGGGAACTGTGAATGTGGTGTCAGGGTGACAGTAAGAGGGACTTCCTTCTCGCTTCCCCAGGTCCCACGGCCTTCAGATTCACGCAGCGCCCGGAGTCCAGGCAGCCAGCTCCACAGCCCCGCACGCCCAGGCTGTGCGCTAGGGTGGACGAGGGAAACGTGGCAACATCTATTTAGATTTGCTTTTCTCCTGAAAGAAAGAAGGCCTTATGAACACTGAATTCGTGGATTTTGAGTACCCATATATAATTTATAAATTATATTCTGGATTGAATGTTCAACATTTTTTTTTTACTGACCAGGGTCTGAAATCAAAAAAGTTTGGTCTGTAAGTTTGGGCACAAACTGACAGCCTCTAGGTCCTATAAACAGCAGACATGTCGGATTTGTATCATGCTGTTTTGAAATTGTTTGACTCAACGTTAAAATCCAGAGATTTCACATAAAATTCCAGACATCTGGGGGGTTTTTTGAGGCCCGAGAGTTGCTGGCAATGCTGGGCCTGTGATTCATTAGAGATGCGTGCGCACAGCCCTGGTCAGAAGGTGCGATGCCGTGCACCATCCTGTGCACTGATCCGGGTTTCCGGAGGGCTTCCTGCGGGTTCTCAGATTCAGCTCGCCTCACTCCCTGCAGGCATTTCAGTTGGTGACCATTTTCTGACTCTATTTCCCAACGTCAGCCAAATCATTTGTAACTGATAGCAGTGAGAGTGCTGAAATGTGCTAATAATCATCTTAACAACAACAGAAGATGAAATCAGAGCTATCTCTATCTTTTTAAAAATTTTTTTTGGTGAAGAAGATTGTCCCTGAGCTAACATCTGTTCCAATCTTCCTCTATTTAGTAAATGGGTCGCTGCCATAGCCTGGCTTGATGAGTGGTGTAGATTTGCACCCAGAATCTGAACATGCAAACCCCCCTCACCCCAGGATCTGAAGATGGGAACACCCTCCCCGCCGGCCGCAGCACCCAATATCCCTATCTTAAAGACACACTTACGCCTTCAATCCCATTGAGTGAGGGTAGCAGGGGACCGAGTAGGTGTTGGCACAACCATGATTAACTGGAGAGTCAAGTGTGTCCCCGTGAATCACAGTCCCTGGGGTGTGTCCAGGTTGAGAGCAGGCTGAGAACCACTGATCTGCAGTCCACAATTTTGTACACTTGTTTGTCACATATGTATCTACGGCCCCATAGAAACTCCTTCTAAGGACTGCTTTGTGTACAGTACTTCTGAGTTCCTGAGAATATCAAGTATTGAGAATGTTTGACAAAGACTTGTTGGTTAAGTGATTAACATAAAAAAGTATGGACAGGGACCAGCCAGTGGCGGAGTGGTTAAGTTCTCGGGCTCCGCTTTGGTGGCCCAGGGTTTTATCAGTTCGGATCCTGAGTGCAGACATGACACCGCTCATCAGGCCATGCTGAGGCGCGCATCCCACATCCACAACTAGAAGGACCCACAACTAAAACACACAACTATGTACTGAGGGGCTTTGGGGAGAAGGAAAAGTGAAAAAAAAATTAAAATATTTTTTAAAGAGCATGGATACTGCTGGTACTTATAACTTATATCACTATGCATAGTTAAGTATATAGAGATAGTAAAAGAAGTGCACACACTCGCACATGCATGCATGCATGCACACACACACAGATGTATGTTCAATATATCTTTATAATATATACCTTGATAAATATCAGAGATGCTATTTATTAAGCACTACCTGTGGGCTGGCCACTGAGCTAAGTCCTTACCATCACTTTCTCATTTAATCCTCACAATAATTATATATGGGCAGTTTTGTCTTTTAATATTATAAATGAGAAAATAAACCTTAGAAAAGTGAAATAAGTAGTCCACAACTACATCACTATTAAATGGCAGATCCAGGATTCAAACCCAGGTCTTCCCAAAGCCATTGGGTTTTACTAAACAATGCCAGAAAACAAAAACTCTGGGTGAGAAGATGTCAAAATTACTCCAATAAAATGTTCCCATCCAGTAACTCAGTTGTTACTGAAAATAAACTATAAAATCAGCATATTCTGCAAAAGCAGAAGTTAAAGATATCTTTAGCCAGATTAATAGAGGGGGAAAAACAAAGGGCATTCAGAGCAGAACTCAGGGCAGGTTTAAGTCCATGGCCAAGAGAAGTTAAAACAGTCACATTTTAAAAACTTGATCAGAAGTTAGACATAACCTTGAAAAATAGTAGACAATTGGAAATCACTTGTTACAAAAACGGGAAGTTGCTTCTTGGCCACAGCTTCTATTTATTGTAGATAAAAAGCAGAGACTAAATGATTTTATTTTTAAATACGAGATCAAAACTCCAGTTTCATTCATCCAACAGGAAGATTTCTGATACGACCAAGGCACTGTTGGGTGAAAGAGACAAAGACAGTTTGAAGGCTCAGGCTGCACCCCAAGGAGTTTATCATCCACTAGTGGATCTGCGGAGTCTCCCCATGGCTGGGAGGAAAGCTAGCTCAAGTGAGGCCCAACCGGGAGGGTCCTGCCAGCCAGGCAGAGAATTTTGGACTGATGGATTCAGATGGGGACCCTTGGGGGAGCAGAGGGTTAAGAGGCTACTTTATACCCAGGTTACATACACGACCACATTCTGTGTGCACCATGGAGAAAAAGAATGTGGTAACCAGAGTCCTTCATGAGATAAGATAAAAGGCTTACATAAATTAATCAGAATTGTTCTGAACATGATAAGATAAGGGGTTTAGACGACAGAGGGTGAGGCAACTGCTGAGTAAGAAGAGATGTATGTATTTCTCCAGCAGAAAAGGGTTATGCAGTTCAAGGCAGCTTGTTCAATGGAAAGGTAAATATGTTACTCAGATGGAAAGTTGAGTGTCTGGAGTGCGTGTGATGTGTATGTATATGTGTTATAAGTGAAAAAAATCAAAGAAGAATCCCTAAGCTGGCTGGCAGAGCATTCAGGAGGTGATATGAGCAATGTTTTTAGTTTACTTTTTAAATTTTTCTATCTTTTCCTAATTGAACAAATAATACATAAATATATTTTCCTCGCAAAAATTATAAAAGTTACAGATCAAAAGAAAGGTCCCTTTGGCCACCTCTCAATTGTCCCCTGTCAAATCCCAACACCTCCTTAACTCATATTTTTCTAAAATTTGAAATGCAAGCACATGTGACATTTGAGCATGATGCAAAAAAAGAAAAAGCTTTCAGTAATAATAACACTAACTTCCTTTGATTAAGCAGGTCCTGTGCTGAACTGTTGACATATAAATTATTAGCTCATTCAGCAAATGTTTTGTGAATAATTACTAAGTGCCAAGGACTAGGAGCACAACAGTGACCTCAAAGAGTTCAGAACCACCTCCAAGGTTGGCATCATTTTCTACCATAAACTGATAAGGAAAGCAAGACAAAGATTAAGCAACTCCCCAAGGTTACTGTGACATAAGTGGTAGTGCTGGGATTCAAATTCTTGTCTGTAGGTCTTCAAAGGTTGACTCACCTTCTTCCATTACTCCCCAATTGTTTTCAAATCAATTATTTTAAAAGCAGAAGACTTCTTAAATGTGTTTAATGAAAATAAGATAAAATTATCACATCGTAGCTCAATGCAGAAAAAGATAAAAGTGAAAGCACTTTGGTTCATTCAGTGGCTAACCCATAAAAGTAAATTTGTTTCCATCAAGAGGAGTGGATAGAATTGCTTAGGGATTGATACCTCAAAGGCCCAAGTCTCCTGTTGTCAAAAAGTTTTAGAGACAATTACCAAACATAAACATTGATAGAGATGATCACGGCTGGTGATGAATCAAACCTGAAAGTGCCTGGGTATCACAGATTCCTGTCGCTCTCCCACTACTTGTGACCCTCCACTGCTAACCCTAAACTCACCGGGCCTCTGAGATATGGAGTTACTAAAAGCTCCCCCTTGGTGACTGATGGGATCAGCTAGGTTTGAGAAGCAATTCCAGCACAACTCTGTTCGGTTTAGTGATCCTTCTTTACCAACTGATCTTCCACCCATTGTCCCCATCTGGAAATATTTGACCAGACTTGTACAACAGGGTCCCTTTGTGGAATGTGCAGCATTTGTGGATAACCACCCCGAAATGCCTTGCTTTCCCTTCTCTGCTTTGATTTTTCATTTCTACCTACCCTTAGGTTATGAGCGATATAATCCTTTCTGGAATGGTGTCAGTCCGATTATTCCTAGCCCCAGTCTAATCTTTGCTTCCTAGTTACCGCTTTAATTTCTCACTTGTTTATGAAATTTTAAACCCTCTTCCACATAATACCAAGACTATTTGATTCAGTACTTAGGCTTCTCTATCTTATGGCTTAGACCTGGCAAAATCTCATGTCCCCCTCCCTCTGCCCTCCCAGTCCCCCTAGATCACTCCTGACTTCATGGATTGGACCCAGGACACAACACTTATTGCAACAATCAGTTCTATAATATCCCCAATGAGCAACCATCCAACGTCTGCTTATTTCTAGTCATGGAAAGCTCTCTTCATGAAAGAACTTGTACGTGGTTGGAGAGTAATAACAGCTTAAAAAAAGATTCCTCCAGATCTTTACCTAAAATCAGCTATCCTATACTTTCTGCCTATTGGTTCTTCCCTCTAGAATAGTGATTCTCAGTGTGTTCAGACCAGCAGCATCAGCATCACCTGGGAAGTTGTTATGAATGCAATTTCTCAGCCCCCACTACAGACCCACTGAACACAAAGTCTGGGGATGGGGCTCAGCGATTTGTATTTTAAGAAGCCCTCAGGTGATTCTGATGTACTCAGTTTTGAGAACCTCTGTGTTAGAAAGCAAGACTCGTCCTGGACCAATTTTCCTGAACATGTTTAGCTTGGTCTGGAGTTTGTAATCATATTGATACTACAACTGGTTGGTCCAACTTTTGAAAGAGGCACCTGTGGAAGAAGTCTCTGGTGAGGTGGAACCTGAGGATCTCTGCAAGTCCACACTCATTGGGCTAGGAAGAGTTTTTTTTCCCAGTGAGGAAGATGAAATCTTGTACATGGGTCATGTACCAACTGTGGACCTAGACAGTGAAGCATTCAGTAAAAGGGCCTTCTTGACCAGCTGCGTATTGATGCAGAATTTCTCCCTCAGACTCACCCAGGGTCCTGACCTCTTAGTAATGCTCTCTTCTTGCTCCCCCAGCAAGAGTCTGACTTTCCACTTGGGAGTGTCCTTTGCTTAATGCTCACCTTGCCAATCAAATGGACCTCATCACCTACTCTCTGACCACTGTCTTACTAAGGACCTCAGCCTGAACTGACCCCATCCAAACCTTACCAGTAATCTCAGTTGGTTTTAACCCTTGTAGAGTCAACCTCAAACATGTTCCATCACTGCTCTGGTCCTACCTGATTGGGTTCTTAATCTGACTGAACAGGACCGTTTCTCAAAGAGAATAGACTTTTAGGAATTGACTGAAAACAATTAATTGGTGGCAACCTTTAAGATGGTTTGAACTTAGGAGAATCTAAAGTGGGGGTATATTGACTAAATTGTCAAACTGATTTATTGAGAACAAATGGCGTGCAAAGCACTGGACCAGATGTTATAGAGATTCAGAGAGTGGGAGGTATTGTTCATCTTCATCCACTCAATTTGGGAAATAGAACATAAGAAATTAACAGCACAAATCATACATAATACCCTAATACGGCAAAACGAGAATGTTACAAGAGAGCACAGGACTGATTATCAGATGGATGGTAGGGATAAGAACGTCCACACAAGTTCTAGAAGGACCTTATCACTGTAGGCTTTTTGATTCAGAAATCATCATGGAGGAGAAAAATACTTTTATCTGTATTTTAAAGTGTAGGTAGTAGTAAGGGCTGAATTGCATACCCCCAAAATTTAGATGTTGAAGTCCTAAAGCCAGTACCTCAGAATGTGATTATATTTGGAGATAGGGTCTCTGAAGAGATAATTAATTTCAAATGAAGTCAGTAGGGTGGGCCCTAATCTAATACAACTGGTGTCTCCATAAGAAGAGCAAATTAGGACACAGACGCACAGACAGAAGACCATGAGAGGACACAGGGAGAAGATAGCCATCTACAGGCTAAAGAGAAGCCTCAAAAGAAACCGATCCTGCTGACATCCTGCTCTTGGGCTTCCAACCTCCAGACTGTAAGCACATAAATTTCTGTCGTTTAAGCCATCTAGTCACGGTGCTTCATTATAGCAGCTCTAGCAAATTAACATAGGCAGTATCTGGTAGCATTTGCACTTTGAATGCAGGAGAATTAAGTGATTTTATAAGAGAAGAATGAGAGAAAGGGAGCAATAGAAGAGACTGAATAGAAACAAGAAGATGAATTTCACAAAATGGTGGAGATAAAAATAAATGAATATGAAAAAGTGGACAGTGATTGCCAAGATGAACCTTTGTTGAGGAAAGAGTAACATGATTACTTACTCCAGCAGAGATACCCTTGTTTTGAGTCAATGGCGGAGAAAACATCATGAACTCAATGACACAGAGGCCGAGAAGAAGTGAGAGGAATGGACTTCCATGGAAATCCGTGGAGGTAAATCCCAAAGGAAATGAGAAGCACCATGGAGGGTGCTTAAACTATTGAAGACAGCAGAACATGGGAAGGAGAAGTACAGTGAGTCCTGAGATTAAAGGGAGTAAAGCATTAAGAATCTAAAGAAGTAAAAGGAGTTCAAAGGAAGGTTCAAGGAGCTAAAAATAAACCATACACATATGGGCCAAGTGTTATGTAAACCAAAAACAGGTCATTGAGATAGCATTAGATCACTGGAGGTTAGAGTCGCAGTTTATGGGGATCAGACAAGACAGAAATAGGGTATAATTTGAAAACAAGAAATAAAGTAATATGAGACGAAAGACTAAGTTTGGGCATCTACTTTTTAATCCTTTCCTGGATCCTCTGAGCCAATAATTTCCCCATTTTGCACCAAGTTTGAAACCAACCAAAATAATAAAATGACTGCAAATAGAGGGAAGAGGAATGATACGTTCCTTCTTGGCTATGTTGAATAGATTAGATATAATTTACCCAGGATGTAGCTTATGGAGAAGTCCTTCACCATATGGCCTCTTTTGCGGAAACCACAAAGCCCGTGGCTCCTCCTCAGAGGTAGCCATGTTCCACACCATGTGACCTCTCTTACCCTTCTCTAATCCCTCAATACTCAGTTTTTCCACCTCAGTCGACTGGAACTAGGAAGAAGCATGTAACCCCAAAGCAACCAATTTTTAGATGGGTTTGTGGCCTATGTGGTGGTTTGGCGTAGAACCTCTGTTCAAACAGGGTACTGTCCGGTCAAGAAGACACTATCTCCTAGAAATTTGACATGGAACTGACAAATTGTGAATAAATTGAAGCTTTGAGTTAGCAGAAAAGATTAGAAAGCAGTTATGAACAAGCAGAAGTCACGGTAAGCCGAAATCAAAAAATATTTCTAGGAGAGTAGAAATAGGAATGGTGCAATGCAGATGGAAGGATGCTGAGTCACTGCAATTACAGGATCCCAGAACTCGCCCCAGCAACAAGATGACTCAGATGAGTGTCTCTTCCCTGGATGCCTCTAGTTCCTGAATGACTGCCCATGCCCATGAGGCCTGACTCTAGCTTTTCCAGAATTCCTAGGAGGTTCTTAAAGTCCTTACTTCCACGAATATCCTCACAATGCCCCTACTTCCGTCCCCTAAATGAACCCTCGTTCTTTGTGGTGAGAGGATATTGACAAACATCTCAATAATAACATTGGCTAACATTTATTTAATATGCATTATGTGACAAGTGCTGGGCTGTTCACTTTACCTGTCCTAGCTTATTTAATTTTCTCAATAATCCATGAAGCATTATTATTATTCTCACCAATTTATGGATGAAGAAACCTAACTTAAGAGAGGTTACTTCACTTGCTCAAGGTCACACAGTGATTCTGTGGCAGAGCTGGTTCTGAATCCAGATCTGCACAAATTCAGAGGCCAAACATATAATTATATTTAACTCCTGTCAAGTTACTCTCATTTTGGGACTGGATAGTGGAAGTCAACTACTTCAAGTCACAAAATTTGAAAAGTAGTGATTAGCACTAATAGGGAAAAAAAGATTCATCACAAGTAATTCGCGCTATAAAATAAAATAATCATGCCTCTTGCTGAAACTGCATAAAAGAGAAGTTCTGAAAAGTTCCCCCAAAGGAAGAAATGGTGATGGAAATGGAAAATTAATTACTAATTTTACATGCATAATATGAGCTAGCTGTATTGTTTTATTTTAATAGAATGTTTAAGGAAAACATGTTTTTTTCCAGTTTAATTGTGACCTTGATTTTCCTCACAAAGTCTTAAGCTCTTTAACAATGAATTCTCTACAAGGAGGATTTAGAAATCAAACTTGGATATAGATGACAGGCTACTTTGCATTAAAAAAAGGAAATGAAACTGTAGTGTTTAAAAAACTTACATGGAAGAAAAAGAGGCTGTGGAGTATAAAGTGCAAGATTCTAACTCTTTCAACTATGCTGAAGTAATAACTAAGGTTTATTTCTCAAAAATTGGGAAATTTAGCAGAGGTATAGGGAGGATACATCTATTGGAAAATGAATAACAATGTCAAATATGTGTTAGCTCCATGCAGGCATGGATATTTCGTTTCCTTCACTGATGGAGTCTCAGAAGCTAGATCAACTTCCAGCGTATAGCAGGTGCTCAGTGAAAATCTGTTAAATAAAGTGAATAAATGACCCAAATTCAAGACGCTAATATTATTCTCTGAATTCGGTCCCTAAATGATACATGAATTTGAGCAAGTCATTTAGCGTCTTTGAGTGCAAGTTTTATTTATTTTTGTGAGAATTTATTTTTTTTTTTTTAAAGATTTTATTTTTTCCTTTTTCTCCCCAAAGCCCCCCAGTACATAGTTGTGTATTCTTCGTTGTGGGTTCCTCTAGTTGTGGCATGTGGGACGCTGCCTCAGCGTGGTCTGACGAGCAGTGCCATGTCCGCGCCAGGATTCGAACCGATGAAACACTGAGCCGCCTGCAGCGGAGCGCGCGAACTTAACCACTCGGCCACGGGGCCAGCCCCGAGAATTTATTTATTTTTTTAAAGATATTGCAAGAAGATGGGATTTGTCCTACCAAATATCAAAATAAACAGCATGGTACTGGCTAAGCAATAGGTGATAAGTCAATAGAACAGACTACAAAATTTAGAAACAGATTCTTGTGTGTGTCTGTATGTGTGTATCTCAATTTCATATATATATGTGTCTGTGTGTATATATTTAGCATTCCACAAAGGTAGCATACAAGTCAGCATAGAAATAGAATGAATTGGTTTGGGATAACAGGTTATTGTTTAAGAGAAAGAATAATATTATTCTCTCTTACACCACATTCTAAGCTAAATTCCAGATAGATCAAGGACTTGAATATCTTTTAATAAAAAAGAAAATTATAAAATTACTAGGAACAGCGGCCAACCCCATGGCCGAGTGGTTAAGTTCTTGCACTCTGCTTGGGCAGCCCAGGGTTTCACTGGTTCGGATCCTGGGTGCGGACACGGCACCACTCATCAAGCCATGCTGAGGTGGCGTCCCACATGCCACAACTAGAAGGACTCACAACTAAAAATACACAACTATGTACCCGGGGGCTTTGGGGAGAAAAAGGAAAAACAAAGACTTTAAAAAAAGAAACAAAACTACTAGGAACAAAATTCACAGAAATATTTTTACAACCTCAGGGTGGTAAAATCATTTCTTTGAGGGACGCTAAACCATAACTATAAAGAAAACAGATTAAAATGTGAACAATTAGAATTGTTTTACATTTAAAAGTTGGGAGGTGAATGCAATATAGGAAATCATAATTACAACATAAAAAAGAACGAATCATTAGCCATGATATAGACAGGGTACTACAAATCAGTAAGAATTGTAAACAAGGGGCCGGCCTGGTGGTGCGGCAGTTAAGTGCTCACGTTCTGCTTCTCGGTGGCCTAGGGTTCGCTGGTTCAGATCCCGGGTGCAGACATGGCACCCCTTGGAACGCCATGCTGTGGTAGGCATCCCACATATAAAAAGTAGAGGAAGATGGGCACGGATGTTAGCTCAGGGCCAGGCTTCCTCAGCAAAAAAGAGGAGGACTGGCAGTAGTTAGCTCAGGGCTAATCGTCCTCAAAAAAAAAAAAAAGAATTGTAAACAACATATAATACATAAGAGAACAGGAAAGGAGAACAAGCAAGGAAATTCAGAGAAGAAATTATATAAAGGGCTAATACACATAGGAAAACCTACTAATGGTAAATAAACAAATGGCCAATAAATATGAAAATTCACTAATCATTAGTACAAGTCAATATAACCTTTTGGAGGCCTTCTTGGCAATATCTCTAATAGAATTGACCTAACTAAAACTGAAGGTGTAGAGGAGAGACTACCGGTTTTGAAGTTAGAACTGGGTTTGACACTTGCCTCTGCTATTTACCAGCTGTGTGACCTTGAGCAAGTTGTTTAACCTATCTGAGCCACAGAGACTACATTGAAAAGAAGAGGGCAATAGTGCCTCCCAGGCTTGAGGAAGGATTGAGGAAACACATGTGCAGATTAGACTGAGGAATGATTCAAGGCAGGAAAGTCCAGCTCCTCTCTCTGGATGTCACAAATTGGTTAAAGCATTTATGTATATTTCAGAGAAAGCTCTTAAGGAAATCAGCAAAGCAGTGTTACAATGAGTGATGAAAACAGAGCAGAAAGAGCAAACTATAAATAAAGATTTGGCAGCATCAAGACAATGAAAAGAAAAAGAAAAAGTCAAACCAGAGTGAGAGAAACACCAAATGCAAAACTGTAAAGAAACAGATTAAAATGTGAACAATTATGCATTCCAGAGCACATGGGAAAACAAAAAGTGTTATGGAATTAGGAGAAAAAATTAGACACATGAAGATGGTACTACACACTGAGGTTAATGATGTTACTTTAAGATATTTCTGAAATTATGAAAGTAAAATCACATTACCAAAACTTTAGGGAAGTAGAAGATAGGAAAAATACTCCCCAAGTATAACACAATGACTAGCGTTTTAGTTTATTCCCCTGCAGTAATTTTCATAAGCATACTGTTTTATTGAGATATATTTCACTTATCATAAAATTCACTCCTTTAAAGTGTATGATTCAGTCATTTCAGTATATTTACAAAGATGTCCAACCATCACCACTCTCTAAGCCTAAAATATTTTCATCCCTCCTCACCCCCCAAAATCTCATTAGCAGTTACTTTCTATTCCCCATCGCTCCAGATCTTGGCTCTACTTTCCATCTCTATGTATTTGTCATAGGCATATTTTCAACCAATTGAATTGTGGGAACCTTCCTTGTTTCACTTAATACTCTATCCGAAACAAAGTTTCCATCCATGGATAAATAGTTTTCAAATTTTTGCATACAGAAACCATTTCTAAAATGTTTGCAGAAGGTAAAAATTAAAAGAAAGCAAAGAAACAGAGAAAGAAAAACAAATAAAGGATAATTCTAGGATACCAATTAAAGGATGAAGATGTAAACCATTTATTAGCAAGCTGGCAACATAGTTTAAGAAGTGAATATTAACTTGATCAGATTATTGAAGACAGAGACATTTTCTTGGGTCTGATGGTTTCACTATTGCGTTATCTCTAAAAAAAGTTTTTAATCAAAAAACTTGTACATGTGCAAATTTACAGAAAAAGGAATGGTGCTGAAGAGCTTACTGCAAAAGGTAAGAATGCTTTGCCCCTCCATCCCAGCCCTGCTCCATCCCTCTGCTTTCCACCCAAAGCCTAGGCCCACACTTGAGAAACAACCAAGTTTAACTTTCTACCAACTGCAGTCTTTAAGTTCTTCTGGATGGTTACTTCCCTACAGCTCAATAATACAGTCATAATGCCACTTCTTTATTTATCAGACAGACTTTATCTGTGGACTTCCTTCCCACTCTGATCGACGAGAGCTTAATTCACTTACAGCCTCCCCTCTCAGTATGAATGTCTATTTTTAATTCCTCTATTGTAATTTTATGTAATGCACTTACTTTGGTTCCTCTTTGTAACTTTCTTAATATATGTACTTCTGTTTCCTATTCCATCAACCATAACCTGTATTTCTCAACTCCCCATTTTATTTGGGCCCCCTCCCCTTTCACTTCCAAAATTCTCTCACTGCTATTTTCTGTAAGATTTCAACAAAAATGTTCAAATGACTAGCACAATGGGATAAGAAGTTTTAACAATGACAATTTAAAAACTTGTGAAATAGTTCATGCACACAGACCATAAGAGAGAATAAAAGAGGAACACACAGACATCCACTATCAGCTTTATCAAATCATAACATTGTAACATAATTGCTTCCCTTTTTCAAAAACAAAAGCATTGCCAATCCATTGAGGGCCCCTATACTAGTAACTGACTCTGTTTCTCCTCCATCCAAGTGTTTATCATTATATCAAAACCTTGCTCATTAACTCAGTGTTTATCATTCTAACACATCATTTTATATTTTTGTCACATACTTTGGCATCCATATATATTATATATATATGCATATAGATTACATATTAACAATGACATTTTCAAAAGTAAAATGAAAGCTTCTGGGAATTGGGAAGCACTATTACTCTAAACTCTCCGATTTTGGGGCAAACCTTATTGCAAAGCAAGCAAAAAGTTCCAGGAACATGACTCACAAGGCACAAAGTATACCATAAAAGGGTAAAAAATAATAGGTTGGTGGCTAAAGAGGAATTATGGGATACATCAAAGGAGAGAAACAAGAAGGTGATTTTCAGTTTTGCACCAAGACAGATTTAAGATTGGGCCATCCGTACAAGGAAATAAAGGGCTGAAATTGAAGGGGACATTCGCTCACAGAGTCTCCTCACTGCCCTCCCAGAGTGGGTAAAGAGGGTATAGCAGGAACAGGAGGCAGGCTGATCCTTACAGGGCTGAACAGTACAGGTCAAACTTCAGAGAAATGAAATTCAAGGGACCGAGATTTGTGCACTGACCCCATTTTCAGCGTATGCAGAAGAAATCGCCATTTATAGCTAGAATGTATAACAGTAGAAGCGTAGCACCTAGCACTGAAACACTTGAGCGTGTGCCAGAGAAGCAGAAGCCAGAGTCACAAAAGAAAGTACAAAGTGAAAAGAATGGGAGACAAAGGAAAGCTCCACTGCATGAAGAGAGAAATGTAAGGACGTTCATTTTTTTTTTTTAATTACTAAATAGACTTTAAATCGTTACAAGGGATTTTTTTAAAGTCACCCATAATTCCCATATGACTATACGGTAATGTTTTGTTTCCTTATATTCCTTTCCAATTTTATCCAGACCCCTCTACACACATAAATGCATACACACACACACACAATATGGATACAATATTTGCCTAGTTTTTTTTTTTAGGAAGATGAGCTCTGAGCTAACTGCTGGCAATCCTCCTCTTTTTTGCTGAGGAAGCCTGGCCCTGAGCTAACATCTGTGCCCATCTTCCTCTACTTTATATGTGGGACGTCTACCACAGCATGGCTTGCCAAGTGGTGCCATGCCCGCACCCGGGATCCAAACCGGCGAACCCCGGGCCACCGAGAAGCGGAACGTGTGCACTTAACTGCTGCACCACTGGGCTGGCCCCATTTGCCTAATTTTAATGATAGTATACATACAATTCAATATGCCACTTTTAAAATTGAACATTTACATTGACACAATTTCTGTTATTAGACTTACCATCCTCAATGTCTGCATGTAGGACCCATTGTTTCCAGTTGCTTACTATTGTAAATATGCTCCTCTAATCACAGTGGGGATTCTTAGCATAAATAGGGGAAGGGATGCTAAGGAAAATTAGAAAATAAACATTTTTTAAAATAAAAAAGGTAAGTGGGGGAGATTTAGAAGTTTCCATTTGGTAACCAGTTGATTCAGCAGAATTGGGTCTCTGTTTCTTATCCATTAATTATGTATGTTTTAGCAGGTATGAAGCTCTGCTCAGGGAGATTTAAAAACAGTGTTTTTTTTTTTAAGATTTTATTTTTTCCTTTTTCTCCCCAAAGCCCCCTGGTACATAGTTGTATATTTTTAGTTGTGGGTCCTTCTGGCTGTGGCATGTGGGACGCTGCCTCAGCATGGCTTGATGAGCGGTGCCCTGTCTGCGCCCAGGATGTGAACCAGAAAAACCCTGGGCTGCCGAATTGGAGCATGCGAACCCAACCACTCCGCCACGGGCCGGTCTCTTAATTTTTTAATTTGAAGACATGTACAAATGTAGAAAAAACCATAGGTGATAACAAAAATACACATGTACTCAGAATTAATGTTTAACATATATATATATTTTTTAATAAAATAATATTCCTGAAAGGTTGAAGTCTCCTTTGGACCCTTCTACAGTCACGTGGGTAGCCTCTTAAAGACTCCAGGAACAACAGGGCAACTTAGTCCCAAAGTAGTTCATGTAAGTGGTGAGAAAGCAATGAGGGATGGACGTGATCTATGCAGAAAGACTTGATTCTTTAATGGGTTGCTGTTTCTAGCATAATTGCAACATACTCTATGTTTGTATAATGCATTGTAGTTTGCAAAGTGCTTTTGCGGCCTATATAATAGAGGGATGTGAGGGAAGCTTCAACCAAGGCTGCCCCACGCCCCAAGAGGGGGTATGGGATGATAAAGTAGCAGCAACTGGGGAGGGCACTTACTGGGACTGCCCAAAAAGTAGAGTCTTTGGTCCAGTTAAGGAATCTTTATCAGATTACACTACTTCAAGCTCTCTTCCTCTTAAAACATGAGCAGGATAAATCTCTTCTCCTTGGATCATTATGATTCAGAGACACCTCAAGGAGAGAAAGCTTTAGGCAAGCTGAAGCTGAGAGCTCCAGCAGGTATACCATGAACAGAAAATATTCCTGAAGGGTATCAGGAAATCAGTGCAGGGCATAGAGCATCTCCTTGCAATAAAGACAGCAGCACTTTCCAAAGTGCAAACCTATTTGGAAGTTGCAGAATTGCATGGGGCTTTGAAAGTTAGACCAGGGGCTGCACACTAAGACCACAATACTGGGCCTCTTCAGGTGTTTTTTTAAAGGAATCCTGGGGCATGTGCTGGGTTACAAGCTGCACGATGCTGGCAAACTATACGGAAAACATGGTGAAGACAATACAGAGCAGAAAATAAAGATGGAAGTCTTAGAAAGGAAGAGAGGAAGGTTTTTTTGGCATTAATGTCAAAAGATTAATGCATACTGACCCCAGTTTCAGCTTATTTAGAAGAACTCACCATTTATATCTATAATATAGAAGCATAGCTTCCAGCATATTTAAACACTTGAACATACACCAGAGAAGCAAAAGCAAGAGTCACAAAAGAAAGCACAATATTTCTAATATATATATGTACATACACGTATATACATATACATACAGGCATGTATTTATGCACACACATACACATATTTGTAAAATATAAATTTACATATAAATTGAAAAGATCATTAAGAAAATACAAAAGAATTAGGACAGACCAGAAATGTTAATAAACTCCATAATTTATTTCATTTTCACAAAATAACTGCTGGTTAGAACCACATGGAGATCCTAATTAGCATCAGACTACCCCTTGTGTGACGCCTTCTCTTACTCCCATTAGAGTTGACCATTCCTCCTTTATGACCCCAGAGTACTTTTCATTTTGAGTCTCTTTTAGCATCAGTCACAATCACGATGTGTTGCACTGTGTGTTTCCTTTGTCCATCTCTCCTAGGCTTTGAAGTCCTTAGGAGAAGGACCATGTTCTACTCATCTTCATATGTCTGCCTCTAATGCAGTATTTGGCCAATATGTATGCTCAGCATGTCCTTGTTGAAACCAAGCCACTGTCTGTCACAGAGAGATCAGTTGTTCTGTTTGAAGCAACTTCTTCCTGCCTTCCAGTCCAGGTCTCCCAGCTTTGTTCTCTCCTTAATGCAGAAAATTAACATCTACCATGTTGTCTTCATAGGGGCTGTCTTTCCTTTCTTCCACAAGCAGTAGAGGCCAAGACTTTTCCACAGAGGCTAAGGCACTGATTCTTCCTATGTGCTGTTAAAGAAAAAATGAAGACTATTAGAACCTAGGATAGATTGCTGAGTGGAAAAGCAGGGAACCTGACCCAGACAGAGGCATAGGACTAGGAGTCCCTCATGGATGAGATTTAGGAGAGGAGAAAGGGGCTAGATCTTTTAAAGTCAAAACACTTAGGGGCCAGCCGGTGGCGCAGTGGTTAAGTGCGCACGTTCCACTTTGGCGGCCTGGGGTTAGCCAGTTCGGATCCTGGGTGCAGACGTGGCACCGCTTGGCAAAAGCCATGATGTGGTAGGTGTCCCACGTATAAAGTAGAGGAAGATGGGCATGGATGTTAGCTCAGGGCCAGCCTTCCTCAGCAAAAAGAGGAGGACTGGCAGCAGTTAGCTCAGGGCTAATCTTCCTCAAAACAAAAACAAAACACTTAAACTGTTTCTGTCCCATATTAGCAAAATAAAAGATCTGAACAATGTTGGTTGGCTGTAGATATCTGTGTTTGTTGTTGCATAATTATGAAACTGATTGAGATGGTCTTCTTCAGAACTATGGCATGCACTTGGGCTGTTTGGAGATAATAACATGATGTGCCTGATTGGGTGTCAGCAGACTGCCTGGTTTCAGAAGACTTGGTGGGCTGGTCAGAGTCTAGCAGTGCACACAATTATCCTGGGGTTGGAGGGTAGGCTTCCCATTTCTACGTCTGTGAAGAAGATCAAACCCCAGCCCTTGTCATGTAAGCTGTGGGTGACTCTTCGATAGTCTTCCCTCTATGAGTTAAGGGAGAGAAACAAACATTCATTCAATGCCTACCAAATGGCAGGAACTTTGCTGCATTTAGAAACTTTACAAATGACATTCAGTGGGTATCACCACTTTATGAGGACACCACACAGCTGCTAAGTGGTAACCCCAGGGTTCAAAGCCAGGTCTAGTCTGGCTTTAAAACTTTGGTTAAGAGCCCCTGACGCTCTTCAACAACCTCAATAGGCCACAGAGGCTCTCCTATTGCCAGTGAATGATGTGGGCAGTTGGCTGTGACGCAGGGGCCAAATATTTATACCAAACAGGACTTTTTCTAGGTCTCATGTTACTTTGCTAAATGAAAGATTAGAAATTTGGAGAGTCAAGAGAACTGAGCAGCAGCATAAAACACTCTCTAGGCTGCAGGAAAGAAAAAGTGAAAACAGTAAAAGGTTGCGAGTATTGAGGGTGTAAAAAAACTAACTCACCATGTCTAATGTTTTATTGGTTTTGGCAGCGGAAAAAGCAGTATGCAAAACACATGATAAAGAAAATGCCTTTTATGATAGAATTCACTGAAATTCAAATGAGGTAATGCACCTGAAAGTGCTTCAAAAGCATGAAGTGTTATACAACCGTGAGGGAATGTTTGTACGAGAAAGCTTTTACGTGAGAAACTTGAGACATTAGTATTTTTGCCTCTCCTTTAAGAACTGGAGCAGTTTCGAGAGTTGTTCCTTGCAGAAGAAACAGTTCACGTTTGTTTTCTCCATTTGGCAGGATCAAAGGTAGAGAATGAAATTAGCCTTCAGAAAAAACTCTCTGGGTCTATATGAGGCTCCATAATCACACCCTAAAGAGTGGCCAAGAATGTTGGGCAGCACTTTTTAAAGTTATTTTTAGAAAAATACATAGTGAGCAGGATAAAGCTGTGTAATCTAAATTAAACATTAATGGCATGCCTAGGGACTTTACACTAGTGAAATATTTTTACTTAAAACACCAATTTTTATTCTATCCCTTGTAAATATTCCATCTGCTTCCATTTCAGTGCTTTCTGCCTTGTCACACCCTCCTCTACCATCTCTCATTCTTCTCTCCAGCCTGACATCTCTTATTGTACTTAGGAGAAATGCTATTTGACTATTCATTTCTCCTAGAGCTGTTTCTGATTCTTGGAGGTGTCTAATCCAATACTTTCTCTGCGAGTGTGAGTACATATTGTGCCTTCTTCTTTTCATTCTTCCCTTCTCTTTGTTCCCTCAGCCCTATCCCTACCACCTTAGAACTTCGAATTCCCACTACAATTTCAAATATAGACTATTGTGCTGTTCTTCCTATGTGAGAGCTTAAATGGCCTCTAATTACACTGTTTTCCCCCTCCCTCCTCTCCTTTGCAATTTAGAAGCAGCATAGCAGTACAGTTTGCTTGACTCTTCTCTCTGATTTGTCAAGTCATTTTGATGGATTTCTATCTTATGTGAGTCTTGCCTAAATAATGGCCTAGCACCCCATTGTTTAAAAGAACTGCTTCACAGGCAAAGCAAAAGGGCCACAGAGCTGTAGTCACAATGAGCTATGCTATTCAAACAGTGCCAAGTTGCTATTCAACTCTTGGTTGAAAAATAAATTTCAGTTTTATTTGTCTAAAAGATCCCCTTATATTTTGCAAGACTGCAAGCTCTTATTTCAATCTGAATATGTTCACAAATGATAATTAATGTAATCACAGGGGTTAACCTTTTCCATTGGTCCGGAGTGGTATTCTTCAAATGAAGTGGGGTCTGTGCCATTCTCCTGGACAGTGCAAGTTTGAGAATGACCTGAGAAGCTGGGTGGAGAAAAGAAAATGTATGTGGCAGGACAGTATTTTGAACACTAACTGATGTTTTCTTCTTTTCCCATCTTTTCCCATGTTCTTTCCTGTTATCTCTATCCCTCCCCTCACTTACTCTTCAGGCTACTAATTATCTTGCCTTTATTGCCTTAAGAAAAGAATGAAAGAAAACACAGAGTTGATTCTGGACTTTTTCCATTTCAAAATAAACTTTGAAACCATAAGCAGGGAAGAGTTTAAGAGAAGAGTCCGTTCAAGGCAAAAGGTGAAGCTTTTGAAATCTCAAAGCCAATACCTTGAAGGGACTAAAGGCTTAGAGAGTGTACAGGCATATCTTGTGTATTGTGCATTGCAGATATTAGGTATTTTCAAATTGAAATTTGAGCTGTTGATTGCTCATGTTCACAACTGAGTTTGAACAAGGTGACATTGTGCCTTCCTGTTTCAGCTCTCATATTGTAAATGTGTCCTTTTTGTGGTCTATTTAATGCTATATTTTTTGCATTTCTACCCTTTTTGTTGTTGACTTTGCTACTTTAAAATGTCCTGCATGTAGGGGCTGGCCCCGTGGCCGAGTGGTTAAGTTCGCGCGCTCCGCTGCAGGCGGCCCAGTGTTTCGTTGGTTCGAATCCTGGGCGCGGACATGGCACTGCTCATCAAACCACGCTGAGGCAGTGTCCCACATGCCACAACTAGAAGGACCCACAACGAAGAATATACAACTATGTACTAGGGGACTTTGGGGAGAAAAAGGAAAAATAAAATCTTTAAAAAAAAAGTCCTGCATGCATAGTGCTAAAGTGCTGTCTAGTGTTTCTAAGCACAAGAAGGCTGTCATACACCTTTTGACGAAAAAAGTGTTAGATAAGCTTCATTCAGGCATGAGCTATAGTGCTGTTGGCTGTGATTTCAATGTTAATGAATCATCAATATATATTAAATAAAGTGTCTTTAAACAGAAACACACGTAAACCAAGGTTATGAGTTCAGTTCACAAGAATGTTGGGACCAGAGGCTGACAGGAACCTAATCCTGTATTTCCGGTAGGAGCATTGATTCAGTATTTGCTAATTCAGTGTTCACAGTAACTTTATAGATTATAACTATTGCAAACAATAAGAATCAACTATATTTTAGAGTACAAAACATAAAGTCAAGTTTCCCTATCTTACTTTATAGTTCTTAGTGTCAGCTTATATAAGTTTTTCTTAAATATGATAGCTGTGCTAGCATAGCCCATATTCTTGAGTCAAAAAAAATTTTTATGGGGTGCAAACATGACTCTTAAAAGCAATTTTAGAGGAGATGGACTTAAAAGAAAGTCATTATTGGTTCAAGTGGTGCAAATATCTTGCTGATTTCATTGCCTTTGAACCACTTATGAAATCGATAATGTGGCAGTAGCTATCAAGTTTGCAGTTCTTTAGGAGTGTTTATATTTTTTATTAGTGTTAAAGAAGAAATTTATAGTAATCTTCAGTAGGGAATTATGAGTGCGTACCCTTGTATCAATGCATGGAATTCAACCTTATTTGCCATTAATAAAAAATGCAGTTTTTATGTTCATTACAATGAAAATCAAAGGTTGCTTAGCAAGTTTTTCTCATAAGCCCAAGCATTACTACCATTTATGTTATAGTGAGGAATGGGTATAATTCCTTGTGATTTGTTAAAGTGTAGATATTTCCAGGAGGGACAATACACTAAACCTTATCGGTTTCTTATCATTGCTTTATATCCTTTTGGACTGTTGTACTTTATAAACAGACAAAGAAATTTTGGCCAATTAGACCTCAGTGCGAATGAGTTTACCAGATGTTTTCCTGACCACAGGTCTGCCAGAAGGCTTTGGTGGAGAGAAATGGGAATGTGGGTGTGGAAAGGAGAGTTCAGCAAGAGAAGGTGAGCTAATCTGCATAAATGACCTCTTATGGGTTGAACTGTGTCCTTCTCAAAAAGATATGTTGGAGTCCTAACCCCCAGTACCTCAGAATGTGACTTTATTTGGAGATGGGGTTTTTACAGAGGTAATCAAGTTAAAATGAGATCATTAGGAGGGGCATTAATTCAATATGATTGGTGTCCTTATGAAAAGGGAAAATTTGGATTCAGACACACACACACACACACACACACACACACACACACGGAGACCGCCTGTGAAGATGAAGGCAGACATCAGGATGATGCTTCTGCAAGCCAAGGAACACCGAAGATTGCAAGCAAACCCTAGAAACCACGTGAGAGGCCTAGAATGGATCCTTCCCTCATAGCTCTCAGAAGGAAGCAATCCTGCCAACACCTTGCTCTCAGACTTCTAGCCTCCAGAACTGTGAGAAAATAAATTTCTGTTGTTTAAGCCACACAGTTTCTAGTACTTCATTGCAGCATTGCCAGGAAACTGGTTAAAGAATAAAACTAGCCCCCTTGTAGCTTTTAGTTCTGCTCCATTTCAATAAAATCAGAAAAAGATTTACTTAGAAGCTAGACATGATGATGAACTGCATCCTACCCAAGGTCATGAAACTACAGTCTCAACCTTTCATGGAGTGCAAAAGTCTGATCTGGAAACCTATCTCAAAGGATGGGTCACTCCTAGGCCATTAGGCCACTGACACTGTCCTGGACTCCTGCATGCAATGAGCATGACTGCTTTCGTGTCGTTGGAAGGTCAAATTAATGCAAGAGAGAGTTTCTTGGGGAGAGCAGCAGGGGTCTTCATTGTTATTTAACATTAACAGTGCTAAATGTGTTTTGTCACCTACTCTGGGTGCTCATTACATCTTTCTTTCTTTTGTGCAGGCAAATCTACTTGGAACTATTTTGGATTCAGCGTGGGCATGATTCTTTGTTCACTCTGCTCCATTCCTCACGGTTTCCCTATTGATGGGAGATTACTAATGAATGAAGATAAGAACTAAATGAAAGTGGCTTTTAAAAAAATTAAATGACTCTGTCTCCACTGTATTATATATTTTCAACAAATTTGTTAGTTATTTTATATCTCTGCTAGACATTTTGGGATGTGAGCCTTGCAATACCTACATGAGTTCTTCTGCAATGATGACAATTACAATCTGCCAGGTATTGTCACCTGAGTGTGTGATATGGGGTCCAGTCAGAAATCAGAGCCCAAGGCAGGTAGTTCAGTTGAGGGAATTTAATACCAGGAACTAGTTACAAAAGTGTGGAAGGGCCAGAAAGCCAAACTGGGGAAGGAGGGGCACCCTAGAGAGGAGCAAGAGCAAGAAGCCTCTATCTTCTATCCCTAGGGTTGGACAGACCAACAGAGGAGCTGGGTTAACAGAGCCCTGGAGCCACTGTCCCTGGCTGGACCAAGAATGAGAATCATACAGGAGAAGCAGCCACCGTGGCAGAAGCTCCTTGAATCAGAGATGGGGAGAAATATCTTAATATCTTGGCTTCTCCTCTTCTTCTGCCAGTGTTGCTACTTTATCTTTTTATCTTTCATTGTCCTAAATCCTTTTGGGCATAGGCAAGTGAGTGTAGGAAATGGAGTTGGCAGGAATCAGCTTCCTTCCATACAGAGTAAAAGAAGGGCAAGGAATGAATGGATTTGAGACCAAGTAGACAAATGACCAGCACATTAAGGCTAGTGCAGTATTTGCATTGGGTTTGGGTAGCAAAAGGTCAAAGCAGATCAGAGAAGCCAAAACCAGAGACTGGGTAAAGCCAGTGAGGTATGATGGAAATTGCATATAGAATACAGGGTCATAAAAAGGAGTTGAGTCAATTTAGGGGACTAGCACATACACATCATAAGTTATAAGGAGAGAAGCATAAAACAGTCTCCTGGAGATTGGGGAAACAGAGAGTTATAGAATTTCACAATAATTAGGACATACCAAGGGGCTAGAACATCAACACACACAGGGGAGTAACAAGGGGTCAAATACGCTTAGAGAGGTGCAATTCATTATCTAGATGTAAGAATTCATTCCAAATAACCAGGGTGAAATGGCATTAGAATCCAAAAAATACTTTTTTTGAAAAAACTAAGAGTTTTTGCCAATATCATTGCTATTTTACATTTTTGGTTATCTGAATTTAATATCTGCTTGGTAACTATACTTTGGAATCTCTGATATTAGCTTGCCTACTTGTCATTGCTCTTTATCATGAGAGTAGGTTATAAAGAAAAGTTGCGACTATGTATTTGAGTTTCCTGTTGTTTTCAAACTCTTTAAGTAGGATGTTTCTGTTAGGTACTCAGAGCACCTAAAGTACCTAAGGTACTTAGGTACTTATCTGCAATGAAGGCAAGGATAATGAAGAATAAACAAAAAAGGAATCATCCAATCAATGAACAGAATAAAAGCTTATACATCAAGAGTAATGTAACTTTCAAGTTAGTCTTACACTTTCTGTCCTTACAATATTTGTTTATCTTTCATGGAAGTGACTCCTTTGGGACTTCAGAAAAGCCTCTCTTATTTATTTGATGTAGCATCATATGAGAAAAAGATAAACAGATACTTTAAAGTGATCATACTACTCTCTGGAAAAATAACCTCTATGCATCCATATATGCTTATCTGGATAACTGAACTGAAAATTATTCCTTATCTGTAATTAATTAGATTGAAAGTTCTTAAAATATATTTTTTTTTTTTGGTGAGGAAGATTTGCCCTAACATCTGTCGCCAATCTTCCTCTTTTTTTTTTTGCTTGAGCAGGATTCACCCTGAGCTAACATCTGTGCCAATCCTCCTCTTTTTTACATGTGGGTCACAACCTCAGCACAGCTGACAAGTGGTAGGTCCACATCCTGGATCTGAACCCATGCACCTGGGCTGCCAAAGTGAAGGGTGCCAAACTTAACCACCATGCCAGGGGGCCAGCCCTGAAAAATAATTTTTTATTAATCAAGCTCTTTTTGGTGGAATACAAATTAATATCTGTAGGAGATGGCTGGTTCACTCATTACATAGGCATCTTGCAATAATTAATGTTTGGAAGAAAGCAATGTATTTTGCATACTCTTATTCATCATAAAAATGTGTGTTTTGGAAAGAAATAAAAGAAGCACGTAGAATTACAGAAATACAAGTTTATATAATCACACACACACACAAATGAGGCACAAAGCCCATACTGATATAATGAGGCTGTTGTAGCTGGAATTATCTGGGTAATTAATAAAATTCATTCACCTAGAAATGTGAGCATCAAATGTGTGCAGGCACAAGGCTAGGCTCTGAGAACATAAGGACACACATAATTCCTAGCTTCAGGAAGTTTGTAAGCTAGAGAGAAAGCCTAAGGGCTACTACAGGGGCTATGAGAGATGACATCAGGCAGGGACCACAGGTGGCACAAAGATAGGAGATGTTCCCAGGCAAGGAGTCATCACCAAGTTTTCAACTTCCGGGTTCGAAGATCTGAGCCTCTGCATCTTGGATAGCCCAGTCCCAAGCCTTGGCCTCCTGCCCATGGCAAGCTCCAGCCTGGTCTCCCACCTTGAGCTAACATCACACTGCTGTACACACAGCCACGGCTGCTGCTGCTTACCTCTCACTCCCAGTTCTCAAGGGCACCCTTTACAAACCAGAATTCCAGCCCAACCCCCTCTGCCCCCCTCCACACGCTTCACTTCCCACATCAAACAGATCATCTAGTCCTGCGGATTACATTTCTCAGAAACACCTCTGAAGATTCACCTCCTCTGCACCCCCATTGCCTCTGCTACAGAGCAGCTGCTCGCCTTGTCTTAATTTGTTTTATCACAACGGTCTCCTATCAGGTTCCTCCAACTCCTGTTTGACCTGCTTTACAACATCTTTCCATTGGCAAAAGAGCTATCTTTCCAAAACAGGGTTATTCTCTTTCCCAGAACCTCTGATGCATCCCCATTGCCCACACACAGTGGTTCTCAGACTTGGATGTGCTCCAGACTCACGTAGGGAACTTTTTTTTAAAACAGATTCCTCTCGAACCAAAATTTCCAGAAGTGGAGCCTGGGAAATCTCTATTTTTAGCACGTTCTCCAGATGGCTCTTTACTGTCAGCCTGGTTCTAGTTGGGGGACCAGGGTTTTAGAACTGCAAGATGAAGTCCAAACTTAGCACACGAAGACACTCACACTGACTCTTCTCTTGTACACACCCCATACCACAGCCATAGTGGTAAGCCACTTTGGAAACTCCCACAGTTCTTTTAAGGCTGTGTGTCACTGCACATGTTATTCTTTGCAGAATTGCCTTTCACATCCTTCTTCACCTTGGAAAGCACTCCCTAAGCTTTCTCTGAAGGCTTCCTTATTCTCTCAGCTGAATGAGCTATGAGTCTTCCTCTGCTTCTAAAGTCCTGTGCAAATCCCTTCTCATGCTGTACTGTAGTTTTCACTTGACTGTTTCCCTTACTGCACTTTGACTTCTTCAAGGGGTAGGGCTGTGGATTACTCATCTTTTTAATCTTAGTGTCCAGCCTTGTTTCTGATTCATAACTGGCACATAACATAAATAAATGAACGAATAGACAAACGAATGAGCAGAATTCTAGTTACACAATGATAAAAATTGGCCGGGTATAGGCCATTCTCTTTATGAACTGAATAATTATAAGCTTTCCAATAGAAGTATTAAGTAAAGCTAGCACAAGCTCATCATCGTTTGAGATGAAATGGAAACCAAAATAAACACATGCTACTGCAAAGATATAATGATTGCTTTCTCAGTGCAGGATTGAGGGAATCATTAAACATTTAGATTAATGTAACGTTTGGCAGATATCCAACGTTTTTATTTTTCATTTGCTTTTGTGTTCATTTATGGGCTGACAATATAAACACACACATGCAATGCATCTTTTTTTTCTTGGCAAAGTCAATATTTTTCAGTGTATTTCTATTTTTTCCGCTTTTATGGTATTCTCTTCTTTAGTTTTGTTAATTTTTATTTTTTTTAATGAACATATCATGAACCCCCAACTACCAAGCAAGAAATTAATAGTTGTGTCAGTTTATAATTCAGTGTAAATATAAATGGGATTTTTAATGGATTTTGTGTTTGATTGCCTTACATTCATTACCTCTTCTTGAGTAATAAACACTTATTTTTCCCTTTGTGATCACTCCTTCTTCACTTTCTGTCCATGTGGTTCTTTTAGGGGGACTAATGGAAGGTGGCATGTGACCTAGGCTTGGCCAACTGGAGTCACAGCGAAGTGCTCAGGGAGGACACCTGATCCAAGCCAGCCAATGAGACTGAGACCACTGAGAAAGATGGAATCTCTGCACCGGGGTTGATAAACTGTTAGAACATAAGCCATTTTTGCCACTGTGTGAGTAAAGCTGCCTGAGAATGAAGCCTACACAGTGGCAAGCAAAGCCTAAAGAGGAGGAGAGGCAGATTCTGATATTTTTGAGCCTTTGCATGCAGCAATGCCTGAACCCAATTAGGAATTTACACTGGGGCTTAACCCTTGGAATTTACACCTATTTGAGCTCTACTCACTCTAAAGAAAAAATTCGTTTTTATTCTTAAGCTGGTTGGAGTTTGGTTTCTCTCATTTATTGCCGTCAAGTGTCTGGACCATAAGCCATTATGCCGGATTTTAAAGCAGCATTGAATTTGCTATATTACACAAGAATTGTGTGGATTTTCAATATAGACTTTATCTTCTATGAATCTCTGGAGATATATTTAAGTAGAAGTACTCTACTAGTTTGTTGTGAGACCTTAAATAAGTCACTTAACTCTCTGTATCCCAGTTTCCTCATTTGCTAAACTAGGGAGTTATACTAAGTCCGTTTCACAAAATTATTATTCTGTGGAGAAAACACTGACACTACCTTAGAGGAATTGACTGCTATTTAAGCACCATAATTCCCTAGGGCATAAATGCTGCGATGGTGCTTGGTGTGTGTCAGGGCTGGGGGTGGGGAGAGAAGGCAGGAGGAAAAAGTTTGATAAACTTCATTTTGGACAAACTCAAAACAGTCAAATAATTTATTATTTATCATATTATCATTGTTAGCTTCTTCTATAATTGGGAGACTTGTTCCAGAGAGGCGAGAATTGTCACAGGTTGTCAAATTTACCAAAGGGTAAAAATAGATGTGTCAGAAAAAAACAATCCAGTTTCTTCTCATCAAACTGGAACCGAATGCACAGTTTTAGATTGAGATGAGAAGCCTGAACATTTTTCAAATATGTGTTTTGAAGAGGATGGTAACGACTGAGAAAGAAGTAGAAAAAAGCAATGAATATTTAAAAATTGGAGCTGCTCTAAAACTAGAATCAATTTTAATAAAAAAAAACCCATGATGTTAACCTAAATGCAATGTATATATTGAACCACATTGTAATTTCAAAGAACTAAGAATGTACTTCTTTTTATCTTTTATTTAAAAAATAATCAAGGTACCATTTCCTGAAACATCTTTTTCTTCAACTGGCAGGTGCATATGTTTGTAAATGACTTCCGGGTCATCAACACCTAACAGAAGTCACTGCAACCCACAAAATGTTTGGGTTTTCCCTCTCAAATCTGCATTTTCTAGTTTTAGGTATTAATATTTAAATTAATGACCTGCTCCTGTGACAGACTGAACTCACTCAGATTGAATTATCCTAAAAGCTTTCTATGATTATGTTGTGGCATTTGCACAGGATTTCCAGTTTGGGTATCTTCTCAGTAATTTTCTTCCCACCTTATCAGATTTTTTTAAATAACAAAATTAATGTATATTCATTGTAACAAGACAGAAAATACAGAGTTCTAACACAAAAATTAATCTCCCCCTTGAATCTCATCCTTCTTCTAGGTCTCCATTGTTTCACGTGCAATCTTCCATATAGTCTCTCTGTTTACACCACATATAAATATACATACATACGAGCCCACTCTTCTTTCCTTTCTCCCTCTCTTACTCCTTTTTTGGTGTTTTCCCAAATATTAGATCACACTACAAATCAAATGTCACAAACTAGTGGCCCGCAGTCTAGATATAGTGGGGAAAATGTTTTGTTTGCAAAACACCGGGGAAATTTAACATGAAAAACTGGAAAATCTGGATTCACTTGCCTACATAGTAATGATATTATTGATGCAGTATGGGTTTTGCAATTTAACACGGTCCTCTTCATTCCCTATTATTTATACCTTTCTAATCCACCTTTTTATATTACTGGTTTACCACCTATAAGCATTTGAGCTTACAGCCTTCTGATATTACTTAGGAACTTGCTTTTTGTATTTAACATTATATCATGGTATTATCAATTAGAGTTAGATTTATCTGTGTATAATTGAAATGTCAAATTACAGTGGCTTAAACACTAAGTGTTTTACTCTCATGTAAAATAAGTCAGGAAGTAGGTGGTCCAGGGCTTACATGGCACTTCAGGGTCATAAGTGATGTGAGATCCTTCTATTTTTCTGCTCCACCTTCCGTAGGATTTGGCTTCTAGTCTCAAGATCAGTTAATCATCCATAATGGCCGAGGAGCTCTAGTCACTTTATCTGTGTTTCAGGCAGTAAGAAAAGTGTAGGGCAAAAACCAAAATGGTGCTCCTCCTAACTGAGTCAGTCTTCTTTAAAGATATTTTCCAGAAGTTTCACTCAGCTACTTCCTTTTATATCTCATTGATGCTAACTTAATCACACAGCTGGTGTGGACTCAGCTGCAAATGAGACTGAGAAATGCAGTCTTGTGTCTAGGCACATAGGCACCTGAATAAAATCCAGGTACTGTTATTAAGGAGAAAGCATAAATATCTATCTCTGTTACAAATCCCTGCAGGTCAATAAAGATACATGGAAGAGATGGCAAGTGTCCCTCGAGATCCAGGCTCTCCTTCTTCTAAGTTAAAAGAAACTTGACATTTACCCGGTCACAAAGGAACTTGAAATGAAGGATAATTTCTAAATCTTCAAACTTTTAAATAACTCTTCATGATCATAATCTTCTCTCTCTCCAACATCATTATTTTTATTTTTTTAGGATTCACCAAAATGGGATTCCTAAGACTAATATATACAAATTTTAAGTTTTAACAGATATTGATGGTTAACTTTGTAGGAGGTTGTAGCAATTCACATTCTTAGGAACAGGGTTTAGTGCATGTCCATTTTCCTATACACTTATCAGCACTGGATATCTTTTCTCCTTTTAAATGTTGTGAATGATGGGTGAAAAATGGTATCTGTCATGTTTAATTTGTAGTTCCTTTACTAGCAGTGATGAAAAGCCTCTTTTCCTATGTTAATTGGCCATTTAAATTTCCTCTGTTGGGAGTTTGTGTTAATACCCATTGCCAATGTTTCTGTTGGATTATTTGCCTTTTTATCATCATTTTTAACTACTGGAGATATTAACCTTTGTGATAGGTGATGCAAATATTTTCTTCTAATCTATAATTTCTTTTTTTTTTTTTTTGAGGAAGATTAGCCCTGAGCTAACATTCGCCACCAATCTCTCTTCTTTTTGCTGAGGAAGGTTGGCCCTGAACTCACATCTGTGCCCATCTTCCTCTACTTTATATGTGGGATCCCTGCCACAGCATAGCTTGATGAGCAGTGCATAGGTCTGCACCCAGGATCTGAACCTGTGAACCCCAGGCTGCCAAATGGAGCATGCTAATTCAACTGCTATGCCACTGGGCTGGCCCTAATCTATAATTTCTAAAAAAGTCTTTAGCCAATGGAAATTTAATTGTTTATGTAGTCAAATCTTTCCATTAATGGCTGTGGGTTTCTACTCCTACTTAAGAAAGTCTCCCCCACCTTGAGATAATACAAATATTTTCCTAAATTTTCTTCTAAAATATTTATAGTCTTGTTTTTATTAGTTCACTTATTCATTCAACTAATATTTGTTAAGTACTTATTATGTGCCAGGCCCTCTTCAAATTCTAGTGGGGATGTTTTCTAGCTAGGAAAGACAGACAATAATCAAATAAACCAATAAATAAATGAGGTATTTCACTAGATAATTAAAACATGGTGACATGGTAGAGTGAGGCAGGCTATTTCAGATTGGGTGGGTAGGAAAAGCTTCTCTGAGGAGGCAATATTTAAACTGATTCATGAATAACTAATAATTAGACGGGAAGTCCAGGGAGAGGATGAAGGTGGGAATGGCCTTGGTGTGTATGAAGAAGAGCAAGAAGGCTGATGTGGCTAATTTGTCAGGGAGGGGAAGAGACAAGCTGGAGTAGAAGGAAGGAACCAGGCAGGCTTAGCAGGCCATGACAAGTAGTCTGGATTTTATTCCACACTGAAGATTTGTAGTCCATCTGGAATTTGTTTTTATATGTAATATGATATGTATGTGTGAGAAGAAGTCTAACTTTTATTTTCTTTCAAATTGAGAGTTATATTTATATAAGTTTATACACAAATATAATATTTATATTTATGTGAATAAATAAAAATTATATTAAAATTTATATAAAACTTTAAATAAATATGTTTCTATTAATAGTTTATTCATTTTTTGCAGGCAGTGTGGGGGACAAGGGTGATAGCCCATAGAATTGCACCTCGTTTCAAACACTGTACAGATATTATCACTATATGAATATATTTTCCACTGAAATTAAATATACGAGTCTAATATTTTTTCCCTGGCATGTGGGCATTGAACAAAATCTTCTTAGAACTTCCTTTCTAGAACCATGGTCAGAAGCAGTTCATAAGTCATCTATGAAAACTAGTTATATTACTTCATAGTGACAACAAAGCTTTTGATCATGAAACATAGCCTTAGTTGATCAGCCATTTTATTCATTTGGCTTGGCTCTGAAAAAATGGCTTTTGGCCAATTCTAAAAATCGAATCTACCCAAAAAGTGCTGAGATTGGTCAACGAAGATATTTAAAGGAAGGTGCCATGGGCTCTGAAGGCAAGTCTGAAGGAGACCTTCTAAAGATATTTTGCACAATAGCAGCATTAAAAGAGTAAGCACGCAGGCCCCAAGATAACTTCTGTGAAGAGGAAGACAAGTGTTTGGATATTTTAGTCTGTATAAGTAATAAGTAAAAGAGTCATTGCTTTATAACTAAACCATATTCCTCTTGATCTGTCTGTAAGATCATTCTGTAATTTATAATATGCTTTTAAAAAATTCAAGCTTCATAACAACCCTATAGGTTAGTTATTCCTGCCAATTTTATAGATGAAGAAACAGATTTAAAGAGCTCATACTCAAGTCTCTTGATTCCACATTCAGTTCACGGTCTACATACCAAGTTAGTTGTCTAAGATCATACAACTTGAGAAGGGAGAAGCCCAAGTTCACAGCCACCCCCTCGGATCACAAGGCTATGTGGACATTTTGACCATTTATCTATCTGCCTTAATCAGTGTCCTCCGTGGAACTGATTGGTCTGCTAATTTGCAAATAGTCATCCTGCAGCAAGCACCTAAGTTAATTTTTTAAAAAATAATAATGTTCTCCATTTTAAAATAATGGCGATTAAGTGACGTGAATTTCTTGGACATTTTAAGATTCAGAGCATTTGCCAAAATGGCCTTAAAGCACAGGAATGATCCAGGAAATCTCACGGTAACTGGTAACTAGTATATCAGTCAAGATTAAACAATGTTTGTGGCATTACAGCTAAAGGGTCCTGAAAAGGGGTCAGAATTGGGTTTTGGTCTGCACTGTGTTCCGTGGTTATTCTAAGGTAGTGGGAATATCACAAACATTTTTTCTGGGCTTCTGTATCACTTAGGGTTCTTAAATTTGATGCAAGTAATAGAAACTGATAACTACTAACTTAAGCAAAAGGGGATTTATTGGAAGGATAGTGCAAGACTCCCAAATGCTTGAAAGGTTGGGGACCAGCTTGGAAATTGACAAGAACCAAGCACCTGGTTGACCTGAACTGAAAGGAGATCAGGGTGCTATTAGGGAGGATGGATATAGGGCAATCAAACAAAACACACTCATCCACCACTGCTTTCCTTTTCATATCAAACAAGACAATCTCTAAGAGGCTTTCCTAGCTCTGACATCCTCAGCTTCTCTGCATTTGGAGGAGGGTGAGCAGGAAGGGCGCATATGCAAACAGGGTGGTCAAAAATGCTTTGGCCGGATGTGCATCTGAAGGCTCTGCACAGTTGAGGAAGGCTGAGCCACCGCAGCAGTACAGATGCTGACCAATTTGGCATGTAGCAAGCAGGAAGTGGAAAAGGTCTTAAGCAAGCAAAGTGTGTGGGTAGACATATTATGAGGAACAAGCACAAATGACACTTCTAACAAGTGTCAGAAGCTTCTAAACGCTTCTAACAGTCACAGCCTTTACAGACAAAGACAATCTTGACTATGCAAAAGAGACTATGGTTGAAGGTTTCTTCATGCCCATGAAAGTGAGATATAGTACCTAGTGCCGACATGAGCTTCATATTTGAATGCAACACACAAGTAAATGTTAAACAGCCTTTCAAATCAAAAGTTGAAAACTGGCAGCCCACAGGTCAGATATAACCTTCAAAGAATTAGTTACCAACAGATAAAAACACAGATTTCCAACTATACTCGAAAAAAGGGAGGCTCTGGCAACGCTGGGCCTGCATTCCCGCATAGCAACAGTTTCCTACTGTCATCTGCTGGGATGTGGGCTTGCCACATTGCCATACCTCCCTCATGGCCCTCTTCACTTGTAACGTCACCTGCCTGGACCCTGGGGGCATTCCAGTTTCTGACCCTGAGGTAACTTCCATGACAACCCACCCAAGGCCAGTGTGTGGGCAGCCATCTTGAGGATGTACCAGTGTGGGCTTCCCTGAATGACTTGTTCAAGTTCCTAACCTCTGTCCTTGGGACCCCTTTGGTAGGATCCCTTCCTTCCTGCCTTACCACCTGAAAGGCTGGAAACAACCATTTACTCTACCCCAACCAAGCCACATCTCCCTTTTCTGTCAGAACCAATCTTCAGGCAAATGCCCTCCCAAATGACCTTAAATACCTGAGGGTGGAAAAGGCAGCAAAGAATGCCCATTCAGCATCTTCTAACATGTAGGGGAAAAAAACTATGCATCTGAACGAAGAACCACTTCTGTTTGACTTCTTGGAAGACCATCCCTGAGGAAAGCCTTCCCTGAGGATTATTTATTTATTTATTTATTTATTTCCTGTGAGTAGCTGTGGATGTGCTAGGCACTCATCGATGATGATGATTCCCTGAAGTGAGTCTCCTCCACATATATCTGATGCCTTCTGGATGCTATTCCTCACATAGTTCTATCCCTAAACTACAGCACACAATGCGTGATAAAACCATTTGCTTCACTGTTTACTTTGTGGGATCCATTCCCTACAAAGCAGCCACAACATTTCCTTGCTTAAATCTCTTTGACGGCTTCCAAGTTGTTTTTCAGGCTAAACTTTAAGATGCTGAGAGAAGTCTACAAATCCTTGCGTTGTCTGATTCTTCCTTCTCTCTCAGGCTTCACTTCCCACTGCATCTTCCCTGGCTTACTTCACTTTGACCACTTGGGTCTTCTTTCCATTTGTGGAACAGGCCAAGTTCTTCTTCACCTCAGGGTCTTGACGCTTGCTGTTCTCTCTTCCTGGAGGCCTCCCCTTCTTCCTCACCCTTTCCCCTATTTGCTATATCCTTTAGTCCTCCGCTTTTAAATGCCACTTTGTCACAGAAGGTTGCTCTATCTTCCGCCTCCCTCCCATTCTCCCACCCGTAATCCCCATTTCTCATAGCTCTCTGCTTTCCATTGCTCTTCACACAATTTGTATGTTTCTCCACTAAACTGTAAACTGTATGAGAGTAGAGACCTTATCTATTTTGCGCCTACTGAATATTCAGGGTCAGCCTAGTCTCTGCCATAATAGAGCAGGTGAGCAATACTTATCCGTCAAATGAATGGAAAACCCATAGTCCATCCCCCAGGTAGACCTAACACCACACTAGGTGATCTTCTGGAGTGAATTAGACATCCTTGGTTAGGAAAAATATTTTTATTTTCAGCCTCATATAAGCAAATCCATGAGGTTTATCAGAAGATAAGCCTGGTGGAGAGGAAAGCTATTAACCTTCTCGTTTCCCCATGTCGGGTCCCAGATCACGACCTGGGAACTTGGTAGAAACGAAAATTACCAGGCTCCACTCCAGACCACCTAATCAGAGAACTCTAGGGGTGTGGCTCAGCAATCTGTGTTTTTTTTTTTTTTTAATTTTTTTTTAAAGATTTTATTTTATTTTTTCTCCCCAAAGCCCCCCAGTACACAGTTGTATATTCTTCGCTGTGGGTCCCTGTAGTTGTGGCATGTCGGACGCTGCCTCAGCGCGGCCCGATGAGCAGCGCCATGTCTGCGCCCAGGATTCGAACCGACGAAACACTGGGCCGCCTGCAGCGGAGCGCGCGAACCCAACCACTCGGCCACGGGGCCAGCCCCTCAGCAATCTGTGTTTTAACAAGCCTTCCACAAATTCTGATGTACGCTTAAGTCTGAAAACCATTGCTCTAGGCTTTCCAGTTTTTAACCTTTTTCTTTTTTTAATTAAATTCTTTGGTCCTTAATCCTTGGTATAATCCTGCTAGCAGAATAGTAGAATCTTCAACTACTTCGGAGGGAATTCTTTGTCATCATCCAAAAGCCTTGAATAACGGCCTGTTTGTGTAGAGTATACTACGTAGAATATAGTCCCCGGTTTGCCTTCCTTGTGGGCACAGCCCTGCCTTTTGGGGGGCCTACAATCTAAACAACGTTGTAACAACGCACAAGTATAACTGAATAAAACCACGGCACAAAGGAGGAAGAGCCACGGTGCAAGCCTTTGTCCCTCCGTCCCCGACTGCTCACCCTCGGCCTGATAATCGCTCTTTTCCACATAGAAAAGCAGCAACGCAGGTTATAAGAATGGTTGTGTGCCGCTGACAACCTTTTCACTTGGGCCGTTTTCCCCGGGGCACTGGAGAAGATATTTGTGGCTGCGGGACGCGGTTCCATCCCTTTCTCAACCTAGCATCCAATTAATTGAAACTAAAAGCCCTTTCCACCTTCCAAAGGAGAATGGGAGGCCGGGGCTGACTTCCCCGCCCCTACCTCTAGGAAGACCCGAAGTGGAGTCCTGGCGCGTCGGGAGGGGAGCGGCGCCGCCTGCCGCTCCTCGCTGCGCATGCTCTCGCGCCCCTCCCGCTCGGAGGCGGAAGCGGGAGCGCTGGCGGCCCGGGCCTGGCCGGGGCGTCGGCACCGGCGGCCATCTTGGCTTCCTTGGGAAAGGCGGCGTGAGGGGAAGAAGTTGTAGGGTGGGGGCAGGAGTGAGGAGGAGGGGAGAACTGAGGGGAGGAGGCCGCGGCGGGGCAGGGCGGGGACTGCCTGCCCGCCTGGGTTGCGGAAGTGGTAGCGGCTGACCGAGCCTGCTGCTTTCTCGCTGCTGCTTCGGCGTCCCGGCTCCCCCCCGGACGGAGAGGGCGGCCCGGCCGTGGATGGTCAGATAGCGCCTGCCTCCCGCCGCCAATCCCTGGCCCCAAGCAGCACGGAGCAGACGGCGGCAGCGGCAGCAGCAGGCGAGGAGGAAGATGGCGGGACGGCTGCCGGCCTGTGTGGTGGACTGTGGCACGGGGTAAGGGGGCGCCGGGCGGGGGTGGGGAAACTGAGGCGGAGGTGGGAAAATGGTGGGGAAGGGAAGAGGCCGGGAGATGAATGGTGCGGCTCGGTGCCGCCGCTGCCGCTGCCGGTGTCATTCCTCGTCTGGCCGGGTTGCGAGGGGTGGGGCCCGGACCCAGGGCCTCCCTTGTCCTCTTGCTTCTCCTGTGGGGCCGGGGAGGGGGGCGCGGGGCTGAGAACCCCCTGGGAGCGCCTTCTCCCCGGGCCCTCCGGGCCCTTACCCCCGCGCTGGGCTGCGCCTCCCCAGGAGATGCGGGGACGGTCGCCTGCCGGGGGCCGGCGGGCGCGCTGGGGTGGTCACGGCGGCCGGCGCACCCGGCTCTCCTTTTCCTCCGCGCCCCTTCCTGCCCGTGGGTTTGGGGACTGGGGGCATCGCGCGCTCAGGGACGGGCCTGGCAGAGGAACGAGAAAAGAGAAGCGCTCTCTCCTTGTAGGCTTTGCAAGATTGCTGTGACAACACTCTGCCCAGGGTGTGGGTGGGGAAAGGGGAGACTCGGACTCCGAAAATGGGAACCTAGGTCGGGGCTTGCGACTGACCACCCACCTCCTCTTCCTTTCTGACTCCCGGTCTTTTCCAGCTCCCACTGCGTTTTTACCGGTGAAACAAGTCACATTTTAGTTTGAGAGAGAAAGATGTCATGTGTTAGTTCTCCTGCCTCAAAAAAGTCCCCCAGTGAGCAAGCGCGCTGCAACTTCCTTAGTTTTGTCAAAGCCGCTTCCTGCTTTCAGTCTTTTATACCCTTATAAGGTAGTTTTTCGTTTCCAACCTGAACACTTCTTATTAGAACTTTCAAAATTAAGCAGATTTCAAATAGACTGAGTTACTGGGGCTAGGTATCAATTTAAGTGAACTTAAAAATGCTTATTTGTGTTCCACAGGGAGGGAGGGAGGGAAGCAGCCAGGATAATAAACGAATGTAAGTTGTACACGTTCATTCTCTGACGGTATCTTACCGCGAGAAGGAAGGTATAGAGTTAGAAGGGGATGTGCTTGCTTTTCAAGTTGTTGTTTATCATAGATCTGTAGGGTAAAAAGTAGAATGGCGTTAAAGTGCTTGTTCCTTTTGTATTAATAGGCATTTTAGGGAGTTACACTTTGTACTTAAGTAGAAAATACTATGGATATTTTAATGTAGAATGGCTGCTTTATGTTACAACATTGGAAGTGTTTTGTCTGTCTGTGTCCTGTGCTGATACATTATTACATCTCTACTTACATACAAAATACTCCAATTTTGGGGGGCAGGGGGTGATTGTGACAGCTGGATTGCCAGCCATTTTTTCCCCTCTTTTAAAGTTATTCAGCAAACTATTGTTACTTAAAGGATGGTATGCTCTTCACTCTATTTGCTCTCTGTGAAATTTCCCTAATCTTCATTCTCATAACTTTATCCTAGTGTGGCAGTTTCTAAAATCCCAGCCATGCTTAGGGAAGCAACCGATTTATTAATATTTTACCTTGGAAAACACCAGCCTACTTTAGCATTGGAACTTTGATTTTTTTTGTTTTTTTTGATGGACAGCTCATTAAAGTTATTTTTTTCTTGAACCAGTCTCATTTCTCTGAACTGGTATTTTTTTTCCCCTCTTCCTTCTTAGTTTAACTGATGAGTAGTTTTATGTTTAGAGTGAGTTTTTAAGTTAGATTTGGCTTGAGAAGGAATTTTCAAGTGTGTTTTGTTAAAGTGAAAAATACTGCTGCATAATTAATATTTATGCTTTAGAAATTACTGGGTTTCAATAAAATTAGTGTAGATAATTCTTGCTCTAATAAATAGCATAGTAACATCTTAAGCAGGACGTTACTTTTTCTCTTTTCATTTTTCCCCTTTTGAAATACAGTTTTGATTATTTTTGAGTTAGTATACTAGACATTTCATTGAGGTTAACTGTCCTTAAGTGACCTCTTCGATAGGGCAACCTTGAATTTAAAACACATGCTGAGTGATCAGGAGGTGTGGGGAGAGGGTTCTGTCTATACTTAGGATATTGTTGTTTTGATATTTCAGTTACTACATTTTACATTATTGCAGTAGTTTTATTTCACAGAGAGGTTGTTAACTGGACACTCATTCTGATTTGCATGGAACTGATTAGGATTCCCCATTGCCTCCCTCACTTTCTTTTACCATCTGTCACAATCTGAAATTCCACCTGTAGGGATCCATTTATTTTGGTCTTCAAAAGGCTTTTTGGTCTTTCTTGTTGCCTATTAATGCCACTCCTGAAAAGTTACACCTTCAGCTTTGTTAGCACATAGAGGATAGCTCATTGAAATTGGGCCTTTGATAAGCATCTCTAAGTAAGGCGTTAATAGGGAGTTTTATGTTCCAGAATACTGTGGTCCCCATATTCAAACTGCACCTATAATTTGTGTGTTCCTTTGTGCTTTAGAGAATGCATTGTCTCTTCAGTCTAATTACAATTACCCACTTAATGTAAGTGAAAAATTATCACCTGAATCAGGTTGCTTATTGCATTTCATTATTTAAGTTAGGGAGAGGTGACTGAAAAAAGTGGCCATCTGTGAAACTTGGTAGTCTTAGATAAGAAAAGCTGTAAGTGTTAGGAAACATGAAGCTTAACGTAAAATTAGAGATCCTCCCGCAAAGATCCTTTATCTCAACAGGAGATAAAGAATCACCTAAGCTCAGATCATAAAAAAATAACTCCTTTTGAAAAGAATTTAGAAAGAAATACTTTTTTCATATTGATACCACATCTACACGCTTTTTTGGTCTGTATTGGAATAGTACTGTAGAATAAAATTTGACACAGAGATTCTCATTGATGGAGCTGGTTGCTTAAGAACTAAATTATCAACTCAAACCTGCTACCAGTGGTGAGGAAAACAATTTTTTAAAGAAGCATTTTTTAAAACATTCTGACACTTGCAAAGTTAAGATTATCCTGTTATTTTCTGCATGTTTTCACTCAGATTTCTTCAACATTCAAACCAGATAAAGGAACTCCTCATTTTTACTTTTATTATGTTGTAGCTTGGTTACAGAGCTTTGCATTGTGAAATTTCCTTTTTCTTTACGTCTTTTTCCCCTCTCATAAATACTGCATTGGTAAGTTATTTCCACTGATATGTTAGCAGAGATTAATAGCTTTATTGTAGAATTCTTGGATATCTTCAGATCTAGAATAAATTAAGGAATTTCTCTAATTGACTTAAACTTATTAGCAGTCTTAAAATGTAAGCATAAATATTTTGTTGGAGTCAGTGGATGAGGAGCTTATTTTGTTCATCCAGTGGCCACATTCTAGCAATTAGTACAGATAGGATGATCTTGTTTGAGAGCAGTGGGGAAGAGCTGAGTGGGTGGTGGAAAACATAAGTGGGAAGTTCATGTTTCTTACAGGAATTCTATATATAATATTTAATAATGCTATTTTTTTGGCCATCTCCAAGGGCAGAAACATTCACAGTATGTTGTTGTTACCAAAACCATTTATTAAAATTCTCATTCCTTCATGGGTCACATTTTGCCTACTGTTTGAAGTAAGTGTAACACACATGGTCCTGTCGAGAAGTCAGATTCTTAGACTTACCTAAAATCTCTCTCTCCTTTCCTTCCTGCCAATCTCTTTTCCTGCCTGCCAATTTTGTGTTGAAATGTTGACTTTGGATTGCCTATATATTTTATCTAATAAACTTTCCAGCCTTATTGTAAAACACAGTTCAGAAATTTTATTTTTAAGCACCGAAGGGAAAGATCCATTAGTGGAGGACCTGCTGGCCAGGGTTTTTACCACCTTATCTTGTTTGATCTGGTGACAGCTATTTTTACCTCGTTTTACAAGTGAGAAAACAGGATTAGAGAATTTAAATTACTTTTTTAATGTCATGTAGTTAGCAGATGATGAGAATTGCTATTTGGACTTAAGTTTTTCTAAATACAAAAACACTATGTTTTTTCTGTTGCATCATGCGGAGTCCTGAACCCCTTTTCAGAACTATGGATGTTGCTTTATTTTTATTAATAAGGTTAATGCTATTTATTCTTGTTTAAAGTAATCTTATTGAAAAATTCTAGGCTTATGCATTTAATTTAATTATTTAGAGACACTTTTCTGTGCAGATCTTTCTGATTTGATTTAAATTTTTTTTCTAGATATGTGAATTCCTAGTCTTATTTCCTTGTCACTATGCTTAAATTTAATCTCTAGAAAACATTTACTCTCTAGAGTTTGTTTATTAGGAAATACTAACAGCTAACGTTTCTCAAGAATTATGTGTCAAGCTCTATGCTAAATGGTTTATAATATCTCATTTACTTTTCATATCAACCCGAGAAGTATTATGTCCATTTTGAGACAGGAAAATTTAGGTTTAGAGAAGTTAAATTACCTGCCTAAGGTATTGTAGCAAGTAAGTGTGGTCGAGCCACTACACTATATAATAAGTAGTCTCCCTACATAAAGAATGAGCCTTTAACTTTTTTTTTTTTGGTGAAGAAGAATGGCCATGAGCTAACCTCTCTGCCAGTCTTCCTCTTTTTTTTTTGCTTGAAGAAGATTGTCCTTGAGCTAACATTTCTGCAAGTCTTCCTCTGTTTTGTGTGTAGGACGTTTCCACAGCATGGCTTGATGAGTGGTGTATATGTCCGTGCCTGGGATCCAAATCTGTGAACACCAGGCCACCGAAGCAGAGTGTGCAAACTTAACCACTATGCCACCAGGCCAGCCTCAGCCTTTTACAATTTTGAATCATTTAGATATTTTTGAGAGAATTCATATATGATGTTATAAAGGCAGAAAGTGGTGTTAGTAACTTAAGGATTAGTTGCACAGGTAAAATAAGCAGTAGTGTCAAATCAAGGCTTACCGTATACTTAGCAGCAGGCCAGGTGCACTTGGAGTTATAATGAAAATGTATAATACAATCTGCTCTCAAGAATCTTAGTGAGATGAGCTAAAAATCATTAAAAAAAATTAAGAGAGTGTGGGCCAGCCCAGTGGCTCACCAGTTAACTGCACATGTTCTGCTTTGGCGGCCTGGGGTTTGCTGGTTCGGATCCCGGGTGAGGACATGGCACCGCTTGGCAAGCCATGCTGTGGCAAGTGTCCCACATATAAAGTAGAGGAAGATGGGCATGGGTGTTAACTCAGGGCCAGCCTTCCTCAGCAAAAAGAGGAGGATTGGTGGCAGTTAGCTCAGGGCTAATCTTCCTGAAAAAAAAAAAAAATTAAGATAGTAGAAGACTGCATTTAATCAAATGTTAAGATATGTGCTTTTCCTCCAGTCATAGCAGTTCTGTAGGTTGTAAGGAAAGAACGATGATTGTGGTCAGGAAGAGCTGAGGAAGTTTTAGTGAAGGTAGGCTATGAGGTCTTCTTTTAAGGATTTGGGTAGAGCAGGGGAAGGAAAAGCATATCCAGCAGAAAGGGGGTAGCTGAGTCTTGTGTTTAGCCCTCTTAGTATGTGTTGCACCACTCTCTACCTTATGAATGGAGGACTAGCTAATAACATAATGCAGATCCAGGTTATGTAATGTGAAAAGGAACTGACATTTATTGAGCACTTACTGTGTACCAGGTGTTCATTATATGTCACCAAAGCTTTGATCCAAAATAATTTTACTTGATAGAGAATAAAAATCCTCTAGTAGAGGAGTGAAGTGTTGAAAATAGGACTTTTAGAATACTTGCAGACAGTACTTGGTGTAGGATCAAATGTAGAAGAGGTGTTTGGGATGAAGTAATGGGACCTGGAGTGTAGTAAAAACCCAGATCTTTGTTGAATGAATGAATGAATTAATTAACAAACAGGAATTAGGGGTGTGGTTTAAAAAAACTACATCAGAAACACTCTGTACCCAGTGACTCAGAATCTCAAGGGTTGGGCCTGGGAATAGTCATTTAAATGGGCTTCCTAGACGATTAAGCAGCCCTCTCGGCACCCTTTGCGGAAATTCTGAAATACAGTATTGGCAGTGGGAATGGAGCAGAAGACATAAATTTGGGAATGGTTGCTTCTTTTGTTTTGTTTGTACCTTTCTTCTGGCAATTACATTGTTTTGTATTGTTTATTTATGGTCAGCAAAAGCTTTATAGTCAGAGATGTTTTTGATTTCAAGCTGTACCATTTATTAGCTGTATGACCGCGTACATTTCAAACTCTGCCTGTCTTATTTTTCCCATCTGCCATTTGGAGATCATAGTAACTACCTTATGAGTGTTTTGTTTCAGATGATGCATGAAAATGGTTCAGCACAGTACTTGGCACATAGTAAGAGCTCAGTACATTGTAATTATTATAATTGTCAGTTAGCTCCATTTTTTATTGAATTGAAGTTCTTAGGGGAAGGAACACAGTGTCTTAGGCTTATTTTCTTATCTCCTGCAGTGCTTTGCCTACCACAGTTCTTTGCACAAAGTGTTTTTTGCTGATTTAAGAGTTGGAGGTATAGTTAGGACTTGGCAATTGATTCTAGTGGATTGTAAAAAGGCATCAATGAAGATTTCAAGATTGTGAGTTTGAGTGGGATGATAAGGGAGTTGGTTTTAAGAAGCTGAGTAGAATTGAAGTTTGTTATTGAATATGGAATGATGATCCGTAATTGGAAATGTTCTAGAGGAAGTTAAAAATGCAGGAAGTGTAGGAATGAAAGTGGAAATTTGGCAATCATTATAATTTACAAATTGAAGCTAATAAAATGACAATTTAAAGAGAAAACAAAAAGATTGAATATTAATGTTCCTTGTTTAAAAAAGTCTTGGATATGTGATCTGGATTCTTGAGCATCACGTGGCTTGAAGTGGTGAGTGGTCAGCTATGCTGACAGCCAATCTCCTATCTCATCCCACTTCTTTAAGAGAAAATCTGTAGGAGAGGTAGGGCTAAATTTCCCTCCACAGTATTCCTTCTGGTCCAGCATGCTCCTCCTCCCCTCCAACATGTGGAAACAACTAACTGCTTGGACTAGGGGCAGAAGTGTAGAATGGTTAAAATGTAGCTTCAAGCAGTATGTTTTCTGAAGCAAAATTCCCCTATAATAAAGGCATTTGAATGCTTACCTGTAATTCTATTGCAACTTGTAGCCTCTTTTATGACACTACTGATCTGTAGTAGCCACTGGCATAAAGAGGCAAGAGCAAAGCAGTTAAGTAATAATAACACTACATTAACATGCTTTATAGCTTACCGAGCACTTATAAATTAATGAATTATTAAGTAATGGTGCAAGATAAGGTGATGTTATTGGATTAATGTTTTAAATTTGGTTTGTCAAAATAGGATAATGATTACTTTGTGTGCTAGTTGTTTTATATCTTTATGTGAGCCTTTACGTTATAAAATATATAAAAGATATGTACATAACTTATTTAAACCAGAGCAAAAGGATAAATAACGTCCTGCTTTTTCCAAAGGACCATTTCGTGGAATTTTAGTAATTTTCTTTCAAAATTTTTTTCAAAACCGTTCCAGACTATTGATTTAAACTCAAGTCATTCTTACATACTCCTTGCAAACAGGAAAGGAACAGTCTTGAATTTGTGTGTCATATGTATTCTTTTTCCCTTCTACTCCTCTGTCCTCTCTACCGATAAAACCCACCTCAAAAGAATATCTTCTTTATCTCTTCTGATACTGAACATTCCATCTTTAAACATTCTCTCCTTTAAGGCTTCTTGCCCTTTGTGGAAATGCAGTGTTTTTGAGAAGGGTATCTTTAAGACTTTTTCAGTTACAATATTTAGTATGAATGAAGGGTTGGTACAAAGAGGATAAAAGTCTTAAAAAGGCAAATTATGGTGCAAAACACCTTACAGTTTAGTGTTGGTTTTGAAAATATGTAAAAATATAAACTATTTTTAGTATTAACCTGACAAAACACATTTGCTTACTTAAAGTTTTAGAGCTTAATATAATTAGATACAGTGCGCTTTTCCTCTGCTATAAGCATTTAAAAAATTTGGTTACTTCAAGGCTACAAAAATAGCATGTAATGTGTACTTGTGAAACTTAAGTTAGTAAATTAAGGGAGATGGCTAATGACTCACAGAATTATGGAGCTGAAAAAGACTTTAAGAAATAATTTAATCTGCTGTTTACTCACAAATAAACCAGAGTTGAGAAATGTCTTTCAGGAGTATTCCTAGTTATTAATTGATAGCATTCTTGAATTCTCTTAAGTTTTCTTAGGAGTTCACATTTATGAGTTATAGTAGTTGAAATAACATAATGTATGTTATTTATGTTAAAGTAGTGTTGGTTGAGGCCTGGTGCAACACATGCATCAGAATTCTTTAGTGTTTCTCTTGTAATACAAATGCATGCTATATGGCACAAATGAAAAACTGTAGTTTTATGTTCTCCAACATAACATTTTAAACCAAGTTCAGAAACTATTTGCATAAAATGCTCTTTTTGAAGAAATATACTTTTTTTATTGTTTCAGAGATTTAAATCTTAGATATATTTTAGTTACTGAATTTCAGTCAAAGACTTATTACATGGGATGTGTACAACCCATTTCAAGGCACTCTAAAAGAGTTTTGTTTTTGAGATAATTATTTATAACCTTTTCAGAAACCCTGTCAAGTGGTTACTGTTGTATAATTACCATTTTAAAGATGAGGAAACTGAGGTATAGAGAGCTTAAGTAACTTGCTTGCAGTGGATACAGTTAAGTTAGTAGATGTAGAATTTGAGCCCTGAGACACTCTTAATTCCAGAGCCCACTGTATAAAGCCCCCAGTTGGGTTATATTCAACAAGGGTGGTTAAATTGTCAACCCAGTTTTTGTAGTATTCAAATTTACATATACATATTAAAAAAATCTATTTGTAGAACCGCTGATTTTTAGTACAATTATGAAATACATAGGGAGGTCTTAGTGATCAGTTCATTGAGTTGATTAACCTGAAACATATGCAAGTTAAATGAGAGGATTATTTATTATCCATTTGCATATTGCAAGGACATATATTGTATCTAACGTGGTAAAGCTGATAGTTGCTGGTTAATTCAGGACAACTCAATTAAGGAAATGATGTTTAATTACAGATAACTTGAAAATGAAGGTATACATATTTCTGAAGCTGCAACTTAAGAATTAATAATTGATGCATTAAAAAAGTAATTTCTCATTAATGACTGCATAAAACACAGAAATGAACCTCTTGAACTTTTTTTAATTTTTAATTTTTTAATTTTAATTTTTAATTTTTTTCCTTTTTTTCCCCAAAGCTCCCCGGTGCATAGTTGTGTATTTTTAGTTGTGGGTCCTTCTAGTTGTGTAAACTCTTGAACTTAAGAATAAGAAGAACTTAAGAATATAGGACTATAAAAAAGAAATTTTTACGTTAGGTTCAGAGGAGTTAATATTTGGTATTTGACTCTGAAAATAACAAATAGATTAAGGGAAGCATATGGGTCACCAGAAAGTAGTTTTTTTTTTTTCTAACGTAGAATTAAAGAGATTATCTCTGGAGTATATGATGAATTTGGATGAATTTTATCTAAAAAAGCACACAGAGTGTTAGTAAAAGCTTGCATGTTTTCTGTTTGAAAGTGTTTATTTTAAAATTTTGCTTCATAATAATCTAAAAAGGTCGAGGTAACAGAGCAAAGGAAAAAGACTTTTTTCGGCTTTTTTTCTGTCTTTTCTTAGTTAATTTGTGATTTGTACAAAAGACTAGTTGAGAATTTTATTGCTTCCAAAATGCCTTTCAAAGGGACCTCCCTTGCTTGTTTCAAGTTGTCTTGCTGTTGGGAAAGTTATTTAAAAAACAAAGCAAAACTTGATTTTTTAAAAAAATGTGCAGTAGGATTTAAAAGTGCTATGAAGACTGTGAGAAGTAGCAATGAGAGACATGTAACTTGTGGCTGTATCAGTGAGAAATCTTGGGTGCACACAACAGAATAATTCTAGCTGATATAAGCAAAATTTGTGTAGATCACAAAATTAACAGGAAGGCTGGAGAACCAGGCTCAGAAAAGCAAAGAAACAGGGAGGCCGGGTAGCAAGTCTGTCACTAAAGTCATGCTGCAGGAAGTCTGCAGGAGCCTGCAACTAGACACAAGCAATATGAATTCTAAGCCACCACTTCATCTTGTAGTTATTAAGTCAAGATTCAAAGTTCTGACCTAAGTTCAAAATGGCTAGACCTAGATCGTGTGATGTATAGTAGCTCACAGGAGTGGGATGGGTCAGTGTACTCGCCTTGTGTAAGGAGATGTGGAATTTTGCCTCCTGCCAAGACTTAATCATTGGTGGGACTCTCAGAATAGGAATAGAGATTTGATTCTGGCAGAACAAATGAGTGTCCACTGTGTGGGAAAAGATGGGGATGGGAAAGTATGTTGCCCCTTTTTGTTTATGTTGCCTTAAATTCCTTATTTCGTTTTGATAACTGCTTGATGCGTTACTAGCTAGCAGTTTGAATAACGCATTCTTTTCCGAAGGACAAAAACTTGTGAGTTTCACGCAGTGTTGAATCTAAACATGTGAAACAGCAGGTTTTTTTTTTTTAAAGAATAATTGATGATGGTGTGAATAATATGGGATTTTTCATTAGAACAGAGGTATAATAGTCTAGTAATTGTGGGATTAAAATATTTTGGAAAAATAGGACATACTTGATAATGCAGTGGCTCTTTCTTTAAGGATTTTTTTTGTAAACCAGAATTATAATTTAAAGAATTCGAGCTGCACTCATTTTTTTTTTTCCAGAAGATACTGGGCCATATATATGAATAAAAAAACTAGGAAGGGAGGAGATAGCTTATGCACCCAGTTTGCTTATAGTTGAAGAAATTGGTCTTCAGTAAATATTAGTAAGCATCATCTATGCAAATGGACGTGCAATACTTGTGAGGAATATAAAGATAAACATAAAATGGTGCCTGCTTTTAGCAAGCTTCTATGTACACAAATAATTATGACAGTATGCTAAATGCTTAGACAGGTATAAATGAAACTTTTATGAATCATAGGTAAAGGAAAATTTACGTTTTCCAGGGAAAATGAAGAAAGACTTCCTGGTAGAGATAATACCTGAAATAGGCCTCTAAGGATGGGTAAAGTATCGATAGGCAGAAATAAGACTAGCGTACAATGTGAGAGAACAGTGGGAGGAAACAAAGTGAGGTGAGGAAAGTAAAGGTGGAATTTGAATTTGTTAGGTATGATGTGTTACCAGGAAGTATGATGTTTAATTGGGAGAGAGTAGTGAAATGTTTGATATGGTACAAGGGAGTAGAGAAAGTGTCTGATAGATGGTGGGTACTCTGTAAGTGCTTCTTGAGTTGAAGTGAATTAAAAAGATATGTTGTAGCTGGATTATGGAGGTTTGGAACTCCTTGAATTCTGCGCTAACTTTGGTATTTATGTTTTAGGTAGTATGAAGCCATAATCTATCATAAACCAGGCTTATGAGAGTAGAAAGTATGTTTGATGACTTCATTATGGTGATTTGTGATGCTAAAAGTAATAGCCAACAGTTCTATAGTAGATACTATGTGCCAAGCACTGTTCTAATTGCTTTATATCTATTAATTCCCTTGAAACCTAACCTTATGAGATAGGTACTGTTACTCTTTTACAGATGAAATTGTGACACAGAAAGTGTAAATTACTTGCCAAAGATCACATAGCTAGCATGATAAACTATACTGTTAGTTCATTCTCTGGTTTTATTTTGGATATAACCACTCATGAGTTAAGTTACAACAGAACATTGACTTTGGAGGCTGGTAGATACGGGAGTTCTAGATTTACTATTTCTTTGAAGTGGTTTCTTCTCTGAGCTGTAGTTTCTGAATATTTAAACAGAGATAGAACATCCATTTTGTAGGGTTACAATAAAGGTTGGAGAGCATATAAAGTGCATAGCAAAATAATTGACTATAATAAACACTTAGCCAGCCCTGATGGTCTAGTGGTTAAGATTTGGCACTCTCACCACCATGGTCCGGGTTTGTTTCCAGTCAGGGAACCATATCACCCATCTCTCCATTGTCATACTGTGGCGGCTGCCTATTGCTCTGATGCTGAAAGCTATGCCACTGGTATTTCAAATTCTAGCGGAGTCAACTATGGTAGACAGGTTTCAGTGAAGCTTCCAGACTATGATGGATTAGGAAGAAGGACCTGGCCACCCACTTCCTGAAAAAATTGCCGTCAAAACCCTATGAATAGCAGCAGAGCATTGTCTGATATAGCACTGGGAGGTGAGAAGATGGTACAGAAAGACGGAGCAGGGTTCTGTTCTGGGTTGTACACAGAGTTGCTGGGAGTCGGAATTGACTTGACGGCGGTAAGAGTAACAAAATAAACAATTAATGACAGCTGTAATTATTATATAAGAGTATTGAAAGTAATCAATCACTTATTTCACTGTTGCAATGTTCTCAATTCTATGCTGAACACTATGGTATGTACAGAAAGCTATGGCATGGTTTTATACTTCAGGGTTACAGTTAAGTTCCAGAGATGAAACTAATATACGTGTGATAAAGGTGGCACGTTAGTGTTTAATTGTTTTGGGAGATTAATAAAGGCTGTAGTAGCTGGAGGATGGTTTATGAAGAAGCTGAACTTGATTAAATCCTTGCAAAAGCATAAATAGGATATAATAGATGGAAGGGAGGGAAGACTTTGTCAATGTAATATATGTCAGCTGAATTGAAAGCTCTTTGATGGCAGGATGTCTTTTTTGTTCATTCTCTCTCCAAGTTACACCCTCGTATTAAATACGCATAGTGTTTAATAATCTGTGGTAAATATTTTATTGATGAAGGGAAGGTAGGAAGGAGTTTAGAAATATTTGAAGGAGGGATCAGTTAGGAGTTGCCCTACCTGGAATTGAGGTATTCTCTTGGGAGCTGTGGGACAGCAAGTAGTTTCTTTTATTTATTTATATCCTGCCTTATTTCAGAAGGACTTTATTTTTTATTTATTTATTTATTTTTTAAAGATTTTATTTTTTCTTTTTTCTCCCCAAAGCCCCCCCGTACATAGTTGTATATTCTTGGTTGTGGGTCCTTCTAGTTGTGGCATGTGGGACACTGCCTTAGCGTGGTTCGATGAGCAGTGCCGTGTCTGCGCCCAGGATTCGAACCAACGAAACACTGGGCCGCCTGCAGCGGAGCGCGCGAGGTTAACCACTCAGCCACGGGGCCAGCCCCTCAGAAGGACTTTAAATGGTGCACAATGGTTAGGAGTTGATTTGATGGGCAGTAGATTGTGTAGCTCGTTAAGCAGAAGATTGATAAAAGTTAAATTTACGCAGTGTTAGTTTGTAGTATTTTATTTTATTTTATTCTATTTTAGACAGCGCTTGAGATATCATTCACATATAATAAAATTTACCCTTTTGAACTGTACAATTGACAGATTTTTAGTATATTCTCAAGGTTGTACAACCATATCCATAATCAACTTATGACATATTCATCACCCCAAAAAGAAATAGCTGGATGAAGTCCTTCTATTGGCTGTTTCTGTACTATTTTCTTTGATTGGCATAGCTGACCTTTTGAAAGAACCAGCTAAAATTTTAGCTTGTTAATTTTCTCTGTTTGTTTTCTATTAACCTGATTTCTGCTCTTCTGTTTACCATTTACTTTCTTCTATTTAGTTTGGGCTTACTTTGCTTTCCTTTTTCTAGCTTCTTAAGTGGAATATTAGGGCATTCGTTTTAGACCTTTCTATTTTTTTGTGACATAAGCACTTAAAGTTGTAAATATCTCTAAGCACTGCTTTAGCTTCATCCCACAAATTTTGAAGTTTTTTATTTTCACTTTTAATCAACTTGAAGTATTTTCTAATTTCACATCTGATTTCTTCTTTGATTCATTGAATATGGTTAGCATTTGTTATTTATTTTTAAAAATGTGTTCTTCTTCTCTTTCTATCTTTTGCATTATTTGAATATTTTTTTAGAATTCCATTTTAATTTACCTTTTGGCCTTTTAAGTGTACCTCTGTATTTTTTTAGTGATTGCTTTAGGGATTACAGTATACGTCTTTAAGAAAAGTTACTACTCACTGTTTACTTTGAGTTAATAATTTAAAACTTTATGTGAAGAGTAGAAACCTTGCGTCTCTGTAGATCTATTAACTCTCTTTCCTGCTTTCCCCACCTCACTGTCCTTTTATGCTATAGTTGTCATAGCTATTACATCTACATACATTATAACCTTACCCGATAATATGATTTTTGCTTTATATAGTCATAAGTAGGTTAAAAATTAAGTAGAAAAAAGTCTTTTACATTTACCTAGCTGTTTACCATTTCTGATGTTCTTCATTAATACCTCAGTTTCTCTCTGATATCGTTTCCTCTCAGCCTGAAGAACTTTCTTTAGACTTGATGCAGGTTTGATGGCAGTAAGTTTTTTTTAATCTGAAAAATGTCTTTATTTCACTTTTATTGTTGAAGGATATTTTTGTTCCTTCAGATTTTAAAAATGTTATTCCACTGTCTTCTGGCCTCTAGTTTCTCATGAGAAGGTGGTAGTAATTTGAATTTCTGTTTCCTGTTAATGAGCCATTTTTCTCTGGCTTCTTTCAAGATTTTTTTCTTTATCTTTGATTTTCAGTAGTTTGATTATAAGGTGCTTAGGTATGGTTTTCTTCGTATTTATTCTCATTGGGTTTTCTTGGCCTCTTTAATCCATAAATTTCTGTCTTTCACTAAATTGGGAAAGTTTTCAGTCATTATTCCTTCAGAAAAGATTTTTACTACCCTCTCTTCTTCTGGGACTTCAATATGTCACCTTTTTCATATTGTCTCCCAAGTCTCTGAAGCTCTATTCTTTTCTCTTTGTGTCTCTTTTTAAAGTTTTTTCCTCTCGCTTTTCAGATTGGATAGTTTCTACTGAGCTGCCTTCAAGTTCACTGATTATTTCCTCTGTCACCTCTATTCTGCTGTTTACCTCATCCAGTGATTTTTTTATATGTTATTGCATTTTTCAGTTCTAGAATTTCTATTTGTTCTCTTTATAGTTTTAGAGTTTTTGGTGATACTTGCTATGTTATTAGTCATTACCAGTGTATTTTTCTTCATTGAGATAGTGGCAGTTGCTTTCAAGTCTTTATCTGATAATTCCATCATTTGGGTCATTTTATCTTCTGTTGAATGTCTTTTCCTTGGAGAATGGGTTACATTTTCCTGATTCTTCATATGTGGAATAATTTTGGTTTGTATGAATATACCACTCTTGTTTATTTAGTCTGTTGTTGATGAACATTTGTTTTACATCCACTTTGGGGCCATTATGAACAGTGCTGTTGTGTGGACACGTTTTTATTTTTCTTGGGTGTATACCTAGAAGTAGAATTGCTGGATCATATGGAAAGTGAATGTTTAGGTGGTTTCCAAAGTGGCTGTATCATTTTGTGTTCCAACTAGGAATACGTGAAAGTTGCCTTAGTGTACTTTTAATTTGCATTTTTTTAATCCCATGAAGTAGAGCGTCTTTTTATTTATAGTCATTTCTTTCTCTTTTTCTTTGAATGGTTAATGTCTTTTGCCTTTCCTTCTTCCTTTCCTCACTTCTTTCCTTTTTATTTCCTTCCCTTGTTGTCATCACCTTCTAGGTAATTTTTGGTGTAAAAATTTTTCTCTGTTGGTCATTTTTCTTTTGGCTCCCAAGTTTAAATAGGTTGTTTTTTTATTGTGGTGAAATACACACAACATAAAATTGACTATTTTAACTTTTTTAAGTGTACAGTTGAGTGGCATTCGTTACGTTCACATTGTTAATGCAACTATCACCACCAAACTGAAACTCTGTACTCATCAAACAGTAACCTCCACCACACCCCCATCTCTGGTAACCACCATCCTACTTTCTAGCTCTAGAATTTAACTATTCTAGGTACCTTATGTAAGTGGAATCATAATAATGTGTGACCTTTTGTGATGAGCTTATTTCACTTAGCATTATGTCGTCAAGCTTCCACCATGTTGTAGCGTGTATTAGAATTTCCTTCCTTTTTAAGGCTAGTATTCGATTGTATATATGTATCACATTTGTTTATCCATTCATCTGTCAATGGACACTTGAGTTTCTTCCACCTTTTGGCTGTTATGCATAATGTTGCTGTGAACATTGGTAGACAAATATCTGTTCAAGTCCCTGCTTTCAATTCTTTTTGGTATATACCCAAAATAGTATTGCTGCTGGATCATGTGGTAATTCCGTTTAATTTTTTGAGGAATTGCCATATTGTCTTCCACAGCAGCTGCACTATTTAACATTCCCACCAGTAATGTGCAAGGGTTCCAGTTTCTCCACATCCTCACCTACATTTGTTATTTTCTGGGTTTTTTTTTTTTTTTTTTTTTTTTGCCAATGGCCATCCTAATGGTTGTGAAGTGGTATCTCATTGGAGAAATGTTTACTCTGGTGCTTTGCCTGTTTTTTAATTGGGTTGTTTGTTTTGTTGTTGAGTTTTAGGAGTTCTTTATATATTCTGGATGTTAACCTCTTCTGATTTGCAAGTATTTTCTCCCATTCTGTGGGTTGCCTTTACACTCTACTGATAGTTTCCTTTGGTGCACAAAAGTTACTGATTTTCATGGTGTCCACTTTATTTTTTTTTGTTGTTACCTGTGCTTTTAGTGTTACTTCCAGGAAATCATTGCTAAATCCAGTCATAAAGCTTTTTTCCTATATTTCCTTTTGAGTTTTGTAGTTTTAGCTCCTATTGTAGGTCTTTGATCCATTTTGAGTTAAATTTTGTATGTGGTATAAGCTAAAGGTCCAACTTAATTCATTTGCATGTGGATATCCAATTTTCCCATCACCATGTGTTGAAAAGCCTATCCTTTCCCCATTTTGAATGGTTATGGCACCCTTGTCAAAAATCATTTTTTGATTTTATTTGTATAGGAGAGTCTGTTTCCGGCCTCTCTTCTCTCCCACTAGTCTATATGTCTAATCTACATGTCAGTGCCACACTGTTTCAGTTACTGCAGCTTTGTCGTAAGTTTTGAAATTAGGAAGTGTGAGACTTCCAACTTTGTTGTTTTTCAAGATTGTTTTGGCTATTTACGGTCCCTTGAGATTCCGTATGAATTTTAGGGTAGATTTTTCTGTTTCTGCAAAACGCATTTATTGGAATTTTGATAGGAATTACATGAATCTCTAGATCGATTTGGGTAAATATCTTGCAAATGTGAAAATTTGTTCCAAGTCTGGATCCTACACTAAATGGTGTTATCAAAGTGGCAAATATAAGAAAAATCTAAGCCATTTAGTTTTGTGTTTAAAACTTAATGGGAGGAAATGTTATCAAAGTATCTACTGAGCTTTCTGAAGGAAGAGTTTGTGCTGAAGGCAACTTAGAAAGATTTTAGGGTGTGTGAATGCTTCTTGGCAGGTTTGTTGTATAATCTGATTAACTATTGTATTCTGAAGTTGCTTAATTATATAAATGACTTTGAACACCCAAAAGAGCTTAATAGAAATTGCAAGGGTTGTGGAAAAATAAATTAAAATGTACTGACAGAATTTATTAATTCAAAACAAAAATTCACTTAGGAAAAGTAGGATAAAAATGGTTCACTGTGCTCTTTGGTCAGTATATTAATTTTAATTCTAAAGAACGTTGTTATAAGTAGGAGAGGAACATGTATGTGTGCTTAGAGAAATTCTTAATAAGAAAAAGCTTGGTTGATTTGAAATCTATTTTCATTATTACAAAAAATTTGAACTTTGCACGTGTCAGTGAAAACCACGAGCTTTTAGTTTAAATGAAGTGATCACATCCTTAAGTTACAATTTAAAGAGTTCAAGTTATCAAATGCCAATTAATTGTGAGAAAGGAGTTTCTTTTAGTCAGAGAGAAAGTGAGAGAAACTCTTCTGCTGTCTACTTGTACAGTTTCTTCTCTATGATGACTATCAAGAATTTGGAGGCCAGCCCAGGTGGCCTAGTGGTTAAGTTCAGCACGCTTTGCTTCAGCAGCCCGGGTTTGGTTCCCAAGTGTGGACCTACACCACTGTCAATGGCCATGCCTTGGTGGCAGCTCAGATACAAAATAGAGGAAGATTGGGCACAGATGTTAGCTCAGGGCGAGTCTTCCTCAGCAAAAAAAGAAAAAAAGAAAGAAAAGAATTTGAGAAGTTCATTGTAAAAATGTCTTAATCAAATTAGCCATTTTATGTGTAAAACCTGATAGAATTAAGTTAGATTAATGGCAGCTAGTTTATGTTTGGGAAGTTTTTATTTGGAAGTTTTAAACAAATTTAGTATTTAATATCTTTCCTAATAATTTATATTTTCTTTTTCTTATAGAAAGAAAATTTAAGTGAAGTTTTCAAGCAAACCTCTTATAGCTATACCCAAATCCCCTCCAGTTTATTTGAATATGTTCTTCAAATATTACCATATTTTGTGTGCATTGATATGTAAAGGGTTGGAAATGTATTACTGTTCCAGCTCATCCTTTTAGACTCAGCTCCACAGTTCCTTCAGATCTCCTTCCTAGACTCGATTTTCCTCTCATCTCTCCTTCTCTTCCTACTTAAATGCTTTTTTCTCTGCTCTTATATGAGCATTAAAATGTTTTTTATATGAGTGTTAAAATGTCTTTTTTAAGTCTGAGAGTTCTACAGTCCTATTCTGATTTTTTTTCTTGCAACATTTTTTTATATACTTTCTGAACTTTGACTCTTGTGAATTTTTTTGAGTATTTTCAAAAACAACTTTTTGTTTGCTAATAGCATAAAGAGTGATTTGAAAGAGTCAGATTCTTAATGTCATCTAGTACTTTGCTCTCTCTCTACAAGAGAAAATGTGACCTTTTGAGGATTTAGCCTAACTTAGAAAGTCTTTTCCAGATTTTAGGATATAACGTTTTTAGATTGTGTTCTGTACCGCGAACATTTTTCTTTAAGCTGAGAACCAAATTAATTTTTAGAGGCTAAACAACTTTTAAAGTTAAGTAAACTATTTCCCCTCGTGTTTCTTAAAAATTGATGAAAATATTGTCCTCTATGATTAATTGTCAAATACTATAATTTAGTGGTCTATATCCAGTATGTCTAGACTTTACATGGTTTTGTTCTTTTGGGATATTATTTAAGTTTTAAATCCAAGGCGGTAGAGCATAGTAATATATTTGGCTGTTGACCCCCAAAATTTAGCAAATTATTTTCCTATGGTATTTTAAATATAGTAGAAATGATTAAATGTTATGATTTATTCATACAGTTGATATTCTGTATGTAGTTATTTTTGTGTTTGGGGGAGGAGCATCATTGTTTTGATTATGTATTGACTATTTTGTGTTAAGTTCATTACAGCCTCCTTCTGGTGTTTGTTTTGAAGGTAATTTATTGCTGAATATGCTCAACTTAGGGAATTTGATTTTGACCAGGAATGCAGTATTGATTAATCTGGTGAACTTATTAAATGAAGGTTTCTTAAGAGAGTTTCCACTGTAATGTAGTTTCTACTTTAAATATCTTACTATTGTATTTGGGAGATAGTATTTACACACACAAAAGTAACAATGTAGGCTTGTATGCATGTTCAGGAGTGGTTGAGGTAAAGAGCTTATTGAAGGAAGGAATGACTGATAGTTAAAATTTCAGGAAAGATTTCATGGAGGAGTCTTAAGTTATGGTGAGAGCTTTTTGAGAGGATGCAGTGTAAGCACAGATAACATGTGAAGGGGAAGTGTGCAAGTCATGTAGGCAAAAGTGAGTAGCAAGCACAGTGTGCTTAGAGCTGGGGTTATGGAAGCAAACAATGGGAGACACTCATAAAGTTAAATTGGGGCTTATTATAGAGAACCTTAATATTCAGCGGAAGGAATCAGAATCATAATTTTTTTTATCTGAAAGGGACTTTAGGAACTATTTACAACGAATCATTTTATAGAAATGGAAACAAGTTTGTACTTAATCATATAGGCAACAGAGCCTCACTTGAAGGCTTGTTTTTGAATTAGACAGTAATTTTTAGGGAGATTATTCTGTTCTCCCCTGTAGGAGTCATAGAATTAGAAGCCAGGCATTCTGTTAGGGTATTGTCGTGTATAATGCCTTGAACTGCTGTGGTGACAAATGAGAATAAAAGTGGAGGATTAGAGAAGGAATAACTAGGTATTAGTCCTTACACTAAGTGTTGGTCAGACGGTAGACTTTTAGGGTATTGTGACTCAGACAGATTTAGACTGCCCTGTTTTAAATAAGTCTTTGTTTTGGTAAGACATATTCAGTTCCATTTGTCCACTGTGGGGTGCAGCGAAGTATACTGGGCCTTCTTCCTCTCAGTGCCACTATAGCCTCTCCTTTTTCAGGTGCTGTTTTAAATGATTCTGCACTCTTGTTTCAACTAGGTTACAGTTAGTTTCAATGAATTCAATAGGAATAGATTATTCATATCAGTTGATGGTGGTTTTTGTGCATTTGAGTAATTAGTTCTGATTTTTCTGTCCCCAGACCAGGGGAGTGTGAGCTATTCAATCATGCTGACCTCCATCTGTTCCAGGAGTTCTGTTCTACCACACTTAAAAGTTTTGCATTAATAAGAGACTTGGATTTGGAAGAATAAAAAAAATTTGGCAGTGGAAAGGTGATAAAAGTATCTCAGATATAAGCTATAATCTGAAAATCTTCTACAGACTGACTTTGGTTCCTGGATAAAGGGATAATTTGTATCATTACTATAAGCGTTTCAAAGTTCAGGTATCTGCATGACCTTTAGCTGATTATTGGAGGAATGGAAAATTTGGAGAGAATGAATGAAAAGAGTAATTAGAATTGACATGTATTGAGTGTGTATTCTGTGCCAGGTGCTGTGCTTAATGCTTTATCGTGTTCTCTTATTTAATACTCTGAACAATCTTGAGTTACTTCTCCTTGTTTTACAGATGAGGGAATCAAGACTTAGGAATTATTATTAAATAATACTTGTACTCACAAGGGCAGAAATAATTAGCTTTCTGGGAGGTTATGAGAGTTTTCATATAGAGGCAGTCATACTTAACCTGAATTTTGCAGGATGAGTAAGAGTTTAGCAGTTGCATCCAGCGTTGAAAGGAGAGCGTCTCTTGTAGTTGGCACAGTGTTAATAGTGGCTCCGTGGCACGAAATGAGTTGGTCTGTTCAAAGACTGTCAGCAGTTTTTGTGGCTGGGGAGTCTGGTGTGGTATTCGGGTCACTGGGAGAGGTTGTCAGGAGCCGAATACTAAAAGGGCTCTTTTGTATGCCTTGCAAAGAAGTTTTGTTTATTTATTTTTTAAACATGGACTTTGGAGAATCTTTGAAGGGATTTAGTCAGAAGAGCATTATCACATTTTGAACCATTTATGTTTTCCCCTTATTTTTAATGATTTAGTCTATTTGGCACTCTCAGTTCTTGAACTTGGTTTGGGGGCTAAAATATCCCGCAAAGAGAGATTTAAACCCTTTTATATTAAAAAAAAATTTCTGCTGATATTATTAGAATCCAAGAAGGTGACAGCATTTTACCTGCCTACTATTTAGTGGGTTTGAATATGGAATAATGTAAAATATTGTTACTTTCTCTTTAAAGCCTGCTCATAGTTAATAATAATGTAGGTTTTCCCACATAGCCAAAAGGTATCCAGCTATATAGCCCCCAATATGCTGCTTATCAAAGCTCAGCTTTTACAGTTTCTTATCATCATTGTTGTTACTTTGTTATTGTGACGGTATAGGCTGAATCCACTGTGGCAAAACATTTAAAAAATTATAGTTATTTTTGAATAGTAATGCATTAAAATGGTATGAAATGATATGCAATTAAAAAAAAACTCCTTCTTACCCCTGCCCATCACCCACCCAGTTCCCTTCCCTGGAGACAATCAAAATTACTGATTTCTTTATACTCTTCCAGAGATATTCTGTTAACCTATATAATCAAATATATTTTATATGTTTTTACCCCTTGCTTTGTTCAGTTAACAATACATTTTGAGGATTGTCTCGTATCAGTACATAAAGAGCTTCTTCAGTCTCTCTTAATAACTGCATAATATTCCATAGTATAAATTTACATATTTGACTAGTTTCTCATTAGATGGTTATTTAGGTTATTTCCAGCCTTTTGCTCTTATAAGCAAGACTGTAGCAAATGGCCTCATTATATGTTATTTCATACATGTATGGATATCCTTGTAGGATCACTTTCTACAGGTGGAATTTCTTGTTAAAAGCTGTGGGTATTTATAATTTTGATATAACTTTGAAAGTAGAGATGTTTAAATGAATTGAAGCTACAGAATTTTGTATATTATTTACCCACAATGGACTCTCACTTCATAACAAATGGAAAGCTAAGAATTAAATTTATAATTTTAAGATATTAGTAAAATCCTTATATAATTCTTTTTGTATTGCAGGTATACAAAACTAGGATATGCTGGAAATACAGAACCACAGTTTATCATCCCTTCCTGTAAGTATTTCTTTTAAGCCACAAATAAGCTGATTTAAGGATCTTTTGCTTAATAATTAAAGTAAAAGAGAGTCATTTCTCACACTCTGTAAGATTTAGTCCTTGAAAAACAGTTTGCCTAGTGTGGCGTCATTTTCACGCCTCTGAATGTTCATTTCAGCTTTCTGTTTAGTTCTTCATTTACCAAATCTACCAGATATCTCTTTTTAAGGACAAAAATGAATGAGCTGATAATTAAACAATTTTCTGCTTTGAGGATATTGCTGTTAACGATCTGTGGGTGTAACTATTAAGTAGTGCACCCCCATCACACACCTATGAATACTATCTTTTGGTTTGTGGATGTGATTATTGTTGACAGGGCCTGTCCTTGTTGACATCCCTGATGAGAGCCCATGTTTCAAAATAAGGACAGCATCTCATCTTAGGAGATGTTGACTTCAGCTGTTTTCTAAGATCTTATAACCATGCTTACAGTGTTTTTGTTCTGTTTTTGTTAACTTCGCTTTTGCTGACCATCAACTTTCAGTAGTTTGTCTTTCATGAGTTTTTAAAAAATACTCTCACTCTTGGTTTGTTAGTTTTCTTGTTTGTTAGCATGGGTTATGTATCTGGTCCTTAATGGACATACTTTTGTACTTTTGACTTTCAAACAGTTCACCGTTTGTACGTTATACAGTAACACCTCTGACCTACTTGTATTAATTCCAAGATAAGACTTTAGCATATCAGATGACAAGCCTTTTGAGCTATTGCTTGGTGGTCTAACTCCTAGACGGTTTAATTTTTGGGAGTGTCATTAGTTTTGCACAGCAGTAGTTACGCTATTGTTTGAATATTTTTGTGTATTATCTTCTTATTGATTTATGAATATAAGGAAATGGAAAAATAAACACGCAGAGAGTAGTGAAAGCAGCTTAGGACTCAAAATTAGTGAAGTTGAGAACAAGGTAGAAATTATTAGGCTCGCCAAAAACTGTAGATCTTTAGTCTCAGTTGGGCACTCATTGGACATGAACAGGTCACTTGTTTTGTCATTTGTAAGCAAGAACAAAATTAAATGTGTGAGATATGAGAAATAACATTGTCAAAATTGTACTTAAAAGGGAAGCTTTTATATATTTTTTCCATTTTTTGATTTTTGCACTTCTGATATATTTTTGGTATACTTTTTAAGGAATTGATTATATAAGAACTTAGGCTACCACATAAATCTGATTCTTTAATACCTAAAATGGGTTTTAGGTGACACTGATGAAATAGCTCATTCATGTGAGTATAGTAGTCTTAGTTTGGTGGTAGTATTGTCTTTTTCCTTAAGTTTTATTCATGCATGTTTGTTGTTTATGCTAAAGGACAGGTTTGCTTTTCTTTACTTTTTCCCCACCCTTATGTATTAGTATATTGATAGTTTGTTAAGTTTAAGTATTTGATGACAAGTATTGGCTCTGTTGCTAACATAGAAGTACTTTTGTGGACTGGTACTTGACTTCAGTTGTATTTGAGTTTAGTGTTAGATGATTGTGTATGCTTGTATTAGTTTCCTAAGGTTGCTGAAACAAAGTACCAAAAACTGGATGCCTTAAAACAAGAGAAACTTACAGTTCTGGTGGAGGCTAGGTCCAAAATCAAGGTGTCGGCAGGGCCATGATCTTGCTGACAGCTCTAGGGGAGAAACCTTCCTTGTGTCTTCCAGCTTCTGGTGTTTGCTGACAATCCTTGGCTCTCCTTGGCTTTTATATGCATCACTCCAGTCACGTGGCTGTCTTCTGCCTATGTGTTTTCACATTGTCTTCCTTCTGTGCATGGCTGTCTATGTCCATATTTCTGCTTTTTATAAGTACACGAGTTTTACTGGGTTAGGACCCACACTAATAACCTCATTTTAACTTGGAAGACCCTATTTCCAAATAGGGTCGTATTCTGAGGTACTAAGGGTTAAGACTTCAGTGTATCTTTTGGAGGGGCACAATCCAACCCATAAAAGGCTGATTTTACCCCTTCTCTATTTCATCTCTTTGCCAAAATATGCAGTTTTAGTTTCTGTTGTCAGTCTTATGAGAAGTTGGATCATGTTAAAAATTCATTTGCCTACTAAAGAAGAGTTTTGATTTTGGAGTTTTTTTCACTCAGCCTGTTTTAGTGCTGCAAGTGCAGTGTTTATAATCAGCAGATACAGTCATTGCCACTAATTAGCATGGATATTTGACCTGGAAAGCCTGTAGATATGGTTCAAAGTTATTTTCATATATCTTTGTTTTCTAGGAAATTTATGAGCCATCTGGATGTCTATGTACATTATAAATAAATTGCTAGAGCAGCTGTCTAACATATAGAAGGAGTAGACTGGATTGGAATCTCTTTCAGTATTTTCTACCTGCCTTATTAAAGATATAATTGTTATTAAATGAAAGTGTAACAGTTGAAATGCCAGATCAACTTAAGAGCATTTAGATCATTATTTTGAATGAAGGACTGAATAATTGGAAGGATTCAGAAACTTACAATTTAATTAAGAAATATATAATAAGTTTTAGATCTAGAACTATATGCTGCATTTTTGGAATTATGTAAGGGTATTGTTGTGGATTTTACCTAAATAGTTTGAAATTGCCTTTTGTGAATGTGATCAAGGTTTAACAGATCCCTATGCCATTGTTATACTTAAATTACTAGCCCATAATAGTTAGTGCAAATAGGGTAGAAATATGGAGAAAGCTTTTTTAAAAAAATTCCCCTTGAAATTTTCCTATTTTTGTTTGTTACTGTTTTTAAATTTTTTCTTTCTGATTGTCCATCAAACATATGTTGACTTGGTGGGATTAAAATTTTACTTATATTAGGGTGCCAGCCCAGTGGCGTAGTGGTTAAATTTGTACATGCCACTTCGGCAGCCTGGGGTTTGCTGGTTCGGATCCTGGGGGTGAACCTAGCACCGCTCATCAAGCCATTCTGTGGCAGCATCCTACATAGAAAAACTAGAATGACCTACAACTAGGATATACAACTATGTATTATTAGGGCTTTGGGGAGGAAAACAAAATGAAGATTGGCAACAGATGTTAGCTCAGGGCCAATCTTCCTCAACAAGAAGCATGCAAGGAAAAAAAAATTTTACTCAAATCAAAATAGATCTTACATAGTTTTTAAAAATATAACTGAAACATTCCCATAGTAGTACTTCTTTTTTTGGCTTTTTGCATTTGAAGACTTGTCTCTGGGTGGAAGTTGAGCTTTCATTGTGTTAAATGAATTTTGTCATTGGTTTTAATGACTTTTGTGCTTTAGTTTGATAATTTAAATATACTAGATCATGGTTTGTTAATAACACTTTATAATGGAAGAAGTATAAGTTTAAAATTTGTCTCACTTGAAAAAAAATTTTTGACATGTATAAATAACTTTTATTTTAAAGGTATTGCTATTAAGGAGTCAGCAAAAGTGGGTGATCAAGCTCAAAGGAGGGTGATGAAAGGTGTTGATGACCTAGACTTCTTCATTGGTGATGAAGCAATAGAAAAACCTACATATGCAACAAAGGTATATTTTTATGATTTGTTATAGATAACATTTTCTTTCAAAAAATTAGTTTGTTCAATGATTGTGCCATCTAGTATTTCACTCAATTACAGGCCTAATACCTTCAATCTCCTCACAGTAGAAATTCTTTTTTCCCTGTGGTCCCTCCTAATCTTGCTGTAACGCTGTTTTTTTTTTTTTGCCCAAGAGTAAAATTTTAGCCCAATAAAATGAACAGTATTTGCTTTTCCGTACCTGCTAGACCTGAGAACGGTCAAAGTGGTTGGCTTTCTCTTACCTCCACATTGACCCCCTTTGAGACATCTCCCTCTCATCTTTATTCAGACCAATACCATTTCTCTCTTTTTTGAAGCTTATGTCATCTGGAATTGCTGCTCTCTTTTCCCATTTTTCTCTTCTTCCTTTCTCATTCTGTACCCTTCTTCCTCCCTCTCCCTTTTAGCTGAGGTATATTTATATATGGCAAAATAGGTAAGTCTTAATTATACAGTTTAAAAATTTTTGTGACTATAATCATAAAAGTTCAGGATATAGAGCAAATCTAGTAACCCAGATGATTTCCTGTGCCTACTCCCACAGTTACTACTTCTACCCAAACCAAAAGGTAAACAGTGTTGTGACCTTTTTAATCTTAATTTTAGACATTGACTTTGCCTAAATTGCAGATTTCCTCTTTTGTACCTCTTTTCTTTCCTTTTCATAATTTATTCATTAATGAACAACTACCATGTGTAAAAAGCTTGAGTGCTGAGAATACAATGGTAAATAAGAAAAATGACTTTCTTGACTTCAAGGTTATTATAATGTGGTGGAAAGGGAGACATTGAAGAAATAATTACAAGTGTTATGGGAGTTAGAAAAAGGAAAGTACAGGATGCTCTGGGAATATATATTAGGAGTAGCTAACCTAGTTTGTGAATTCAGGAAAGTCTGAGGAGTAAATCTTTCAAGCTGAAACTTGAAGAATAAAATATGAGTTAGCTGGGTGAATTGTGTAGGCAAGTTTGTTTTAGCAAAGGCTCCAATATTCAGGAAGACTTTAAGGTATGAGGCAGCCTGGAACTGAATGACCTATTTGCCTGAAGCATAGAGAATGAGGTGGAAAGAAGTGAGGAGGGTGGACAGATAGACCAGGACAAGATGGTTGAAAGTGTTGTTAGGCCATGTTAAAGAATTTGAACTCTGTCCTATAGGTAACATTAATGGGTTTAACTAAAGGAATAATATTAGTGATTAAAAGCACAAATATTGAAGTCTGTCTGCTTGGGCTAGAATTCTGGCTGTGCCACTTTCTAGCTTTGTGATATCATTCAGTGACTTAACCTTTCTGAGTTTCAGTTTCTTCATCTGTAAAAATGGAGGTATTATTAATACTTCAGGATTATGGGGGAGTTTAATGAGATAATGCATATAAAGCAATTATTATGGTGCTTTGAACATAATGAATACTCAGTATATATTGATTGTTTTTATTATTTGTGGGCATAGAATGATTCTTGGAAGTCTAGACTGTTGTAAAAGCTAAGGCAAGGAATATTAGTGACTTGGACAACTGTGATGGCAGTGCCGATAGAAATGGGAATCATTTGTGTATCTCTCTCACACACACAAACACACGCAAACATTTAACTTTTATCATGGAAAACTTCATATACAAAAGGAGAGAAAGGAATGTAATGAGCCCCCACGTGCCCATCATAGAGGTTCGGCAGTTGTCAGCGTATGACCAACCTTGTTTTATCTGTACTCCCTCCCTGTTCACTGGATTATTTTAAAGTAAATCCCAGGTATTATTTTACCTACCAGTACTTATCTCTTAAAAAATAAAGACTTTTCAAAATATAAATATCACACCTAAATACAGTACTCAACTTCTTGAAATATTATCTAAAATCTAGTGATTGCTCACATTTCCCTGATTATTTCCTCTATTGGTTAATCTGTTTGAATCAACGTTCAAATAAAGTCTGCTCAATGAATTTGGTTGATAAGTCTCTTAAGACTCTGTATAGATTCTTTTCTCTGTGTGTGTGTGTGTGTGTGTGTGTGTGTGTGTGTGTGTGTGTGGTTTTTTCCCCTTACCTTTATTTATAAAAAAAGTTTGGTTGTTTGTCTTGTTAAATGTGCCATATTCTGGATTCCGATAATTGCATCCTTCTTGTGCCATCTAACATGATTGTCTACTTTCTATATTTACTTTTTTGTAAATGGTAGTTAAATCTAGAAGTCAGATTGAGGTATGCAAGATTTTTTTTTTTGCCAAGAATCAAAAGTAGATATTTAAGGAGTAACAGAAGGATTAACAAGATATTGGTGACGAACTGGACATAGTTATTGAGGATAATTCCCAGCTCCTGGATAGTCTTCTTGCCCCTTATCTCTTGAGATTGAGAACATTTAAGGAGAAACATTTGGGGTGGTTGGTGTAAGGAGGAGAGAGTAATTTTAGTTTTGAACACGTGTTTGAGGTACCTGTGAGGCATTTGATATATTGTTAGACAAATATTTGGCTCTTGGAGCTCAGAAACAAGACAGAACTGGAGACAAGTATTTGGAAGGTATCAGTTACTTCTAGAGCGGATGAGATTACCTAGGGGAGTGAATAGTGGGGAAGAGGCCTAGGACAGAGCCTGATCAATGCACCATTTACGTTTGGATAGAAGAGGAAAAGCCTGTAAAGGAGACTGAGTGGGCATAGTTAGAGAAAGAGGGGTAAATAGGAAGGAGTGATAAATAACAGGTAAGCTAGAGCCTATACATTATTTGCTCTCTTTAGCTACAAGGATATCATTTGTAACATTAATAGAAATAGTTTTAGAAGAGTAGTTAGGCTGGATTAAAGTAGGATGAATGGTGAATGGTAGGCCAGGAAAAAATGACAATAATATTCAGCCAGGTTTGACTGTCATTGGGAGGGAGAGGTAGATGAAAAGACAAGTAATGGAGTTAAGATGAAAGAGATATTTAAATGCTATGAAAGAGCCATTAGAAAGAGAGATTAAAATAACAGGAAAGAAGGAGTATAATCCAGGTCTTTGAGAAAGCTAGAGGAATGGGATCCAGAGCACAGGTGATCTAATCGATACATGGAGGATCTCTTACATTATAAAAAAGTGAAAGAGAAAAAAGGATGAGTATAGAATCAGTTTTATGGATTTGGTGAAGGGGAGTTGGATTCCTGACTGTTGGCTTTTACTTTCTCTGTGAAATATGTGGTGACATCATCTCTGCTGCCCGGGGAATAGGGGAGAAGGTGAAATCTGTGTGATAGGGAGAACATTTAAAATCATCATTTTGGAGAGTAAAGATGAAAACATTAGGGAAATAAAGGCATACTAGACAAAGTTAGGTCCATTTGAGAACAGCAATTATGAATTCTTAGTTTTATCAACCCAGTTATATATGTTTCTTCAGTATAATCAGCATTCTGGGTATAGGTAAGTTTAGGGTAGGATCATGCTGTGTTGGATTTTGTTAGGTGGAATGCCACAGGGAACTAGGAATAGTCAAAGTGATGGGGCATAAAATCTAAACCGTGTGTGTGTGTGTGTATATGTGTGTACTGACGGGGAGGGGGGCGGGAGGGAGAGATTTCATGGCTAGGAAATAATTATAACAGCTAGTGGACTGCAAGTCTAATTGTGATCAAAAGAGATATAGTGAGATGCTAGAGTATGCAAGAAGGATAGGAGGTTGTGATCAGAGAGGGATGTACTTGCATTTCAGGGATTTAGAGATGATAGTGACGTAAACTGGTCAGAATGGAAAAGAAATCTTTGAAGGTGGTGCAGTCACTGAGCTGAGAGCCCAGTGTTCCGCTGTGCTGATTCTGTTCTGTTAAACACATTTTCAAGTCTTCCAAATGTTACAGACAAACCTAAGCAACAAAATTTGTTTCAGTCCTTATTCCTACCCTCTTTCCTCAGCCTTTTAGCTCTTGTTTTATTTTCCTCTTTCCTTTTCAAACCAAACTTCTTATTTAGTCTCAAATTGTTTGATAAGCTGTTTATTAAATCTAGTTGTATGTAACAGTTTTCATCCTTGGTTTGTCTTTCATCCTTGATTACTCTCCTGGTTCTCTTCCTAACATGAACTGTTCTTTTTATTTGTTACTGGGTTTTTTTTCTGTTGTCACTGGTTCCTCCTATGTTGCCCACTACTTAAATATTAGTAATTCCCAGGTACTGTTCTTGATTCTCTTTTATTTCTTCATTAAAGACTTTCTCCAAGTGATTTATCAACTCCTTTGTCTACAACCACAACCTAGATTTCTACTTCCAATTCCTTGACTACATTCCAGCTGCCCACTGTCAATTACCTGCTGCCTGGGTCTTGAGTTTAATGTCTCCAAAACAAAATTCATTATATATACTACACCCTTGCTTATTCCAAGACAAGACAAAACCCAACTTTTGTGTCTTGATGAATAGATCCTCTCTATCCCGACTTCAAAACTAGAAACCTATTGATATCTTTGTGTTTTTTCCTCATTCTTACTGACAGAAATCTTGAATCTGGCCTGACATCATCCATACCACACTTGGGGCTCTTATTCTCTCTTACTTGATGCTTTTAAGATTCATTTCAGCTTTCCCAAAACTGCTATAATAATCTTCCTAAAAATCAAAGCTGTTCTCGTCATTCCCCATTCAAAATTTTACAATTGCCCTTTTTCTTATAGAATAAAACCCAGATACAAGGCAAATATAGTTTTTGAGCAGCTGGTCCCCTTCACCTAGAACTGATCCATCTCTCTACACCCTTTCCCCTAACCGTTTTGACACACATATTTCTTATTGGTAAATGCAGTGTTTGTGTATTGTGCAATTTTTGTCTTTGTATATATCTTTTTCTATTCTCTACATATTCTTCCTTCCTCCTGCCAAGAAAACAAAATTGACAAGGTTGCTCCTTTAAGACTCAGGTTAGATATGACCTCCTCAGTCAGATAGGAATAGGAGTCTTCCTGTTTTCCCTCAGAAGCCAAGCTGGTCATCTTGTCCTACATGCTTTATTTCTTAAAAAAGTTATAATGTAATATTTCTATAATGTAATAGTCTTTCACTAGACTGAGCTTCTTGTGGGCAGGATGTTCATGTCCTTAGCATTTGTGCCAGTGGTTCACAGTAGTGCACAATAATAATTTATGAATAAAGGAATAAATGACACTTAGCATGTTGAAATATGCAAACTCGTAGTAATGTTATAAAATGAATGATGTAGTAAAATACATTTTTTCCTTGCCTAAAGTGAACTGAGGAGTAGAAATCAATTTATAAGTATAATGCCTTAAAAGATTTCTAGAAGGCTGGGATGAAATGTAGATTTGGGGGATTAATAGATAGGATGTTTAATGATTGAGTAAATGACTGTAGGATGTTTACTCATTCATTAATCTGTTCAGCCTCAGGGATTGACTGTGTACTCTGTGTGTGGAACTATGTTTGTTTTCTGTTATACGTTTTAGGTTTTTTGCCTAAATTTTTAAGTTGCTTGTTTAAGGAATTCTTCCTATATTCAGAATACTAATCTTTTGTTAGTTGTATGTGTTGTGGAACTATATTTGATTGCAGAGATTCACTGACTTTTTCACTGCCTTTAGTGTCTCAGTAAGATTTTTTTTTGGTAAGGAAGGTTGGCCCTTAGCTAGCACCTGTTGCCAATCTTCCTCTTTTTGCCTGAGGAAGGTTGTCCTTGAGCTGACATGCATGCCAGTCTTCCTCTAGTTTATGTGTGGGGCACTGCCTCAGCATGGCCTGATGAGTGGTGTGTAGGTCCATGCCTGTGATCCGAACCTGTGAACCCTGGGCCACTGAAACGAAACGCATGAACTTAACCACTACATCACTGGGCCAGCCCCACAATAAGATTTTTTACAGTGCCACCTAGAAGAAAAGAGATATCTGACAGTTCTGTTTATTAAGTAACTGGGTGTAAGCAACTTAGTAGCCATCTGAAAAAAATAAGACACTTGCTTGAAAGGAGAATATTGTTGTTTAATTGTTAAATAATCACAGTTACTATTAGGATGCACGTGCCTCTTAGGCACTTCACAGTTTCTCACACTTGGAATCAGGTTACACACCACCACTCTCATTTCTTATTTCACATGGGTTTTTGGGGGGAGGTACTTAGCTTTTATCTTAGCAACTGCTGGCAACCCAGCTTCTCAAAGCAGTGATGTTATTGAAAGGATAAGATAGTATGATCTAACATTGAAACTGAACTATCTTAAACTAGGAGGTGTGCAGTTTCGAACTGATTTCGAGTATCACTGTATTTCCCTGGAAAATTTAAAATACTTTGTGGTATCTTTGCGAATTTGCTGCATTACCCTGGGGCTCAGTTTTGGAAGCATGTTTCCAAATATATACAACTTTTCTTACAAAATTTTACATACTTCATTTATGAGTATTCTTGTTATATACCTACCAGTTGTGTTTTATGCATTAGGAACACAAATATTTGTGAAAGAGCTAATAAATTAAAAATCAAGGAAATTGTAATACACTAATTTTCATAGGCTTAATTTTAATGGGTTAAGTTTTCTCATTATTAGAAAATTTTCAGAAATCCAGATAGACTGGTACAGTGACCTGCCATCTAGATTTAACAGTTTTTAACATTTTGGCATATTTGCATTATGTTTTTTAATTGAACCATCTGAAAATATATTGTAGAAATAATTTTATTTATCTCTACATAGATGAGTATTTAGCTGCTAAGAATGATCTACAGTATTACTATCATACCTAAGAAATGCTTTCCTCATCTACTATCCACTGATGATCTCCTTGGGTTTTTCTTTTTAGTAGTTTTATTTATTTTTGATATTAATAAGATTTAATTTGCGTTGTTTTTTTTGTTTTAATAGTGGCCAATTCGCCATGGTATAGTTGAAGATTGGGACTTGATGGAAAGATTTATGGAGCAAGTGATTTTTAAATATTTAAGGGCAGAACCTGAAGACCATTATTTTCTTTTGGTAAGTATAAATTATAATTTCACTGAGGAAATTTTTGAAGAAACTTAATGAGAAAGTTTTCATCACATCTTTACTCACTAAGGCATACTTTATTGTTTTTTAAATTGTCATGTGTCTAAAAGACTTTGTTAGAAAGCTGCATCATCTTTAAGACCATATAGTACTGGGTTCCAATAGAGTAGTCATATGTTCAAGCACCAAAGTTTAGGCACTTAAGAAGTTCTTTTCATAATTGATATGTAATCTTTATGACAGGAACAGTAAGTAAGGTTAAGAAGAGAGTTGGAAATGTGGCACTTTACTTTTTTTTTAATAGCTAGTCTTATTCATATTTCATTATAATGCTTGGTAACAAAAATACAATGTAATATAATTTTTAAACTTTTTTCTTTTAGCAAAGCAATGCATATTCATAACTTAAATAAATTAAATGCTTTGAGATGTAAAACAAACATATAGCACTCTCCTTCTTCTCCTCTCCCAACCCTTGATTTGTATTCTCTAGAGGCAAATACTTTAAATTTTTAGAGTTTTTCCTGATAATAATCTCATAAATGTAAACATGTTTATCCTATTTCTTGTTTGTTGTTTTAAATATTAGACACTATCTACTAACTTCCTGGTAGGAAAGATGAGAATTCTGTTCTTTTCCTTTTCTCCCCCCTCCCTTAACACAAAATTCCTACCTTTTCCTCTTCCCTGCGATAGAGTTATATCATAATTTTTGGTTAAATCAATATTCTATATTATGGTGATTTGTGAATATTATTTATGGCTGGACCATAAACATAAAGTTGAAAGAACTTTACAATGAACAACCTAGACTCAACAATTAATTTTACTGTAATTGCTTTATGACATCTGTCCATCTGGTGATCCATCCATCACTCCATTTTATCTTTTTAATCACTTCAAAATGAGTTGCCAATGGAGTCTTCTCACCTCTTGATACTTTAGCATGCATACCATCAGCTAGAGTTCATTATTTGTTTATAGTTTTTTTCTTTTATATGAAATTTGCATTCTATAAAATACACAAATATTCACCCTACCATTCCATGGGTTTTGACCAGGTGTTGGCATAACTTCTCTAAATATTTTCGGCTTTGTGGGCCATATGGTCTCGGTTGTAGCTACTCAGCTCTGCTGATGTGGCAGGAAAGCAGCCATAGACAATACTTAAATGAATGGGTTTGGCTGTTTTCCAGTAACTGTATTTACAAAAACAAGGGGTGGGCCGGATTTGCTCTACAGGATGCATGATGTAGTTTGCCCATCCCCTGGTTTAGACAGATGCATACATCTGTGTAACCTAAACCTTTATCAAGATATAGAGTATTACAGGCAGCCTGGAAAGTTTTCTCACACCCTTTCCTAGTTAGTCCCTACCCCCATGTCATAGAGGCAACCACTGTTCTGATTTTTTCCAGCACAGGTATTTCACTGTATAGATTTGCCTAACTATTCATTTTCCTCTTGATGATCACCTGGGCTGTTTCCAGTTTTTGACTATTATATGAGTATTTTGGATATTGAGAACCTTTTATACAGGCCTTGGTGTGGACATGTTTTCGTTTCTCTTGTGTAAATACTTAGATACGGAATTGCTGTGTCATAGGGTAGGTGCATGATTGATTTTATAGGAAACTTTCAGAACTTTTTCCAAGGGGTTGTACCTCTTTACACACCCACCAAGAATGTGTCAGTGATCTAGTTGCTCTACATTCTATCCAGCATTTGGTGTGCCAGTCTTTTTAATTTTAGCCATTCTGGTGGGTGTATAAGATTTCTCATTTTGGTTTTAATTTGCATTTTCCTGATGACTGATGATGATGTTGAGCACTTTTTCATGTGGTTATTAGCTGCTTATATATTTTCCTTTGTGAAGTCCTCTGATTATTGTATATAAAACTTCTGTTTTTCTTGGAGTTTATAATTGCCTTGGTTTTTTAGTTTGCTTAATTTTGTATATACCTATCACTAGTTCTTGAACATAGTTCCAAACTCTGCTAAATAAGTTTAAACACATTTAAATAGTAGTTAAAGTATTAAAGGTTTTACATATGGAAAAAGTCTGCTCCTAGTGGTTTTTTTTTTACTTTATAGTGTCTTTTGAATTTAAAAAATCATGTAATTTGTAATGAATTGAAGTTTTATCAGTCTTTCCCTTAGTAATTTGTGCTCTTTAAATTTAAGGAATCATTCTTTACCTCAAGGTCAAAACAATAATTCTTCTGTATTTTTTAAGTTTAAAAATTTTGCCGTTCGTGTTTAAATATTTGAAATAACACAAAGGATCATAAGAACCAGAAGTCTTACCCAGTTTCAAACTGTAATAATTTAAACAATTCAGGTAATCATGAGACACAGTCAAAACATGAATTCCATGATTGTGAGTGCTGTTCCCTAGATCCTGTCTAGGATTTGTTCTGGCCCAGACATAACCCATAGGTTTCGTGATGTATGCACATAACTTAAACTGAAGAGAACTATGTAAACATCTCCATTTTATACTCTTACCAGTTATATAACTTCTATAACATTTTCCAGGAAGCTGTGCCATAAATTTGTAGAATCTTGGCATATTTTCTGTAATTGTAGACAAATCAGGTACATCCTGCTAAAAGCATTACGTAGATGAGGATTTTTCCACTAGAAAATATCATTGGTATGTTTGCCTGGAGGCCTGTCATTATCATGGTTTCTTTACAAGGTCATGTAACTGGGTCTTCTCCCTTTCTCCCTCCTTCCTTCCCTTTCTCAATGCTGAATCCTTCTAAGTGGTGTGACAGGAGTTGTTTCTTTTTTTTTTTTCATGTGAGTAACCATATTGTTTTCATGTGTGTATAGATCTCTTTGAGTTCTGTAGTTTTTCTTTGTGGTCTGTGTGTCTATCTTTGTACCTCTAACTTTAATGACTTTTAAGTACATTGTTTGAAATGAATTATTTCTCACTTAAAAATAATCTGATATTGTACATTTAAAATGTTGTTCAATTTAATAGACTGAACCTCCACTGAATACTCCAGAAAACAGGGAATATACTGCTGAAATAATGTTTGAGTCCTTCAATGTTCCAGGCTTGTACATTGCTGTGCAGGTAAGCAAGTTAATAAGTCAAGGTAAGCTTGACTCTTAAATTTTCATCTAGTTTAATTCACTCCTAAAATATATTTTTTATTCATAACCTCAAAGCATATTATAGTTCTTTCCTGAATCGATAATTTAGAAATCATATTGTAGTAAATGAAACTGTTTACACAGTGAAAGAGAAATGTTAAAGAAAGTAAGTTAATGGTCTTTGGATATTTCAAGGCCTTTCATAGACAGAAATAAGGGAACTAATATTGAGTGTTTACTTCATGTCAGGAACTTTGTATACGTATTCTTTTATCCTGGTAATATTCATTGTGTCCATTTTTCATAGTCTGTTTTGATTGACTTACCTTTAGGTATTTTTGACCACCCTTTCCTTTGTGCCCCTCTGTATCCCATGTATCATAAATCCTTGTAATATTTTATTGCACTTAATTTGTATATATATATCTGTATGGAACAGCTTCTCTCCCACCCCTTGGATCAGAGCTCACCTCTTTCTTATTTTTTAACCCCATAGCAAATGTGATATCTGGCATATCACAAATGCTTAGTTAAGTATATAAACTATTGTATAGTTCTGTTAGCCTGCAATGAGTATAGTGTGATACTGCGTTAAAAAGGAAGATGGCCTAGATATCTTTCTAGGTCCCTTTCTGCCATTATATTGTAAGTAGGTAAAATAAAGCCAGTTTAGCTCTGTTTTTAATTATTAATCATACATCTTGTTTGAGGCTTGGATTGTATGAAATTTAGTTTTTTACAGAAGAACTAGTGTTAATTTCTTAATTTTCAACCTTTAAAAAAAAATTCTTTTTCATAGAAAAATGTTATCTTTGTTTCCTAATTAAATCATAGTATTTGGAAGTGTGCATTGGCTTTTTCTGTGGTTAAATCACTTGTTACATATTCCTAAATGCAGACTGCACTTAAAAAATTTGGAGCTGATCTTATGAGTGATACTTGTTTATAACCGTCTATGTATTGAATAATTTGGGTGGTTTGTGTACTTCTCTACCTTACTTTCACCTTACTTTGTTGTTTGTAAGAAGCTTGCCCATATAAACATAGTTTAAGTCCTGGCAATCTTAGTACTGTAGTATTTTGTCTTCTACATCTTTTTGGCTTTAGGAGAAAAATGCCCCTCATTAAAACATGGAAAATTTATGATTATGCCCATAAAAGCAAATATAAGCCTGTAAGTTTGTCTTAATAAAATGTAGGATGTGAACAATTTAATATTGCATAATATAAATTAATTTTGTGTATTTTCTTTCCAAAGATATTACATTAAAATTGAATAAAGTACTCCAATAATTTTTTTTTCTATGTCTTTGTTTTTATTTTTTGCGTATCTTATTTCTTTTTGTTCAAGGCTGTTCTTGCCTTAGCTGCATCCTGGACCTCAAGACAAGTAGGAGAACGAACGTTGACTGGTACGGTAATAGACAGTGGAGACGGTGTCACTCATGTCATTCCTGTGGTAAGGATATTTTAAAATTACTGAACAGGGCATCAGATAACACATCTGGCAAAGTTAAGTTTTATGAATTAATAACACTTTTTAAGAATTTTAGAGATTACACTGTAAAAGTTTGCTGTAATTTGGCCATTGGTTTAGCTATAGGTGTATTTTGTTCAAATTATTATTAAAATATTATAAATATATTCCAAAATGTTTCGTCTGCTATAGGTTTGCACTGCAGTTACAAGATAATTAGAAAATTATTTGAAATAGTTTCTAATTCATAATGAGGAAATCATGAATTTCAGTATCTGAAATGGGATTGTATTATTCCTTTCTTTTCTTAAGCATGGAATTCTGTTTTGCAGTTTGGATGTGTCTGTGTTAGCCAGTTGATAGTCTCTCTTATCCTTATTTAACAGATTTCAGACTGGTACATAGGTTAACTAAATAGCAGTTAGTTTTAAGCACATGTCTGTTAATGACTTTTGGGGAATTATTTTTTTGAATAAAAAACTCCAGTTATGATTGCGCTTTATAGTTTATTTAGTGAAAGCATGTTAAGAAAAATGCATCAGATTGGATTGTTGTCAGAAATAGCATTTTTCTGCCAAGGCCTATGTGTTTCCAATTCTTAATGATAAATTAGGTTTTTGATTATGCCTAGTAGATTCAAAATGACTACTCAAATTCATACTAATCATTATTAGACGGGTATATATAGAAAGATTTATTTTGTAAAATAATTTTTATATTATACTGAATATCATGTAAGGAATGAAATTATTTTCAACTTTTATTTCTTCATTATTCTCATGCCTAGTTTTAATGCGTCAAGCAACCTCTGTTGAGGATTACATCCTCGGAGTGACTATGTTTGGATTAGATGTCATAGTCCACCCTCCTGATGTCATAATAGTTTTAGTAATAATTGCCTTTTTTTACATAACAGCTTTCTTGAGATATAATTTATACGCCATACTATTCATCTATTTAGAGTGTACAGTTCAGTGATTTTTTTTTGTATATTCAGAGTACATCCATTACCACAGTTAATTTTAGAACATTTTTATCATTCTGAAAAGAAACCCTGTATCCGTTAGCAGTCACTCTCCCCCTAATAACTTTAGCCCATGGCAACCATTAATCTACTTTCCATCTGTATGAATTTGCCTGTTCTGGATATTTCATATAACTGTAATCATGCACTATGTAGTCTTTTGTGGCTAGCATGTTTTACTTAGCCTATCATTTTCAAGGTACATCCATATAGGATGTATTGTACTTCATTTCCTATTATTGCCAAATAATATTTCATTGTATGGATATAACACATTTTATTTAGCCATTGGAGGATATTTTAATATCTTAGCAATTAAGATGTATCCAGCGTTTGATGGCCTTTTATAGTTTAGTTGTCAGCATATTTTTCTTAGTGGTACATAAAGATTCTTGAAATTTTCATTTAAAATTCTCATTCAAACCTCAAAATCTATGATGTAGATTCTATTATCCTTTGAGGACCTCAGTTTACTCGTTATAAAATGCAAATAAGTGAGTTGCCTAAGATCACCAAATAATAGGTTGTGGGGCTAGAATTTGAACTGGTTCTCTCTGACGTCAGCCTTTTCTTAACGTCTACACAACTAAGCAGTAATTTCAGTATCTTGAGAATTAATATTAGAATAGATAATTTGCAAATAGAAATTAACATAAAAAAGAAAAAATGAATTTTAGTAAGGATATTAAGAATTGGGTATTCCTGTTCCTTTTTTCTTTGCCTGCTTTCTTTTAGGGAATCAATGGAATATTTTTGTAATTCCATTTTATCTTCTTTGTTGACCTATTAGCTGTACTGTACTTTGTTATTATCATTTGTTTGTTTTTTGTTGATGGTGGTTCTAAGGTTTATAGTAAACATCTTTAATGTATCACAGTCTACAAATAACATTTTACTATTTCATAAATAAGGACTGTACAACAGTATATTTCCCCTCTAGTCTGTACTATCATTGTCACTCATTTTACTTCTGTATGTTAGAAACTCAATAGTACATTACTAATTTGTTTTGTTGTGATAGTTTTTTTTTTAAAGATTGGCATGTAAGCTGACAACTGTTTCCAAACTTTTTTTTTTCCTGCTTTTTCTCCCCAAATCCCCCCAGTACATAGTTGTATATTTTAGTTGTGGGTCCTTCTAGTTGTGGCATGTGGGATGCCACCTCAGCATGGCTTGATGAACGGTGTCATGTCCGTGCCCAGGATCCAAACCGGTGAAACCCTGGGCCGCCAAAGCAGAGCGCGCAAACTTAACCACTTGGCCGTGGGGCTGGCCCAGTAATATATTAGTTTTGCTAGGGCAGCTGTAACGAAGTACCACAGACTGAGTGGCATAAACAATAGAAAATTAATTTTTTCACAGATAAGGAGGCTAATCTGAGATCTAGGTGTTGGCAGGGTTGGTTTTTTCTGAGGCCCCTTTCTTTGGCTTGTAGATGGCTCATTATTCTCCCTGTGTCTTCACATGGTCTTCCCCCTGTGTCTTATGTCCTAATCTCCTTTTTTACATTAGTCATATTGGATTAGGGCCCACTCTGATCACCTCATTTTAACTTAGTGACCCCTTTAAAGACCTTATTTCCAAATACAGTTACATTCTGAGGTATTGGGGGTTAGGACATCAACGTAGGAATTTTGAGAGGGGAGGGGCACAACTCAGCCCATAACATGTAGTCATCTTTAAAAGAGATTTTGAAAAAGAGATAAAGTTCTTTTATAGTTACTCACATACCATTTCCAGTGCTCTTTATTCCTTTGTATAGGTCCAGATTTCTATCTGGCATTTTTTTTCCTCCTAAATTACGCCTTTTAACATTTATTAGAGTGCTGGTCAGCTGGTGAATTCTTTCAACTTATGTAGATCTTTTGAAAAAGCCTTTATTTTGTCTTCATTTTTTAAAGATATTTTTGCTTGGTATAGAATTTTATACCAAGTATAAAATATTTTTTCTTTCAGTATTTTAAAGATGTTACTCTACCATCTTCTGGCTTACCTTGTTTCTGAAAATGTCTGCTGTCATTCCTGTGTTTGTTCCTTTGAATATAATATTTCCTATTTATCTGGCTGTCTTCAGGATTTTCTCTATATATTCCTGGTTCATTAGTTTTCAGCAGTTTGATTGTGATGTATCTAAATGTGGTTTTCTTTATTTCTTCTCTTTGGGGTTTATGGAGTTTCTTATATCTCTGGATTTGTAGTTTTCATCATATCTAAAAAGTTTTTGTCTATTATTCACACAACTTTTCTCTCTCTCCTTTCCCTCTTCATCTTTGGGGAATCCAGTTACATGTATATTAGGCTGCTTGAAGTTGTCTCATAGTTCACTGGTGCTGTGTTCATTTTTTCTTAATCTTTTTTCTCTATCAATTTGGATAGTTTTTATTTCTTTGTCTTCAAGTTTACAATTTTTTCTTTATTGTCTAATCTACTGTAGTCGCATTTAATGTATTTTTTATTTCAGATATTTTTCTTCTTAGAAGTTCTGTTTGGGTCTTTTTATATCTTCCATTTCTCTCTTCCTCATATTTCCATTGATCTTCTTGATCATATGGAGTATATAGTAGCTATTTCAATGTCCTTGTCTGCAAATTCTATCATCTTTGGCATATGTTTCTTTCTCTATTGATTGACTTTTCTCCTGGGCAAGTGTTGTATTTTTCTGCTCCCTTGCATGCTTATAATTTTTGACTGGGTACTATATGTTCACGTTGTAATGTCCTGGATTTTTGGACTCCTTTAAATATTTTAAGCTTTTTTCTGGGACATAGTTAAGTGACTAGGAATCAGTTTGATCCTTTCAGGGGCTCCTTTTAAGCATTACTAAGCAAGTCCAGAACAACCTTTTCTCTAAGCCGACTTTGTTCCCACTCTTGAGGCAGTACTGTTCTGAGGACTCGATGTCATGTGTTTGAGGTCTTACAACTCTGGCTAATGGGAACGTAAGGTGTTCCCAGTTATGTGTGAGCTTTGGAGCTGGTTCTGCCTACTCTTTTCCAGAGGTTCTTTCTCTGTTCTTGATGTTTTCCTCACATGAATGTCATGATTACTAGTCAGCTAAGATGTTACTCTCTTCAGATCTCCAGAGCTCTCTGTCTGTGCAACTCCTTCCACTTTAGTAGTCTTAGTTGCAAACTGTAGCCACCTTGACCGTCCTGAAATCTAAATCCTGTAGCCTCAACTTAGTGAGACCACCAGATTCTGTTTGGGTTCTCCCTCCGATTATTGCTGCCTGGCAGTGAGATGGGATGTTTGTAGCACTCACCTTACTTGTTTTCCCTTCTCTTAGGGATCACTGTCCTACTCAGCCTGTTGTCTACTGTCTGAAAACCTTTATTTCATATAATTTGTCCTGTTCTCTCTTTGAGGTGAGAGGATAAATCCAATCCTTAATATTGTCTCATGACCTGATGAGACTATCCCTAATATTTTTTGTTAATGAAATTTAATTGTGCTGCATTACTTTACTCATATCAGTAAATTTATGAATTCTTTCTTTAGAATTTAATTATTTGGCATTATGATGGTGCTTGGAATGCCTTTGGCTTATGAAATAGATACCTACTTTATTAGGTAAAATGATAGCTAGTTTGTGCATTAATGATCAAATTTCCTACAATACAGTCTAAATTTTTTAGTGAAATTATAAAATATTTAAAAATAATATCTGAAGTCTCCTATCTAAAACATTTAAGATTTTTGAAATCTATTATTTCTATGTTGTTGAGTCATTTCAGTCTTGGTTATATACTCTTGTGAGTGGTAGAATAAATCTAAGTATGTGGTCGTTCTGGTTTATAATATCAGTACAGTATTATGAATTTTCTGATAAGTAAACTGCGAGGAATACAGTTGAGGAATAAAGACTAGAAGAATACTCCTGAGAAAAAGCAATACTAGAGAATGCAAAACACTAAACTGAGAAATTGGTCTTTCTTAATTGTTAATTATTTAGCTTGTATTAATTTTCAAAGCATTGAAAGTAAATTTGACACTTCTTTTTTCCATCTAGGCTGAAGGGTATGTGATTGGTAGCTGTATTAAGCACATTCCAATCGCAGGACGAGATATAACGTACTTTATTCAGCAGTTGCTGAGAGATCGAGAAGTAGGAATCCCTCCAGAGCAATCCTTGGAAACTGCTAAGGCAGTAAAGGTAAAAGTAATGATGAGAATGTAGTTCATTTAGAAATTGAAATCAAATTTATAATATTAACGTGAAAAATTCTTAAGTGAAGAACAGTACTTAAAAAAAAACTTGGTAGCCTGTTATGAAACATTACTCAATTATATTTGTGTTTTCTCTATATTACTTGTAAGGAAATTATTGGAGATTAACAATCCTTTGCCTGTTCTCTCCACATGTCACATTTATTTGAGAGAACTAACAGGTAACATTTATATCAACTGACTTTAACATACATTTTTGTCATTATTCCCGAATTTTAGTGAAAATAAATAATTAGTTCACTTGAGAGTCCTCACATCTCAATTTCTTCACTGAATTCTTTATTTTAATACTAACAGTTTTCTTTCACAAAAATTTTTTTGATGTAGTTGATTCATTTGGCTATTAGAGATGACGGTTTGCTCAACTCTTATGGCAAATAGACGAAAAATGTGAAGGCTGTGTAAGGTAGTTTAATAATTTGTCTGCTTTATAAGTCTTTATTATGATTCCTACAAACTATCAAAACACTTAGCATTGCTTTTGAAATTTATCATTTGCCAACATACCTAAAAAATTTCAGTGGGTCTCTCACGTATGTTTTGAATAAGTAAAAGCTAGATTGCCCTGGCAAAAGTAACTTCATTTATTTGCCTATCTTTGCACGATTATAGGATTTTCCCTGGCTCTTCAAAGGTTAGGAATGAAAATGAATCTATTGCTTCCTAGAAAGTAAAGGAATTAATAAATGGCTGCCAGAGTCACCCCAAGTTTGTGGCATCAAAATTAAATACGTAAAAAATTAATATGAACACTATTGTTTCAACATCTTTGGGAAATCTGTAGAGTTTTAAAACGTAGCAGAAACTCCAAGGATTTAAATCTGTTCTTGAGAATACTGATACTGAGTCTAAATGTCTTTTAAGGATCAACATTTCCATCTTCCAAAGTTTGCATAAAGAAGACCTAATACAGCATAATCAGATTGTCCTTTGTTTTCCAATATTCTTTCACTTTGTCTTTTATCAGTTATAATTGCATGTCTCTGGGATATAATCCTTATTGTATAAAAATATGTGAAGTGTATGTTTTTCTTTAAAAAGCAATATGAGACTGGCCATCAGGAGTCCATAAATTGCACGTAGAATGTTGTAACCCATAGCGTTTTAAACTGCATTTTTCATGGAAACTTTTACTTAGGGCATATAATCAAATATGCAACAGTTCAGCCTTGTAGGTGGTATAGTGAAAATTAATATTTTATATCTTCAGCCTTTTTTCATTTGTTCATTTACTTAGACCATAATCACTTTTGTTCTAAAAAAGTCATTAAAGATCTATAGTATTTTGTGTGGTTGTATCAACTATTTATTCTCCAGTTCTGTGTATTTGTTATGCTCTCTCCTCTCTAGAATACAAGCTTCATTAATTACTGAAACAGTGTAAAATGTTGGATGACATTAATGAATGTTTTCATGAAATAACATTAAAATAATAGAAAACTCTCTTCATCAAATCTTGCTCTAGTCATATATGAAGCCAGAAGTTATGTGTAGGAGATGGTCTGTTTATTTGTAATGCACATATGATAATATCCTAACATAAAATTTTTTGCAGCTTAATTTCCTAATTTTATTTTCTGAAGATGTATTTTCATTTGATTCTAATTTACTGAAAATATGCCATCCTTTTTTACTTTTCCTAAAACAGGAGGGGAAAGTGACTTTTCTTTTTTTTCTAGGAGCGCTATAGTTATGTCTGCCCTGATTTAGTAAAAGAATTTAACAAGTATGATACAGATGGAACAAAGTGGATTAAACAGTATACTGGAATCAATGCTATCTCAAAGAAAGAATTTTCCATTGATGTTGGTTATGAGAGATTTTTGGGACCTGAAATCTTTTTTCATCCAGAGGTAAGTATTTTTAGATGAAATTGTTTTGAAATATTCAGCAGAAAATAACAGTCAGCTATAAAATATTCAAAGAGAATGAATCTCAGGAACTTTCTGTTTTATACTGTAGTGAGTCATATTTTTCAAGAAAAAGAATGCCACTGTTAAAACAGGCTAAACAGTTAATATTTTTCATAAATTTAGAAAATGAGACTTTTGCCTGTTTGTGGCTTACGTAGGATCATGGAAAGAGAGGAGCTTTTAAAATTTATGATCATTTAAATAAAATATTTTGGGAAAGGTTCTAGAAAGTCATCCTCCCCCCGCCTTGTGTAAAATGATGATTATGCAAAGAACCTTCAGTTGACTACTGTCATAACAAAATATTAAACTATTAGCAAAATAGCCTTCTGTCTCCATGAAATGTTAACAATATACAGGCTGTATTAAATTAATGAAATATGTGCTTTTAATAATGAAAAATTCTTCTAGTAACTTAGTATAAGAAATTTGACTTTATTAATGAACTTATTAAATGCGTATGCTATTTAGCATCAAGAGCAATTATTTTTTAATATTGTGTTTTTACTCTGCAAATAGTGAATATAGTTTTCATTGTCTCAGTTTAAGCATTGACTAGTCAAGATGAAAAATTATATTAGTTTGCTCTTATCGAGCTCAAACAATAAGAGATGAGTATGTAAACAGGTAGAGTTGCTCTAATGAATGCATGTATTTGGTGAGGGCATAACAACAAGGAGCGTCTAAGTCTGCTTAGGAGAACCAGGGAGACTCCTTAGAAGAGATAACAGTTGAACTGAGACTTAAAGGATGAATGTGTTTTCCTCAGGCTGTTATGTTAGGGGAATATATATATCTGGCAGAGGAGATAAGCTTGGTAGAGGTCTGTGATATGAAAGAGCTAGATAATAAAAGTATAAAGAAAGGGAGTGGTAGTTAGATGGATCCCCAGGTGGGGGTGTTCGTGGGCTGGATCATGAGGGACTAATATGCTGTGCAGAGGAGTTTGCTGGATTCTGTACTTGGGCAGATATCTTCAGCATGGAAGTGGCATAGATTTATGTATGGTATTAGAAAGGCCACTGTGGCTGCACTAAGTTGGATAGAATGGAACAGAGGTGTGAATTGTGTTGGAAACAGGTGAGTTTATTGCAGTTTTCCAGAGGAAGGATAGATAATGTCAGTAGGTCAATGAGAATGAGAAAGGAGCTGAGAGAAAAAGACTAAAATCAACATGACTTACTGATTGCTTAGATGTGAGGGGAGTAAGAATATGAAGAATCTGTAATGATTTCCAGGTTTGTAGCTTGAGTAGCTAGATGTGCCATCCACTGAAATTAATACTGAAGGGAAAGAATAGATGGGATAGAAACAAGAGATGAGTTGATTATGCATCTTTAAAAAGGTTCAAAAATGAACACTTGGGTTCAAAGGGTTGTGAACTGAGGTGTGTATCCTGGAGTGAGAATAAATGTGAAGTCGTCCGCATATATGGGGCAAAGGAAGAGATTGGCTAGGGAGAGGAGGTGGAGTGGGAAGAAGGGGAAGAATGGAGCCCCAGTGAACAGTGCGTTTTATGGACATGAAGAGTAAGAGAAACCTGCAAAGAATACTGAACACGGAAAGGGAGAAGACAAGCCAGGGGACTGTGGTCTTAACGTTGAGAAAAGTGAATGTTTCAAGGAGAGAGGTTAAATAGTGCCAGTTGCTACAGTGAGGTAATAGAGGAAACTCGAGAAGTACTCATGGGTTTTTAGCATGCAGAGTATTGGTGGTCCTAGGGGAGCATTTCAATGGAATGGTGTGATAGAGGCAGTTTGTTGAATCAGTGAAGGTTTGGGAATTGACAGTGTGGACATCCTGTGAGGTGGCTCTGAAAGAAAAACATAGTGGCTACTGGAAACTGGTAAGAAGTCAACTGCAAGAATAATGCTGAGGTTAGTATTATTTTTAAGAGAGGTTACTCCAGTGACAGAGGTAAGGAGTTAAGTACGGGTACAGGAAAATGTGGGAAAAAGCTGGGAACGGCAGAGGGGCAGCCAGGTAGTTCAGGAAATTCATCATCATAGTTCATAGTTTTAATTTTTTCATGAAGTAGCATCAAGCTGTTGTGTTGGGGGAAGGGATTGGATGTAAGGTTGAGGGCTGGGAGAGAATAGTGACTTTTATAATCCCTAGAGAGGAGAATTGAATGGGTGACTAGGGAATGCATATTAATAGTAGTGGGGCACCACTGAAGTAGATAGCCAAAACTTTTAGTCATACAATATTATATTATCCCCCAGGCAGTTCTGGGAAAGGAGCAAAGGATTTTGACAAGGCAGAGGTTAAAGTGTTGCAGAATAGAGAAGAGAGGGAATCCGGAAGGCTGAGTTACTTAGAGATAGCGGGGGATGCAGGCAGGTATTGGCGATCATGGTGAATTGGCATATAGTCATAAATTGGGAATATGCATCAGAAGGATAAAGCATTGTGCAGGTAAGTGTATGGGAGATTTTAAGATTTTAGACAGCACATTTTCTTTGCAATTTTTAAAATAAAACTTAATTAAAAGGATATATGCACATAGTTTTGGAAGTCAGATAACACTAACAGGCTTAAAACAAAAACCGCAGCTCCTCACCTCCTGCTCCCTCTCCCTTACCCTTTTGTGTTCTGCAGAGCAATCACTAGCTCTTACTTAGCCATTACTCTTCGTGATTGCCTCCAGATTTCCAAATACTGTGCTTGTTCTGCTGCTGCTTGATATATCAATGTACATAGTTTGTCTACTAACCTCCTTTTAGGTTAGTTGATTGTTTTTCTAGACCTTCTTTTCCCTCAGCCTGTCCATATGTTATGTTATACTTACTGGCTAAATCAATAGTATTATATAGTATTTATAGCATTATACCTGTGAATGTTGTTCACTTTTGATGCAGTAGTGTAATGTGATTAGTTTTTCTCTAAAAACTTATCTTTTTCCTATATTTTTGTTTTGTTTCTTCATTTGTGTCATTTTGTTCATTTATTCTTCCTTTCATTTATTCATGGGGGTTTTAATTAATTGCCTGGTTATACAAGGTATGGAAGGGAACCTGGGGGTCTCACTTATTCCATGTAGAGAATTTTGATGATTTCTTTTTTTAAAGTCTTGTTTTGCCTTTCTTTGTGTGGTTTCTTTTATGTTCAGTTTCTTGGAGTTTTGAAGGTTCTACAGGGTGAATTCACTTAACCAGTATGCCCCTCTGGAAGTACTTAAGATGTAACATTCCCTTTTTGTCCTGCAAACAGCATTGAAATATTTTATTCATTATTTCCTTGCCGCCTCTTTTTGTCCTTTGGCATTTACCTTTCCTTTTACTTTCCTCTGTCATTTCAGTGGGTATTCAAGAGGATGGAGAGAGAGAGAAGCAACCTCATGTACCTAGAAGTCAGGGCAGATTTTCTTATGGGGCCATGTATATGTGAGTGGCTTAAGTAGAAGTGGATTAAAGGTCATTCAAGTTAAGGAACCATCAGTTGTTTTGAAGTTGAAATGTTAGAGATATTAAAACCCCAAGTTAAGGACAGGAATTAAGGTATTATAGAAGATCCTGAACCCAAATCCTAGATGAATAGGATCATTACTACAAGATAGATAATAGTATGGAAGATAGGAGATATCTTGGATTTTAAAGGAGGAAGCATGAGTAGAATATTCCTTTTTTTTAAGATTGGCACCTGAGCTAACAACTGTTGCCAGTCTTTTTTTTTTTTCCCTGCTTTTTTCTCCCCAAAGCCCCCCAGTACATAGTTGTATATTTTAGTTGTGGGTCCTAGTTGTGGCATGTGGGACCTCCTCAGCATGGCCTGATGAGCAGTGCCTTGTTGGCGCCTAGGATCTGAACTGGCAAAACCATGGGCCACTGAAGCAGAGGGCGTGAACTTAACCACTTGGCCACAGGGCCGGCCCCAAGTAGAATATTCTTTACAGATGTCCTTACCTAATGCCTTGACTGTTTTAAAAACCCTGAAACATTATATGGATTTTGTGTTTTGAGTGTCACCTTATTTGGAAACAGTTTATTTTGACTATGGAATGAGTATTCAGCTCATTTTTGTTATTCGCAGTAGATGTTCTATAAAGTTACTTTGAACACTGAGTTAGCAACTACTGACCCATTTTTCCTAGGGGAAATACAGGGTTAGGTTCCTGTCAGCCTTGGGTAACAACATTTTTGTCAACCTTTGGATAGATAACCTTGTTTTGTGTGTGTTTCTGTTTAAAGACACGTTATTTGATTTATATTGTCGGTTGATTAGCATTGGACTTGTGGCCAACAGCACTATAACTCATGCCTGAATGAAGCTTATAACACATACATTTTCTCTGTCAGGCACATCACAGCTGTCTTGTGTTTAGGAACAGTAGACAACACTTCAGCTTGGGTGCATTTAAAGCAGCAAAATCACCCACAAAATGAAAACTGGCACTAAATAAATTGTCACAAGGACATATATAGTGTGAAATCTGAAACGAGAAGGCAGAGCATTGGCTTGTTTGACCTTGGCTGTGAATGTGCAAGTCAGTCAACTCAAACTTTCACAGCTCTGCACATGCACATACCCATGAATGACTGAAAACACTACTAGTGTTGAGTTTGGGCTTACAAAAAAATTTTAGCGAGTAGGCAAATTTGCAAATACCAAATCCGTGAATAAGGAGAATTGACTGTACAACATTTTATCTATTTTGTACTCGATTGATGGACTTATGGGTTGTTTTTGCTCCTATAAGCAAAGTTTTTATGTAACAGCACACGTATATGGGAGTTCCTTTGGGGTTCTAAGAAGTGGAGTTAATAGTGTGTACATTTTAGATTTTATTAGATATTGCCAAGTTGTTCTCCAAAATGGTTACAGCAGTGTATCTTCTTATCAGCAGTATGAAGAATTGCAATTTACCCAGATTTTTGCCAGCTCATGGTATATGTGTGGCCTTACATTTTTGCTATTCTGATGGTTATAAAATGGTATATAACATCATTTTAATTTCTTCTGAAATCACTGATTTCAACGTCTTCAGTTTGAATCAGAGACCAGAATTTATGGTTTCTAAAAGTCCTTTGTTTTTGAATTGAAAACTTTTTCAATTTTTTATTGTGATATTAACTCAGTAGTGATCTAATCTCTGTCATATATCCAACTTTACTTTTCAGTTTGCTAATCCGGACTTTACTCAACCTATCTCAGAAGTTGTAGATGAAGTAATTCAGAATTGTCCTATTGACGTCAGGCGTCCTCTCTACAAGGTCAGTTTTTACAGCAAAATTGTTATTCAAGGTCATACTTTAAAAAAACTTTATTTTCTTTCTATCGTTAAATATTAAATTTAAAAACACCTCTCTTCAAAAGGATATAATAGGATTTTAGTACCGTTTCCTGTATCTTTAGAATTTTTCTTCTTTCTCTTTAAATAAATATGATTATTTATTTGTTTTTCTCCTCTAATATAGAATATTGTCCTGTCTGGAGGTTCAACCATGTTCAGGGACTTTGGACGTCGCTTGCAAAGAGATTTGAAAAGAACTGTAGATGCCAGGCTGAAATTAAGTGAGGAATTGAGTGGTGGTAGATTAAAGGTTGGTTTTCTCAATTATCGGTGGGAAGGTTGAGGGTGCCTTGATTATTGTAATAGAGATGGGAAATGTCTGCCAACTTTTGCTCTTGTTTAGGAAGAAAAGAGGAACCTATTAGATATTCTCATGGAAAGTGGTTAATGTTATAAATTTATGTCCACGATATTCTTGATCATTTGATTCCTCTTGGATATTACCTCTATTTCTGGAAAGTATCCTTAGTTATAGCTGTGAGAAAGATTTTTTTGGTATTTCTCTATACAGATAACTTATATATAGTAGATTCCTTTCATATTCCAGGGATAATATTCCTTATGGATCCATAAAATTTTAAATACTCCTGTAGAAGGGACAATAAAGCAGAGTTGAGTGAGAGATGCTGATGTTGGGTGGTCAAGCCTGCCTTCGCAGACTGACTAGCTTCCCATGTAGCAGCCTCATAGTTGCAATCAAATTGGTGGTTCAGCAAAATAACCTTTCTGTTATGTCCTAGACTTTTGGGCTTGCTATCAAAAAATCAAAATTAATTTTAAATTCTCAGATGTCTGCTTTATTTTTATGAGGTAAATTTTCAATAAATTTTATGTTTTATCCTTGTTAAATGTAGAATATTGAAACAAAACATTCATCCAGAGGATATATTGCTAAATAAAACACATTTTATTCAACTTGGAAAATTACCAAGAATGAGGGCTCCATCAGAGACTACCACAGTCGTTCAAAATTACTTAAAAGTAAAATACAACACTCTAGGGTTTGCTGCTTGTTGAAATATTACATGACAGCTGACTGTTTTCAGCTCTTAAATTTTGATTGTCTTAAACCTATCCCATAGAGTACAGTAAAAAATATGTTTAAGTAGTTGTTTAGTTTGTAATGACTCATTACAGATTCATGAAATGAAAAAAGAAATGCTGTTTTTGAGTATAGTGTTTCAATAAAGTAAAAATGTTTAACATACTTTTAAGCTTCTTGTACATTTCTAAATAAGAAATGAGGGGTTTTTTTCCCCAGTGATGTCAGCATTGTACTGACATATCTAACTATATACAAAAAACCCTGTATGCTAGAGGGCTCTGCTTCCTTCCCTTTTATTTTATTTGATAAGTTGTTTTTATAAATCTTTGTAACATGTTAATATATCTGTATCTAAATCTGGCTTTATTCTCTTTCAATTTGTAATTTTTAATTGCAACCAAATAGCTTTTTCTAACAACAAAAAAAGCCATATCTTTTTATGACATGCAAGTTTTAAACTTTTTGTTTTGAAATAATTTCATACTCACAGAAAGGTTGGAAAACCTCATAGAAGGAATTCCTGTGTATCGTTCATAATTCCTAGATTCCCCAAATATTAGCATTGTATCATATTTGCTTTATTATTCTGTTTCTATAAATATATGTATATACACAAATGTACACACATACCTACACATGCAAAAACTGTTTTTTTCTGAACTATTTAAGAGTGAGTTGCAAATGTGATGACCCATTACCCCTGAAAGTTTTATTGTGTCTTTCCTGAAAACAGGACATTAAAATAATCAAAATCACAAAATTAACCTTGATACAGTATATTATCTAGTTATAGACCTGATTCAAATGTCACCAGTTCTCCCATTATTGTCCCTTATAGCAAAAGGAAAGAAAATACGTATTGTTTCTGGTCTAGGATCCAATCCAAGATGACATGTTTAAATTAGTTATCATTTCCCTTCAGTATGGATCAAGTAATCAGTCTTTTTTGTCTTTTATAACCTTAACATTTTTTGAAGATTACAGTCCATTTATTTTGCAGAATGTTTCTCAATTTGTGGTTGTCTGGTGTTTCCTCGTGATTAGGTTCAGATTACCCACTTTTGGCAGTAATAGGACAAAAGTGATGTTGTATCTCCTTTTTAGTACGTTATATCACTAGACAGATGACATGATTTGTCCCATATGTTAACTCTGATTATTTGGTTAAAGTTGTGTCTGCCAGGTTTCTCTACTGTAAAAGTTCTTTTTTCCTTTATATTTAATAAAATTCGTATGGGGAGATACTTTCAGACTACGTAACTATCCTGTTTCTCATCAAACTTTCAACCACTGGTTTTAATATCCATTTTTCTTTCCTAAAATAGTTATTACTGTGGTAGTTGCCAAATGGTATTTTGCAAATCCCATCATTTCGTCTGTTTTTTCTTTTCAATTTACTATAAGAATTTTCCCTTCTCTATTCTTTTATTCATTCAGTAATATCTGTATGAACTCCAGATTTCTCATTTATTCTATAGGCTATATCATTAATATCATTGCAGTATGGTATCAGTTTATGATTAATACTATTAATTTCGTTAATTTTGATGCCCAGATTGTCTCAGATTTGGCCAGTGGGAGCCATTCATGGTGGTTTTTATGTCCTTTTGATGTGGCCCCATTATTTTTGAAGCACTTCCTTACTTTCTGGCACAGCAAGATGTTCTAGGCTCAGCTTGCACTTTCTCTTCTCCAGTCTTGGAATCAGCAATTTGTCTTTCAAGGCACCTTGTTCCTTTTAGTGGAGAATTCTATTAAGTTTAGACACTAGGTATATTCCTTGCTACTGGGTAGTCACTGCTTCTAGGCCTTCTTGGTGCACACACACACACATCTATGTCTAGTTCTCAATATAAATTAAAAACCATGAATTCATACTGACACTGCCAGTTCCAGAGTACCAGAAGGTTTATTCTAGCCTTGTACCTTTCCATATTTATAATGACAGTGAGAAACCTCTGACAATGAGAAACCTGGCTTCCGTTATCTGCAATTGTGTTTGCTCAATCCTGGAATATGTATATAGTAGTTTCAGGATTGTTAATCCATACACTGTGAGAAATAAACCTATGAAGTACAGTTCAGTATTTGCTTAGTTTTTGTCTTAAGCCTGAGGGCATAGTCATAATGCTGTGTTCACAGGTTACTTGGCTTACTCCCTTCCCCTGCTTCAGTGTGGTTATGCTTTTTAAAAGAAATAAAATTAGCTTAATTTGTTTCTGTTGTATTCTGTTTTGTCCTATGCACCTCTTGCATCTTTTAAATTAAATTTTTATTTATTTATGTTTGAGTATGTGAAATATTACATATTTATGTGTGTACATTTAAGATTAAAAGATACAGAAACTGTTATTTGAATTTACTGTTGAACTGATCTTACCATGTCTTTTTAGCCAAAACCTATTGATGTACAAGTCATTACCCACCACATGCAGCGATATGCAGTTTGGTTTGGAGGATCGATGCTGGCTTCCACGGTGAGTCAGATGAAGCTTACTTTTAAAATTTGGGGGTTTTTTTAGATAGAAGAATCTATCAGTACTTATACAGTTTAGAAGAACAAGGAAAATTTCTTTAAATTTTATTTAAATATTGCATGGGAAAATTTTAAAATTAGATACATATGTACATAGTATTTTAAAAAGTGGAAGTCATTTGGATTTAATGTTCGTGTTTTTCTTTGCTTGCTAGACATTGTTTTAGAGTGAGCATTTAGAGCTTTCAAATTTACCTGTAGGGAAAATTGTTTTAACCCTGTGGTAATACAGATATCAGAAGGTCATTGGTTTTTTGTGTAAATATTTAAAAGCATTAAGGTAAGAGTTATGTTTCATTGCACAGGAAGTATAATGTAAACTGAGTAAAGGGAGTTGTTCTAAGCCCTCTTCCCAAACCAAAACATCTTAAAGCCCCTTTAAAAGATAGCATAACGTCATTAGCCTAGTGAATGTTGCTGCTTCATCCTGTAGTCCACAGAATATTGAATAAAATGAAGGAAGTTTTATCTGAATTATTGAAAACTATACAAACCTGGATTTAAAACCATTTAAAAATAAGAGCTAGAAGTTACTTTCTTCCTTAATTTTAGTCGTCTTCCGTTGTGCCATATAACTTAGTTGAGTTTGTAACTTTGCCCTTTGAGAAATGAGATGAGAGGGCATGAAATAGTCTGTCTATCCCAGAACTTGAGTGAGGAAAGCAAGTTGATCTAGAAGTTTCTGTAGCATGACTAAGTGTAGTTTATCTTTACATTAGATTAATGCTGCTTCTTAAAGATCATTGATTTGATATATGATGTGGGAAAGCCTCAGCAGAATAGTCTGGGCATTTGAAAATCAATCTTCCACTCCTCAAAATTTCAAAATCCTAGGAGAAACATGTTGAGGAGGGGCATGAAGGGGCGTGAGTTAAATGCTCATTTTCAGTTCTGATACAGATTTTTAGCTGACTTTAAGTCATGGTTGCTAGAATCTCAAACTTCATTTAAGTACCCTGGATGGACTAATAAAAAACATTTTAGGTTTAACAAATTTATTTTAAAGCATATCAAAAAGTGCTCGATTTTTGACCTTTATAAAAATACATGTTTTTTATTTTCAGCCTGAGTTCTACCAAGTATGCCACACCAAAAAGGATTATGAAGAAATTGGACCTAGCATTTGTCGTCACAATCCAGTGTTTGGAGTCATGTCGTAAAATTGACTCATAGTTACGGGGGTTAGGGAGGCGGGGAAGAAATAATCTTTCTGATTACCTGTTTTGTCTGGATGGCTGGTTTTGAAGTTTTAAGCCTGACTTGAAATAAGAAGACCAAACGTAATTATACAGGAATATTTTAATAAATATATCAACATGGGAATGTAGAGGAGAGCCAAAATGATTAAGTTTTTTTTTTTAGATTAAATATTTGAATCTTATGTGTAACAAAAAGAAGTGGGTTTTAGTTCTTTCTGTGCCCTGATATTTTGTATATTATTGAATTATCCAAGATTTGATGGGATTTATCGGTATGTAGATAGCTCTATAATGCTTGAATTGTACACTTCTAAGTGGGCAATGCAAGAGCTTGTTTATATTTCATACTTTTTATACTTTGAGGAAAAAAAGTCAAAGAAAAACTAGTATTTGAGGGAAAAAAGTGACCAAGTAAAGGATAAATTAAAAAAATAGCCTCATGAGACTTGGCATACACACACACTCATGGGATTCCAGTTATTACGAGTTGCTTCTATCCCCCGTACCCCCACAATGATTTTCTTTGCAAGTGCTTTTGGAACTAAGAAGCTAGTATCTTGGATTAACTGATGCCTGCTTAGTGCTTTCTGATTACTCGCATTCTGTTTCTTGCTTTAAAGGAAAAGTAAAGACAAGACTGTTGGATCAGTATTGCAGTTCTGTAGTGTCATTTCTTATTAAAAACGAATAATTTGATTACCAAAATTGGTATGTTTAAAGCCTAACACCATTCTAATAAAGGCACAAATTTCTTTTTAAGACTTGTTTCAAGCTCTTTAATCTCTTTATAAGTTAACTAATAAATCTATTTTCTTCAAACTTCTGCAATAGTTCTTTAAAATCACAACAGTTGGTTAGCAAGCTGACTTTTTTATGTGCTCTAAACAAATAATTGTGAACTTTTAATATGTTGAGTGCTTTCATTTTGATAACTGGATCTCCAATTGATATTTTCATTTGTATAACTCATTTGCAGTCTGGAAATTTTTTTAGTGCCAGTCCCTGACATATCATGGAAAGTTAATTTTCTTTGCATTTTAAAATATCTGGATCATGAAGAAAACGTGATGAAAATAAATTAAAACTGAATTACCTTTTCTAATGTTTTTTTTTTTTTGGAAGCAGTGTCATGTGTTTATGTATTTTATATGATTTCTGTTTCTATTGGAAAAGAAGGATTCATTGGAATCTGTATAATGTGTATGGTAGAAAATTTCTTGTGAACTGGAAATGTTACCAGTTTATAGAAGACTAAAATGGGGAATAATTTGGGCTTTTCAGAACTTAAACAGTAGTACCAGTGAACACTTGAACTTCCTTATCCATGAAAATAACACATAGGAGTAGTATACCTCTATCTAAAAGTTAAAGAACAATTAAAGTGTTTTTGTTGTTTGTTTTTAATGTAAAGATAGAATTGGGGACTAAACTTTAGTTTTTATTTAGAGTGCATCTGGATATTGAAAATTATATGAATCATTTATGTGAATCTTAATTCTTTGCGGGAATAAAGAACAAACTGTATGCCCTGTGGTGGTAGTAGTATCAGTATCAAAGATGTTTTTTTACTTGAAAAAGTATTTCATGAACATTGTAAAGAAACTATTCAAACAGTACCAAAGAATAGATGGTGAAACTAGGTTTCTTTCTCAACCTAGCCTGTCTCATTTTCTCTTCATTACACTGTTAGAAGTGTCTTTTGTGTCCTTGTAATTATCTCTGAATATGGAAATGACTATACCTCCTTATTTTACACAAGTAAGAGATTACTCTATATACTCTTTTGCACTTTGCTTTTTCAAAGATCTTTTGATATAGAGCTAAATTGATAAACCTTTAAAGATTTCATCCTCCAGGCCCAATAAAGTGTTATTAGCATTGTTGTAAATACATCTTTTCCATCTAGGATGGTTGAATAGTAAACAAGCTCAAAAGACGTGTTTACAAAGCTGCAGATTACAATCTCATATGTACTTATATGAAGATATTCTTTTTTTTTTTTTTGAAGATTTTATTTTTTTTCCTTTTTCTCCCCAAAGCCCCCCAGTACATAGTTGTATATTCTTCGTTGTGGGTCCTTCTAGTTGTGGCATGTGGGACGCTGCCTCAGCGTGGTTTGATGAGCAGTGCCATGTTCTGCGCCCAGGATTCGAACTAACGAAACACTGGGCCGCCTGCAGCGGAGCGCGCGAACTTAACCACTTGGCCATGGGGCCAGCCCCTATATGAAGATATTCTTACCTGTTTGATATGAAAGTGTGAAGGTCAAGGATTCTCTTTTAAGCTCATGTTCATTTGGGGAAGCAAGAAGACTCCAACCTTTTCTGTAGGTTTTCTGATACCTCTTTTGCTCTGCTTTTTATAGGAGTGAGCTATAATATGATAGAAACAGTCCTCTTATTTGTGTACATCTTTCTTGTCATTGTATATCATTTCTTCAGTTTATAGCACTTTTAGTTGTATTTGTGTAGAGGATGGCCAGAGGAATCAAAATCTTTACCACTGATTTGATGTCAGGCTACAGTGTGAGCATAGTGTATTGAAAAATCACCAAATTGAGGCCAGTGATTGAAATTTTTATTCTGGTTCTACAAATTGGTAATATGACTCATTCCACTGTGATTTTTGTTAAAACGTAGAGAATATATTTGTATAATCTTGGACAAATTCTTTGAACTTTCTGGACCTTATATATAATTAAACTTATATATAAGGTAAGAATGTTACCTGGATTAACACACAGTGCACTTTTTGTAAGTTGTGAGAATATAACCTAGCTTTGACAGTTGATTCATTGGTGGTAGTAAAGATTTTATCTAATGTCTCCCTTTTAATAGGCAGGGCTTTGATCAACTGGGAAATATTAATGGGCAGAAATAAAATAGATGAAGGTTATCAAACTTGATGTCTACTCTTTAGTAAGCAAGTTTTCACAGTTTAACCCTTGTTTAAGGGTTAAACGGCATTAAATGATATACACTGCAAGTAATCACCCTCTTCTGATCTGTCTTCTGAGATGAGAGAAGGCAGTTATCTATACAGATCTCTCAATATAATTTTTTGGTTTGTTTTCAAAGCTACTTTAACAGATTGAAATAATTGTTCTTGCAGTCATTTCTAGAAATATCTTCAGAAATAATAATCTGAACTATAGGGATGATAGGCTATTATGTTCTTTATTCTTAATTTCTACAGAGAAGTCCTAGAGAATATAGCTATAAAAATAGGAACTTTGGGGCCGGCCCAGTGGCACAGCAGTTAAGTTCCCACGTTCCGGCCCGGGGTTCACCAGTTCGGATCCCGGGTGCAGACATAGCACCACTTGGCAAAAGCCATGCTGTGGTGGGCATCCCACATATAAGGTAGGGGAAGATGGGCATGGATATTAGCTCAGGGCCAGTCTTCCTCAGCAAAAGAGGAGGATTGGCAGTAGTTAGCTCAGGGCTCGTCTTCCAAAAAAAAAAAAAAGAACTTTCTTCTCTCATAAAAAATAGTACAAGAATGCTTGTAACATTATTGAGGAAATTATTTGTAGTGTAAACGTCTGTTTGTACCATTGTAAGGAGTGTTGTTGTTCCTCTAAGTACTGAACTAATCTGTTAATAATAAAGTCCAGTGTGTTTCTGTACCAGCCCAGCTTTGACGCCTGTGATCCCCTACTCCCTGATCTTTTGTAGTGTGCAATCACTAGGCATGAGTACCTCAGATAGCCCTCTGTAGTCTCTTCTTTAACTGTTAGCACCCAGATTCCCAACTTAGGTTAATGGGCACTAAATATATTAGCTAAAATATACACAAACCAAAATATGTGCAAAACTCTGGGAGTGAAGCATTCTCCCACTCAGATTGGAATCTTGTGTCTTAGAACATTTCAGGGTAATAGCACTTAAGTCTATATAGTTGGCCAAAGGGAGACTTGTTCTCGGGAAGCTAGGGGGAACTTTCACAGCAAATCCTGAGAATAGGTACTTTGTTTTTGTAATTAGGTCCGTACCATACCTGAGTTAAACTTAAGCAGTAATTTTTAGATCTGCTGAAGGGTCTTGAAAGTTTTTATACTTCAGTGAAAAAGGATTTCTGCTATTCATTGTTGATAACTCTTAAGTGGTGTATAAATGCTCATCCGTCTTCCACACGATTTTTTTTTCAGCATAGCAGACTTTTCATTATAACTTGCTTAGTCTTGATAGAATCTTAACAGAAATAAATTAAAATCTGTGGTTGTCTTTGGTATTCTCCAGGCCATAACCCAGTTTAACTGATGCATTTGGAACTTGAGAGGTGAAATGAAATAATACCTATTTGAATTCAGAATTGTATTAACACTGCTCTAGTGGTCACAGAAGCAATAAAAAAGGAACAAAAATAGAAATGGATGATTTAGAAAAAATGGCAACTTAAAAATAACTTGAAAGAAGACAATTAAAAATTAGAAAGAAGAAAAATATTGTTCTGTTATTTTAATTTACCAAATGATTACTCTTTACTGTGTTTCAGTTTTCCATCACTTTCGGTGACTTTTATACATTACATTAAAACTAAGATGCTGAGTCAAAGTAGTTTCACTTTTGTTCAAACACTGCATCTCGTCTACACTGCCTATGTACTGCATCAAGTTTGGGCCTCCAATCCCAGAGGCATCTCTTGACTTCATACTGTGGTTCAAGCTCTGCATAAAGATGAGTAAAACATTCTGTCTTGAGCTTATAGGCCAGAGTAATAGTAAAGACATTCTCAGAGGAGCAAGGAATATTTTGCCCAGAGAGTGAGAGATGTCTTACAAATCTTAGAATTTCTCTTCATAAAGGTAGTGGTGGCGGCTGGCCCGGAGGCGTAGATGGGCACAGATGTTAGCTCAGGGCCAGTCTTCCTCGGCAACAAGAGGAGGATTAGCGGCAGATGTTAGCTCAGGGCTAATCTTCCTAAAAAAAACCAGTAGTGGTGGTGGTTGTTTTGAGGAAACAAACTCAGCTAGGTAAGGTGAAAGTTATGAAATAAAGCATGGGTATGGTTTAAAATTAGTCTTTTGTGCACTTGAAATTCTTACTTAAAATCGTGGTAAGTGTTATATCCAACAATAGTTGAAGAAAGTAATTCCACAGTAGGATCTGTCTTATTCATTTGGTATTTCTAGTGCCTTACATATTGCCTGGCACATAGTAGTGGTTCAGTAAATGTGTTAAAGGATGAATAAATGAGTGAATAAAATCCATTTTTCATTTTGAAATTAAAACTTTGAATGACTTGAGTATACAACTTTTGTTCCTTTAAACATAGCCATATTTATCAAAAAAAGACTGAATTATTACATTTTTCTATTCCACTGGTTTTTGCCTTAAAAATAAAAGTGACATTCTACCTAAAACAGTGGGGGATTATTAAGTGATCATAAATTTTCTGAAGTAGGTCTTCAGTAGTTCTTTAGTTAGATCTTTGATCATTGTGAAATCTCTGTAGTGTAAATGATTGTGTGCTCCAGAGCAGAGCATTGCACAGTGCTAACTGAAATGCCAGGAAATGTTTTGTTAACATTCAGCATCAACAGTAGAAACACTCCTGATTTCTAGCTCTGGTTTTTAGGGGTGAGTTTTGATTGTCTCTTGTCCAAATCCCACTTTAATTAATTTAGGGATGATGACTTAATTCAAAATTTCCTCCATTTTCAATAAATAGGATTCAATAGTTCACTAGATTGTTAATCTTATTTGCAGGTTTACTAGAAAGTTGATATTAGAATTGGAACTATACATCCTTTCTCTTATTGGGAGTACATGGTATCTTCCCCAAACAAATTCTTAAGAATCTATTGTTCAGAGGGTTGGCAGTAAGAAAATCTGAGATTTGTGTTTTGGTGCCATAATGCTTTGTTGGGATATCATGTACATTTATGAGATGACTAAAGTACTTTACAGGGCAGTTTCTACTGGAATAGACTAATTTCTCTTTCCCAAGACCTTGAAAGATGAATAAGATTTTGGTAGATGAGAGTAGGTGGGGAAGATGTTTTAGGTATGGAAAAAACAGCAGGAGAAACAATTGGTAATGGCGTGGGGGGTGGACAGAGCATGTTGTAATTGTGAGCAAGTTAGAGGAGGGGGATAAGATTAGAGGCTATCTGCCACCTTCAAACATTGACTGAAAAACTTAAAACTGACGCAGTTAAGGTTGAAATCATACACGTTTGCAGTTTGCAGAGTTTGGTCTAGTCCAACTACATTTTACAGATGAGGGAACACACTCAGGTATTTTAAGTGACTTGGCAAAGGCAACATAAATAGTTAGTGGCAGAATAGGAACTTACTGGTAATGATTCTTTTTACGTTTTATTTATACTGAAATGCATATGGTTTTATTAGGTATTTTTTTCAAAATTTCTTTGGCAGCGTTGCTTAGCCCCCCTGACCCATTCTTTTGGGAGAGCTGATACCATTGTGCTAATGCTGCTTGACCAGAGGGAGGTATCAAATTACCTAAATAAGTCTACCAAATCATACATGATACCCACAGTTGAGAGCCTAAAACTCAGCGAGTCTATTTGAGACTAAATTGGACTTTATGAGGCGATGATTTCTTAAGAAAGAAACAAAAAGGGCACTGTGTATACAGAAGAAACAGTGGAACTTGAAACCGTCCTGATCTAAGCCAAGCAGCGTATTTGAGCCCCTGCACATTTTGGTCATATATCTCCAAATTGGTGCTAAATTTGTGTACCTTATTTGGGATCTCACTAATATTCAAGGTTAAACTTGCCAGTGCCATAACTGGATTTACATGAATTAGAAAGGACCTCAACTGGTTTTAAAGACTGGGAAAGCATTTTCAGGCTACAAAAGAAAGTGAAGTTTGTGAAAATGTTATGAAACACAATTCTTGGCGTGTGGCAATTGCACAAGTATTTGTTGAATAAAGTTATCTGGATCAAAAAGGACTTGTGGAAGTGGTATTTCTGATCCTATCACTGTTTTGATCCAGTAATTAAAAAGAATACTTGCAATATATGCAGGGTGATGTCTATTTTTAAAATAGGTCACATACTAGGCACAAATTAAAAAATGTTCACACATCCATTTATAGCTGTCTTTAAAGAGTCATCCCTTTCAAGATTGTCCAGTGAAAAAGTGGTTCAGCCCTAAATGTGTGTCTTTTAATAACAAGATCAGGATTTGCTAATGATCTCACATTCGGATTACGTTTGAGTTGTATTTCTGTGGATTCACCTGCCACTGATATATCTCAAAAGGAATATGGTTATTTGATCTGAGCAGTACTGTCTTCCTACCTATTTCTCTTTCTTCACCTTTGTAAAATGGAAAGTTGCAACTCTGTGGCATTATTCCTTAGGACACTGGAAGCGTGAATTAAATGGTTTTAAGTACTCTTCCCGCCCCCGCCCCCCCGCCCCCAAGGAGGGAAGAATGACTTCTTAAACCCCAAGTAGACAACTTTTCATTCAATCATTAGCATTCTAGTTATTCTGGAAATGGAAGTAGCTACTTGCTTTTGACCTATTTCTCAAAAAAGACAAATGACTTTTTCAAAGACATTTAGCAAGAGGTGGAAGGAGTGGCACATATGGCTTTTGAGTTTAGTCCTTCAATCCACCCACTAGATGTCTCTCTTCTCTCCCCTTATCCATAAATGAATATAGTTTAATTAGATTTGCTTTATCTAAAACAAATTGGCTCTTGGTTATGGAAATAACACATTTCATTTTCCCCTTTAATTAAGGGGTATCATTTTCAGCAATATACCCATGACTTAAGTAAAATCAAAGAATATCTTAGACTGTGGCAGTAATTCATAGTGGAATTTATTTTTTCAGCACTATTGGTGTGGAATATTCTATATACTATAAACACTGTTCAAGGTGCTCAGTAAAATAGTGAGCAAAACAGATGTGGTTATTGACTCCTGGAACTTTAAAAAGGTGTCCAAGCCACAGCAAAATATATTAAAATTTCAATATCAGAACCCAAATCCTTTATATTGTGTTAAGGAAAGCCAGAACAGGTAAGGGGTTGGGTAACGTTCTAAGCTTCTTTTCATCCTTGAAGTTTAGTTTTACAGTACTTTCTAGTGTTCTCTATGTTGCTTTAAGGTTAGAGTTTGTATGATTTCTCTTTGGTGACACAGATCATTGAAAAGATGCAAAGTTAATTGCAAAGTCAACAAAGAAATGTTTAAGACCGATTTCCTTCCCTTAATTTACAGAGATGATAATTGCCTTTAATTCATCAGCAGATTTGAGGCTCCCGTAAACTCATGTCCCACATTTTCCTGTTGTTTATATATATATATATATATATATATAGTGTAAATGAAGGTTTTTTACCCAGAAAAAAGTTCAAAAACGATTTCCATTTTGCAACATGTGATCTAGAACTCCATGAGTGGTGTTTTATGTGTATCAAACTGAACCTTAGGTGATTGGTTTAGCCAGTTGCTCCTACTATTTTAGATCTAACCGTAGGCATCCTGATCCCAAAATATTTGAGCTTTAGTGTGTGAGGGGATTGTGATTTTGGCTTTATATTTCAGACCATATTTACTCAGGATGTACCCTCCTCTGTTTTCTAGTAATTTAAATTGGTTAGTTATTTCCCACAGAAAATCTCAGTAACTTTTTTTTTAAGTGATCAAAGTCATAAATTTATAACAAGAACTGAGAATTTATGGTGTTCTGAGCCCCAAGCATTGTGTGCTCTGGGTCACCTGCTTTCTTGGCTAGATCATTTCCTATTCCCAAGCAGCTTTCCTGCTTGGGCGCATTGGAGTCTCCAAAATGATCAACAATAGCAAGAGGATGTGATTAAAGTTCCTTGTCTAAGTGGACGCGGACCATTTTAGCTTAAGAAGCAAAGAAATAAACTAAAGTTATACTTTATCAAACAAGCAAGCATTTTTCTGTCTGTGTGCTGTTATATTTTCCTAGAGCACCCTCATAAAACCTGCAAAATGGACTGGATAGCACAAGCCTAACTCTTAAGGTCTCCCCCCGCCCCATTCTCCAAGGCTGTTGTGAGTTTAGGGGATGGCACTTCAGATTGAGATCAAAGCTGCCTGAGGTTAAATACGAATGTTCTGAAAGATGGAGTCTTGTTTTGACAGTACATAAGTATTTTAGGGAGCCTTGAGATACTTTGGAGTGAGGGAGCTTTCAGATTACACCAGGCAGGAGCCCCCTGGCTCTAAGACACAGATGCAGTAGTACATGTATCGTGTTGCTCCTGGTCTCAAGAGGGGGTCCACACATTGAATGAAAACAATGTAATTGTTTATCCATCGGTCATGACTGCTGCCTCTGAACGTGCATCTTCTGTGTCTGCCCTGAGATGAGGGCCAGTTCCCCCAGATGTGGCTGATAAATAGGCTGTGGTAGAACAGTCAGTAAGGAATGTTCTTTAAGAATGGATTTCATTTAGTAGTTAAATTTAGTTTTTATTTAGTAATCTCAATGTTGACTGATGAACTCTTGCTTGCAATTTGGTGGAAGGCCGAACTGCTATGTCATATGGGAAGTCTTGTGTTCACCAAATCTAGTAAGTTTACCCTAGAATTATTAAATGCGTAGAAACATTCTAGAGTCATGTCTTTAGCTCTTGTGAACAACGGCTTTTTGTACTGTCTATTCTCTGGTTTACACCCACCAGACCAATTTACAAACAACTCCTTGCAGTCTGTTAAAATCTCATGGTGAGATGAAGTGGAAAGTGTTCCTATGACACAAAAGCCCTTTACTTAAGGGGTACTGTGAGGTTAAGAACAGTTTTCCACTCCAAATGGTTTCATTATGTTCTCTATAATGGGCGTGATTGTTTAATGATGACATATTTGAGCTGGGATAATTGAACATACATTATTTGAGCAATAAAAACCTGATAGGCTATGCCTTTTTAAGCAGTTACTGTATGCCTAGGGCAGGATAAGACAGAAAGACTGATTACCGTGACCATTCATAAAGAGCAAAATCGGAAGATGCAGGTTTGAACGTATCATATTGTTCATGTAAGCAGGATTTACACAGAAGGCTAACCTGTGTTCAGAGCTGTGTATTTCCTTTGAAAGTTCCCTTTGTAGGCGCAACTTTGCTGAATGGATTCCTGTTGAAATCCTGTTAAAGTAATGCTGCTTCCAGCTGAGGAAGAATGGCCTGCCTCCAGTTTTGCAAGTGTGTGTGTGGGGGGGGGGTCTTTTTGTTGTGGGAGAGCTCCCTAACTTGCCACTTACTCCGCCTAATCTTACTCTGCTTGGATTTGAGGTTCCCTCTTTGATGAACTTGAAATATTACTTTTTTTTTTGGTAATAAAATTCAGTCCAAAAAATATTTTTGAGCACCCATCACATAGGACACACTGTACCAGACCTTGGTGAGGATACAGAACACTATTTATAGCCTGGCTTGGAGACAGCTCTGAAGTGACTAACCAGAACCCAGGGAAGTGTGTATATTAGTTGTAAAGGAGGTGAGAAAGTAAAATTAGCTCAGACTGAGAAAATATAAATCTGCCTTCCCCCCCATCAGACACAGATTAAGGCAGCTGCAGAGTTAACAGGAAACAATATTTCTCCCAAGGACATGCTGCAGCTGTAACATGTCATAACAACTCCCTTCTAGTGACTACTGCTTTCTTAGTCAGTGAGAAACTTTGTTCTCTAAAGTCATAGACTCTCAGAAATTTTGCTGTTTAAGAATTATAGCACCAAGAATGAAACATCCCACTTTTACAGAATTTACTTTGACACAGAGAAGTAGCCTCGATTTCCAAACAAGGTGCAGAGCTTCAGATAAAGGATTCGGGGACGCAACATTCCACATCTATCTTAACTCTGTAGTTTCCAAGGATACAGGACTCTAGGTCCACTTTCCAGTCCAGACTTGATGTTCAGCCCGTCCCACACACCCTGCTGTGCTCTGAGCCTATCGCGATACTGATTTAGATTTCACCCTTCCCCCAAATCGTGTAATTTTCACATTTCCTCCATGTGCCATCTCCTTCATAGTAGTGGGTCAATAAACTTAACTTTGTCAGACTCTTGGTTTACTCCTGGAAGTCTTAGGCTGATTGGGCTAGGACAGAAGTGCATCCCAAGTGTAAAGCACAAAGGGATAGAGAAACTGATTTTAACTGAGCATTCGGAACAATTCAGGAAGGCAGCTGCAATAATTATTTATTAGATGTCAATTTTTAACAGTTTATTTGATATTACAGATATGAGAGCAAGTAAACTGAATTGATGTTTTTTCATTTTGACAATTCTCAACTTAGCACTAAATATATGTGTGTGTGTGTGTGTAACATATTTACATAATATATACCTGAAACATATATCCCTGTAACCTGTTTCTTCACAGTTGATGGTTTTGTGTGGATGCTTTTCATTCACAAATCTCTCTTCCTAAAGGGTGGAGTCTGTGCTGAAAATTCCACCTGATCTTTTTCAAGGTTTTGACTAGTGTTGTACATATAGAGATCTTCAATAAATACCTTTTACACTGACTCAAAGAAGCTTTATGACTTAGCTGTTTACTTGAGACTTTCCCCAAGTTTGAAACCTAACAGCTTGTGGTATCCTCTTCATCACAGTTCCATCTCTGCCTAATAAAGTACAAATTACCCTTAGCAATGAGGTGCTGTGCAATTGAAGCTTTTTACAGCTCCATTTGTCTGCAGTCACCTAAATGTCAATGGAGAGATGTGTTTGCCATAATGTGCAGTAAGTGCAAATAAGCCCCCCGTTAGCAGTATCATTAGAGACAAAAGAGAAACACAGGAACTCAGGTGATAAGCTGTTAGATTCCACTCTAAGGAAATACAGTGTCATAGGCAGTTGAAAATGTGTGGAAGTAAATGCACAGTTCTTTACCCCAACCCGATTTGTTTTTCAAACATCTGCGTATTTTCTTTTGTTCATCCACAATTTTGGTCGAGTCACAGTGAAATAAACCTGAAGTAAACCATTAATTAACAATAGCTCAGGGAAACCACTGAAGACATTAGTAGATCTGGAGATAGCAATATCAAAAAGGCCTTAGTCTTGGGTGCCCCGTGGCCAAGAGGTTGAAGTTTGTGCACTCTGCTTCAGCGGCCCAGGGTTTCGCCAGTTGGGATCCCAAGTGCGGACATGGCACAATTCATCAGGCCATGTTGAGGTGGCGTCCCACATGCCACAACTAGAAGGACTCACAACTAAAATATACAGCTATGTACTGGGGGATTTGGGGAGAAAAAGCGGGGAAAAAAAACTGGCAGTCTCAGTTTACTAAAGTGCCTTCAGGGTGGGCTTTGCCTGCTCTGTAGAGGATTGGTGGAGACACTGAAATCTCTGGCTCTCAGTGGCTGGAAAGGGATCTGTGTCTTGATCTACCAATACCTACAGTAACACTCTTCCTCCCTGGAGACTTAGGTATGCAAGTATTCATGAAACCAACAGAAGTAGGAAGAAATAGAGACAGACTTTTTATTTTTTTACTTGAGTTCATAATAGTTTACATCATTGTGAAATTTCAGTTGTACCTGATTTCTTGTCTGTCACCACATAAGTGCTCCCTTTAACCCCCTGTGTTCACCCCTCACCCACCTTCCCCTGGTAACCACTGAACTGTTTTGTCTATGTGTTTGTTTATATTCCACATATGGGTGAAATCATATGGTGATTGTCTTTCTCAGTCTGGTTTATTTCACTAAGCATAATTCCCTCCAGGTCCATCCATGTTGTTGCAAATGGGATGAATTTGTCTTTTTTCTGGCTGAGTAGTATTCCATTGTGTATATATACCACATCTTCTTTATCTAATCATCAGTCGATGGGCACTTGGATTGTTTCCATGTCTTGGCTATTGTGAATAGTGCTGCAATGAACATGGGGTGCATATGTTACTTTGGATTGTTGATTTCAAGTTGTTTGGGTAGATACCCAGGAGTGAGATAGCTGGGTCATGTGGTATTTCTATTTTTAGTTTTTTGAGGAATCTCCATACTGTTTTCCATAGTGGCTGCACCAGTTTGCATTCCCACCAGCAGTGTATGAGGGTTCCCTTTTCTCCACACCCTCTTCAACATTTGTTACTTTTAGTCTTAGTTATTACAGCCATTTTAACAGGCATAAGGTGGTATCTTAGTGTAGTTTTGATTTGCATTTCCCTGATGATTAGTGATGTTGAATTTCTTTTCATGTGTTTATTGGCCATCTGTATATCTTTGGAAAAATGTCTCCTCATATCCTCTGCCCGTGTTTTTATGGGGCTATTTGTTTAATTGTCGTTCAGTTGTGTGAGTTCCTTATATACTATGGAGATTAACCCCTTATCAGATACTTAATTGTCACATATTTTCTCCCAATTGGTGGATTGTCTTTTTGTTTTGATCCTAGTTTCTTTTGCCTTGCAGAAGCTCTTTAGTCTGATGAATTCCTACTTGTTTATTTTTTCCTTTGTTTCCCTTGTCTGAGAAGACATGGTATTTGAAAAGATCCTTTACTTCGATGTCAAAGAGTGTACTAGCTATATTATCTTCCAGGAGTTTTATGGTTTCAGGACTTATCTTCAAGTCTTTGATCCATTTTGAGTTTATTTTTGTGTATGGAGTGACAATGGTCTACATTCATTCTTTTGCATGTGGCTGTCCAGTTTTCCCAACGCCATTTATTGAAGAGACTGTCTTTTCTCCATTGTATTTTCTTGGCACCTTTGTCGAAGATTAGCTGTCCATATATGTGCAGTTTTATTTCTGGGCTTTCAGTTCTGTTCTATTGATCTGTGTGTCTGTTTTTGTACCAGTACTATGCTGTTTTGATCACTATGGCTTTGTAGTACATTTTGAAGTCAGGGATTGTGATGCCTCCAGCTTTGTTTTTTTTTCTCAGAATTGCTTTAGCAATTCAGGGTCTTTGGTTGCCCTATATGAATTTTAGTATTTTTTGTTCTATTTCCATGAAGAATGTCATTGGGATTGGGATTGGGATTGGGATTGCATTGAATCTGTAGATTGCTTTGGGTAGTATGAACATTTTAACTCTGTTTATTCTTCTAATCTATATGCATGGAATCTCTTTCCATCTCTTTATGTCATTATTTATTTCTTTCAATAATGTCTTATAGTTTTCATTGTATAAGTCCTTCACCTCCTTAGTTAAATTTATTCCTAGGTATTTTATTATTTTTGTTGTGATTGTAAATGGAATTGTGTTCTTGAGTTTGCTTTCTGTAAGTTCGTTATTAGAGTACAGAAATGCAACCAATTTTTGTAAGTTGATTTTGTACCTTGCAACTTTACTGTAGTTGTTAATTATTTCTAATAGTTTTCCGATGGATTCTTTAGGGTTTTATATATATAAGATCATGTCATCTGCAAACAGCGAGAGTTTCACTTCTTCATTCCCTATTTGGCTTCCTTTTATTTCTTTCTCTTGCCTAATTGCTCTGGCCAAAAGCCCCAGTACTATGTTGAATAAGAGTGGTCAGAGTGGCGTCCTTGTCTTGTTCCTGTTCTCAGAGGGATGGCGTTCAGTTTTTCCCCATTGAGTATGATGTTGACTGTGGGTTTGTCATATATGGCCTTTATTATGTTGAGGTAATTTCCTTCTATCCCCATTTTGTTGAGGTTTTTTAATCATAAATGGCTGTTGGATCTTGTCAAATGCTTTCTCTGCATTTATTGAGATGATCATGTGGTTTTTATTACTCATTTTGTTAATGTGGTGTATCACATTAATTGATTTGTGGATGTTGAACCATCCCTATGTCCCTGGTATAAATCCCACTTGATCATGGTGTATGATCTTTTTGTTTTTGTTTTTTTTTTTTTTTTAAAGATTTTATTTTTTCCTTTTTCTCCCCAAAGCCCCCCGGTACATAGTTGTGTATTCTTCGTTGTGGGTCCTTCTAGTTGTGGCATGTGGGACGCTGCCTCAGCGTGGTTTGATGAGCAGTGCCATGTCCGCGCCCAAGATTCGAACCAACGAAACACTGGGCCGCCTGCAGCGGAGCGCGCGAACTTAACCACTCGGCCACGGGGCCAGCCCCGGTGTATGATCTTTTTGATATATTGCTGTATTAGGGTTGCCAGTATTTTGTTGAGGATTTTTGCATCTATATTCATCAGTGATGTTGGCCTGCAATTTTCCTTTTTTGTGTTGTCCTTGTCAGGCTTTGGTATCAGCATGATGTTGGCCTCGTAGAATGTGTTAGGAAGCATTCCATCTTCCCTGTTTTTTTGGAATAGCTTGAGAAGGATAGGTGTTAAATCCTCTCTGACAGTTTGGTAGAATTCCCCAGGGAAGCCGTCTGGTCCTGGGCTTTTATTCTTTGGGATGCTTTTGATGACTGTTTTAATCTCTTTACCTGTGATTAGTCTATTTAGATTCTCTATTTCTTCTTGATTCAGCTTTGGGAGCTTATAAGAGTCTAAGATTTTATCCGTTTCCTCTAGATTGTCCATTTTGTTGTCATATAGATTTTCGTAGTATTCTCTTATAACCCGTTGCATTTCTGTGGTATCCAGTTATTTCTCCTCTTTCATTTCTAATTTTATTTATTTGAGCTTTCTCTCTTTTTTTCTCTGTAAGTCTGGCTACGGGTTTGTCAATTTAATTTATCTTCTCAAAGAACCAGCTCTTTGTTTCATTGATGCTTTCTATTGCCTTTTTTTGTTTCAATAGCATTTATTTCTGCTCTGATTTTTATTATTTCTCTCCTTCTGCTGACTTTGGGTTTCGTCTGTTCTTCTTTTTCTAATTCAACTAGGTGTAGTTTGAGATTTCTTATTTGGGATTTTTCTTGTTTGTTAAGGTGAGCCTGTATTGTGATGAATTTCCCTCTTAATATGGCTTTTGTTGCATCCCATATGAGTTGGTATGGTATGTTTTCATTTTCATTTGTCTCCAGATATTTTTTGATTTCTCCTTTAATTTCTTCCATGATCCATTGCTTGTTCGATAGCCTGTTGTTTAGTCTCCACATCTTTGTCCCTTTCTCAGATTTTTTCTTGTGATTAATTTCTAGCTTTATAGCATTGTGATCAGAAAAGATGCTTGTTATCATTTCAATCTTCTTAAATTTCTTGAGGCTTGTCTTGTTTCCAAGCATATGGTCTATCCTTGAGAATGTTCCATGTGCACTTGAGAAGAATGTATATTCTGCTGTTTTGGGATGACATGTTCTATATACGTCTATTAAGTCCAACTGATGTAGCCTTTCATTTAATTCCACTGTTTCCTTGTTGATTTTCTGTTTGGATGATCTATCCATTGATGTGAGTGGAGTGTTGAAGTCCCCTATTATTATTGTGTTATTATTAATATCTTTTAGGTTTGTTGATAATTACTTTATGTACTTTGGTGCTCCTGTGTTGGGTGCATAGATATTTACAAGTGTTATTTCTTCTTGATGAAATGTCCCTTTGATCATTATACACTGCCCCTCTTTGTCTCTTTTTACCTGGCTTGTCTTGAAGTCTACTTTGTCTCATATAAGTCTGGCAACACCTGCTTTCTTTTGTTTACGATTAGCTTGCAGTATCGTCTTCCATCCCTTCACTCTGAGCCTGTGTTTGTCATTGGAGCTGAGATGTGTTTCCTGGAGGCAGCATATTGTTGGGTCTTGTTCTTTAATCCATCTCACCACTCTGTGTCTTTTTATTGGAGAATTCAATCCATTTACATTTAGGGTGATTATCGATATATAAGGGCTTAATGCTGCCATTTGATCACTCATTTATTAGTTCTCCTGCATTTCCTTTGTTTCTCATCCTGTGTATTTTGGTCTACTAGTCTAGTTATATAGTTTTTTATGTTGTGTTTCTTTCTTTTATCCTTATTTATTATTTGTGTCTCTGTTCTGCTTTTTATTTAGTGGTTACCATGAGGTTTGTATTCAAAATCTTGTGAATAAGATAGTCTGTTTTCTGATGGCCTCTTATTTCCTTAGACCAAACCAATTCAATCCCTTTCCTCTTCCCCTCCTAAGTTGTTTTTCTCACATCTTATTCCATCTCGTGTTATGAGTTTGTGGTTAAAATGACAAGATTATCTTTGTTTTTGGTGTTTTCCTTCCCTTTGTCTTTAATGCTATCCTTGAGTATTTTCTGTCCTGCTCTGATTCTGTCTACTTATTTATCTCCTTACTCTGTGCTTTTTAACCCTTTTCTCCCCCTTTTTTTTAGGTATGAGTGCCTTCTTGAGGATTTCTTGTAGGGGGAGTCTCATGGCTACAAACTCCCTTAGCTTATGTTTGTTTGGGACAGTTTTTATTTCTCCCTCATATCTGAAGGATATTTTTGCTGGATAGAGTATTCTTGGCTGAAAGTTTTTGTACTTCAAAGATTTGAATATGTCATTCCAGTCTCTCCAAGCCTATAAGGTTTCTGCAGAGAAATCCGCTGAAAGCTTGATGGGGGTTCCTTTGTAGGCTATTTTCTTCTGCCTTGCTGCCCTTGGTATTCTTTCTATGTCATTCACTTTTGCCAGTTTCACTATTATATGCCTTGCAGTAGGTCTTTTTTACATTGACATATTTAGGAGATCTGATAAGCTCTTCCACATGGATTTCCATCTCCTTCCCTAGGTTTGGGAAGTTCTCTGCTACTATTTCTTTGAACAAGCTTTCTGTTTCATTCTCCTTCGTGAATATCTGTAATTCTTATGTTGCATTTCCTAATTGAGTCAGCTATTTCTTGGAGACTATCTTTATTTCTTTTTGCTCTCAGTTCTCTCTCCTCCTCCATCTGGAGTATTTCAACATGTCTATCTTCGATTATGCTGATATGTTCCTCTATGATGTTTGCTTGAGCATTCAGGGAATCCATATTTTGTTTTATTTCTTCCATTGTGTCTTCCATCTCTAATATTTTTGATTGATTCTTGACAGTTTCGATCTCTTTTGTGAAGTAGCTCCTGAACTTGTTGAATTGTTTCTCTACATTCTCTTTTAACTTGTTGAGTTTTTTTGATGACAGCTATTTTGAATTCTTTGTCATTTATATTACATATTTCTGTGTCCTCAGAACTAATTTCTGGGTACTTGTCATTTTCTCTCTGGTCTGGAGATCTAATATGATGTTTCATAATCCTAGAGAGAGTGGCTCCATTTTTTCACATCCTGGTGTTACTGGGTCACAGTTACCACCTATTGACACTGGGTGGGTGTCAAGAGCCATGTATTCTAAGCCCTCTACCTTCCACGAGATCCCAGGCAGTGGAGTGGGGCTGGGTGGGGTGCTTTCTCCTGCATGCTCTTGGAGTTTTCTCTCTCTGCTCTTGCTATTGCTCTCCTGGGGTGTTAGCCTGATAAGGTCACCCCCCACAAAAGCTTTTGGCCCGGTCGAGGGCTTCCCTCTAGGCTGCAAGGGCCCACCAGGGATGCTTGATGTTCCTGGGAACAAATGTCCCCTCTCCTGTTCCTTCCCTCTCAGAGGCCTGCCACGGTCCCAGATCTCAGTCTTCAGGGGAGGGAGCGAAGTTTTCTCTCATCTCATTCTACGTCCTCTGAGGGGGGCTCCAGCCTCTCTGCTCTCCATTGTATGGCTGTGTGGATCTCTCTGACACTTTGTGTTGTGTTTGGATGTCTTCTGTTGGAGTATGAATATCATGTCCATTGTATGTTGGAGAGGAGAGATTACTGGGGAAGCTCCCTCCATCATGATGCTGATGTCACTCCTGAGACAGACTTTTGAGTAACCAGAAAGAGTTTAATAAAAAGTCCACATTCCAAATTAGCCGTGCTCTTTTCTTACAGGTGCCCCTCAGTTCACACTTGCTTGCGTGTAGTTCTGAACACTCTGGTGTCTGGTATTTGGTACCAAATGATTGTCAGTGTATTCAGTTTTGAGCTGGTGACAAGGGACTTACCTGTGTGCCTGTCCCCACACTCCCCTTGGCTCCCTAACTGGTTTGAGGAGCAAGCTCACTTCAGTGATGTGCACACATGGAACAGTTTTATTTTTCCCCAACTAACACATGTGAAGGAAGCAGCAGGGAGTGAATCCCAGTCAGCTCTATTAAATTCATTGTGATCCATGATTTTGTGATCTAATTGGCTTATTAAAATTTCAGTCTCAAGTCATTTCAAAACTCCTGTCCATTCTGATAGCTCAACTTGGGTGGGGCTGCTCCAGCAACTGGGGCCTGAGAGGTCCACAGCCTGACCTCTGCCCTTGTCCTCTTTCCCTGTTCTTGCTCCATGAGGGCTGAGAGATTGGGGAATTTGCTGTCCTCTTCAAGTTGTTGCTGTCAATCTGGTTTCTAATCCTACAGATTCATTAGGCCAGAGGGGGGATGTTAGGCCTCATCGACAATGCGGCCAGCCTGGGCTCCACTGACGTGAGGCTCTGGGGAGAGTCCACCACCTCTTCTGCCTGGAGGCGTGCCCACAGTTCTCTGAGGTGCTCATGGCACATGAGATGCACTCCTGCAGTGGCAGCCCAGGTGAGCTGCGGACCCCCACCTCATGTACCTTTCATGAACCCAACAATGAGACTCGCCAGACATCCAACTGGCAGATAAGATGCAGACATCTCCAAACATCAAGGGAAAAGTCTCTTGGAGTCCCCCAACCTGAGTGAGAATTTGGGAACAATTTGAACATTCCCCTTTCTCCATGGGAAGGAGAGAGATAAACAACATTCTCGAGGAAAAAATTGTGTGAGGTAGTAACTCTCTCTCCCTCCAGCTGTCTTTATACAGTCATGCACCGGGTAATGACATTTTGGTCAATGACGGGCTGCGCATACCACGATGGTCCAAAAAGTTTATAGGGAGTTGAAAGATTCCTATTGCCTACTGACGTCATAGCTGTAAGTTGTAATGCCCTAGCATGATGCATTATTCCTGTGTTCGTGGTGTTATTGAAGATGTGGAGGTGGAAGACAGTGATATTGATGATCCTGACCCTGTATAGGCCTAGGCTAATGTGTGTTTGTGTCTTAGTTTTTAACAAAAAAGTTTAAAAAGTAAAAAACAATAAAAAATTGTAAAAATAGAAAAAAGCTTATAGAATGAGTATATAAAGAAAGGAAATATTATTAGACAGCTGTACAATGTGTTTGTGTTTTAAGCTAAGTGTTTTACAAAAGAGTCAAAAAGTTAAAAATTAAAAAGTTTATAAAGTAAAAAGTTTACAGTAAACTAAAGTTAATTTATTATTGAAGAAAGAAATTTTTTTTATAAATTTAGTGTAGCCTAGGTGTACGGTGTTTACAAAGTCTACAGCAGTGTACAGGGACGTCCTAGGCTTCACACTCACTCACCACTCACTCACCCAGAACCACTTCCAGTCCTACAAGCTCCATTCGTGGTAAGTGCCCTCTAGGAGTGTACCATTTTTTATCTTTTATACTGTATTTTTATTGTACCTTTTCTATGCTTAGATACACGAATACTTACCACTGAGTTAAAATTGCCTACAGTATTCAGTACGATAACATGCTGTACAGGTTTGCAGCCTAAGAGCAATAGGCTGCTATACCATATAGCCTAAGTGTGTAGTAGGCTGTACCATCTAGGTTTGTGTAAGTACAATCTGTGCTGTTCACACAATGACAAAATTGCCTGATGCCTTTCTTAGAATGTACCCCTATTGTTAAATGACGTTATAAATCACTGCTTTATAGATCACCATCTTATGTGGCTCCTGATGGAATTTCTTTCTATACTTAGTGCCAAGTCCTGCCTGTCCCCAGTCCACTGCAGGAGTGGGTCTAATTTTTGGGACCAGATGTGTTGCCAGAGATGTTCTAACCTGTGTCTTGAGCTCCTCTTCTGATATTTGACAGGAGGGATCTGTGCATGTCAGTAAGGCCTGAATGCGCCATCTTAAATAAAAAATAACTGAGATTCCCAGTCATGATCGTAAGTCCTGGTCTTGGTAATTTTTCTCAGAGAGACTAAATTCTGTTCAACAAATAGAATTTCTTAAAAATGGTTAATAAAAGAAAATACTTAAACAAGTATATTTTTTGCTACCTGGAAGACGAGGCTGCTGAGTACAAACATAGTTACTATCTATTGAACACCCAATATGCTAGAACCAGGCAGTGTTTTAGATACTTCCCATTGAATACCAACAACCAACTCATGAATTGGGCATCGCTACCTCCATTTACAGAAGAGAAAATTGGAGCTTAGCAAAGGTGAAGCACTTGACCAAGGTAACATTCTTTTGAATGTTAGTAACAGAAAAATCCAATTCAAATGGGTTAATTAAATGAATAAGAATGTCATCCTATACGGAAGCAGAAGCAGTCTATAGGCAGGTAGCCCCAGGACTGATTAATTTAGCCATCCACTGGCATCATCAGGGACCCCATTTTTCCCATCTTTAGGCTGTACCATTCTCAGCCTGGAGGCTGTCCTCAGGGTCTCTCCTTCCATGGGTGATAGACAACAGTTGCTGTTTCAGGCCTCATATCCAGACATAATCAAATCCAGCAGCAGCAGAGACATCTCTTTCTGGGTGGTCTTTTGAAGGGAAAGGAAAATGTCCTACAAGCCTCCCAGAATAGTTCTCCTTATGTCTCAATGGTCAGATTTGCAACACGTGTCTATCCTAAGTTGAATGGATTCCAATGACTCCATTGGCTTAGTGAGAGACCAAGTGGAAGAGGGTGGCCCCCTGAAACAAAACTGGCTGTTTGGAGGGTGTGTGTGTGCACATGTTGGATTCTTGGATCCACAACCAACAATGTCTGCTATGCTCAGAGCAGGGCAGGGATTCAAACCCAGTCTGTCTCATCCCAAAGGCTGGGGTTGGCTCACTTATTCCCCAAACTCATGTGAGTATGAGGTTTTACTGTGTGTGGCTATTATGAAAAACATGACTAGAACAAATCCAAATTTTTGAGAGATTTGCACTTGTAATTATATTTGGATTAGATAAATATTAAAATTTCTTCACTTTCTCTGAACATTGGCCACATGGTCTGTGGAGCAATTACAATCTTGAAGAGTGTGACTTCTTAGCAACAGGACAACAAGCATTTAAAACTTAGTTCCTCTGACTGATGTTAATAGTCTTTTCTTATGTAGTGTCCCTCTCACTCTCTCCTTACTGAGGAGTGGTGGCTAATGAGTCTGGGAGGGTAGACAGATTGAGGAGGCCCTTGAATTTCAGGCTAAGAGGTATAGACTATAGTTTTCTTTAAGGAGTATGAAGTCATTGAAGATTTTAGCCAGAGAAAGAGATGACCCCAACTGTGATTTAGGAAGATTAATTTGTCAGAGTGAATGATAAGAATTTATTGAGAGAAAAATCAGAGGTCTTCACATTTGTAGGAGTTATGACTCTTGAGGTCCACCAAGTCTGGTATGTAAAAAATGCTCATTTTTTATTTTCTTCAGGTTGGGTTTCCAGTTTTATTCTGTGGACTGATAAGAAATTCAACCTCAATCGCTATTTGGCACTCCTGCCTTCCTAACGATGCTCTTGAATCTGGAAAGATTACCAGGTGCCAGGGAGGCTTGGGAAGGACCTCTAACCTTCACTTCCTCATAGTTCCATTGACAGCTGTAAAGCCTGGTGGCCTCCTACGACTTAGGATATGGGAAGCTTTACTAAGTCTAGGGCCCGTGGAGCCCAAGGTCCAGGTTGGACCACACAGCCATCTCCTCTGAGGAGTTTCCTCTTCAAGGTGCTGCCGTCAGTATTGCTCAGGTAATCACTCCCATCCCCCTCTCCCAATCTCTGCCCTCTTTTTAAACTTTGCATTCAGTGAAATTTGTAGACCTTATGTGTAGAGTTGGATGTGTTTGAAAAAACGGAATACCCATATAACCACATCCCAATCAAGATATAGAACTCCAGAAAGTTCTCTGTGCCCCCTTCTAGTAAATCACCCCCATCCCAAGACAATCACTCTTCTGAGTTCTATCCCCATAGATTACTGTGGCTGTTCTAGAATTTCCTATAAATAGAATCCTCAGCTTCTTTCACTCAACCTTGTATCTGTGAGACTCACCCATATAGTTGGGTATACCAATATTCATTTATTTTTTGTTGCTTAGTATTACTTTGTTGTTGTTGAATAGTATGTCACTTCTTTTATCTTTTAAGTTTTTCCCTGTCTCTCCTCCTCTTTCCTTAAAAGCATCCCTTCTCTCCCCTTATTTCCCTCAAAGGTAGTAAGTGTGCTTTCATCAATAAAAGCCAGAAAATCTTTACTGGAGACAAGGACGCACAAAGTGTTCAGCTGTCTTCATGGAACAGAAGAGGGAGAAGGCAAGGCGAAAACACACAAATTAACGTCTCAGTAAATTAGCATGCCACATAGCCATTCAGAGAAGAGACAATGAGTGCTTGAATTAGAGTGGAGCATGAGGCCAGGGCAGAGGGAACAGTTATGAGAAAGCGAGTGCAGAGGTGGTGATGATGGAGTTCAGCACATAACTAGACCAGGGCAGAGGCGGAGGACGGACGACGCTGAGTAGTTTAGCCTGGGTGGTGACTGAGATGACTGAATTGGGGTGAGGATGGATGTTGGTGCCAACAGCAGAGATAGGAGTAGAACAAGTTTAGGATGGAAAACGATGAGTTCAGTTTGGTATCTTTGATTTTGAGGGGTGTATGGGAGGTAATCATGGAAATGTCCACTGGACGGGTGGAAATGGAGATTGCTAGCTCAACAGCATCATCAGCACTGAGGTGAAGACCAAGAGTTATACACAAAGAGGTGGATGCTGAAATCTTGAGAAAAGAAAGACAGTTAAAGGAGAGAAATGAGCCAAGCACAGGGCTTTGCAGAATGCATTCAGAGAGCTCAAGCAGGAGGAGGAATCAAAGGAGGAAGCAGGGGTGGTGACCGTATCAGGATGAGAATCCCGGAGAGTGGAGTACCTGGGGAACAGGAGAGCAAAGGATGTTAAGGAAATAGCTGGCAGAAATGCCAAAAGCTGCAGAGAGTAGAAAAAGATAAAGCCTGAATAAAAGGACATTAAATTTCCCAACTGGAAGATCACTGGTGGCCTTTGAGGAATCAACTTCAGAAGAGAAATGGGAATTGAAGCAGGTTGCAAGGAGCTGTGGAGTAAGAGAGGGTGCTGAGACAGACCCAATAATTATAATTAGCTGTTTTCAAGAAATGTAAACTTAAAGCAGTTTTTTTTTTTTTTTTTTTTTTAAAAAAAAGGGCTCAGTGATAGCCAGAGGGTGGAAGGAAGGGCTGGAGGATAGATTGCATAGGATTAATTCCTGGGCAGCGTTGAGCATGCGCACGGGCTGGGCGAAGGAAATGGGGTGAAAGAGTGGTTTCTGACTCAAATTCCCAGAAGAGGTAAAAGACGATGGGATGGAAAGTGAGAGAGGGGCGGGTTAACTCCGGAAAAGAGTGATGGGTGGGTCCTTTTCTAGGAAAGCAGTAGAGGAGGAGAGGACAGAGGAGACATTCCCGGGTGAGGATGGAGCAGTTCCAGCTCTAGTCACTTGTCCTCAGCATGACATGGTTCTTTAAGAGATTTTTTGTTCTATTTGCTCTGAATACGTGAAATTTATGAAATGTCTCCTTCAGGGTTTACGAGGTTGGTTTCCAAAGCAACATTATAAAGGAGGACTTTCCCAACTGCTCAATGCTGGATGGTTGAGATCGCCCTCCCAAGAGTCAACCTATAACCACTCTATCAGATTTGTGGCAGACGGCAGCAAGCCCTAGGTTAGGAACCAAACGATGATGTGTTAACAAGAGACACTGGGCACAAGTCCTTTGATCATATTAATCTGGGACAGAACTGCAATTGAGATTAGCATTGCCTGGGAAGATTGGCAAGGCGAAACTGGGAAATGCCCGACTCTGAACTCAAAAGCACTTCTTGTTTGCATCGCTTTTCGGGATTATATCTGCAGCACAAAAGGGCCTCTCAGAAGATTGAATGGGCTTCAAAAATTGATACAATGCTGTGAGCATATGGTTTGCTCAGGCTACAATGATTCTGTCCTCCTTGAGTGCACACCAGTTGGTGGTTCAGGGAGGCAGTGATGCTGTGATGTTTTTACCTGACCTCCAGGATCCTGGTTGTGTTCTGGAGAGTTGAAGTTGCTAGAAATCTGGCTACCTTTTAAAAGGGATGTTACAGTTCTTGAAAACTCTAGCAAGTGTTCTCAGTACTGCCAGTGTAACAGGCCCAAATAAACACGAATGTAAACGTATGTAAATGTATTTGTTGACGTTGTAGGCAGAGGACACTGGTCCAAGGCAGCTCCTCTCATTCTCATTGTGGTGGAAGTTACAAATTTAGTCATTGATACCTCCAAAAAAAGAAAAAAAAATGGCGCCTCCTAGCTCCCTTTCCCATATCTGTGGATCTTAATACTTTTTGTTAGTTCCTTCTCTTACTGTGACCTAACCTCAAACTACTTGTGGTGGGTACTATAGGTTAACATACAAAAGAATAAGCAATATATCTAGGAGGCTATCTTTCTGGAAGATTCCTGTAATAGAGGACACTAATTTTTCTAAATGTTTAGAAATCATTTCCTAAAATTATACCAATGCACTCTCGGTGGGGATAGTTCTGAAACTGGAGGCTGTGACAGTGTGCCTCCTTCCAGCTTCTGTCTTCCATCTCCTCTCACGTCATGATCCTGGTCTTTCATTCTATGTAAACTCCTCTGCCTGGAGTGAACGGGCCACAGCGCTGAGCCCCTGGAAGATGAGCTCCAGGCCTCTGAGAACCCATACTCTCTGACAGATGGTGGCAAATTAAACTGGCAATTGAAAAAGCCAGGGCATTTCCAGGCCCTCTGCTAGAGTGATTCCAGAAGGGAGAGGCAGGGAAGACAAATAGCTGGAGAGTGGCGAAAAACGTTTGGTGCTCGGCGTCAGTTTGGCCAGTAAACACTTCCGGCACACCTGGGTAGAAGAGGCTATTCTAGACTCCATAGAGACCTGAAAGATCGACACTTTGTCCTGTATCTAGTAAGACTCTCAACACACGGAGGGGCGCATGGGCTATTCTAGACTGGGCCGAAGGGGGAACAAAGGCTCTTGTAAGGGTGAGCTGAAAATTACAGCCACCGTACAATCACGTGGTAATGTGTGCTGATGGGCAGGTCTCGATGACATGAAGAGGAGGAGAGAAACAAAATTCTGGGGCTGGAAGGGACACTAGGCAACCCCCCCCCCCAATTTAAAGAGGAGGAAACTGAAGCCCCTCCTCAGCAAGATGAAGTGGTTTGTTCAAGGTCAAGGTCCCTCAGTTATTTGGTACTCAGTGATTAATAGTGCTACTACTACTAGTACTAACAGTACAACTAATACTACTAATAATAATACTAATGAATGACAGTAATAATAATAGTACTAATAATACCACTGCTAAGAGTACTAACAGTGCTACTAACAGCTAAGATTATAGAGCACTCACTCTGTGCCAGCCACTATTCTAAGGACTTCAGGCATATTAACTAATCTAATCCTCACAGCAGGTTATGCTATTTTCACCTCCACTCCACAGATGGGAAAACTGAGGCAGAAGAGTCCAAGGACCTTGTCCAAAGTCACAGAGCCATTAAGTGGTGAGATTCACACCAGCCAGTTGGGCTCCAGAGTATGTTTTGTTAATTTCTGAGCTACATGGCCCCTCAGGTCTCTGACTCCTGGTCCAGTGCTCCTTGTCCTTAGTCTGGGCATCTCAGGGGCTGAGGAGACACTGAACAAGGGAGTGACGTGACAAAAGTGATATTTAAAGATGACAGGTGTGGCTTCCGTGGTCAAAGTGGACTAGAGAGAAATGGAGAAGGGAGAACAGGTTAAAGATTATCTAAATATAGTTGTGATGAACATCTGGACCACAGCAGGAATAGAGAAGATGCATTGGCCAGGAATGATTTGTTAGCAGTCGTTCACTCCACAGTATGAATCAGTCTGTCCTGTTGCTTTCCTCCTAGAAAACAAAAACTCTGACTGTAGAAGGAGAGAATGGAGAAAGGGTAGAAAACAGAAAAAGGAGGAGGAACAGTATGGTAAAGGGAAGGGGCAAAGGAACAAAGTAGAAGTGGAACAAGTATTGATGACTTCCCAATATTCTTTACATAGGTCCCAGTCTTTTGGGGATGGCTTAATTTACTTTGAGTAAATGCCAACGTCAATTTCTCATTCAATCAGGGAGAGAAAGAAGAGAAGAAGAAGATGCCATCTCTTACTGGGACCTTAACATGGGGGTAAAGATGACATCAGGAGCCCAGCTGGTTTTCACAGATCAGGAACTCCCTCAGGGAAGGACTTGTCACCCTGCTGCTGGAGGCCTGTCAGCAGACAGCCTTCAGCTGTAGAGACCCTCCTTGTCCAAGGTCCTGGCCTTTGCCAGGCCACCCACAGCCAAAGACTGACGGATGTCAGGGTATGAGGGCCAGGCCTTCTTGGCCCATGTGGGAAGCCCTGGCAGGCCTTTTACACTTCCCTGTGCGGGGGGCCAAGGCTGTTCTTGGGCTGCATCACATCTCGATTCTCCCTCTACCCACTCCTGCATCTTTCTCCTCCCACATCCTGCCTACCAAACTGTTCAGAATCAGCTTCCTGGGGAATCCAGGAACAATCACGGAAACTCTCTGGCTGCCTCATCCATCAACCCACTGTTCTGATGGGGAGTGAGTGTCTCCTTCCTCCATCACCAGGCGCTTCCTCCCCTAAGCTATTTGCATCACAGAAGATGTTGGGAGCAAACCTGCTCTTCAGTCGGGGCAGAGATGTGGCCGCTTCCCTTGCTAGAACCTTCAAATGGGTCCCAGTAGGTTGGTTTGTCTCAACATTGACCATATAGAGTATGGAGTCCCTTGGAATGATTCTGATTAGAAGGGATTTTTCGTTTCTGTGAAGTCCTCAGGCCACTGGAGGTACAGACTCTACCAGGTGACCTCAGAGGTCTGCCAGCTCAGGCTTCAGGTCCACCGATAGACCCTCATTATGTGCATGCAGGCACGTGCATGTCTAATTGTAAGTAACCACCAGAGCCCGCTTCAGCTGTAAAGGGGAATTCACGTTTAGAAACAGTGCGACTAGTGAAGTCCAAGGGTCCGCATGCAGCCTGGGACGTGGGATGCTCTTGAGCACAGGCAGAAGGACCTCTGCAGCTTGCTCTGCTCGGAGCTGCTGTCTGCTCTCGGCGGCAGGCCAGCCTGGGTTCCTTTCCCAGGTATGTGGCAGCAGCAGTTGCCCCTCGGCACCAGGGTCCACCTCACCACAGATCTCGCTGCACTAGTTTGTGGTTTCTGAATATTGGTGCCAAGTCTCAAACCCCGGGGAGTAAGAGTCTGACTGTCCAGCTTGAGTGAGATGGCCATCCCTGTTCAACCAACTGTGGCAGGAGACTTGTCGCACAAACATGGCAGAAACCTCCACCCCCATTAGGCATACAGTCTCAGAGGAAGGGGCTGTGTTGAACCTGGGAGAGGACCCCCATAAGTGATCAACAATATTGTGTGAATGTGTCCATGAAGTGCGGGGCTCAATGAGAAGAAGGCTTTTGAGGTATGACTAGATTCCACGATATACAACTCTCAAGATAAATGTCCATGATAAAGAGAAGCAAGAATTATACTTTGAGAGGAAGAGAACAGACAATGAGTAGCTCTTTGAATTAATTGTAAACTGGACAGAGGAGGCCAGAAAACAGAGAAGACTCTTCTCGGTGCTTCTGATTATTTCTAAGAATAACTGTGTGTCAGTGGAGTCAAATATTTAAGGGAATCAGCCCATGTTTGAAAGCTGAGCTCTCATTCTGTCTTGCAGTAATATTTCCATTGGCCTGCTGCTAGGCAAGCTGCCCTCAGATGCTCATTTTCAAACACAAGACGTGAGCAGTTTCCCAAATATCCACCAGATGGTACCTTTCTACCAGAAATTAGGTTTCAGGTTGTGGAAATCCAAATTGCTTTTCCACCCCACAGACAAGCCATAGAATCAGATGTCTGCCCTGGCTACAGTCAAAGGAAAGAAAACTGGTAAGAATGAATCTCGGGTTGGGTGGGAGATGGGGGAGCCTGCAATATTTTTATTTTTGAGAATGTGGAACAGAACTCGAAGTGTCCTTTTTGTGGTGGCGGGAGCCACTTGTGGGTGTGTGGAATAGAGTCATGGAGAAGGCCACCTGTGAGGGAAGGACAGTGAGGTTAGCTCCTGAGAGGGCCAGGTTAGACAGTCCTCATTGACACCTTTGTGTTGTTTCACTAGTTGCCAAACACCTTTTGAGCCTGCACAGCGCTGCTGGAGTGCTCTGAAGTTGTACCCAGTTGCTCTATAAAAGGAAGCCTTTGTTGGAGAGACTTCCTCGTTTGTTCAACAATTTGGATTCAAAGGCCTGAGCCATCTTCTCCCCAGGTTGCTTAGCATCCCCGGACTAGGGAAGGTAACTCGTGTTTACCTGGGGAGACTATCCTGCCCTAGTTTGCCTGGTACTTTCCTGCTTTGAGCACGAAAGCAAAGCAAACCTGCGTGGCTGGTCATCCTGGTTGACTGGAATGTACACACCAGGGACAATGCTAGACCTTCACGGACACTCAGTGAGCTGGGTGATACGGGGGAGTGGGACAACATTTTCAAATTGTGAGTCATTTTATTGCCAGCATTTGCTTACCAGACCTCCTTGTCCCATTTAGCCAGCGAGATGTATGTCAGGAAAGGCAAAGTTCCGGAGAAAAGGGGTCTTTTCTTGGCTTTTGAGTTTCAGAAGTTCTGGCCTTAGCCAATAGATTTGGGAGAATGTGGTGAATAACACAACTTTCTCAGGTTGGGGAGAAGGAAGAGAGTGGTTGGGGGGTGAGAAATTGGGTGCCGGTGGCCCTCTGAGCAGGGGCCTTTGCTCTCATCCACCTTTAGCCGAGCTCCCTGGGGAGGGATGGGTTTGTAAGATCGTGGGGTGAGGGCCAGAGCCCCCTTTGCTGGGGAAAGCATGGGAAGGCTGTGATCTCATAGAGGAGAGGGCTGTATCTTTGCCCCAGAGCAGAGGACCAGAGAGATCCAGGCGACTTCGAGAGGCTCAGAAGCAGCAGGGGAAACCTGTGGGCTCAGATAGTACGCTGGGTTGCAGTGTCCCTTCCAGATTCATGTCCACCTGGAATTTCACAATGTGACCTGCTTTGGAAATAGGGTCTTTGCAGATGTAATCAAGTTATGATGAGGTCTTACTGGACGAGGTGGGCCCTAGTCCAGTGACTTAGTGTCCTTGTAAGAAAAGGAAATTTGGACAGAGAGCCACACACACAGAGGGAAGGTGGTCATGTGAGGATGGAGGCAGAGACTGGAGTGATGCAGCCAGAAGCCAAGGAGCTCCACAAATTGCCGGCAACACCAGAAGCTGGGAAGAGGCAAGGAAGGATTTTTCTCTAGAGCTTCTGGAAGGAGCATGGCTCTGCTGACACCTTAATTTCAGACTTCCAGCCTCTAGAACTGTGGGAGGATAAGTTTCTGTTATCTTAAGCTATCCAGTTTGTGGTTCTTTGTTTCTGCAGCCCTCGCAAACGAATTCAGACAGGAATGAGGATGATGGAGAAGCAGTTAGTGTGGGTCACACCTGAGGGGCAGGTGGGGAGAGAAGAATCTCTGAAGATGCCAGCATGGAGAGAGGACCACTGAGCGCTGGAAGGGTGCACCTTGGCACAGAATGTCTGCAGTCAGAGTCCTGAACTATATGAGATGACATTTCCAACATCAGGAAGAATGAGGCTTGAAACAGAAATTGAGTAAGAAAAAAAGTAAAAATTACTTTTAAACATGTTTTTACTGCTTGGGTTTGTGGATTAAAATTGATACCAATTACACACCCATTGTCTTATTTAATTCTCTGAAGAGTAAGGACCATTATCCACATTTGATGGTCAAGGAGCTAAGGCTTAGGGAGTCAACGGAGGGCACCGAGTGTCCCTTGCGGTGGTGGGGTTCAGGCCCACCTCTGCCTGCTTGCCAAGCCCCCTGCCTTTCATTATCACTTCCATTTTTTCCTGCTGTGTGCCTGATATTTTGGCCAAACTGAATTGGGCCCTACACCCTAAACGAAACCCCATCCTTTCTGCTTGAGCCCTCGGACTAGGCTGGATCTTTGTGGAACAGGTCTTTCCTCTCTTGTTTCCTGTCAAAATGCCACCTGTTATCACAGGCCCAGCTCGGGAAGCGTCTTCAAGTCTGCCAAACCTGTTGGCATCTCCTTTCCAACTCTAGCAGTTGTTTTGGAGGATCTTTGTGGGCAGCCGCTGCGTCTTGTACTTCTTTGTGTCCCCCACTACGTTAGCATGGCGCCCCCCTCCCGTGGCAGGTCTCAGGGCAGGCCTGTTGATTTATTTGGTGTAGTCATTGCTAAAAATGCTGCTGTATTCCACAATGTCCTGTGGACAGCACCTCCTAGCTTGTGACTAAAGCAGGCCCTTCATGATCTGGGGCATTGTCTCCTGCCCTGGCTGCACTGGTCCAATGGACAGAAGGGTCTCTGTCATCAGGACCAGAATATCATAGGCGCTTATGGGTGTGACCTGTCACCTTGCAGAAACGTGAAGGAAGAATAAACATTTGGAGCCTGTCTGTCTGAGGACCTGGTCTGCCTGTGCCGGGTGTGGCTCTTCCCGCTTCCCTAATAAGGTGGAGGGGGATCTATGAGGCCCTCAGGCGGGCGGATTTCAACACCTTTCTACTGCCTTTCGCTCTCCTCTCTTCCTCTGTCTGCTGATCCTGAAATCCCTTGAACTGGCCCCACACACCTGCGTTCTGGAATCAGTGATAAGACGTGGAAGGCAAGTTTTCCTGGGAGGGAAAAGGAGAGACTTACATTTTCAGTGAGCTGGGCTGTTGGCCAGGACAGGGGAGAGAAGAAAGGGGGAGCAGTGGGTGATGGGAAAAAAGGCCTAGGGGACCCAAGGGTGAAGTGCATCTGCTCCGCTTTTCTGTCATGGACCCTGTCTGATTCTGAATTTCTACACTAACGGATCTCTGACTTTCGATTTCACAAACCTAAAAAGTAATTTTCTAAAAACATTATGGAACGCCAGAAGGTTGCCATTATTTATTTGATTAAATAAGAATATTAACAATAAGCGAAGAAACCAGCCAAAACCCCTACCGTATGTAGTCATCATGATGTTTTAATGACAAAACATGTCATTGGGAAAGACAATCTCAGAACAAGATATTCCTTTAAATTGGGTGAATAGAGCTTTATGGGGAAAAAAAATGATTACTTTGCCTCTATCTGTCTCCATTTGCTGCAAGCCTAGGAGAATGTTGGAGAGATTGGCATCCTGGCTCCAACTGGTTTTTGCGAATCACTGATCCACCCTGGTTCTGAAAACCTGACCAATTTATAGTTCAAAACACTATGCTGCCCCCTGGTGGCCAAAGGGAGTAGTTGTAGCGTCTATAGGGGCTCACAATACATACATGTAGGGCCTTGTCCCGTTCATTGCATTCTACATTTATTTCACCCACCAGGCCCTAAGCATGGGGCCCATGTCAGGTGCAGGCACATGAAGATATGAAGATGAAGAGAGCCAGGCGTTTGTAGCTTTCTTCTAACACTGATGTTTCAAACAAAAGTTGGCAAAATGTTTGGATTTGTGTATTGAAATCACAACTCTCGCTAATGTGATTTCATTTCACCTCTGGGTCCAGAGGCCGGGTATAGTCCCAGACATCTGCATCACGGAAGGCAGTCAACACCTTAGCATAAGAGCAGCTCTGTGAACTTGGGCCCAGCTGGCCACCTAGTGCTTTATCTCCAGCCCTGCCTGGAAGGCTGGGCTCACACGTGCTGATGAAGCTGAGAAGTGACAGGCAGGGCACAGGTTGTCTTGCTCTTTCCCCACAGGGCATTCCTGCTCTCAGGACTTCAGTAGTCTAAGTCCTGACCCGAGGGCAGGCAAGCCTGTTTTCCTATGGCGTCCTTTCATGCCTGCTGCAAACCCGCAATGACCTCTGTGCCCTCAGGTCACCTCTCTACCATCATTTTTTCTTATTTTCTTTTCCGAGTAGACGAGAAGCTCCCTGATGGCTGAGGCTGTGTTGGAACAGTTTTCTTTCCATCCATTCTTCTCAAATTACATCCTAACGCTCTCAATTTTCTCTTTTATTATGCTGAGAAGCTGCCTCCTTCCTTTCAAATATCAGGGTTACTTAGGTCTCATCAGAATATGTTCTCACCAAAGATGGGAAATGGTTAAATAAGTATAGGCTAAGTTACCTGGATGTAACAAACAATCCCCAAGTCTCTATGGTTTAAAATAACAAAGGTTTCTTTCTTTGTAATACTACATGGCCCATATGGGTCACTTGGGGGTAGGATTGCCAGAAGTAACAAAGACAAATATAGGACACCAGCTAAACCTCAATTTCAAATAATCGATGGTTTTTGTTTTTGTTTTTAGTATAAGTATGTCTCCAAAAATACATACTAAAAAATTATTATTATTGTTTCCTGAAATTGAAATTTAATTAGACATCTTGTATTTTATCTGGCAACACTACTTGGGGGCTCTGCCCTATGTCCACATTCTGGACTCAGCCTAATGGTGTGTCGACTAACCGAATATCACAGAAAGAAAGGGAAGGTGGCAATTTGCACACTGGCTCTTCAAGTTTTCTTTTGGAAGTAATATACATCATCTTTGATCACATTTCTTTGGTCAAAGTGAGTCATCTTGCCATTCCTATCCTCACAGTGGTGGGGAAATGCACTCCTGCCATGTGCTCAGGGTGAGAGAGCCCCAGGCTATTTGTGAACAGCCCAAATCGCTGCCCTGGTTAGATATTCTGGTAACAGCTGCTAAGAAAATCCTCCTTTCTCCAGGTTATTATAATCAATTATATCAAGTATAATCTTTATCCTTGTGATTTCTATCTAATGGCTTACTATTGATTTCTGGGAAGCACAAAAAGCTTTCCATATCCATTTAAATATCTGAAGACAACTGAATGCTCCCCTTTGTCTCTTCTCTGCATGAAACATTTCCCCATTTCCCCCACACTTTCCTCCTGGGATGTAGTTTCTAACCCTTTACCATCTAGTCTACTTACTTAGTTATCTCTGACTGTTAAGTGAATATAGTGAGAAAAAAAGTAGAAAAAGCAGTTTCTTATAGGGAGAAACCAAAGATGACTTTTTGGATAACCCTTTCTTCTCTCCCCGGCATTGCCTGCAGATCAGCAGCTCCTCAGCCCTCAGCTACAGTGGCATCACCTGGGGAAATTAGTTAGTGAAGTGGGGCTTCTCAGCAGAAATTCTGAGTGGACCTAGTGCTTTGAGTGGACCTGGGTGCCTGTATTTTTTTCACTGTTTTATTCTGCTTTTCTACAGCTACTTGACAAACCAACATAAAACTAAGGGGCTCCCTTTCTTTCTGTGATATTCAGTTAGTGGACGTACCATTAGCCTGAGTCCAGAATGGGGACATGGGGCAGAACCCCCAAGTAGGGTTGCCAGCAAAAGTAATCATTTTGTTATTATCTTTCCTAGTTCTGGAGACTGACTAGAATCAAACACATAAACCAACTAACATTTTCAGAGAATTGTGTGAACAAACAAGCCACCAGCCTGGAGTATAAGAGATACTATCCATTTGATACTTAAAACAACCTTTTGATCTGCAAACTTTTATAGGTAGGAAGCAGGCTAAGTGTCCTTCTCAGTCCCGCGAGGAGACCATACCGATAGAGCTGGTTTTATTGTGTTTCGCTGATACTGTGGTTTTTACAAATTGAAGGTTTCTGGTAACCCTGCATGGAGCAAGTCTGTTGGCGCCATTTTTCCAACAGCATTTGCTTACTTTGTGTCTCTGTGTCACATTAACAACAAAATTTTCTTTAATTAAGGTAGGTACACTGTATTTTTCTTTTTAAAGATTGACACCTGAGCTAACATCTGTTGCCAATCTTTTTTTTTCCTTCTCCCCAAATCCCCCCAGTACATAGTTGTATGTTCCAGTTGTAGGTCCTTCTGGTTGTGCTATGTGGGACGCCACCTCAACATGGCCTGAAGAGAGGTGCCATGTCGGTGCCTGGGATCTCAACCGGTGAAACCCTGGGCTGCTGGAGCAGAGTGCATGAACTTAACCACTCAGCCATGGGGCTGACTCCCTGTACACTGTTTTTTCAGACATAATGCTACTGCACACTTAATAGACTACAGTATAGTGTAAATATAACTTTTGTGTACACTGGGAAACCAAAACATTTTGTGACTTGCTTCATTGTGACATTAGCTTTATTGCGGTGGTCTGGAACTGAACCTGCAATATCTCCTAGGTACGCCTGTATTCCCTTATAGACAAAGCTAAGGAGGAGAGTGAAAAAGGAAGGACCCCCCAGTGGGCAGAGCCGAGGATCATGGAGAACAGTGGACTGGGGAGTTTCTCCTGGGGAAAGAATCAGTGGGGGCTAATTGAGGAATGTGTTCCACCCTCTGGAAAAGGGGCACTCACAATGTCCGCTGGGAGGGATTTTAGAACTACTGTGGGTCAGTGACTGCTGTATGCCTCCCGTGCTTCCATTTCCAAATGGGAGTATTATTGTGTCCCTGTCCATAATTCCATATTGAGTTTTGTGGGGGAGCAGATGACTTGTTTTCTAATTCCTTAGGTATCTCACCCAAAGGAGGCACATCCAAACCTGCTAGAAATGCCTGTGCTGTGTGCACGGATCCTGGACTTTGAGCTCAGAGCAGCCCCTGGAGGGAAGGTGGGGTCATCTCCCTGGGGGAGGGGTAAGTGTCCTTCCATGTGGGAAAGGGAGGGACCTGAATGCTTGGTGTCCAGAGCACAGACTGTGGTGGATTATATTAACGTTCACCAACTGTTGTGGCGCCCTCCCCTGCAGAGTCTTTCCCTGTGGTGGGAGGGTTCCATATCCTGGCGCTGTTGAATTTGGTGTGACCATTTGATTTGCTTTGACCAATGATATGTGAATGTAAGTGACAGGCGCCACCTCTGAGCAGGAGGATTAAGCATCACTGTGTTCATTTTTCCTTCTGCTATGACAACTGGCAGTGTTCCAGATAGAAGCTGCTTTCTCAGTCTTGATCCTGGAGTAAAGACGATGCAAAGCAAAGCTATAGCCAACCCACAGTGAATGCAGCATATGAAAAGTTAAACTTTTGTTGTAAGACCCTGGATGCTAATTATTAATGGAGAGGGCTCAGGGGCCCCAAGAAACTTGAGAAGCCTTGGGTCTGTCTTGTACATAGCACCAACTACAAAGAGATAGAGACTTTCAGTTGCCTGATTTTCCTGTCCTTTCTGAGGAAGATTGATTCCCCCTCCACATTTCAGCAGGTTTCCATCAGGACAACAGTAGTTGACAGAGAGCACATCCTGGAGAGCGCCAGCCTCCAGATAGCTTCCTGTCCACAGTTCCCATCTCCTTGGAACAGAGACAGTAGGGGGTTTTTCTAGGTTTCAGGCTAATGAAAGCTGATGGACACAGCCAGATATTTAAAGATGGTGGCAAGTCAGAGACACTTTGGGCCTTACTTCTTAAGGTTTTCTTTTGCCCTGGTGAAATCTCAGTCCTGGCTTCCTTATTACATAATGAAGACATTGGCAGTGACACTGGGAAGGATGACAGGGTGGAAGAGGTGGTACCCGCATCTGGTTCTATAAAGCAGAACTGAGGCTCAAGTATTGAGGTAGAGCAAAGATGGCTGCCAATTCTTTCCTTCTTATCCCGTTGAATCTGGATCAGCCTTCGTGGTCCAATAGAATGACTAGACCAACAGAATGTGGCCAAGGAGGCACTGCATGACCGCCAAGGCTAGGTCAGAAAAAGCCTTGCAGCTCCTGCCTTGGTCTCTAGGAACACACCCTCAAAGCCCCAACTTATTGTGTCAGAAGTCTGACTACCATGAGACCGCCATGTTGGCACAGCCTGTACGTGCCCCAGATGACAGTCCAGCTGATCCTAGGTTTCTAGCTGTTCCCACCAAGCCCCCAAAATTTGAAGGAAGCTGTCTTACACCCTCCAGTTCAGGCTACTCACCATCTAAATACCACAGACTGACCTCAGTTGCCGCCGTGTGGACTGAAACATCCCTCGGCTAAACTCTGCCTGAATTCCTGATCTACAAAATCATGAGATATAATAATATGATTGTTGTCTTAAGCAACCAAGACGATGGGACAGATACATATACACTTAATAGTCACCCTAGGTGCCTGGTTTTCCTTTCCTCTTTACACAGGTCCTTCACGTTGCATGCCTGGATTCTGCAATCAGCTTTCACGAGTGGGGAGGTATGATTAGCCTGGGATTTCCATCTTCAACAGGGATGGTCAGATAAACCATTCAAACAGGGTTTGGGCTACACTGCAGGTCCAATTTTGTTCTCAGCTTAAATCCAACAAGTAATCAAACCAGGGTGTAGTGAGCACCTCACGGGGGAGGGAACTGTGCTGGATGGTAACGTAAAAAGTCTCTCTCTCTATATAAGGTAAAACAGCTCACTGCGGTTTAACAGTTGCACTCACATCTTAATTAATTTGTTCCCTACAGTTACCTTGTGAGGCAGGTATCTTATTACACAGACGAGTAAATCGAGGCTTGGGCACACAAGCAGGAAGTGCCAGAGATGGGATTTGAACCCAGGCTTATCCACCAAACAGGCTACCATGATGTTAATGCCTTAAGAGACAGGTGCAAAGCTTCATTTTACGAATGAGAAGATTGAGGACCAGGAAGATGAAGTAGTATTGCTGGGCGCTCCGTCACTAACCATGAGTTCTCTGGCCAGTAGACTCCAGCCTGGCCCTAAAGGCTCTCTGGAGTGCAGACCAAAGCTGCATTGAGAGAGTGTCTTCAGAACTGTTGCTTTAGGGAGGGAGATGGAGGAGAGGTTGTCTGCACTGCCCTTTCTTGCGTGTTCCCCAGGAGTGAGCGCCCTTGGTCATTCTGCTGTTTAGCTCCTGAATGGGGAGTGGGCTGTAATTTAGCAGATGGACAGTTGGTGGGCCCAAAGTGCTAGATTGTAGCATGAGCTTTTCTATGAGGAGAGCATCCTCTCATGAAACCATCCATCCCTGTGGTCTGGGGTAGTTCACGTAGATAGTTTCATCTTTGCTCCAGAGCATGGAAAAACAGGGAAACAACAAATTGGTGGGGCTGTTTGTGAATCATGAGTTACTAAAAAGGCCATTCCTGGCTTGTCCTGGATCTTTCGGTCTGCTGGGATGGCAAGATGCAAGCCAGCTTCTGTCAGCAGCAGGGGGAATGGTGAAGAGGCTAGTGTGGAATATGAAATATTTACCAGCAGAACAGGGACCCTGTTTGACTTAGATAAAGAGAAGTCCAAATGGAGTCAGGAACTCTAAGTTGAAGTCTCTCTGGAGATTAAGTATTTATGAAGCACTTTGTACCTACCAAGTGAATTTTAATCATTTATTATCTAAACTCACAATATCACAGTAAACATATAAGCATTTGTGTTGTGGTTGATGACCCAAACTTGAACTACTGCCTGTAGAAAAGGAGACATTTTCCTGCACTTGGGACCTTTTTAAAATGCTACTGTGAAGCAAGATGAGGAAGTTTTGAAACAAATACCCAAGTCTTGATCTAGACCCTCATTACCATGTAGGCCTCTAATTCTCTCCAATGGCACTTCTGGACGTTCTGGCTCTTCTGTTGGCAGGCAGCAGTGAAAGGGGGGTTCTTCCTGATGAATTTCCGAGAATTCTTTCCTCTTTATTCCACAGCATGATGATTTGCCCTTGGGGGGCCCTTTGCGTTCTGAGATGGTCAGATGACCGACATAATTGAATACGTGTATGGCTGAGAAGACCGCATCAATTAGTTTTCATCCAGAATTCAAGGTGAAACCTGCTTTGGATTATGGCAGTTGAAGCTGTCTTCAGAACCAAGGGCTGATTGTGGCTCTTTCTGAAATCACCACAAATCCTCCACAAAGCCACAGCTATATCTTATTTCTCCTCTGACTATGCAAATGACCCCATTTACAACAAGACCTCTATTTCATTTATCCTATCTTTCCAATGGCCTAAAACCCTACTTTGCTTTTTAGTTAGAATTATTGACCACAGGATTGAAAAGGAATTTTATAGGTCATTTGGTCTAACCCCCTTGTTTTATTGACCAGGAAACCAAAATTCTAAAAGGTTAAAAAGAAGACTAGAATCCAAGTCTTCCTTCCACGTTCTATTTCAAAGTCTTGTGCTGTTTGATGTTACTAAATGTGTTCCCATAGCTATACTGAATGCTTTTTTTTTTTTAAAGATTTTATTTTTTCCTTTTTCTCCCCAAAGCCCCCCAGTACATAGTTGTATATTCTTCGTTGTGGGTCCTTCTAGTTGTGGCATGTGGGATGCCTCCTCAGCGTGGCTTGATGAGCAGTGCCATGTCCACACCCAGGATTCGAACCAACGAAACACCGGGCCGCTTGCAGCGGAGCGTGTGAACTTAACCACTCGGCCACGGGGCCAGCCCCTATACTGAATGCTTTTTACCTTGGATTTTTCTACATCCCCCAGCATGGCTTGCACAGGATTCATCCATAGCAGATCCTATCGGCAGTTGACTGGTAATGGCTGCCCCAAGGGCTGTGTTGAGGAGGAATCACTCACACATATTCTCAGGCTGACCCTTTCTGACTCGTCAAGATTTTCCCCAAACTGTGACCTCTACTGAAATGACTTTGACCACCCTAGCTAAAGCACCTTCCCTCCCCCATCCTCTCAGCACATTCTATCGCCTTTCTTTCCTTAATTATCTTCCTAGCACCTCACATTATCTGAAACGAACTCTTGTGTATTGCCTTCCTGTGCCACTAGACTGTAAGCTCCAAGAGAGCAGGTACTTTGTTTATCTTGTCCACTACAGTGTCTGGTGTGCTTATTATTTCCTACATGTGTTGACATGTAGGAAACACTTAGTAAATATTTGTGGAATAGATGGCCAAATGCTGTAATTGATTAGTGATGTCTGCCATTGGCAATGGAGGCACAAGTCATGATGTCAGCACTGAGATTTTTCATCACAGGATTGGTTGTTACTGGCCAACCAATCTTGGGTGGAAAACTAGTTTCTTCCTGACATTTGGATTGATACTGGGCCATCTCCTGATGACCAATTTTCCTTAATTACCAATTAAGAATTTAAAAGGAGAAAGGCACACTTTCTGCCGTTATCTCCTTTCCTCTTAAGTATAATAGTGTCTTATTCATCACAGAACTTCTAGGGTATAGCACAATTCTTTGCACAATACTTATTTATTCACTGACCATTTGTGTTTTTTTAATGTCATTTTAAGGGGATTTTTGATTTACCTGCTAATCTGGAATAGCTGCACCATAGTACACACTACACAGTACACAGTGCGCATTGGAGTAACTAATTGAGACTTAAGTGTACAAAGCCATGAGCAAAGTTCAGGTAGATATCCAAATTCAACTGCTCTAAAGGAGAGTGAGCAGCATCCATTATCTTAGCCCTGAATATCGGCTGTTCTCATCCATCCTCTCCTGGAAGTCAATGTTTGAAACAGGCTAGTGTGGGACAGGAGCGCCTTGAGAAAAAGAGAAGATCAAAGAGGGAATTAGTGCTTAAATATATTTATGAATTCATTTCTATTTCTTTTTATCTCTTTTTAAAGAATTGTGGTATATTTGGAAACATTTGTAGCAGGTAGAGGTTTTTTGAAATTGACTCATTTTTAACCTAATCAATACTGTTGTTTCACGTCAAAAGCAAGATATGATTCAGTGCCCTGGTAAATCTGATTTAACATTCCCTGGGACTCTGGGGTTGTATACCATCTATACTCTCCTAAATTTGATGGTGTCAATATGACCTGACATTTAATTATTTGCATAGCCTATTTAAAATTAAAATAGCAACAGGCTCTGAGCTCTTTTCAAGCTTTAATACACTCTCCTTTTAAAAATATATTTTTCATAAATTACTGTGCTCTCTGGAAGGCCACCACATTCTTTAGTTCCTGTAATAAAAGGGGAATGGTGCTATGTGGGTGTGAAATGCGAAACGTGGAGGAGAACACCGCGGTTAAACAAGAGCGCATACTGATCAAGTCCATTAATCAAAATGCCTTTTAAATCTCTGCAATCCAGGGGTTTTATTAAAGAGGAAATATAAAATGGCAGAAGGGGTCCAATAGCTGCCTGGGCAGGTCACATCTCAGAGCCCGTGATTAGCAGAATGTTGTTTTCAATGGGATTTGTTTTTTCTGGGTGATCTTTTGGAGTTCATTTGAGTTGCAGTGTCTTCTTTTCATGGTTATTGGAAAATCACCAAGTCAATATTACAGAAGCTTGCAAATCTTGTCAGGCCAGCATCTTGTATTTTTCCATCTTTCGGTTGCCCCGACTCTCCTGATTTCCATGTAACACAAATAACTTCCCTGGTCTTTTTTATTCCTCCAAATCCAATGTTCCATATCCAAGGCCAGAAGGGTTCCGAAGCACTTTTGAAGCATATTTTAACACTGGATTTTATGTCTATTGTCATTGGTGCCATTTATTCATTCTTCAGTTTGTTTGTTATTTTATTAATCAACTCACTCAAAAATATTTATTGAACATTATGTCTAAGCCCAAAATTACAGGTGAGAAGAAAGGTGAAAAAACTCTATGCCTGTTGTCTAAGTCCTTACAAAATGGTGGAGAGAGAGGTTGACAAACATCTACTACAAAATGTGGTGAGGTCCGGCCACCCCGGAGGCTCTACAAGATACAACGGAAACAAGCAGGAAGGAGCTCTGAAGTCTCTGAGGCTGGTGTCAGGGAGAGTTCCCTGGAAAGTTCTCAAGTAGGAGAGGAGTTGGGAGGTTGGAAGTGGGAGACACAATCTGAGTGAATTCATGTGCCAAGGAGTGGAGGTGGACAGAGAGAGCGTGGCTTGCTCAGGAAGAGCAAGTGTGGCAAGAGTGAGGGACAATGAAGCATGGAGGTGTGGGCAGGCAGGCAGGGGCCAGGTCATAAAGGGTCCGTATTCCAGGGGATAATGGGGAGCCATCCCAGGATTTTGGGCAGGTGAAATGCATTGGATTTACATGTTGGAAAGACTGTTTCTACAGAAGCATGGATGATAGGTGGGAATGGGGAGAGATTTGGGTGAGGGAGAAAACTAGAAGCTAAGCCCAGGGAGAGAAGCGGCTAGAGCACGAGCTAATAAGAAGGGTAGAGAAAGGAAATTTGGGACGTGTTCTAGAAATCCACAGGACTAACATGCGTTAGGCCAAGTCTGGTGAGAAGGAGAACTTCAGCTTGGTCCAAGGTTGCTTTTGCCTTGATTTGCTCACAAAACCTCAAGAAAGTAGATGACATATCATTTGTGATATTAGGATGAAGGCCTCCCTTTGCCTCTCTTGTTTCTAGAGATGTCCCATATTTTGGAGGTCTGAGCTGTTCAGTTAAGTGAGGTGTCCACCAGTAGAGAGAGGCCAAGGGCTGTGGATTTCATGGCCCTGGACACATCAGCACCTGGAACCACTGGTCATTCCACACAAGGCAAGTCACATCCTCACGCTAAGCTCTGCATTCTGGGTCTTGGGATTCTGGATTCAGCAATTTCCCTTTTTCTCTGCCTGTGCTTCAGGTCCTGAACACCTCTTATGTACTTTGTGGCCTCTCTATGGGCAGAACCCACCTAGGCTTAGGACACAAAATGAGTGATTAGCCACTAGGGGTGAAAGGGAAGAGTCTAGATTGTCTCCCGGTCTTCCGGCTCAGGTGAATGGGTGGATGCTTGCACCATGCTTCCACCACAGTGGTGAACACCATAGAAGAAGCAGATTGGAAAAGGGTAGAAACTTTAGGGCAGTGAGTTTGAGCTGTTTGTGGGACTCAGAGGAGATTTAGGGGGGGTTGGAGTTTGGGTCTCTCTGGACATATTTGATATTTAAAAAGATGAGGTAGAAACCATTGATTTATGAGAATGATGGAGAATGCGTAGGGCATCAGGACAGAGCCCAGGAAAACGTTCATATTTAATCAGAAGAAGAGTGTTCTGGATTGAGTGTGTCCCCCTGCCCCAATTCATATGTTGAAGGGCTAACACCCAATGTGATGGTATTTGAAGATGGGGCCTTTGGGAGGTAATTAGCTAGGTCCGGAGGGTGGGGCCCTCAGCATGGAGTTAGCAGCCTTATAAGAGGAAGAGAGAGATGTCTCCCCCGACACGTACGCATCAAGGAAAGGCCACGTGAGAACAGGGAGAGAAGGCACCATCTGCAAATCAGAGAGAGAGCACCTACCAGGAACTGAATCAGCCAGTACTTTTCTTGGACTTTCAGCCTCCAGAACAGTGGGAAAGAAATTTCTGCTGTTTAAGCCATCCAGCACCTGTGGTGTTTTGTTACGGGAGCCTGAGCTGACTAAGACGAGGAGCTTTTGAAAAAGAATGAAAAGACTGATGAGGGGGCTACCGGGAGAAGCATGGGCTAGTGGCTTCATGGAGGTTAAAGGATTAGACAGACGTAAGAAGAAATGTCATTTAACTCTGTCAAGAAAGTCCTGAATCGAAAGTGTCTATTGGACTCTTATTTTGGACTTAAAGGTTTGTGTTGTCGCCCATGTGTGTGTATGATATGTGGCACTTTCAAGTGGGATAAACTGATTAAAAGAAACACTGTAAAGGGTGTTTCTTACTTGATTGTGCCCATTATGATCACCAACAGTGTTTTGATTCAAACTCTATGGCTTTTTGTCGTATTGCCATTGTAGCAACTATTCATTATAGGAAAAAAAATTAGATTAGGATAAAGAAAACCAAAACAAATGAAAAAAATCCCTTCTACAGTATTATTATCTGGAGAATTTGCTTTTAAAATCTCAGGTTAATGTATGTCCTTTCTTGTCCTTTTATTCTCTCTTTCTCTGTGTGTGTTATATATGTAGATGTATTATATATACATATGTATGGTATAAATGCAATGGGTTTATATTACTTTATAATCTGCTTTTTCAACCTAATGAACTCTTCTATGCCAATACATATTTATCCACAGAATAATTTTTCAAATGGCTTATAACTCATAACCCCCTATGGTTGGATATTGAGGTTGCTGTTATAAATGATATTGTAATGACTCTCCTTATAGCCTCAAATTCATTCACATTCTTGATTAGTTCCTTTGGTTCACTTCCTTAAAGTAGAATTGTGTGGTCAAAAAGTCTTCATATTTTAAAGAAAGCATAGTAGTGTCTACTTTTTTGCATGCTATGAGTATGAAATACCAAAATATTCTTTAAGTCAGAATTTGTTGAGAGTGACTAATCCATCACCATTTTTTTTAGGCCTATATACAGCTCACCATGCACTTGTTTAAAGCATGTAAACTAAAAGATTTACAGCAAATTCTGATGGCAACTTTTAGTTCTTTCACAGCAAGGAAGTGGCTAGAACCCATAACCAGTGGGGCAGGAACAAGAGAGGAGTTTCTTTTAGACTATTTCAGATATCCTTCTGCTTATCACATGCTGTACTTATCTATGCAAAATTCTTAGTATTTACTTGTGTACTTGTCCAAAGGTCTCTCTTCAGGTATTGAATTTTTTAAACTAATTTCTATGCTTTTCTCTTGATGAGAAATGGCTCTGGAGGTGTGTCCTCTGCCTTTCCGGGTAGAAGTTTTGTGCTCCGTGAGGTGATGAGTCGTCTTGGGAACCATGGTGGTTGAGGGGCATTTTAAATCTGTTCTGTTGGCAAGAGTTCCATCTAGGCAGCGGTCTGAGCTGAAATGGATCCTTCAGTGAGCTGTGTTGTAGTGATTTCCCACTGAGAGCTTGGCACATGAGTGTGTAACCGCTTCACATATTCATGCAGTGAACACTTACCAAGGATCCACTATGTGCCGGGAGTTGCTTGATGGTGCTGGTGAGCAAAACAGACAACACCTCTGTCTGAGTGGGGCTTCTATTGTTGTAGGGGATTCAGACAGAAAGTAAATAAAAATTAATCAAGATAGTATCACAATTTTAAATGTCATGGTGGCAATAGAACAGATTGATACAGGAAGTGTAGCAGGGGTAATGGTGGTGAGAATGCACCATTGGGTTGGGTAAGCAGGTGATGTTTGAGCTGAGAACTGAGTAATGAGAAGGAGCCAGCCTTGGGAAGGTCTGAGGGAAGAGTGCTTAATGGAGAAGAACGTAAGTGCAAAACTCCCACCAGGGACCCAGTCGGGTATGTTTGAGCCACAGAAAGAAGACCAGCGTGTCTGGGGCAGAGTGAGTGCACAGAGGGTGGTCAGAGCTGAGCTGGAGGGGCAGGCATGCAGAGATGACATGGAACCTTCGGGCCATGGTGAGGAAAGTGTATGCTCTGAAAGTGAGATGAGGAGCTTTAGTGTGTTTTAAGCAGGAGTGTAACGCGTCTATTTTACATTTACAAAAGACTGTGAAATGGATTGCAAGATAGCTGTTCTGCCACACACCCACCAGGGTGAGCAGGTGGGATAGATTGCTGAGAGACCAAAGAAAAGACCCGGAGACAATGAATGAGACATATGGGTTTATTGGGAGTTACTTACAGGGAAGGTCCAGTGGTGGCTGGCTGGACAGCAACATGCACCTACTACCGCCCCATGAGAGAATCTTGCTTAAGTAGGCAGAGGAGCAAAGGCTGTATGCTTGCCAAGGGGGATCATCCCTGTATGACCTCCATTCCAAGGGTCAGAGCCCCCCCTGGAGGGCCTCTGTGTTCCCTCAGACAGCGAGGATTTTGGTGATAACTCTCCCATGAGAGAGCAGCTGGGTTGGCCAAGCCCAGGGCTGTTATTGTGAGTGCTGGTGTATTGCCCAAATGGAGCCTCAAGAACATATGGTTTTTATAGGGGGACACCAGTTAATGCCCCTACAGTAGCAGAGAGATCTCTTGTCATGGAATAAACAAGGAATTTCTAGAAAGAGGAAATACTAAACTGTGTTGAATTCTTCTGAGAGGTTGAGTAAAACGAGGACAGAAAACAACCTTTGGGTTTAGCAAGATGGAGGCCATTGAGGACTTGGACAATAGACTCTTCATTGCAGAGATCAGGATAGAGAACTGATCAGAGCGGGTTGAAGAGACAAATGTGCCCTTGGAAGAGCCTGAGAGGTGGAAGCTTAGGGCTTGGAAACAGCAGCACAGCTAAGGATAGAAGTAAGGCAAAGGGATGAAAAGGGGATCAAGGGAAATTCTACATACCTAGTGAGGTGGTCTCCAGCCCCTTGTCTTTCCCAGCAACCAGAATGCTGGCAGCCATGCCTAAGTGTGCAGACCAGGAGGCTGGAGGACTTCTACCTGGAGAAACCATCTAGTGTGAGATGAAAGAACTCTGGATACTGACACGTGAGGAACCACAACAAAGGAGTCAGATCCCCACTCGCTGACTGTATGGTGGGCTCACTGGTTAGCATCCTGTACTCTCACACAGTTCCAGTTACACTTTAGTGCCTCACTTTTCAACATGAACAGAAAGCCAGTGAAAACCACATATTTAGAAGAATCGTCTATGATGAAAGACAGAGAACAAAATGAACAAACGGGGGGAAAAAAAAGAACCCAGAGAAAGAAGACAGTGTAGATCTCAGACAAAAACTTCAAAACCTATAATTTAATGTCTTCAGAGACATAAAAGAAGATTTTACAAACATAAAAAACAATAGGATACTATAGAAAAGGGACATTCAGAGAAAAAGATAGAAGGTTAGAAATGTAAAATATGCTAAAAGAGTTGGTACATAAGGTTGAGGAAATGTTTTTTTCTGACTTCTTTCACTTAGCATAATGTTTTCAAGCTTCGTCCATGTTGTGGCATGTATCAGTACTTTATTCCTTTTTATGGCTAAGTAATATTCCATTGTATGGATATCCAATCATCAGTTGATAGACATTTGGGTTGTTTACACCTTTGTCTATGATAGTGCTGCTATAAATATTCATGTACAAATTTTTGTGTGGGGATATGCTTTGATTTCTCTTGGGTATATACCTAGGAGTGGAATTGGTGGCTCACATTGTAACTCTATATTAGACTATTTGACGAATTGCCAGACTGTTTTCCAAAGTGGTTGCACCATTTTAAATTTTCACCACCTGTGTATGAAGGATCCAATTTCCTCACATCCTCACCAACACTTGTTATATAATTTTTTGATTATAGCCACCCTAGTGGGTGTGAAGAGGTTTCTCATTATGGTTTTGATTTGCATTTCCCTGGTGACTAATGATGTCGAGAATCTTTTCATATTCTTATTGGTCATTTGCATATCTTCCTTGGGGAAATGCTTATTTAGATCCTTTGCCCATTTTTAACTTGGGTTATTGTCTTTTTATTATCGAGTTGTAAGAGTTCTTTATATATCTTAGATACAAAACCCTTATTAGATGTATGATTTGAAAACATTTTCTCCCATTCTGTGGGTTATCTTTTTACTTTCTCCATGATGTCCTTTGAAGTGCCAAAGTTTTTCATTTTGATGAAATCCAGTTTATCTATTTTTTCTCTTGTTTCTTGTGTTTTTGGTATCATAGCTAAGAATCCTTTGCCAAAGTCCATGTTATGAAGATTTACCTCCATGCTTTCTTCTAAGATTTCTATAGTTTTACTTCCTACATTTAGGTCTTTGATTCATTTTGTGCTCATTTTTGTATGTGATGAGAGGTAAAGTTTCAGTTTCATTCTTTTGCATGTGGCAATCCCATTGTCCCAGTGCCGTTTGTTAAAAAGACTATTCTTTCCCCCTTGAATGGTCTTGGCACTCTTGTGGAAAATCATTGACTGTTAATGTATGGGTTTATTTCTGGGCTCTCCATTCTATTCTATTGATATGCATGGCTATCTTTGCGCCAGTACCACTCTACCTTGATCACCATGGCTGTGTGGTAAGTTTCAAATTGGGAAGTGTGAGTCCTCCTTTTACTAGTTTGTATTAGCTATTCTGGGTCCCTTTGCATTTCCATATGAATATAGAATTGGCTTGTCAATTTCTAAAAAGAAATCCACTGGGATTCTGTAGCATTGATATTGCCTTGAATCTATGGATCCCTTTGGGGACTATTGCCATCTTAATTATGTTAAGTCTTCTGATCCATAAACATAGCATGTTTATCTATTTACTTAGATCTTTTAAATTTCTTTCAACAATGTTTAGTAGTTTTCAGCATATAAATTTTGCACTTATTTTAAGTTTATTCTTAAGTATTTTATTCTTTTTAACGCTATTTTGAGTGGAATTGTTTTCATAAGTTTTGTTTTTGGATAGTTTATTGCAAGTGTATAAAAATACAATTGATTTTTGCATATTGATCTTGTGTCTTACAACTTTGCCAAACTCATTTATTAGTTCCAATAGTTTTCTGGTGGATTCATTAGGATTTTCTATATACATGATCATGCCATCTGTGAATAGAGATAGTTTTACTTCTTCCTTTCACTTTTTTTCTTCTCGAAGTGCTGTGATGGGCTGAATATTTGTATCTTCCCCAGATTTATATGCTTAAATCCTAACCCTCAATGTGGTGGTATTAGGATGTGAGGCCTCTGGTAGCTGAGAAAGTCATGAGGTCAGAGCCATGTAAAAGAGACTCTAGAGAGCTCCCTTGTCCCTCTGCCCTATGAAGATGTAGTGAGAAGACTGGTCATTGAACCAGGAAGCATGTTCTCACGAGACACAGAATCTGTTGATTCCTTGATCTTGGACTTCCCAGCCTCCAGAACTGTGAAAAATAAATATTTGGTGCTTAAGCTACCCAGCATGTGTTATTTTTGTTATAGCAGGCTGAATGGGCTAATTGCTCTGGCTAGAACATTTAGTACAAAGTTGAATAGAAGTAACAACAATTGGCATCCTTGTCTTGTTCCTGATTTTAGGGGGAAGCTTTCAGTTTTTCGCCAGTAAGTATAGTGTGAGTGCTACGCTTTTCACAGATGCCCTTTATCAGGTTGAGGAAAGTCCTTCATGTTTTTAGTCTGTTCAGTGTTTTTGTCATCAAAGAGCGTTGAATTTTTTCAAATCTTTTTTCCTGTGTCCATTGAGATGACCATGCAATTTTTATTTTTATTCTATTGCTATGATGTATTATGTTAATTGATTTTCTAATGTTAAACTGACTTTGCATCTGTGGGATAAAGTCTATTTGCTTATGGTATATAATTTCTTTTATATGGTGCTTGGTTTGGTTTGCTAGCATTTTGCTGAGGATTTTTGCATTCATATTTATAAGAGATATTGGCTGTAGTTTTCTTTTCTTGTGATGTCTTTGTCTGGTTTTGCTGTCCACATAATACTGGCCTCATAAAATGAGTTGTTACGTGTTCTGTCTTCTTCCATTTTTTTGGAAGAGTTTGTGAAGAATTGGTATTGACTCTAATTTAAATGTTTGGTAGAATTCAGTGGTGAGGTCTTCAAGGCTTGGGCTTTTCTTTTTTTTTTTTTAATATTTTATTTTTTCCTTTTTCTCCCCAAAGCCCCCCGGTACATAGTTGTATATTCTTCGTTGTGGATCCTTCTAGTTGTGGCATGTGGGACGCTGCCTCAGCGTGGTTTGATGAGCAGTGCCATGTCTGCGCCCAGGATTCGAACCAACGAAACACTGGGCCGCCTGCAGCGGAGTGCGCGAACTTAACCACTCGGCCACGGGGCCAGCCCCAAGGCTTGGGCTTTTCTTTGTGGGTGGGTTTTTTGACTACTAACCCAGTCTTTTCTTTTGTTATGCATCTATTCATGTTGTCTACTTCTTAAAAGTCAGTTGAAGTAGTGTGTATCTCTCTAGGAATTTGTCCATTTCATCCAAGTTATCTAATTTGTTGGCATACAATGGTTCATAGTATTCCTTTATAATCCTTTTTATTTCTGCAAGGTTAATAGCAATGTCCCCTCTTTCATTTCCGATTCTAGGAATTTGATTGAGCCTTCTCTCTTTTTTTTAAGTTATTGTACTTTTCTGCTCCAAAATTTGTTAGGTATTTTTAAAAAATAATTTTCACCTCTTTACTGATGTCCTGTATTTGATGTGACATTGTTACCACACCTTCCTTTCCTTCTTTAATCACGCTTTCCTTTAGGTCTGTAAACATATTTGTAATGGCTACTTTGAAACATTCTTTTTTTTTTAAATCTGATGTCCTGTCTCTCTGACAGGCAGTTTCTGTTTCCTGCTTTTTCCCCAAGTGTATGGGTCATACTTTCCCATTTCTTTGCATTTCTTGTAATTTTTTTGTAGGAAACTGGACATTTTAGGTAATATGTTGCAGCAACTCTAAGTATTGGTCCTCTTCCCCTCACCCTGCCAGCACTTGTTATGGTTATTTGTTTAGGGACTGGCTGGATTATTTTAGGGAAGTTTGTTCTGGGTCTTTTCCCACAGAGTTAAGTCTCTGATGTTGCTCCTTAGGGAGATTCAGCCTTAGGTATTCCCAAAGTCACTCTAGGTTGACAGTGGTGCTGGTAGGGCTTCCTTCCACCCTTTCTACACACAGCTATCAAACTCCACTTATTGTCAGCGGATAGCTCTAGTGTTTCCAGCAATGCTCTGGGGCATACATTCCTCTAGAAACTAATCCAATTAAATTGTGGCTCTTTTGTAGGAATAGTTTTTGAGGTCAATGTTTGACATTTGTTCTGATCCCAGGAAGGCTCCTCTCAGCTGTCTTTTTCCCCACTTCTTTCCTACAAACTAGCCAGCTTACATTCTAGGCTGTATCTTCATTGGCCCAGGAAACTCCTCCCAATTCCCTTTCGCTACAATCCCCATTGTTCTTGAGCATGATTTTAGGCTTGAACTTCTACATACTGTGTTGCAAACGAAGTCAGTTCCTTTGGGAAGAAATTGGAACTATCAGTTTTATGAACTGCTTCCTCCCCTAGGAAAAAATATCTGAGCCAGAACTCTCGAGCTGAGGGTAGGGATGATGGCAAGCTTCTCTTTGAGGGATACCCCCACTGTAGGAGCTGAGCTCTTGTTAGGGGAGCAGCAGCCTGGGAACCTCTCAGCTTACCTCTCCTTGTGTGGAACCACTTACTCATGAGTTGAAAAAAGGACTGTCAGCACTCCAGTATTCTCGGGGCTCCACATCCAAGGTAGAGCCTCCTTTCCGTGAGTGGGGGTAGGGTGGAAGAAGGAAATCTCCATTCTCAACTGCAGCTGCCCAAGATTTAGCTTTGGCAAAAAGGTGCTGAGGGAAGCATAAGAACCCCTGAAGTCTTGCTCCCAAGAAGGAGCCCTGGGCTCTTGGCTGCAGCAGTCTGGGTTGGAGTCTCCAACTGCTGAGCTAGGAAGGAAGGAGAGGAAAGCAGCAGTATTGGCTCAAATACGACCGACTTACACATTTCTTACTGAATTTTCATAGAGTTTCTTGGATAGATGCTTCTTTATTTGCTTTTTACCCTTAGGACCATTTCCAAAGGCTGCAAATGACTGGTTTTTAAAAAAACAATTTTCACTAATTTCACCGGGAAGTGAGTCAGTGATGCTCCTCATGCTGTCATGCTGGAAGTTGATTTCATAATGGCTCAAACTTAATAGAGGTTTATTTCTTACTCTTGTAGTAGTTTGGTACTACAGTTGAAGGTTGGCAGGTGTTCTATCTCCACAAAGTCATTCCTAGGCTAAATTTTGGCTCTGCTATTTTCAAAACTTGGTTTCCAGGGTTGCTCTAGTCTTTGTCATTCAATCTTGCAGGAAGAGGAAAGGGCAGTGTATTTGGGGGAGGTGGGGTGGTTGTAGCCCATGCCAGTAAGTAGGACATATCACTACCACTCATATTTCATCAGTGAGCAGAAACGATGTGTCTCACTCACCAATGGAATGTAAGTGTTCACCCTGCAAGGGAAGCTGGGAAATGTAGTTTACCATGTGCTTAACAGTTTCCCTACATGGGTTCTTAGAATTTTCTCATGGTGTGTCTGTACATGAATTTATGTTTAGTGCAATATAAATATAAATTTGATTAAAAATAGAAGATAGGCAGTGAGAAAGTAGAGATAAGGTGTATATAAACAATCTCTTCTGAGAAGTTTTCTTGGTGCCTTTTCTGGAGGAGGGAACTAGGTTAAGAGAAGATTATTCAATATAGAGATTCTAGCATAGTCTTGTAAGTTGAGAATTGTCCAAGGAAGAAGAAATAATGGATAATGAGTCCTTGAGTTAGTTACCCTTAAAGATTATATAGACTCTTTCTCACTCGAGAGAGGAGAAGGAAGAAGAGAAAAGAGAAAAGAGAGAAGTTTGAAAATGATCACCTGTGCTATTTCCACTTGTTAGAAGGGAAGGTTCAGGATTTCAAAACCTTCCCTGGAAGATTTGTAAGCAGAAAAAAACAGTGTTTATTGAGCCTGACAAAGTTATCAAATTGAAAATTTCCCAGGCTAATTATTGCTGTTTTTCTAAAAAATTCCTGTGAAATACTAAGAGTTTTAATTAGGGTCATTAAATACAGAGACTCTTAGGTTGCAAAGAACACCAGAACAATCCACTGATGTGCTGAATATGGGTACATTGCTATTTATCAACAGACGTTAACTGTGACATACAAAATGAGACCATCATGCAATGGGGCTGCTTTCATGCACCTTTAAGGAATGAGCTCCAATATGAGACAATCTTTTGAATAATCTTATGAGCAATAAAAAGGAGGTAGTTCTCACCGAGAGAATTGGGATCAGCTTCAGAAAGGAAGTGACATTTGAGCATATTCTGGAAGGCCAGTAGGATTTTGACAGGGGGACAATATTATTGGAAAGCAGAGGACAGGTTATGGGAGGCGATAGGAATTGGCTTGATTGTGGCTGGTGAACATCAAGAGAGGTTCAGTAGAAGGAAGTCCAAGGAGGGTAGTGACAGCCACAGCATCGAGGGTCATGAATGCCAGCTTAAGTTGTGCTTTCTACTCTTAGTTCTGAGCAACGTTTAGAAAAACTTATCTATTAATAATGTGGTGGGAGAGGTGAGGAGGGGAGAAATATTGGAAGCAGACTAGAAGGAGGTGACTGCCGTGGTTTGTTCAAGAGACATGAAGATATAGACTAGAGCCAACACAGATGTAGGGGAGATATTGAGACTCCCCTAAAGCTTGAGGAGTAGTTTTTGCAACTTCCAGAGGGAACGGAGCAGTGCTCAGACCTCTGCAGGGCTCTTTGACCCTTCCCCAGATAAGGAACAGAGAAGGTTTGAGGTAGATGCCATTTTAAGGGCCAACACCTGGATTCTCTCAGTCCATACACCATCCTTGCAAACTCTCAAGGGAAACCAATCCTTTATTTCATTAAAGTTTTACGTGTTGTGGCATACATTGGTCTTCAAATGCCAAATGTACCAACCAAGAAATCACTGAAGAGATTCTCTGAGATTTGCGGTTGTGACATCATTACTGTTGTACCCAGCCTTGGGTGCACGGAGCTGGGTCTCCTCTAAGGCTGGATGCCCTGTCCCCTAAAATCACCTCACTCTCACCTGGAAAAGTCCTCTTCTTGAGTAGGTTTAAGTCACAAAGGCCCTCACAGGCAAATACTCCAGGTCAACCCCAGAGAGCTGCCCATTCCTGCTCTGGCTGGCTGATCCTTGGCATTTGACTGCAAACCTGTCTCTGTGAATCTGTCCTTGGCACCCTCACTCTCCCAATCACCTAGTCCGTTGTGCATTCATTGCCTTGTATTCATGTGGCCAGTCTTCACTGAGCACTTGGTGGCTGTCTGCTTCACTGTAGGGGTCCAGCCATGAATCTCACAGATGTGGCCTTGGTGGGGCAGATAGGCAAACAGACTGGGAACTGCAAAACTCTATGACTAGCCCTTTGATGAGGGGATATATAGGGTGCTAAGGGAAGACATGGGAGAGGTGTTGGGAACACTTCTGGAAGGTAGTGGCCAGGTAAGAACTTCAGTCATCTTGGATGATTGCCTCTCCCCTACTTCAGGCCCCACATACAATCATCAGTACGTTCTGTTGATTTTTCCCTATAACCTCTGCAAGGTCAGTTCTTTCCTTTCCATTATCTTCCCATGAAGGATCTCTTATGATAGCTTTGCCGGAGGTAGACTCTGATAGAAGCCTGACAGGCCTGGGCATACCAGCTGTGTGGCCTTAAGTGAGTTATTAAACCCTTTTCAGTCTCAGTCTCTTCAACTAAAAAATGGGGACATCAATGCCTTCCCCACGGATATATGATGAAGAACAAAGAAAATAGCATTTTTAAAACAGCCCCAGGCCTGGTGTTTAAAAGATAATCATTCCAGTCTCTTTCCTGTGCTTGCGATCTCTTCCTTTAATATACTCTGCCCACAGCTGCTGAATTCATCTTCCCAAAACTTTAATCTTATTTCTCCCTTGCTTGAAAATTTTTGCATTCTCCTAGTCTGTCAGGAAAGTCAGGAAAGAGGCACACACTCTAAGGGATGAGTAAAGAGAGTGTAAGGAAGGAGGAAGGCTGGGCAGGGACCCAGGTCATACAACCCATTGGGCATCCAGAAGGTTCCATGAGAAAGTGATCCCTAAACTAGATCTGAAGGATGAATAGGCAAAAAAAGGTATGGAGGAGATGAGAGATGGGAAGAACATTTCAGGTAGAGGCCCTCAGGGAGGAGGGAGCAGCTCATATGGCTGGAGAGCAGAGAGCAGGAGGGAGCGGGTGAGATGAGCCAGGGGCCCATCCAGGACTCGGAGCCTGGTGGGCCAAGCATTTGTGGAATAATTTCCATGTCTGAAGACAGCGGAAAGTTTTAAGCTGTTCCTTGTTTACACGTCAGTTTCCCTTGTTAGGAAGGACTAGCTCTGTATTCTGTGTAGTAAACGCCAGAGGGGCTCAAGAAATTTGACTAACGAAGTGAATGCTATTGTAATTGCAGAAACGGAGGAAAAGGATTCTGGTAGTTGAATTTTCTGGTTGTTTGGGTGAGAGCTGATTGACGTTTCACTGCAATTCCCCAGACACAGTGTCTGAGGACTGCGGCTGAGATGGAGTTTGAGATGATTTTGCTCTCCAGGAACATGCAGATGGGACTAAAAAACCCAAGAGTAAGAAAACTCACTCTACCGCAGAGACACAGACAAAGGGGAACTAAGCTCGCTTGAGCTTGAGCCTGGGGACCAGAAAGCTAATGGAGCTTTGTAGATTCTGGGGTCTCCATGGAAACAGGCAGATTCTGGGAAAGTTTCTTTCATGGAGAGAAGGGCAGTGTTGGCTGCTTCCTTTCCTCTGGTCATCCTCCAAATGCACGGCTCATGAAGCAGCAGTCTGTAGATTCATTCCAGACCTGGGGCCATGTTGCACTGTTTCTTACCCCTTCTCCACCGTCTGCCCCTCCTGCAGAGCTCTCTGGCACTCTGGTATCCAGTGTGTCCAATTGCTCCACAAAGAGTGAAGGTTCAGTTACGGAGACACAAGTCACAGAACCGAGAGCCACGAGTCTGGTTCATCTTCGTATCCCAGGGCCTAGGATAGCATCTTACACAAAGTGAATGCTCAACAAAATTTTAGGAAAAATTTTGTGAAGAATGGAGAGGAATGATAGCCAAGTTCCAAGGTGGCCCTCTTCCTTAGAGTTGAGAAACAAAAATGCAAAGTTCAGGCTTCTCAAATTTTAAGTGCATACAATTAGCTGGGGATCTTGTTCTGATTCAGTAAGTTTGGGGTTCAACCAGAAGTTCTGCGTTTCTAACAAGCTCCCAGGTGATGCTCATGCTGCGTGTCCTTAAATCACCCCTAGGGTGGCAAGGAAATAATGGAACAGCTGACTAAACAGCCAAATTCTGAGAAAGGGCAACAGTCGCTTACAACGTTTTATGACTTAGTAGCCTGCCCAACTCACCTATAAGGCGGTTGTAGAAGCTTGAGCTCCCATGCGTAAGGTTCAGTGTGGTTTTAGAATATTCATCTCATTTCACCTTTGGGAATATATGGACATACTTGCCAACCCTAAATAAAGCCATTTCCACACCAAAGAGATTAGTGGCAATTCAATAGCAATTCATAACATTTAATTCCAAATGATTTCTTAATTATTTCAGAGTCATTGAATAGTTGTAGTTTTTTTGGTCATAGCTTCATCCAGTCAGCAAGCATTTGTGGAATATTTACCATGGTCAAAGCCTCTCTCTGGGCACTGGAAGGCACTTTTCTGTCCTCCTTGAGCTCCCGGTCCAGCACGTGAGACAGACAGAAAACAAGTAATGACAGTATAATATGATAAATTGTCTATATCAGTGCTGTACAACAGAAATATAACACGAGTCACCAAAGTAATTTGATATTTTCTAGTAGCCATGGTAAAAAAGTAAAAACAAACAAATGTAATTAATTTTAATAGTATGCTTTATTTAACACAATATATCCCAAATAGTCTCATTTCAATATGTAATCAACATAAAAAAAGTATTAGTGAGACCTTTTACTTTTTTCAAACCAGGCCGTGAAAATCTGATGTGCGGTTTGCCCTCACAGCACATCTCAAGTTGGACCAGCTTGTTGCAAGTGCTCTGTAGCCATGTGCAGCTGACAGCTACTGGAGCGGCCAGTGTGGGTCTCTGCAGTGGGGGGGGGGGGGGGGTGGGGGAGGGTGGGGTGGGGTAGGGGTGGGGGTGGGCAACATCTCTGCCAGTAGCAGCTGAGGGGTGGGTCAGGGAGAGGGAGAGGAGGCTGTATGTACTGCAGGCTGAGGGTGGCAAGCAATGTCTGGGGGGACAGCCAGGAGGTGTGAGCTTCTGGCATGCCACCTGGCTCCAAGACACAGGTGTGACAGGTGAGCAGCTGCCCCTGGAAATGATTGAGAGAGTAGGCTTAGGGTTCAGAAATGGGGCTCAGGCAGAAATTCTGCAGCTCTGTGGGGCTGTGCCATCGTCTTCCCTCAGGCCAGCAGCTAGTTGTCAGACTGCTGGACGAACAGAGGTCCCATGATTTTGGCTTCCTATTCTATCCAAGTGGATGTGGTTCTGAATGAATCCTGAGCCTGGCATGGATCTAAGCCTTCGGATTCCTTTTCACAGAAGGGTCACTATCTTCCATGCAGGAAGAAACTTCTCCCTTAGGGGCAGCTTCAGTGTGGCCATGTCCTGCTGCCTGCTTTTCTCTTGCTCTCCAGAACTCCAGGCTAGCACTTCTCCTGAGGTAGTGCCTCAGTGGAACCTCTAGCCCTTCAGGAAAGGAAGGAGTTGCTCTCAGCGGGTTCTTTCTAACAGGTACTGCCCGAATATCAACTAGAACGGTGGCCATACCTGAGGGTCACTGATTCTGGTTCTGACTCAGGGACTACGTGGGGCAGGCGCTCTGCTGGGCCTTTTACAGACGTTCCTGATTTATTCCTCTTAGTAAACCAATGAGCAGGTATTGTTGCACCCATTTTACAGATGTGGAAACTGGGGCTCTGGGAGGTGAAGGCAACTGTGCAAGTTTTAACAAGTGGCAAGTGGTAGAACCAGGATGGAAACAGAGTTGTGCATGACTCCTGGGCCCCAGACTTTCTCCATAGCACACTACCCCAAACACAAATATCCCAGGACAATACACTCCCCTGGAGATGTGCATCTTTGACTGTATAATGAGCCGACAAGGGCTTATTTAATATGATGGGTGGAAAAAATGCTATGCAAGTGTGTGGGACATGGTTTCCGTTTCAGTTGCTTATGTTCCAGGAAGGACAACGTACACAAGCCTGTGACAGGTGAACAAATATTGAAACAGCAAAAAAAAGAAATCACAGTAATGTCAGGAGAAATTTGTGAGGCTAGACATATTGAGTTAGCATTTAAATTCATGAAAGCTTTTTCTGTGGTTAAAGGAATACGGCACAGCGGCTGGGAAGCTGGTGAGGCATATTTTGGGCTGGGGGCAGGGTGAGCCTTGTCAGACTTTCTGAAAACACACTGATCATTTGTCTGGGGTTTAAACGTCTTTTTTATTTCTTATCCTCTTCAGGCCAAATATTTGGCCAAGGTGTCAAGCGAGGATGCTGGAGTCCCTGGATTTCTAGAAGACACATTCTCAGCCACTGATACAAACATCAGGGCATCAGGGGGCATCGGGAGACACCCGGCACAGTGGGAGGAATACAGACCCTGGGGGCTGAAACCCCAAGCCTTACATTCCAGCTGAGGGGCTGTAGCCACATTTATTCGATGTCTCTAAACTTTGCTTTCCTCCAAGGGCTGTCTTGAGGATTTAAAGAATTAAATAATATACTGAGTATCTGTCAAGGTTTTTGACCTGTTTTTATCTCTTTCTCTTTCCCCCTACACCTAATACTCTAACTAACCTTTTGGATCCTTACCTAATAAGAAAAAGCAGAATTAATTTGATCAGTTTTGCTATGACCATTGGCAAGTAGTGGAAGATTGGGAACTTGTCTTATTGGAGGATGGGTAGATCCATATGGCACGCACTGTTTGTTGACCACTCGAAAGTCATTCCTAGCACCAAATACTTGCTGGTGAGGCCATGCAAGCCAGTTCTGTCCCATCCATTCTTTCACGCTTCTACACATCATTCAACAGATACTATGTGGCCATCTAATATGTGCCAGGCATGGTTCCAGTCACTGGGGGAGACAGATAAAAACAAAATAAATAGGCATATTTGGTAGATAATGCTGTGCAAAAACAATAAAATAAAATGTGGAAGAGAATGGGGGAGGGGAAGTTGGAATAATGAATAGGGTGGTCATGGAAGGTCTCGCTGAAAAGTTGAAATGTCAGCAAAGGCTGAAGGAGGTGAGGGAGCCAACCATAAATTATAGACGGGAAAAGCATGCTACGCAGAGGGGAGAGCAAATGCAAAAGCCCTGATGAGGAGAAGCCTGGTCTGATTAAAATAGTGGGAGTCTCCGTGTCTGGAGTGGAGTGGGTAAGCATTGGGCAGTGGGGGGAGGTCAGAGAGGAAACGAGGTGGCCAGATCACGTAGGACTTCTAAGCCCCTCCGAGGAGTTTGGATTTTACTCCTGAGTGTGCTGGAAGCCATTGGTGTTTGGAGTAGAGGAGTGGTATGAACTGGTTTCTACTTTAGTGTGCTCACTCTGGTTGCTATATTGAGAAAACCCAGAATAGGGGCAAGGGGAAGAAGGTGGGAGCTGACCTAGAAGGCCATGGGTGATATGATGGTGGCTTGGGCCAGGCTGTTAGTGGAGGTAAGTGGATGCCAACTGGAGGTTTCTGGAAAAGTTTCTGATTTCCTAATAAAAAGAGACAGACTAACCTGAAGGGGCCTTTCCCTTTTAACTCTTCTTCATGCATGTGACAACCTGACCTGCAGCAGCCATCTTTGGCCAAAAAACATGCTGAGAAACTGGCCAGGAGCATTGTTGATCCCTTGAACCAGGGACAGTGACTGCCCATCTCCGTATTTCTTGTTTTGTGAATAAACAAACCTCCGTTGCTTGCAGCTGAATGCATCTTCAGTGACATGGTGCCCTCAGTGACGCCCTCCCTCTCCTGTACCTCTTCACCAGGACCCCTGTGGCTTGAAAGGCAGGACCCCAAGCAGATCACAGGCTGCTCCAGAGGAGTGAAAGATTCCTGTGGGACTATAGGAGGAAAAAGGATCTGAAACATGCTCTCTCGTAATCCCTGTCCATCTGAGCTAATCTCCAAATGGACAAAGTAATCAATTCCAGTTATAAATATGGCTTATTCAAAGGGCTGAATAAGTGGCTGGAAACAATTCCCCAAACTGTCATTTCCATTGAATAATTGAAATTATGCAAGGCCATGGAAATTTTTCAACAAATAAAATATGTCTGAGAATCTAATAAAGATATGTCCACAAAAATCATTTGAAAAAGCCCAACTCAGCAATAAAAAACAAATTACATTTCTGTTCTTGCTATTGCTCCTTTTGGGAAAGAGCACTTTGCTATCCACTTTGTGGACAAATGGAACCAGCACATTTCAGAATAAATGATTCTTCAAGTTTTAACCACGAGGTTTAGACCATTAGATGGTGATTTTACACTGAAAAAGAAATAGGAAAAAAATTCCATGACTTAATGTTGCTTAGATAACCTATCTGTTGTTTTCTCTCATCCATGGGGCTTTTTGGAACCTGAGTTTTCCATCTGTGACTGAGTGACAGACAACTTTCCTCTGAGATTTTGGAGCTAGTTCGGGTCATTTGGACCAGCCCTGCGGGAATCAAAGAATTCACTGGAATCCCTTATTTCTACTTCCATTTTGTCCTGAATAAAAGGGCTCAGAGCAGAAAGTCTCTCCAAAGGATCAGCTAGAAAGCCAATCAAGGGAAAGTAATTTTTGAACTATGAATTTAAAGGCCTCCTGAGTCATTTCTTTCTGTGTGATGCAGCTTTGTGAGTTGGCTTCAAAATTGGTTGGGGTTGTGTTCCCAGCATCCTCTTATACTCTCCGCATTGGTTCAGAGCAGCTTGCTGGAGACCTCTTTAAATAAAGACCAGCCAGCTTAAATCACAATACTTTTGCCTCTGTTTCTTCTTTTTAACTCACTGTTTTTTGCTGTAACTCAGGGTACTGGCCATGGTTTTGCTAACTGTCTTGGGGAGGGCAGGATCTGTGGTTTCCTCTGTCCAGGTGGGCATCAGCACTCAGGGGTTGCACATTCATGCTGCACTGGACCAAGCAGATTTACCTCCAAGCAGATTCATCCCTGGGAAACTTGAACTGAGAAAGAGACACAACCTCTGCTCCCTCTGGGTCCAGACCTCCTCCCAACTGAGAAGTATCAGAGCTATGTTTCCATTGCTTAAAGGAAGCCATTGCCTCCAGCCCCAAATCAAGGGAAAAAATCAATTGCCTGCATCAATTGCCTGCTGCATTGGAGGCAGCTCATGGGGAGCTGAGATGATAACCAGAGGTTGCGGTCAAAAGTTAGGACTGATGCAATGTCAAAGGCTGCTTCCTCCAAACATGGTAAACTACAACTAAGGTCCCTGCCTTCATCCTGTGAGCAAGGGAAGTGGGTTCATTAGGTTAAACAAGGCTCTTATTGGGATTGGGGGCAGGAGTGGGGAGAGAGGTGGAAAATGTTCTATTCTTCCATGGTGAGAGCAAGTCTAACGAAGGGTAGAAAGAGTGCCTTGGTGATAGAGTTTGGAATACTTTCTATCTGCCAGACATTGAACCAAATGCTTTATATGTTTTAATTCATTTAATCTTCAAAACAACCCAATGAGCGAGCTACTCTTATCCCCGTCTTACAGATGAGGGATCAGATGTTTAGAGAAGTTGAGTAACTTGCCCAGGGTCACAGGTAGCAAATGATGCCATGGGATTTGGGGCAGCCTGTCAAGGCCACACTCTTAGCCTACACAGGACTGCTTTGAGGTGGCCAGACTGGCTTCTTCAAATGCTCAAGGTGTGTAGAACTGAGTTTCCATCTTTTGGTGACCTGAAATCTGCTCTCTGACCCTGCTTCTTTGATTTCCCACCACGCTCCCAGTCATGCTCAGACCCTTCCCCAGTCGCCCCTCTATAAACAACGTCTATGGGGGGTGGCGATGTTTGCCCTGAAGGGGGCAGTTGCCTCAGTAGCTTTTGGTCTATTTGTCATGGGGTGCTGGCTGACTGCACACAGCTGACCCTGGCAGTGATGGGGCCAGGAGCAGTCCAGTGGCCTCACTGGTTTCTCCCACCTCAGAAGCAGAGGTTTTACCTCTGGTCCTAATGGCATCTGATAATTCCATTATGTATTGTTTAGTTTCCTGATGTGCCTGGAGAGGGGAGCAGTAGAAGCATCAGTCAAAAATGATGCAGGAGGAGGGAGAGAACCCAATGGGGCCCATCTGCCAACACCCTGCTGCCACGAAACCAGGTCACCCAGATGGTTGGGCTGCTGGTTGGGGAAAATAGAGACTGAGCTGGATTCTGGACCCCAGGGAAGAGTCCCTTTCCCCACCATCCTAGGAATGTACCCCCATTCCTAACTGATTTCTGAAATTCCATAATTAGACATTTACTCTTTTATTTAAGGCTCCTTATCTTATCTTAAAACTCAATGGTGGGGTATCTAGTTAAAAACAGAGAAAGGAGAAAAGTTTTATTTTGATACAAAGACTCAGATTTTTGAAATGATAAAATCTCCAAAGAATTTATTTTAATTATACCATACATGTAAACTATGTGTAATTTCAAAAAGTAACATTTTGAATTACATTTGAAAGTGGGAGGTCAAGATCTTTCTGCTGCTTTTAGTGAGTTTTAGTGCTTTAAGTCTTAATTTGAGCCTAAATAAGATATAAATACTCTTGGGAGACTATAACTTTGTATTCATTTTCTATTGCTGCATAACAAATTACCACACATTTAGCAACTTGAAACAATACCCCTGTTTTAGCTTTGTGATTTTGAGCTAGTCACTGCATTTCTGGGCCTCAGGTTTCTCATCTGTAATGTGCAGTGGTTGAAATGGTCTCATCAGCTTAGATATTCTGGAACTTGGTTCCACAATCACAAAAGATTCTCTAGTTTTACAGATGGTTGGCCTTGCTTATAAGGAAGAACGATGACAGGGATGAGAATGGGTCATTGCAATGGGACCCTATTGAATGTGCACTACTGATAGAGCCCTGAGGGTTACCTTAGTGTCTGGAGGGTAGCTTTCAAAAAGTAATTTATGTTGGAGGGTAGGCAAGTGTTCCATAATTTAATCCATTCAAGCACTTTTACCCCAAGCATCTGGACAGAACTGCCTACAATGCACTGGGGTTTCAAAAATCAAAGGAAAACCCAAGCAATAGTAATGCTTCTTGCATTTTGGAGCAAAGCTGATGTGGAAGACACGCGTGCTGCCCACCAGTATTTCCTGCTCTCCTCCCTTGAGGCACAGAGTAAGACTGTGCTTCCTATACTTTGAAGATGGACATACATTTTAGTCAATAAAATGTGAGTAGAAGAAGGTATAGTTCTCTCCCGGGTGGAAGCACTGAGGAGCTGGTGTGTGGGTCTTAATATTCTCTCTTCCCCTTCTACAGTGATCACGCAAGTAGGCAGTGCCATGGTGGGGCAACACCAACACAGCTACCTGGAAGGTGCCAGAACTAGCAGGATTCTTTGCATGACTGAGAAATAAGCCGTTGTTTTTAAGCTTTTAAGATTTTGGGGTTGTTAGTTACTGCAGTGTAACCTAACGTAACCTGACTGGTACAGAAAGAAACAGACCACAAAATTTGGAAAATGGTAGAGATGTGATCTAGAGGAGTATCGGTAAGGAAATAAAAGTGCCAACAATCCAAATTCCTGGAGGAACTGTTTTGATTTTTCTTTTTCTGCTCCCTCCCAGGCTTGAGGGTGTTGGTGAAGTGTCGAAAAGAAGATGGCAGGGATCTGAAAGAGACAAAGGATTAGTCTGGATTCACACATTGAACCGCCAACCTCTGGCCAACTGAGAGTTGTTGGATGTGCGAACTTGATTTTCCTAAGGATGTACCTTGTACCGTATTGTCTAACATCTTCTGCTGGTTTTGCTTGTTTTAGCTCTGATGGGCTGCATGCAAAAAAAGAAGAAAAAAAAAAGCACGGAATTCTGTCTTTCAACTAAATAACTTGGGGTTTTTTTGAACTCTTGTTATGTTTGGGCTGATGTGTTTTGGCCATCTTCCCAAAAAACTTTTCTTGCTGCTTCTGACTCAGATCGATTTCCTGGAATATTCCACTTGGCTAACTCTTTGCTCTCTGTCTTTCTTTTCTTCTTCCAGAAGAGAATCTGTTACAAGCCAAGCATCAACCCCAAAATTTAAAATTTAGGACTATCCTTAATGGAACTGGAGCCTGCATTGGTCTTCTCCATACCTCTTATTCCACAAGATAGTCACACTCAGACCCCAGAAGAGTTGACATAAAGTTCAAAAGCAGGTGGAAGTAAGTTTAGAAAAGTCAAAGAAAACCTATCTGTTTGCTTGTTTATTTTTATATCAAGTACTAGATGAACTCATCTTCTTTCCTTTATAAAAATTTAATATTTTTGTCAACAATATGCTCACGGGTTTCAAAAATCATAAAGGTATAAGTGGATATGCGAGAAAAGGTCTCATTCTCACCTCCATGTCCCCCCACCATCCAATTCCCCTCTCCAGTGTGATTAATTTCTTATATACCTTTATATCTGTAAAGCATATGTCATGCATAAATAAGGACATCTCTTATATATCCCTCTTTTCTCTCTTTTATACAGTCAGTAGCATTCTATCCTGTTGTTATGCTCTTTGCTATTCTTGCTTGGTGGTATATCTATCATAAAGATCTTTCCACATCAGTACATAAAGAGCTTCCTCATTCTCTTAAATTCCATCAAGTTCATTTAACCAAATTCCCTACTGAGGGTCACTGAGGTTGTTTCCAATCTTTCCTTTTATAAACCATGCTGCAGTGAATAATCTTGTCTTTAAATCACTTTGCATCTGTGGAAATAATTTCTGGAAGTGGAATTGCTGGGCCGCTGTATGAGTTTAATGGTGAGTGTAAGGTGTGACTGAGTGAGACTGCAGTGGGCTCAAAAATATATTACCCCAAACCGCAGTGGGCAGAGCCCAGCAGGTACAATTGTCCACAGTTTCAAAGTGCTGTCACACCATACATTCACTGAGTATTTATCTTGTGCCTGTTGTGTGCCCAGCACAATGTAGGTGCTACAGATAAAGCAATAACAGAAATATGTAAGAATGATGCCTTCTTAACAACTCATGAGGTAGGAACGGCAGTGTGGTGGCTAGTTTTATGAGTCAGCTTGGCTGGATGGTGGTGAATAGTTCTTTCTTTAAAAATCAGTCTAGACATTACTGTAAAGATTTTTTTTGAATATGATTAAGATTTCAATCAGTTGACTTTAAGTAAAACAGATTACTCTCCATAATGTGGGTGGGCCTCATCTTATTGGTTGAAGGTCTTAAGAACAAAGACTGAGGTTTCCTGAAGAAGAAGGAATTCTCCTCAAGGTTGCAACATAGAAATCCTTCCTGAGTTTCCAGTTTGCTGCCCTGCAGAATTTGGACTCAAGACTGCAACACCAATTCTTACCTGAATTTCCAGGTTGTTGGTCTGCCCTACAAATTTTAGGCTTGCTAGCTCCAGTAATTGCATGAGTCAATTCCTTAAAATAAGTCTCTCTCCCTATATATATCCTATTTATTCTTTTCCTCTGGATACCCTTGAATAATACAGGGAGGAATGATGATCCCTACCCAAGAGATAAGGAAGCAGAGGCTGAATATCCCCTTAGAGCCCAGACTTTAAAACCAAAGCTCTTTCTACTGCCTGGCAATTTCATTAAAACTCAAAATAGGGTGTACATGGTGGCAATCCCATCACAGAATACTAGGCACACCCATCAAGGGTCTAAGTCTATTCATGGACCCTGACGCAGGGAAGACATGGGTAGAAGTATGAGGTCTCCCTGGCTACCACTGATTCGATCAGATATGGCAGTGTGACACAACAGCAGCCTGTCTGAAGACTGGCCACTCACTGCCTGATGGCATGGCCGGTCATAGAAAGATAACCTGGGCTGATGACTTTCATACAGAGACTGAGCAAACAGGACAGTGAACAGTAGAGCAGAAGCTGACAGGGGTGTGATATAGGGAGAAGAGAGGCGGGCCATAAGAGAATTGATGCGAGCTGACCGTGTAAGAGAGCAGAACAGTGAAGTAGAAAATGGACAGGAGGGAGAAGAGAAGCAAATCCACTGGGAGAGAGTGGGCAGCGGATGGAGTGACTGGTCCCTAGAGCTGCCTCAGACCCCCACAGTGTTGCCGTTCCACACGTATCCTTAAAATGAACCCACTTTGTCTTCATGAAACTCCAGTGAGCCTCTGCTTTTTCCGACTAATTTTCACATTCCTGAAACAGGAGAACTTCATACAGAACTCCAAAGACAGATCTTGAATACATCAGTTAAAACCTGCGTCAGTTCTTCTTGGAGTTCTAAGGCTAAAGACAAGCTTATCTGAGTCTAACTGAAGGTTGGGAAACTAAGCTGACCTCATTTTACTAAAATCCATACTTTATAGCTGGGAAGGAATTAGTGAGCATTCTGGCCGCACTTGATTTGCTGAGATTGGAGAGTAGCAGTGGTTCGCCCAAGGTCACATGAAGGTTAGCTGCAGGGTCAGGACAAGAAGTCATTTCCCTTGCCTTTGTCGCCTCTTCAGTAATGCTTGCAAACTAGGCAGGCTTACTTTCCTGATTTTTTAAGTTCGGTAAGCCATCTCTCTAGCTCTGTCTCAAGACTAAATCTATTTGGGGTTTTTAGAATTGTATGCAATTATGTGCTTTCAGGATCTCAGAAAACTCTCAACTCCCAGGAAATATTTTTTAAGTTTCATGTCAGCCCCCTTGATGTGCAAATAGAACAGGGAAGTTTCCTTAAAAAAAAATTACAGAGAGGGGGAGAAAAACCCCTCATATTCTCTGAGAACTGAATGGAATATATCCGAGTGCTAATTTTGGAATTCATCCCAAACCTCGTGATTTGTATCCATGAATGTCATTCAATAGGTGTGGAAAATCCAATTCTTTGGAAAGAACTGGGTAAACTGCTTTCACTTTTTAAGTATGGACACTCCCCCTGAAAACACAATTGGTTTGATCTCCATAATAGATAGGATAAGAATTGCAGCATCTTAAACAAAACAGATATTCACTTCTCTTTCACTTATAAGTATAGTTTGGCAGTCTAGAACTCTACCATAAGAAGGACCCAGATTCATTCCGTCTTGTTGCTCTGCCTTCCTCAAGGTACAGCTTCCACTTCAAGGTCAACGTGGCTGCTCCACCGTCTTCCATCATGCACTTATTCCAGCCAATGAGGAGTGATAAAGGGGGAAAGAAAGTAGGCTTTTTCTCTTTAAGGACATCATCCTGAATTTGCATGTCACTGCTGCCCACATGCTATTTGCCACAACTTAGTTATGTGGCCATACTTATCTGCAAAGGAGACTGGGTAATGTAGTCTTTAGAGGGGCAGCCAGGTTCCTAACTAAAAATCTGTTACTGTGTAATAAGGGGAGAATAGATCCTGGGGGATAAATATCAGCTCCGCCACAGGACCCAGGCATTGCCTTCTTTCTTTTTTTTTACATCTGAGAATGATCAGAAAGTTCAGATAGTTAATGTCAGCTTAATAAATATTGACGTCTTTCACATATATGTAAAAGTAGCATTAGTTACCTTGGAAATAAAAGATGAGTAAGAACTTCTCTGCTTTCAAAAGATTCACTTGGAGTTGTCAAGTCATATATTGCAACAATTGAGAGTAAAAATGTCTATACTCTCTTCCTGAATTACTATGTAGGTGGCTATGATGGATTAATTTTATTATCATCATAATCTGAGTAAACTGTGGACACCTCAAGGCTCAGTTTGGACAGGGTGTTATGTTCACTGGAGCAGAATGGTGGCCAAAAGGCTATAAAAAATATTCCAATTCTTTACTCAATTTCTTATTGAAATGGAAAAGAAGCTAGTGTGTTTAATACACAGCCAACCTCTTTAAAATAGTCTTTTTCTCCTATCTCTGCTCCTTTTTATATCTTTGCCCCCTGAAAGTCTTTCTCTTCTACTCTCATTTTCCTGTCCATGAAAACCATCTCCTAACAGTCGTAAACATAATTGTTCTCTCCATTTTCCCTTTTGTCTGATCCAGAATCTCCACACTGCAGGATAGTCCAGAAACTGGCATGGATGCAAGAATTCTTCCTCCTTAGACACCAGAGTGAATAGTCACACATAAATTTCTCTCCCTGTTTCACAATAACATTTTTGTCTCTGTTAAGTATTGAGAATGTTTGCACTAAACATGAGTCCCTTAATCCTTGAACATTTCCACAGCATTTCTCCATTGCTATTTTGAGACTGAGCATGGTATAGGGTAAAGTATACTGACCCACCTAATGACTAGATTCATCACTTTGGAAAAGTCACTGAACACTAGGATAATTTGATCACATAACCTGTAAAGTAAGAGGAGACGGATTGGTTGGAACTCTGAGGTTTCTGCTTCTGTCATAAGTGGAATCCTGAGTAATCCTCGCCTAGGTGAGGGCAGGTGCTGAGTGGAGGAGAGGGCGTGGCACCATCCGTATTACCAGAACAAGGCAACACAGCTACAGAAAGCTGTCCTTTTTCACATGATTTTCAGTGCAAGTGCGGAATGTCTGGCCCTCAAGAAACGTGTCAAGGATGGTTAATCAGCGTATAACAAAGACAAAAATATTTTAACAGTTTAAAAGGAGTGTTCATTCTTCCTGTACTCCTTGATTGTCCTAACTCTCTTTTTTCCTCCTTTCTTTCCTCTTCCTTCTGTTAATCTTTACTTCAGCAACTACAACTTGTGATTCCTAACGTGACTGGGGCTTTACTGTGGCACTCTCTCATACTGGGTGATAGATAGACGGCACAAAGAGTTTCTGTAAGGGCATGAAATGCTCACGTGTACGTCAAAGTACCGCCTTGTGTTGACTTTCCTGTTGCAGTGTCAACCTTGGGCTTTTTATTTTGGAAATAGCTATATTGAGATATAATTTACATATCATACAATTCACCTATTTAAAGTGTGTAATTCAATGCTTTTTAGTATATTCTCAGAGTTGTGCAGTCATCATCATAATCAATTTTAGAATATTTTCATCACCCCGCAAAGAAATTCTATACTCATCAGCAGTCACTCCCCGTTCCCCATTTCCCCAGCCCCTGGCAACCGCTAATCTACTTTCTGTCTCTATGGATTTATCTATTTTGGTCATTTCACATAAATGGAATCATATAATGTCTGGTCCTTTGTGACTGACTTCTTTCACTTAGCACAATGTTTTCGATATTCATCCACGTTGTAGTACGCATGAGTACTACATTCCCTTTTATGGCTGAATAATATTCCATGGTGTGGATATAGCACATTTTCTTTATTTAGTCACCTGTTGAGGGACCATGCTTCCTTTTTCTCCTCTGTTTCCTTAAATTTAGTCTGAAAATTTTGCTAATAAATGTTATAATTCCATAAGTCCTTAGATAGGAAGCCCACAGCTATTTCTTTCTTTTTTTTTTTCTTAAAGATTGGCACCTGGGCTAACAACTGTTGCCAACCTTCTTTCTTTTTTTTCTTTCTGCTTTATCTCCCCAAACCCCCCAGTACACAGTTGCATATCTTAGTTGCATGTCCTTCTAGTTGTGGGATGTGGGATGCCGCCTCAAGGTGGCCTGACGAGCGGTGCCATGTCCGCGCCCAGGATCCAAACCCTGGGCCGCTGCAGCAGAGCACTTAACCACTTGGCCATGGAGCCGGCCCCTATTTCTTTCACTGGAATATTTATGCACAGGTTAGAGGGACACCCCTGAACTGTGGGTATGAGAATCTTCAAAAGAGCAAGCTGACCCTTTATTAAGAACATGAGATTCTGAGTCAGACCGCCTGGTGAGGGATTTTGGTTTCACCACTTCCTCTCAAGCAGCACTTAGGGTTCTCATCTTCAAAATGGGAGTTATATTGGTACCCATCTATGGTAGAGCCTGCCAGTCAGCCTTTAGTAACCATTCTCACTTCCAATGTGATAGAGTCCCATTTTGGGACTAGGTATATGGCTGCCCAGGATAGGGGCTGCATTTCTAATCTCCTCTTTTAGCTAGGGATGGCCATGTCTCTACCTTCTGGCCTGTGACATGCAAGCAAAAGCATCATTTAGCAGCTTCTGAGAGCTTTCCTTTAAAGACATCTAGCACATGCCCCTTTCTCTTTTTAACTTTGTCTCTTCCTCCATCTTGCTTCCTGAAAGCTGATGCTATATCCCTGGATCGCAAGTATCGGACCTCAAGCATGTGTCAAAGGATTAGTTGAAGTGTTCAGGTAGTAGGTGGGAATACACGGGTGGTGCAGGCCAGCATTTTGGTAAAAAATGTTCCCTAAGTTTGTTGGGAGGCAGAGCAGGGGCACACTAGGCCCACAGCATTAAGGAATTGGTGGAAAAGTTTTAGAATGTGGTGTATGTTGGCTGTTTCTTGACACTCTTGCCATAAGAGAGATGAGCTCCAGCCAGGGTTAGCAGCCTGTAGGCGTTGGCGGAATGCACTGTGACTTTGATAAAATAGGACTCTACCCACATTCTGCTATCTGAGTCGACGAAGAGCTCAGTAACTGGGGTCCCAACCGGGCTGAAAACACCGAGGACATCTGCGTTGCAAATTGAAGTGGTGAGTAGTGACTCTGAAGAGGCAGCTTTACCAGGACCTACACTTATGGCTGCAGGCCTTTGTCAAGCATCCTTTATTAAAAGTTCTCTGCATCACCAGGAGCAAAGTAAAATGATAATGGTGACAAAGATCAGATTGAGTGCTGCCTTTCCTTGAAAGTCTACTGTCTCAGATTGCCTTCAAGATGGCCACTACAAAGATGACACAGGGCATGGAGCACAGAAGCCAGTGAGAAATAGACAAGATCAGGGGCTGGCACACTGCAGTCTGTCGGGCAAATCTGACCTGCCACTTGTCTTTGTATGGCTTGGACCTAAAAATAGAAGAAAAAACGTGGCCCCCTGTTTTCTCTCTTAGTATATAAGTACCTACATAATACTCTTGATTTTGCCATTTTGTCCAGTAAGCCCAAAGTATTTACTACCTGACCATTTTATAGGAAAAGTTTGCTCACCCCTAGACTAGAGTCATAGGCATAAAGATTAGGTCTAGATAAGATCTTGCACAGAGTGACTGCAGGCAAATAAATAAACAAGAAGCTTAGGGAATTTTCGAGGGAATTTTATCACTCTAAGGAACTATCACCTCCACATGTAAATGTCTGTAATTGTTCAACCCCTGAAGTAATGCCACTTATCCCAAACCTACACCAACCGGAAGTGAGCTATCAGCCTCCAAGAAGAGCACACTCTCCAAAGCCTGCCTCACTCTCCACTGACAGCACAGGGAGTACCAGACGGGCCACGAAGCACCTTCCTCTGCGGCCTGAGAAGGGGCCTTCACAATCCTTCCCCTGTGGGATTTGATAAAACTACAATAGGCCAGTGATTGCTACCTGTCTCTCCAGTTTCCCTTTCCTGACAGGTGTTTTATTTGCCACTATTGAGTCTTATGTCATCATCCCACATTTTGTGCGTGTGTGTGTATCCTTTAGTTGATAGGTGACTCAGCTACGAGGAGCCACCTGTGTCCCTGATGGACTTGAGGTGACATGACGTGAGTGGATGGAACATCAAGGTAGTCTCTAACCTAGTCCCAAAAGAGATGACACTAAGACCACATTGTCACGTATACATTTCAAACATCTCTGTGTTATTTGCATTTTATACAAGATATCTGTATAATTTTTGTCTTAAAAATGGAAGCAGTAAAATAAAAAGAACTCTGCAGTACATATTTGGCTGTGGATAATATTTATGAGCTTGCTGCAAACTTGGGAAACAACAGAAGATAGAATTTTCACATTTTCATGCACAAACCTCAGGGGTCCCACTCCAATTCATAATCACTCTTGGGAAGAGGGAGAATTTTGCCATAGTGCTTTTGCACTTCTAACATCTTAGATTTTTTTATTTTGCTCAACCAGTGTCTTAAAATGGAACTCAGTTTTTTTTCTTTTGAGGGACGAGTTTTTCTCATTAGTTAATTGCATAATCATTATAACTACATTTTAGTAAGCCTAGACATCAGCACAATAACACCATCCTAGTGTTACCAAACTAACCCGACTTTTAACATTGTGGTTACTCCAGTCTAGGCCTTTTCAGTATGGATGGTTATAATCACAATGAGCAAAAGTTTTATGTCTCATTTTTTTTACTAAAGCTATGTAAAAGAATCTTTCTGGGTTTCTACACAGGCTTTTTAATGAAGCTTTTCAGTGGCTACCTCATGTTCTGTCTAGCAGAGATTTCTGTTCCAGGCATCTATTGTTGTGCAACAAACCACTCAGGACTTTGTGACCTGAAACAGCAGCAATCGCTGTGTTATTTCTGATGGTTTCTGCACGTCAGGGGTTTGGGAAGGGCTAATCTGGGTGGTTTAGGCTCAAGCAGGCAGCATTATATGGTGGCTGGATGTGGGACAAAGCGGGCAGGCTGGGCCTCCCTCTCTCTTTAGTGAGTCTTGGGACATCTCAACACGGACGCTCCATTTGGGCTGGTTTGGTCTTCGTCCTAACATGGCAGCCTTAGGATGCTAGCTCTTCTTTTGCGGTGGCTCAGGGCTCCAGCAGGAGTGTTCTAGCGCGACAGGCAGAACTTTCATTGACCCTCAGTTAGTGCCACTTCCGCTGCATCCTAGTGAATAAGCAGTAATCAAGGTCAGCCCAGATTCAAGGGGAAGGAATACACCTCACTGGCACGGGGATGAGAGAATTTGCAGAGATGTTTTAAAATTGCCGCAATTCCACCAGTTTAGTTACTCTTTTATTACTGGATATTTGTTTACTTCTGTTTTTTCACTACTAAGATTGTGATAAACATCTTCATGTGCATAGTTTTTCTCATATTTTGTATGCAAGTAGGATTATGTCAGACAATATAATCTTTCACATGGTCCCTGAAATATATTGTCAAGTAACTTTCTAAAAGGATTGCATCAATTTAAAATGTTATATGCAATGTAGGTGACAGGATTTTTGATACATCATTACTAGCAACATATCATTAGACTTTTATTTTATTAACTTAATATGCAAAATGTGTACCTTAATTTTGTTTAATTTGCATCATTATAACTGGCAAAGTTGTCTTTCATGTCTGTGAGTTTTATCATCTGATTGTCTCCCTAGTTTATCTACTGGGGTCTTGACATGTTTATTGCAAGTTGCAAGAACTTTTACATTCTAAAAATGTCAATCACTTCTATATTATATTTGCCTATCCTATTCTTTTTCTTTTGGTTAATAATTTCTCTTGGAGTATAGGTGTTTTTAATTTTTTCTATCAAATCTAAGTTCTCTCTGACTTTTTCTACCACATTTATACCAAGAAAGTCATCTTCCTTCAAGCTTTCCAGATGTACTAAATGATCAGGTAGGGACTGGCCCAGTGGCATAGTGGTTAAGTTCACATGCTCCACTTTGGTGGCCCAGGGTTTGCAGGTTTGGAACCCTGGGCATGGACCTACACTGCTGGTCAAGCCATGCTGTGGCTGCATCCCACATACAAAATAGAGGAAGATTGGCAACAGATGTTAGCTTAGGGCCAATCTTCCTCACCAAACAAAAAAAAAAAAAAGAAAAATTATCAATAACTGAGTGTCTGTATTTATATTTTTCATGGCTAGGATTTTATATTTAAGTTCTTAATTCATTTAAATTTATTATATTACTTGAGTCTAAAGTTATTCTTCCCTTAATGCTAATCATCAAAACCAATACTATTAAATATTTCTGCCTTTGCCTTCATTGATTTATGGTGTCTTTTCATTACACATAACATTTTTATTTTATAATGTGGTCTAATTCTGTACTATTTATTCCATTTAAATAATCTATAATATTGTTCTCCTTTGTTATGTAACATTTTTATTTTATAATGTGGTCTAATTCTGTACTATTTATTCCATTTAAATAATCTATAATATTGTTCTCCTTTGTTATGCTTATCTGCTTTTTCTCTGAGAAGAACTTTAGAATTAATATGTACTAAGTTTGACGACAAGCTTTTTTTGAGAATATGATTGAGTTAGCATTAAAACTTGAAATTCATCTTGGGATATTTGATGTTTTTGCAATATTTGGTTTGCAAATACAGACATGCTGTATATCTCTTTATTTATTGGAACTTTCAAAAAATATCCTTTGATGTATTGTAACCTCTGTTTGTATCCACATGTTTGATTTAAAAGCCAGAATTTCTTCCCTCCTTAAGGACCAGTGCAGACGTTGGGTCAGACTCACAGTCAAAAGACTGATTGATGCTCAAGCAGTTGGGTTTCTCTTGAGCAATACCTTTAGCTCCTTCTAATTTTTTTTGTTGTTGTTTTATACAGTGTCTGCATAATTTTTGACTTAAAAAAAATTTGTGGACCTGATGTTTACAAACCAAACAATAGTCAGGAGCTGATGAAGTAGGAAAGGAAGCCTTGCAGATTTCAGTCCTAAGAAAGAGGTGGGGACGGAGCAGACTGGTAGAAGCTAAGAGAACTGCAGTGCTGCCCAAGAAGGTACACATGGGGCTCAGGGCACACGCACACCCCACGTCTCTGTTAGGGGCAAACACAGCATGTCACAGAAAGCGGCTATGATAGATATACCCCGTCTGGAAATTCTTTCAAGCTTGGAAGCCTGGGCCCACTCCCAGGGCTCAGCCAAACAGAGAGGGCACTGATGCTTTCTTGTGGGCAGAAGGGACTGTGGGCTGCCAGCATGATGGGACGTCAAGGGCCCCAGGAAGGGCCTACTTCCCACCTGCCAAGGTTATTTTTCCTCTGTCGCCTGAATCATGTCTGAAACTTCTTTGAGAGGAACATGAATATTGTACTCCACAGACAGAAAAGAGGCTTAAAACGCCTGGGGGCCAGGACTATTAGATTGAAGTAAAAATGACTGACAGCACATCCTCCCCCGACGAGGGGAAAGGAGAACAGAAAGAAATCACTGCGGCAACAAACACCCGTAGTTCTGGATTCACGTTTCCTCCCCATGACTGAGTCTGTGGGGGTGAGGACGTCAGGAAAGGGGGTACTGGATGGCGCTGTGTGGCGACCCCCTTACCTCCCAGATAGAGGCACACTCGAGCGCCCCACTGAATAAGCACGGCCTTAGGTTCATTTTAAACAGCCTGGTCTCCAAAATGCAGACAAAAACGGTCGCACCCCTCCTCCAGCAGGATGACCCCGCGGTAGAGCCATTTGAATTGACAGTCTGTTCCAGTAAATGCTGAGGGCTACAACCTCATCCAGGAAAAGAGAAAAAAAGGACAACAAGGAAGGAGGAACCCAGTGGTGGGGGGGTGAGGTCATCTGCCGAAAGAAAGTGGCGCATAAAAGGTTCGGAAGTTACCAACTGCCAAAGTCTGCCTGTGCGGTCATCTTTAAAGTGCACTGAGGAAACGGGATTCATATGCCACGTCACCACCAAAGTCACCTCTGCCGAGTGTCACGCTGAAGCCTGTGCCCCAGATGAAGGCCAGCGAAGCTTCCCCTTGTCTCAGACAAACCCTCACATTTAATGGTTAGGGAGCTCATACATCACACGCCATTAAAGCTGCCACTTTCCATCTCTTTCACACCATTAGTAGAATAGATATATCATTAAAGGAAGTGAGTTACAATATAAAAATATGGTAATTCAGACTGTCAGGTCACAATTGACAGCACATTTGGGGGGCTGCTTTCCTGAGCTGTCTCCAGAGACCCTATATTTAGTGAAAAGACATTTCCCAGAAAAGTTTTCATAAATATTCTCCATGGGGAAAAATGTATATTTATCACTTCACATAAAAAGAAATCTAAAGTAAATGTTTTAGGAGCTGACTTCTCAGAAAGTGAGTGGCTATTTTTGATCCATAGCTGGAAAAATTTTTCTTATCCACTTTGTAAGAGCCAGGGAAGGCTCTAGTCTGGGTTACCTGCAATGTTAGTAGCAGCATTATCCTTATTCTTTCCCCCTTCTTTGTCCTCCCTGTAGCCAGACTCCATACCCCATGTTCTGATTCTGGTGTTGTGGAGTACATGAATCATGTTTTTTCTTTTCTGTATTTCATAATGTTTTGATATCTTGAGGGACTTGCTGACTAGGGAGACTCTCCCTTTCCAGGGTAAGCAAATTCCTAGAGATCGCAAATGATTCCCCCGCACTTTTCACCTACAAACCCACCACTCCAAAGCCCTCTCCCTTCCCAGCCACCTTTATTGGGATCTCACACTCTGGGCCACTATCCTTCTGCCATAATCATCCCAGGGCCAGACAACTAGGGACAGCCCCTGTTCCTAGGAGCCCACTGCAAGCGTTCAAACTAGCCACTCCTAAACGTGCTTAGCTTGTTTGCCCTGCCTCACCCATTGCTTCCTGCAAAAGCCATAATGAAAGTTCTCATCCACTCTTTCCTCTTGCTCCCTCTGCCTCCTAATGACTCTGGTGCTTCCTCCTGTGGCCCTGCATGGTGTCCTGTGCCCCTTCCTCTTGGGAACTGGGAGTAATAAACTATGTTTTCAATGGCCGTCTTCTCCTGATCTGTTGGCCTCACCAGAACTGAATAATAATAAAATCTACATTTTAAAACAGAGAGGTGGAGAAATGTTTATAATGGAGAATGTACATGAGAGGTAGAGAATGTTCTGCTCTCCTATGGCTCAGAGTAGTGGATTTAAGGGTTATCCTTCAAACCACATATAAATAATCCCAACTGGCCACTGCTTTATCATATTTGGTCTCAGTTAAAAGGAGACTTTATTACAGTTCAATGGGCCATCCTGCATGCTGTCTCAGGGAAACTGTACTTTGATGAAAAGCTTTCGAGTCCAGTAGCCATGGGAGAGAAGTATAAGAAAAATGAAATTAGAAAGCCTGAGGTTAGTCAAGGCAAGACCAGGCCAGTGTGGGAGGTTTATTGAGGAGAGAAGACTGTAAAAAGGGAGCCAGAAAAGTCAGATGGAGAAAAAGTAGAAACATTCGTTTGAAGTGGAATAAGATAAAGCAAATATAATTCAATGGAAATTCTCTTAGGCAGAGCTCTGGGTTCTGATGAATGATTTGGGCCACATGCTTGTCCACAGAGACACAGAGATGGAGGATGCAGAAGTGCCTGTGTGTGAGGACTTCATAGTTTCTTAGGGTGTGCAGACATGGAAGATGGGCAATGGCTATTTAGTGTGAGTGCCCCCAGTGGAGTAAGTTTAGGCACTATGTGAGCACAAAGGAGGGAGGCCAGAGAAGTCATCCAATAGGACCAGGAGGCATTTGCCTGGAGAAGAGGGAGTCGGGGAGGGGAGGTGTTTTGTAGAAAGTTCCAAACAGAGTAGACAGATTGTGCACAGGCCAGAAGAGAAAATCCTCTAGGTAAGGGTTTACACAAGGCAATTATACAAACAGATTTTCATTAAAATTTTTTTTAATTGTGGTAAAAATCACATAACAAAATTTGCCATCTTTAAGTGTATAGTTCAGTAGTGTTAAATATATATACATTGTTGTGCAACAGATTTCTAGAACTTTTTCATCTTGAAAGACTGAAACTCTAAACCTGTTGAATAACAATTCCTTATTTCTCCCTCTCCCCAGCCTCTGGTGTCTACTATTCTCCTTTCTGTTACAGTGAATTTGACTACTTTAGATATCCCATGTAAGTGGAATCATGCATTTATCTTTTCATGACTGGCTTATTTCACTTAGGATAATGTCCTCAAGGTCTATTCATATTGTATCATGTGATAGGATCTCCTTTTTTAAGGTGGGATAATATTCCACGGTGTGTATATACCAAATTTTCTTCATCTGTTCATTTACTGATGGACATTTGGGTTGCTTCCATGACTTGGCTACTGTGAATAATACCTCAAGAAAAATGAGTGTGCAAATCTCTCTTTGAGATCCTGCTTTCCAACTTTGGATAAATACCTAGAAGTGGGATTGCTATGGCAGACCTTCATTTTTAATCATCATTCTAATAACTGCATGTACAATTAATTGAATGGGGCAAATATTGGAAGCAGGAAGACCTATTGAGTAGTCCAGGCAAGATATGATGGTTGCCAAAACTAAGTTAGCAGAAGTAGAAAGAGAGGAGTGGATGGGTTCCAGGTAGAATGACTATGACTGTGATGAGTGATTGAATTGGAAGTATGAGAGAGGAGTCAAGGTGAGGCTTAGGTTTCTACTTTGGGTAACTGTGTGGATCCTGGAGCCCGTCATTGTGGTGGGAGCACAGAAGGAAGAGGAGGATTGGATTCTGACTATGTTTTGGAATGATGCCTTAGCAACAATGGGGGAAGATGAAGATGAAGAGCCCAGATTTATAGTCCCCAAAAAATGTCTGGACCAGGGCAGCTGCAGCAAGAGTGGAGAGGAGAGCTCTGACCCAAGGAAGCAGCTACAAGTCGAATCTGTAATGGGGCCTGGTGACTAGTGGATTGTGGGGGACTTAGTTACAGAAGAGATGCCTCTCAAGACTTTGATGGAATTTTGATCAGATGGATGGTTGTGTGACACTAACTAAGCTTCCTGGAACTTTAGTAAATATTTTGCATACTTTTAGATAATTTAATTCTGAGATATTCATGGAACATACACAGATATCTAGTTGGGAATACTGGAATACTAGTTTAGTACAGTTTAATTAAAGCTTAGGGCAAGGGTCAGGGTAAACATAGGGAGTTAGAAGTCAGTCATTAACACGTAGGTGAGAAATGAGGTCATGGGACAAGTGAAACTTAACTATCGAAAGCAGGATAAAAACTGGTAGAACATTAACATTTCAGGGGTGAGCGAAGGAAAAAGAGCCAGGAAAGGAGAATGGGAGGGATTCAGAGTGGAACAAAGGAGAGAGTACTGTTGGAGAAGCTGAGGAAGGTTGAGAGTAACAGGGCAAAGGTTTTTGGGAAGGTGGCCAAATCTGGGCTAAGGGTGTGTGAACAGAGCTGATGTGAAAGCGGAGTGTTGTCTTATCTCTACCATTAGCTGATTAACAAACCTTGTAAACACAAAATTTTTCCCAGGTTGATGGTGGCATATTTCTGTGACTCTATAAACTCCGGGTTCTCAATGGAGGGTGGAGGGTGATTTTGTGCTTGGGTACATTTTTGGTTGCAACAACTGGGGCAAGGATGCTTCTGGCCATCTAGTAAGAGGTCAGGGATGCTGCTAAACATCCTACAATACACAGGACGGCACCCCCCTGCCCCCAACAAAGAATTATTGGGCCCAAATATCAAGTGAGAAGACCGAGAAATCCTGGTATAGACTGCATGTTGGATACTCATTCCACACATCTTTCTAAAGCCTCAGGCATTGTGTTTATAGTGGGAACTGTCTGCCACCACGTGGCAATCCAGCTCTTTCTAGTTTGTGGTTCAACAGTGGGGCCTCCTTTGAAAGTGAGTATTTGAAAGATTCTAGAAAGCCAGCCCACCTTTTTAATTAACCCGAGCTGTGCATTAGCATAGTAATTTAGAAATGGTCCTTAAATGCCATAACAGACCTAAGGGAAATATATTCAAAGGATTAAACATCTGAACTCAGCAAGATCACTCTCTCCTCAGTACTTTCCTCCCAACTGCTGCTGCGAGTCCACTGGCTTTTGAGTCTCTAAGTGAAACAGGGCTTCTAGCTGCACTCTCCTTAGTCTTTGAAGCTTTGGTCATGCTGCTACTCCCAGGCATGCCGGCTCCAGAGCACTTGAGTTCTTTTAAGCTTAGGTTAGCACACTGGAGCTTTGCTTAATTGAGAGCACTCGCTAATAACTCCATTTCCTAGAAACCAAACAGCATTAACTTCTACTGCTGGGCAGCTAAGCTTCTTGATCATCCAAATGATTCCTGTGGGTCCTCATTTCTGCTTGTCGGTGGGGAGGAACCAGAGCAGGAACACAGGATGCTTTGCGTTCATACCAACTCGTGCCCATATGTTCATCTCAGTTTCACCTCCCAGCTCTCAGAGTTCATGGTTGGAGGGTCCCAGGAGGCTCTGGAGTTGGACTGCCCGGGTTAGAACCTGCTTGACCATCTATTGGCCCGATAACAGATGTGGGCAAGTGACAATATCTCCTATGTAAAATGAGAATTTCTGTACCCCCCTCAGAAGGCTGCTTTGAGGATTAAATGGATAAATACATGAAAAGTGCTCAGAGCAGCACCTGGCACATGGCAAGTTCTCAAAATAATGTAGTGACATTAGTTGTTAGACACCGTTTTAGTTTCCTAGGACTGTTGTAACAAAGTACCACAGACAGCATGGCTTCAAACAACAGAAATTTATTTTCTCACGGTTCCGGAAGCCATAAGTCCAATGTCAAGGCATCGGCAGGGCTGTGCTCCCTCTGAAGGTTCTAGGGAAGAAACCTTCCTTGCTTTTTACCAGCTTCTGGTGATTGCCGGCAATCCTGGCGTTCCTCACCTTGTAGCTGTCACTCCAAGTTTTGCCTCCAGCCTCTCATTGCCTTCTCACCAAATACCCCTCTCCTCAAAGGGACACCCGTCATTGGATTTAGGGCCCATCCCTAATCCAGTGAAACCCCATCTTAACTGATTATATCTGCAAAGACCCTATTTCTAAGTAAGGTCACATTCCAAGGTTCCAGATGGACGTGAATTCTAAAGGGGACACTGTTCAACCCACTATAGTATCATTAAGATTAATCAACAAATTCATATTGGCTTAGCAAGCACTTCTCTTGGAAGGGAAAACCTATCAATATGTTTAGTTTTTTCAGACAAATTTTATAATTTGGTTCTTTAAAACACTCTGCCTGTTATAGCCTGAACACCATCCTGCAGAGACAATTTATAAAAAATCAAAAATAGCATTTGACTCAGACTTCCTCTGGCATGAGATCTGGCGAGGAGAGTTGAGTGGGAGGAGGAGGCAGAATCTAATTCAGCTTACCACCTGTCCACTGACCAGGTGACAGACCTCCATGAAATCAACTCAGGCAGCATCATCTGTGATGCAAAGAGTCATTTTTATGGTTTATGCCAAACAGAATTGGATTTGCGTGTTCAGAACATTGCCCCCCATAATGCCCCAGTGCAGCATCAGAAAGCTCATAGTAAGGCAAGGTGTTGATCAATACCCTACTTATGGGCAGAAAATCCATGTGTATATCTCTTTAGATGCATGTCCCCATCCCTAGGCTCCCTGTGTGGGAGAGACTGCCAGATGCACAGCATTTATCTATGTATTCCCCAGTGTATGCTGCTTGAAGTTTGTCACAGGTCCAAGTCCAAGGCATGTGCCAATATCCTTCACATTCCTGTCACGTGTGAGTACCAGGCGATGCTTACCAAATCAGTATCTGAATGCAGTCGAATGCATAAGATACTCATTTAACACTCACAGAACCAACCTGAGAACTTCCAACTTTACATCTGTTGCGCTCTTACAGGCACAGCTTCGATAGCAGTGGTTCTCAAACCTTTGTGTGCATGCAAGTTATCCGGAGATCTTGTTAAAATGTGGATTCAGATTTAATATGTCCTGGATGGGCCTAAGGTTCCACATTTCGAACAAGCTCCCAGGTGACACTGACGCTGCTGGTCCATGGCCAGGGCAACGGATAGCTTTACTAACAAGGCTCTGTGTGAACTGCCCTCCCCAAACCCTTTCCAACAGGTGTGCAGCCTGAGAAAAAGGTACTTGTAGAATAAAGCTTATGGAATCTGAGGATGAGAAATACATTCACTGTCAAGGGACACATCCAGATATAGAGGAAAGAATGCCAGACCAGAAATAGTGAAACAGGCATTGGCATTTATGAGGCGGCTTTGTTACTGGGTAGCTGTATGATCTCGGATGCATCATTTCACTCCTTTAACGCCTCAGTTTCTTAATCTGCATGGTAGGAGTAATAGTGCTCCCTTATAACTGTCTATCACTCAGAGTTGGTGAGAATTAACTGAGGTGATATATTTTTAAAAGCTCTGTTAAAAGTGTAAAGCACTATTAAAGGTAAATTATTCTCTCCCTCCAGGCTGTCTAGAGAATGACAGGCTGGTATTGGTCCATGCTGGTGAAAACAGTGACGTAAAGAGCTCCATCCGTGGTATCTGTACGTGCCCCTTTGAGAAATGTATCCTTCAGGGTGCTCTAGGACAAAACCACGTTCAAGCACAAAGATTTTATTAATAGCTTCTAATAATTCAAAATATTCGGGCTTTACTTAGTTCTTTGTATGTGCAAGGCATCATCCTTAGGCTGTGGATGTATCAGTATGAGCAAGGCGGTGCTCTGGACCTGGGGGAGTTTCCATCCACCATGAGATGGTCCATGGACCTAGAGAGTCCAGGACAGAGAGGACAGGATCACGTGTAAGGGGGTGGGGTCTTCACTGCCTGGGGCACTGAAGTGCGCAAAGCCTGCTCCTTCTACTTTCCTACCACTCTTTGGCCCCCTACCCTCTTGTACCCTGGATGATGAGAGGTAGTGTTGAATAGTGGTTGAAACCAGGGACCTGGATTTCACACTCAGCTCTGTGGGACTTTGGGCAGTTTATTTAACCTCCGTGTGCCCAGGTGGGTGTGCTTCTTTTCTGCTGGATAATCCACAGGCAGAGTACAGGTGGCTGAGGGCACAAGTCTCCATCCCAGGCCATGAGATGGACAGCTGATGGGGCTTCCTGTTGGATACTGTGGCACCTTGAGTGGTGGTGAGTGACCCCCAGTGGCGGCTTGGCTTTCACCCCTGGGTTAGGCTACCCTGAGGCTCCCTGGAGTGGGCACACAGGTCCTGACTCTTGAGCTGCCCCTCCTCTCACCCTGGTCCCCCACGTCAGACTTCTTGTCTCTCCTCTCTGATCTCTTCCAAGGTCACACCTCACTGCAGTCCCTCCTGGTGACCCTCTCCTCGTCTCTCTGACAGCAGAATGGCGGGGACGGGGGGATGGTCTCCTCCTTTCTCTATTCTCCTCTCCAGTTCTACCGCTGTGTACATGGTATAGTCCCTGCTTATCTCAGGTCTTCGGTTGTTTTAGTAGTAAAGTATGCAAATATTCATTCCCTCTACATAACAACCCTAAATCTCAAGGCAACATGGAGTCCTCATGCACAGCTGTAGGGAAAAGAAAAACAAAAATGCCTATTCACTTTATGAAGCCTCTACACACACTGCAGGAAAGGTGCAAACGGGAAAAGGAGGGCAGAGGAGGGGGCCAGCAGTCAACCAGTGTGTATATATTTGCTGTCATTTCCACACAAGGGACTGTGGGGACAAGCAGGAGGGATTAAATCTCCAAAGCCTGGGTCTCCTAGTGGTGTGTGGCCAGGGAAAGGCTGACCCTCACGCAACCTGAGAGTGAGGATGTTGAGGAAAGAATGCCAGCTTCCTAACAGTCACCTCTTGCGTGGAGCCTTGCTTGCTCCAACACGGAGGAATTCATACAACAAGGGTTTCTGGTGGACCTTGCTCTTTCGCTGCTCCAGGTCACCTAAGGCTGTGATAATGGCTTATGTGTTTCACATTATTGTCTGACTAATTAGCTACCTATCTTCCCTGTAATGGTGTGGATCAAAGCGAATGTGGCTTTCCATCAGAATCTCAGCTTGGCAAAATGAAAAGAACATGAGTGGAATTTTGGCTCTGCCACTTACTGGCTATATCATCTTGAGCAAGCTACTTAACCTTTCTGAGTTTAGTTTTCTAATCCACTAAATAAAAATGACAATACCTGTATTGTCAGCTTGGGATGACTGAGTGACTTAAACAACAGAAATTTATTTTCTCATATTTCTGGAGGCTGGAAGTCTCAGATCAACGTCCAGCAGAGTTGCTGGCTGATGGGGTTCATCAGGGTTGGTTCCTGATGGGGGAGCTCTCTTCCTGGCTTGAAGATGGCTTCCTTCTCTCTGTATCTTCACATAGTGGAGAGAGATGGAGAGAGAAAGGAAAGGAGAGAGAGAGACAGAGAGGCAGAGAGAGAGAGGGAGAGAAATCTCTTCCTCTTCCTTTTTTTCTTCTAGTCCCATCAGATTAGGGACCTACCATTATGACCTTGCTTAACGTAACTACGTCCTAAAGACCCTGTCTCCAGATATAGTCACTGTGGGGGTTGGGGCTTCAACATATGAATTTTGGGTGAGGGCACAACTCAGTCCATAACAAACTACATGCACCCATTTCCAACATGTTTCTACCTTGGTGTAGGATGCAGGACCAGAGGGAGGCCACCAGTGCCAGTGCCAGACCTCCCCATCGAGGAGCACGATCTGAGCTGAGTAATGCTCCCACTACAGTGCACCTCTTCTAGGGAGCCCTGTGGGCCTTGCCTGCTAGCTGCTACCTCAGTCCACGGATTTGTCCAAGAACTTTAAACCACAACAGACAGGGCTCTGGGTCCGGCTCCCCTCCCTATCAGAAGCCTCCAAGGCCCCGGGGGTAAATTAGCAGATGCAAATATCCACCAGGGAAGCCCAAGGGCTGACTTCTATCTCTCACTGCACAGCTCCTCGCCAAAGCAAAGGCAGATGGTTAGGCAATTCTTCCGGAGTAAACGGGCGCTTGCCTTAACCTAAATAAGTTAGAGAGGCCACTTAAACGCCTCTTCCCAGAGCAACAATCTGCTCCAAGGTGGTGTTTCTGACTTTAAAAATAGGAAGGGCTAGGACTCGAGAAAGTCTGTTTTCTTACCAGTAATTAAAAGCATATGTTCATATGTGATAAAGTTCTGCTTTACTGGGCACATAACTATATTTAAAAATGAAATAAAATCAACTGCTTTTTTTTTCATTGGCTTTATTGTACTTTTAGTTGTTATTTGCAGGGCTCTTTGCCAGAAGCCAGTCTGGAGAATGGGAGCAATGAAAGACGAGGTTCCTGCTCTTGAAAAGCTTCCAATCTAGCTTGAAAGATGAAGCAGACGTATGTGGAAAGATTAATAGAATATAGGATTTACTAACATTTCAGGACAACAAGGAGATGCCTATCTGCACCTGTTTCACATGGTCTCAGTGAAATTTAATCAGTGAGGGCTGAGGTGGAAGGGCCCCAATGACTACTGGTTGAACAGATGAATAAATGCAAATATATGCATGCTAGCCAATGGAGGTGGGGCACGGGAGACCTAACAGCCAATGGAGTGGGGCCTGGGGGGCGTGGTCTCGGCTCTGGAGAAGGCCCAGGAGAACAGAGACACGCTGCACGGCTGAGCTGCAGCTGCAGCTGTCAGTCACTGATGATCCCAGCTCTTCCCAGCTCCGCGAACGTTTGAATTAGCCACCCCTTCACAGCGCACACGGCCAAGGGAAGATTTTTTTTTTGTCTTTCTACTTTTTGCCTTTCAATTGATAGAGCAGATGGAAATCTTGTTTCTCAATTACCCAGTGTCCCCATTTGATCTGAGTACATCTGGAAGGAGATTATTTGGGTACATTTGCTTTTTAAAAATGAGAGTGAAAACAAGCAAGGAGTAGGGGGAAGCTTTTTATCTTTTTTTCCCCCTGCCTGCCCCATCAATATAGTTTCCCAAGAAAAACAAAGAAATAAACTCTTAACAACATTAAGTCACAGCAGGGACTACTTCTGCTTCATTTCTTTCGTCTCAAAATAAACTTAATTTATAAGGACTGGGAGGGCTACAGTGATATTCTGCAATGCAAATAAAACGCAGCATGAACACATACACAGGAAGGAAGTTTTGTGCTGTAAATATATCCAGGAAGTTCAGAGAAGCATAAAAAGTTGGGGCAGGCACTAGAAATGATTACTTTGGAAATGAATTGCAATTTTCCATTTTTAAGGGAACATATGTCGCTCCAGTTTTCTCTTCCAGGATTGACTAGAGGGTGGCCTTTAGCCAGTTTTTACCCTGATTGATTTGGCTGGCTGTGTTGCATTGGAAATGCCCATGACAATGCTGTTCTTTGGGTATTTTCATTCCTACTCACTTCTCTTCTTGCAGACTGAGCAGTTCAGAGCAATGTCACCACCAACGCTAATTCCACCATTTACCATTTATTTCCTCTGGTAACTAAAAGGTGTGCTAACCCAGCAACAAGTGGCAACCAATTGAAGGAGGTCTCCCCCTACCACACTTTTCTGAAATTCCTGTTATAAGGATTGAATGATAAATCTTTTCCTGACCTTGCTATTAAGTCAGAGGATGATATTTGGACAAGACAGAGATCTAGGACCAAAATTGCAAAGGCAGAAAATCTGTCTTGGGCACTGCCTGCCTCCTTTCTCTGCTGCTGCCATTTTATAGCTCTCTGCAGGGTCCCCATCTCTCATTTTCCTTGTTCTTCTAGTAAGGAGGAAGGCAGCCTGATGACTGTGTTCAGGCCAAGGTGTTAAAGACAAGGAACTATCAATCTTCAGAAGGTTTGAATTTATTAAATAATGCCTGTTCAGGCTGGCCTCATGGCCTAGTGATTAAGTTCAGCGTGCTCCACTTTGGCAGCCCAGGTTTGTGAGTTTGGATCCTGGGTGCAGACCTACACCACTCATCAGCCATGCTGTGGTAGTGACCCACATGTAAAAAGAAAAATAGAGGAAGATTGGCACAGATGTTAGCTTAGGGCTAATCTTCCTCAAGCAAGAAAAGAGGAAGATTGGCAACAGATCTTCTTCCTCAGGAAAAAAAAAAAATGCCTGTAAAGGGCATGGCTTAACTGAAAGTCATGTTAATGGTGGGATTTCAGACACAGTAAATCTTGGAATGGGGAAAATATTTGGTGACATGAACATTTCTTGACACTTAAAAAGAGACATTATTTACTTAGTTATCTATCTATCAATCATCTATGTGTCTATGGATCTATCTATTATCTATCTATCTATCTATTGTCTATCTATCTATCTACCTATCTGTGTGTCTATCTATCACATTTGCTCTTGAGAGTTTATTATTTATAACAACTTGATAGCTATGCTCAGATATCTATGAGCTTGAGGTCTTGCTTGAGGCCAGTTCAGGGTGCTCCAGAGTTCTGACCTCTCCTCCCTGTGTATAAGGAAGGGTCCACTTTCTATTTCCGACTCTTCTCTTCCCTAAGTGCTATTTAGGGACAACTAGGGTGACTTTTTTCATCATATTTGAGGCAAAATTAAGTTACTGAGGGAGACTAATCATTAGATTATCAAACATCTTAAACAGAAGCTGAATCCCAAAAGCAAATGGGGAGAAGCTGGCTCTTACACTGAATCAGTGAAAGAGGAACTCAACGGTTGAATTTAAAATCCTTTGAGTTATTTACATGGCATTAAAAACATTTTAATGAAGCTCACTGTTTAATGCAAGGTTGTTGCCCCAGTGATTGCCACATGGTCTCTTAGGTGATCTGGTTAAGGGGGCTGGTCTGTGGAGGAAAGAACAATCTTTCTCCAGGGCTCTTCTTCCTAGAAAATATCATGAGACGATTTACCAGGGGGTCTAGTTGACAAGGAGATTGGATTGGTTGTCAGCTTTCTTTCCTGTCTCTTTGGGACTCCCCTGTAAAGACAATTAAACCGTCACTGCTTCATCCTAACATAGCATGCACTATATGTCTGGGGCTGTTCCAAGTGCTTCACCTATATTAACTCATTTAGTCACCACAACTGCCCAGTGATGTAGAGACTATTACTATCCTGATATTATAAGGGAACTGAGGCATCATCAGGTTAAGTGACTCACCCAGGGTCACATGTTGTATAAGCAGCAGAGCAGGCATTTGAGCCCAGGCAGTGGTTTGACTTCTGTTAACCATTCCACCACTCTGCTCTCTTCTCACCCCCTCGACCCTGAATTATGCTTCTCATCTCACTCTTATCCCATTATGTCCTCTATTGTGGCTGTATCAACACTTGCCTCTTTCTTGGCCACAGCAACATGAATTTCCTGGGATTAGGAATTGCGTCTTATATTTGTGTGTGCATTTCTCATGATGCGTTGCTAGCGCATAGTGAGCAAACGACAGACGTTTGTTGACTTCATTACAAAACAACTTTAGAGCAATTCCCTGGAAAAAGTGCATGCTGCTGTAGGCTCTGCAATCTCCCGCTCCACTTGTCTTCAGCCTGAGGGACTGGGCGACGAGCTCGCCTTGGGCATTTCCCATTAGTCTCCAGTAGAGAACCTGCTAGAATCTGGAGAGAGTTCCCTGCTGGGGCTGTGGACTCAGGTGGGCTTCTTGGGTTTGTCAACTTTCTCCCAAATGACTTTGAAGTTTCCACAGTGCCTTAGGTGCAGATGAAATCGGAGAATCTGAACGTTGAAAGAGATGCCTAGAAAGTACCTCCAGGTAAATGACTAACCTGTAGGACAGGTGTTTGTTTTCTTCTGGAACATCTTCAGGGCGGATGACAGGGCATTATCCCTCAGTCAGTCATCACTGAAGTCTCCTTAATTCTTGTTCCTTCTTCTTGTGAAGGAGTGTGAGCTCTCATATCAATTCAATGTGATGTAGAAGAATCAAATTAAAAATAACAGTGGAGCTCACACTTAGAAAGGAACAAGAATAGATGTTCCCGGGCATCTAGGATGTGCTAATTTAACAGTTCTTCATTGATCTTGGCTCCAAAAAGTGAAATAAAGTTATATAATTTTCCATGTCAGATAAAAGAAATCCTACAAAATTTTGATAAATGATAGATGCTCCTTGGGACTAAGCTCAAGGTGGAACGTACCCACCAGGTCCTTCAAGAGGGGCATTTAGTCATTAGTAAGCACTGTCTTTAAATAGGAACGACATCACTTTAACGGATGCCTCTTATTTCAGGTCTGTCTCTGAGGCATATCTTACCAAAGACACTCTGTGGATGTTGGGAGATCTATATTGTGGTAGCAAAGCATTTGACGGTATTCTAAGCATATGCACAAACATAAATGATCACCCTGGCTCACTATAAGATCCCTCTGGAGGCATGCACCATATGTCTGGCGCTGTTCCAAGTGCTTTACCTATATTAACTCATTTAGTCACAACTGCCCAGTGATGTAGGGTTAGGGTTAGGGTTATTATTATTGTCCTTTTGTCTCATAGCGAGTAAGTGGTAGGCCTGGAACTTGAAGCCAGGACATCTACCCTGAACTCTTTGCACTGTGCTGTGTAAGGTCCAAGTGCTGGGCTTTCTAATGACCTAATAAGGAAAGAGCCTGGAGACCCCAGGAAATCATATGGTTGACTTGTTCATTAGAGTGCCTGTCTCAATATCCAGTCCATTGAAAATCAAATTACCTGGCAAATGGCTACAGCACTGATTCTTAGTATTATAGAAATTCTGCATTGTTGATTAAAGTGATTGGGGACACAAGTCAGCATTCTGCTGAGAGAGTGACAAGTTTTAGGTCCTTCCTCTGACAAAATCACCCTAAATGGCCAACGGATCTTAGTTCCTATTATTTTTAAAGCGCCAGGGGTAGCTGTCTCCCTCCGGGCTGAGAAAGGTCTGGGGCTGCAGCTGAACCTGGCAGATAGGCTGGGTGATGGGGAGGTGGGGAGGATAGGAAAGTGGCGCCAGCATATAACCATGTATTATTCAAATCTGAGACAATCAATTTTTACCTGAAAGAAAAAAAGAGATGCAGACATCACAATATTGACAAAAAGTATATGGTTTAGTCTCAAAGGTCTGTATCATCTATTATGAAAAATCGTAAGGCAGGTGTTACCAGCCAAAGGCTTCACTCATCAAAGAATCTTAGTGTAATCCCGATGAAACTTCTGACTTCAAATTTAGCTGCATCGTTGGAATAGGCCCACCAGGATGAGTTTGCCGTAAAGTACACCCTTAAGTAGGCAGGTGAAATTACTTTATGGACAGGCTTGTTTATGAGAAATGTGAAGAAAATGTGCCAAATGCAACTATCTCAGCTCTTGTGTAATGAGAAGCTGAGCTACTCTTTTGGACAATAACTAGCCAACATGTTCAAGTGCTTCTGATACTTTTGCTAACAATTTTTGAGACTTTTCTATGCACTAAACACTGTCCTAAGCACTTTGCAAGTCTTAAGGTATTTAATCTTCACAACATCCCTGTCAGGTAGGCACTGTTATCATCCCCATTTTATGGAGGAAGATGATGAATCATGATGAGGTTAATTAGCTTGCCCAAGGTTGCACGATTGGTAAGTTGGAGAGCCAACATTCAATCCTAGGTAGTAGTCTAATATCATAGACTCCATCAAGTACAAAATTTAGGAAGAGGAGAGCTTGAAAGACTAATTTTATGGCAGCAGTTTCATGGCTATAGAGCCTCCTTCCCACCAAGGACGTCTGATTTGGCGTGGGAATCACACAGCAGGTGCATTTAGGGTGGTGGCTCTCTAAGCCTAGGATTGAGAGCTGCACAGTCTGTTAGTGCCTTATTTGTCTCTTTCCATGACAAAGACCTTGATGCCTGCATCACATCTGAAGTTCTGCAGTGAGATAGAGCCAAGCAAGTTTAGGAGAACTTCCTGACCCTGTTTCTCAAAGGAAAGTGGAGTGCTGCTCCCCAAAGAAGGGGAAAGATGCTGCTAGTTGGGAAATAGCACATGTCTGTTGCAGCTGGCACCCAACCCACCCAGTAGCAGTGTACTGGGGCAGTAGCTACTCATGAAGTGGGCTAGGACGTGGTCACGTTTAGCACCTTTTAGATCTGGGATAGTTTCTGCCATGAGACCATCACTCTCTACTCTGATTCAGCACTAAAATTTCAGACTGCCCTTCCCCCATTCTTATTCCAATATTCACCATCCTAGAATGGCTCCTCATCACCCTTTCTCAGGTTATTGAAATTACTTTATATCTCCTTTCTCTGTATCCAATCCCCTTACCTTCTAATTTGTCCTAAGTGCTAGTCTAATAATTGGCTTTGATAGCACATATCCTATCATGTTACCTCAGCAAAAAATCTTCAAGAATTTCCCAACTTTTTTTGTATGGCTTTCAAGATTCTCTAAAATATAACCCTTACCTATTTATCTAATTTTCTTTCCAGTGGTGCCTCTTGACACATTAGGCCCCTCAGCTAAATGTTTAAATTCTCTTTGCCTTTGCTAATGCCGTTTTCTCTACCTGGAGTATTTTCCATTCTTCCCATAGCAATTTTACTCATCTTCTGAGGATTGTCCCAAATACTGAGTCTCCATGATGCCTCCACTAATCAATTGCATTTACCTATATCTTGTTGCCTTGTTCTCAACTCCTTTTTATGTATGCATTGTGTTTCTATGCTTAGGATGCTTAGCATTGAAGAAACAGAAGCTAACTTAGGTAGCTTACACAAAAAAGAAAATTTGTATATTGATTCAGGAAGTATCCATCATAAGCCCAGGGCAGGGATGCAGCCAGTCAACAGGAAGGTAACTAGGAATCAGGTTCACAGATTCTCTCTCTGCTCCTCATTTCTGTGTCTCTTTTTATGTCTACCCTATTCCCTCTCATCCTCTTCAGATTGACTTTCTCTTCTTCTCTGTCCACAAAGCAGAAAATGCCTACCCTTCCAGCTTCAGAGTCAGACATGATTTTCAGTTCAATTATTAATTCACAGGAGAGTAATATAATTGGCCCATCTTGAGGAAAATGTCAGCCACAGATCCAGGTGGCCATGGCTAATGAGTGACATTACCATACAAACATGGCTGTTGGGGTCCATCACGGGGAATGAGGGTGAGCTTTCAAAGAAATGGGGCATCAGCCCGTGGGATAGAGAGATAATTCTCAAAAGTTTCTGCTATACCCTCCACTAGTTTGTTAGGACCTCAAGGATACAAATTATATTTTCTTTTTCATTTGTCATTTTCTCCAAACTCTCATCTTCCCAAGGTCTAGATATGGCTAGTCTTATAGTAGTACTCAGTAAAATAAGGCAATTTTGTTAAGGACAATGGATATAGAAGAGTAACAAGTTGTTCAATGTTACTGTTGCTCTTGACTCAGATTTCTGGTGAAGATTCCAAAGGCTGAGTACAAATCAGTTGGTGCCAAGTAGCCACACTCATAAGGCAATGTGCTAGACGAGACCACCTGGGCAGAGTATGTAAAGAGACTGTGAGATTGATCTGTCCTCATTAGCCCGTTATCCATGTCTAGCATATCCAGGAGGGAGAGATTGAAGAGTTGAAAGAAGGAGTTTCTTCGGAGGGTGCTGAGAGGGTTCTGTGCATGTCTTCCACCCTCATCAGTACTTTTCATTGATTTTAAGCCAAATGGAGGGAGTTTCAAGAAAACTACTCAGAAAGTCTGGCCATATTCCTTGGAATTTGGGACACTCAGAGATTATTTGATTCTTAAAGTGAGTAAAGGCAAGTGACTGAGGTTGTAGCTGGCCAACAGCCCTGGGACAGCAGAAACCAGAAAGAGATGGCTGTGTCAAGAGTGACTGAACTTCTGCTGACAGTGGAATAAAGGAGCAAATTTCCTGGGGAGATGTGGGCCTTATAGAAGGGAGATGGCTTAGGTGCATCTCTTTGGGTTCCTGCCTATGAAGATCATCTGGAGGGTTGATACAACCCTAAATCATAGATGCATCCCTGGAAACAGAAGTGAGAGTTAGAAGTAATTAGCCAGAGGAGAAACATTGTATGAGGCATCAAAGCTGGAGTCAAAAGCAGAAAATACCCAGAAACCAGCAAAAGGAAGAGGAAGAGTCTGCTTCAGACATCTACAATGGCTACAGGGCACCATCTCCAGATCTCCACTATGCCAGCAGCTAGTGAGTGGGAGAGGAGGTGGAGCAGAGGAGAGAGGCAGGGTGGAGAAGGTGATCACTCTCCTCCTCCACTGCAGACTTCCAAGCCTGAGGCAAGTACCAGATGGAGGCCAGGAGAAGGTGTAATTAAATAGGAGTTTGGCTATTAGATTCCCAATGTTAAAGTTGTGTGATTATAAGATGGGCTGGACTGATGTTCTGCTATTATTAATTTCCATTGGACATTTTCATATCTAAAAGTGGTCAACGCAAAGGGAATCTGCCCAAAATTTTATCGACAGGGGTGGTAAAGAAGGAATGATTGTGTGAATCAAACTTATGGGGAAAGGTGAGAAAAAACAAAATTGGTTTTTGCTTGCTTCCTATTGAGTCTAGTCCACTCAAAACATTATTGAAGTTCAGAAGGAGAGATCTCTGTGGGCAAGGACAATCAGAGATATTATTACAGAATAAAAAGGACTTGAGCTGTGTCTTAAAAGGATGGGTTGGATGCAGATAGATGTCTGACCTTGTTCTTTTCTATGAAGCATTTGTTATAGAAACTCATTTTCTGTGCTTGTTGGTTCTTGGAACCTCTGAAGATTCTGACACTACTCAAATTGAGCTGGAGCAAATGGACTGTGCAAATCTTAGGCTATTTACTGACCACTGGACAGAGAGCTTAGCTTGACAGAGACTTATCAGTGACAGTCATAGTGTCATTTGAAGGGCATCGCCTGCATTCTGAAGTATCTTGTTAAAAGGCAAGGTTCGGGAAAACTCTGGGAATAGGTCAACACCCAAGGCAAGATATCTCTATTAAACGATTTGGTGTTGATTCAAAATATCCACATTTGAATTACGATATCTCAAATTTGGTCAGTATAATACATACTTCACTGAAGGAGACTGATAGAGCATATTTCTTTCAGAGTTTTCACATCTGATCTCATAAGGTCTGTGTGAGGAAGAGAAGGATAAGCATTGCTTTTCTCACCTTCTAAAGAAACTGCAGGACTTGTTCCTATTGACACTGTAATATGTCATAGGCCACTAGTCTGAATTTCATTATACTGGAAATTCTTTCTCTGGAAATAGACACCTAACTCTATGCCTACCAGGGTGAAGTTCTACAAGGGCAAGAGCAGGCCAATTTTTATCTATTTCCATCATAACATGTTGTAGACTGAAAAAATGGTCACAAATTCTTCCCCTCCCTCCATGCATGTCCTTTGATAGAGCCACCCTGCACTGACATTGGCTTTGAGACTGCTTTTGGCCAATGGAATGTAAGCAAGTGTGACACAAACAGAGGTTTAAAAACATTTGTATATTAGGACTTTTTCTTGCTGAGCTTGGAAACTGGAGAACACCATGTGAGCGAGCCCTTATTGTGGCGTAAATTGTGTTCCCCTAAATTCTTATGTTGAAGTCCTAACTTCTGGTATCTCAGCATGTGACTGTATTTGGAGATAGAGTCTTTAAAGAAGTAATTTAGATTAAATTAGGTCACAAGGGCCCCAATCCGATATGAATGGCATCTATATAAGAAGAGTAGACTAAGACACAGGCACACAGAGGTAGGACCATTTGAAGACACAGGGAAAAGACGGCTATGTAAAGCCAAGGACAAAGGCCCTCAGAAGATATCACACCTGCTGAGACCTTAAGCTTGAACTTCTAGCCTCCAGAATTGTGAGGAAATGAATTTCTGTTGTTCAAACCCCCCAGTCTGTGGTATTTTGTTAGGGCGGCCCTAGCAAGCTAATACACTAGCTTAGGGGAAGAAGAAAGGTCATGTGGAAGAGAACTGAGGCACCCCATTCCAAAGCCAGCCAACCTCCAGATGTGTGAGTGAGGCTATCCTAGATCAGGTGCCAGCTGACCGTAGATGTGTGAGGAAGCACAGCACAGATAAACTACTAGGTTTGGCAAGAGAAGGCAGGAGTCCCCCGATACTCCTTTCATTCATAAAGAGGCTTGCTGGGCTCATGCGAGTTTGTGTTCCAGGAAAGAAACGTAGCCCCCTGCTTTGTCCTCTTTTTATAGGTAGCTGGGATAGTCAGTTTCTCAGCTAGAGGAGGAAATAGTCTATTTGGATGCTGGCTAGTCTGGAAATAGATGCCAGCCTTTCTGTTAGGAGGTATTCTCGAAAGTCAGCTGCCAAGCACAAGGTGACCTCAGGCCCAAGGGAACTTGTTGCCCCTTCTGTCAGAAGCTCTATTGTTGTGGGAAACTGAATCTCAGTGTAGCCAGTTCCATCTGGAGAAGGGTCCACACTGGCTTCTTGTCTGGGAAATGCAGAGTAAACTCCAAGGATCATTTTCTGGATAATCCTCATCATTCTACACTTTGATTGTCTGTGGAAACCCAAACAAAATCAAAGAGACAGGAGAAGCAGGCTGCAGTTTAGATTCCTATTGGATTTTCTGTCCTCAAAAGGCAAATATTTGTATTCCTGATTAACAGATGGAAGAACCAAAGATAATGTCATGGAGCTGTGCCATCCCTTATATATAAAGGTGATGGACTTCTCCAGTGCGTGGCGTAGATTTGCCCTAAGCCATTTACTGATTCTCGCTAAATTTCCCTGTTGTTCAGAGGAATACATTTTCTAAAATGGCTGGTTGGATTTAGGGGTGCTGTCAGTGGCTGAAGAATATAGAGGGAAGTGAACTGGCTTACATGGAGATCTTATCAGTTTACCTTTACTTACCGCTATCTTTCAACAAATTGAGCTAACCCACCTCTACAGGACTCTCTCAATGTCCTATCTTTGTGGTGCTTGTTCCATATGGACTGTGAAGTCTGAAGTTTATTTTTTAATTTGCCCTTTCACTTTTAGACTCAGGCTTAGAAATTTGTGTCCATAAAAATGACTCTTTTGGATTATTTCTGCTCAAAATCAGGTCAACAACAACAACATTGAATACTATCTCAAAGGAGCTTACTGTCTCCCTCCCTCCCTAAATTCCTTCCTTCCTTCCTCTCGTCCTTCCTTCCTTCCTTCTGTATATTTTCAAGCACCATAGGATCAATAGGTAATTCTGACACTGCAAGAGCAGTTCTTCCTATCGGTTTCATTCTGATATCTGCTGGAAACTACCAACATTCCAATTTCAGTGGGAGTCTTTTGAAACCTGCTTAAAGATAATCTGTCTGAAGCCTTTGATTTGGAAAAATGGAAAAGGGAAAGAAAAGTGACTAGATTTTTAGATGTTTGTGAGATCAAAGGATTTGGTTAATCCCTTATGATGTTTGCTAGAACTTTATAAGTTAGGGTGTGCAAGGTTAGTCTCCAGAAGTCGTTTCCTGCTGATACTCCACCACTGTGTGGATGGCGTTTCCTGTGTTATAGTCTCAGGAAGTCCACAAGTTCCCTTGGGTTTCGTTAAATTCAGTGGGTCTTACTTTGGGCTATACAATAAAGCTATAAAAGTTACAGAGCCCACAGCCCATTCTCAGAGAAATGAAATCATATTTTCTAGGGGTGAGACCTGGAGATCAGCAATTTTAAAGCTTTCTAGATTACGATGCACAGTCAGGATTGAGAACTGTTGAGATAAGTGAATCAAAGAAAATAGAAAAAGCATCCTTGTCTAATTATTCTCTTAAAAATAAACAAAAGCATTCAAGTAAGCTATTAAAATACTAGTATAAACATTACCTGTAAATAAGATGTACAAATTAAATTAGATTGTTAAATTTAAAGAAATATAAAGACCTGTGCATAATTAGGTGCCATTTTTAACAGAATGGTCTATAGTTTCCAATCATTGCTTGATCTTTTATTCTGTAAAATTTTATGATTTTTCATTCTGGTTTTCTCAGGTTTAAACAGATATTATTCCCTTAGAATCTTTCTGCTTCTAGCCAAAAGTCTTCCCGCTCTGTGAATGTGCACCTATGTTTAAGATCTCCTGGTGAGCTTGTGTCTGCAGGGGTTTTTTTCTCTGCCGCATGGTCAATTTACCTTCTTATCAGATAAGGTTAACTAAAGCCTTGCTCCTTGGGGTGTAGTTTGTGGACCAGCAGCAGCAACACACCTGGGAGCTTGTTAAAAATGCAGAAATTCTAGACCCCACTCCAGATCCTGTTGAATCAGAGTCTGAAATTTTACACAATTCTACACAATTCATCGCACACTAGGTTTGAGAAGCACTGAACTGAAGAAACTTTTATGTTTTTCTCGTGTCCCTGTCCACTTGGTTTTTACCTGTCTTTCCAGTGCAGGCATAAAAAGGAAGAGAAAGATTGCTTTTAAAAACTTACATGTGCATGTATGATTCATATTTTTCTCTTTCAATTAGAATGGATTTTTAGAGCTCTGTGGTCACTTTTCTTAATGTTAATTGCTTGCTCATTTAAATTAAAAGTCATATTTCCAGGTGATCTACAGCTTGTTTTGCTAGTGACAACAAAAATTAAACTGTGACGTGATTGATAAGGTTTAAATCAAGATTAGAGGATCTATTCTGGGCATGCTGCTTTAAGGAAAAATACCTTGGATCCAGAGTCAAAACAGTGTTTCTTGATAACGCTGCCCTTTGCTTCCCAGCATCAGGTACAGCGGTAGTTAGCTGTAAACCTGAATTTCTTCATTCAGTAGACAGGTTGATGACCTTCAGTCCCTTTTGTCTTGGTATGTTCCCTTTCTACCTTCCCTAGCTAACATGTTTGGTTGTGTGCTTTGGGTGTTTGGTTGATCTGTCAACATTGGACAGAAAGGTGATGAACATCCCAGGGTTTGATCCTTGGATGTCTTTTCTCCTGGTTCACACTCACTTTCCCTCTAACTCACAGCTTTACTATTCATAAGGTGATGACTCCTAAATTTATATCTCCATTTCAGGCCTCTTGCACAAATCTAGACTCTTATAGCCTACTGTCTCCTTGACATCTCCATTTAGATGTTCAAAAGTCATCTCAATTGTCACAAGTCCAAAATCGAACTTCTAATCTTCTCTGCCAGCCCTGGTAGTCTAGTGGTGAAGATTTGGTGCTCTCACCACCACAGCCCAGGTTCATTGCCCTGTCAGGGAACCACATCACCTGTCTGTCAGTTGTCATACTGTGGTGGCTGCATGTTGCTGTGATGCTGAAAGCAAATACCAGTAGGGTCAGCCATAGTGGGCCAGTTTCAGCAGAGCTTCCACAGTAAGACAAACTAGGAAGAATGACCTGGCCACCAATTTCCAAAAAAATTGGCCATGAAAACCCTATGAATAGCAGCAGTGCGTTGTTTGCTATAGCACCTGAAGGTGAGAGGATGGTGCAAAAAGACCAGGCAGGTAGGGCCAGCCCAGTGGTGTAGTGGTTAAGTTCGCATGCTCCAGTTTGGCAGCCTGGGGTTTGTTGGTTCGGATCCCGGGCTCAGACCTAAGTACTGCTCATCAAGCCATGCTGTGGTGGCATCCCACATACAAAATGGAGGAAGATTGGCACAGATGTTAGCTCAGCAACAATTGTCCTCAAGCAAAAAGAGGAAGATTGGAAACAGATGTTAGTTCAGGGCCAATCTTCCTCACCAAAAATAAATAAATAAATAAAAAGACCAAGCAGGGTTTAGCTCTTCCCTACACAGGGTGGCTGGGAGTTGTAATCGACTCCATGGCACTAACAGCATCAAATATTTGCAAACGTGCAATTCTGCTCCTCTAGTTGCTCAGTCCAAAACAGAGGTGTCATCCATGACTTTTCTTCTTCCTCCAACCCACATCCAATTTATCAGTAAGTTCTGAAGGCTCTTTCTTCAGAACATATCCAGAGTCCTACCACTTCTCACAGCCCCCTCCCCATCGCTACTGCTTGGTGCAAACCATCATCTCTCACCTGGATTGTGATCTTTTCTTCCTAGTCTACCCTTGTCCTCCCCGATTCTATTCACAACACAGTAGCCAAGGAGATTCTTTTGAAAAGTCAGACCAAGCCAGCTCTCTGCTCCAAACTTTCCAGAGCCCTTGTCTCACTCAGTAAAAGCCAAAGTCAAGATCCCAGACAACTTTCTGACCTTATCTTCAACCACCCTTTCCCTGGCTCACTCTTCGTAGCAGGCTGGTTTTCCAGAAGCAGACACTGGTGACAGAGTTGGTGGGGCTGGATATTTGTTAGGGCTCAAAACCTGTGGAAAGAAGTGGTCTGAAGCATGATGGGAAGAGAGAGGTCAAACTGTGAAGCAGCCCAACAAAGCTGCAGACAACCCTACAAGAAGCTTGGGAGCACGTAAGCCTGCTGGAGTTGCCCCTTATAAGGCCAAAATGGCTGCCTTTGTGCCTACCTCATCAGCTAATGGGTGAGTGCTGCTCTGAGAGGGGTGCCACCTGGCAGTTCTCTGCAGCTGAGGCACACCTTGAAGGAGCTCACCACTAGGAGCTTTACTTCTGAGTTCAGTGTTGGCCTCTCAAATGTCTCAGATGGGACATCTCAACAACAAACCTTTCTCTTGTTAATAATGATTCCCCTTGTGGCACAACTTTGATGAGTTATTATGCTAATAGCCACACACAGACACTAGGGATGGGGATGGGAGAGAAAGAAGGAAGTGAACCTGGACCTGCCTCACAAGTGATCTTCCCCGTGGTTGTTCTTTCCTCCTCTCTCACCCAGGCCTCTGGAGCTGGCTCAGGTGCTGAAACAAACTCAGAAGGCTTTCTTCTCCATATTTCATCAGCTAGCAGATCTCAGCATAGTACAAGAGTTGAATGAGAAGGCGACAGGTGTCTAATATTGATTATTGTTTTAAAAGAGAATGTATTTCGCGTAAGTGATATCTTTGATGATAGCAGTTTTGGCCAAGCGGGCTGGAAAATCACATTTCTTAGGCTGGTTCCTGCAGCTCCATTTATTAAGAGATGATGCCTGATGCTGCTCCATTCAATCACTCTTCAATTTGAAGCTGAGTCTCTTTGATGAAGAAGAAAAAGAAATCTCTGGGCTCCACATTATTTTATTTTTAAGACACCTACCTGGATGATTTGAGCTGTGCCAGGAAGATTCCTCTGTCCAAATGTAAAGCCCTATGTTTGGGGGCCATGGAGTGTGCAATCCCAATCACTAGGCCCAGCGTTGTCTTCTCTCCAGGATGTATGTTTTTAAAAATCTTAACTTTTAAGCAAAGATAAACACATTGAAGTCTCTAATGTCTTTCTCTGAAGGATTTTTCCAGATGTTTTCCTTTGTCAGACGGTTGAAGTGGAAGCAATAGGGTGCAAGATTCTGAGAGGAAAGATTAGTAGAAGTGTGGAAATGACTGTGTAAAGGAACAAGAGAAGCACCATGGGGAACTGTTGTCTATCTCCCCAACTTGCCAAGGGCCCATGAAGACTTTCGGGGAACACTCAGAATATGCCAGTGTCAGGGACTTCATCTAATTTGTTTCAGAGGAGTTTTTCTTCTAAATAATAGTAACCACTTTACGAGTGAAGAAACCGATGCTCAGAGAACACAGGTGATTTTCTCAAGTTCACACAGTAATTATGCAGAAAATTCTGGAGCAGACCCAGATTATTAATTGCCTCTTTCAGTGTTCTCTTCAGGATAACACCCTATTATTCATTATGCTTAATTTATGTGAAGGCATTTTTAAGGATCAATGAATCTTCAGATGTAATCAATGACGTCTATGGATAGGAAAACACAAAACCCTGAATCAGAATCCTTAAGAATCAAGAATAACGATACTGACGTATTTAGATTTTAAATCTCAGCATTGGAAAGAGCAGAACAGGCAGCCAATCCGTCTCCAAGGCAATGTGTAATCACATCCGGGTTATCATGAACACAGAGGTATTTTCTTATGGCTTCAACACATCCAAGGATGGGCAGCCCATTTCTTTGTTGTACAGCTGGAATTATCAGAATGGTTTTCTCTCATCCTGAGCTTAAAACTGTCTCTCCATAAATTCTTCCAAAGACTGCATTTATTCTCTGGAATTAGTGAAAAAATGAAATTAATTTTCCACTAGACAGCCCTTTAAATATTTACAGAGAGTTAAAAAGAGTCTTCTCTTTTTCAGGTTGAAAGCCCAAAGTGCCTTTGATTGTCTATCACCTGGATATTCTCTCAACTTGGTCATCTCTCCCATTTTTAAACACTCCAGTTTTCAACAACTTACTTGCAGAGTGGAGCTCAGAACTGAAGGTAAGGACAGTAATTGTAGTTCAAATGTCATCCTCATCAGCCTGTGCAGAGGAGCCACGTCAACAATGCTGTCCTCCTGTTCGGGCAGGATCTGTTCTTCTGTACATTTAGCACTTGTTTGTAACACATGAAAGAAGTCTCCTCCAGTGTTTCCACAAAACACCGGATCTGAAGCCTCCATGACACAGCTTCTGGGCTCCTCTTTTCCTGTGCCAAATCTCACTGATCAATTTCCTCAATTGGGTCACCTAAAGAAGCTGCTGGGGCCGACGTGGTGGCACAGCAGTTAAGTGTGCACATTCTGCTTCGGTGGCCTGGGGTTCATGGGTTTGAATCCCGGGTACGGACATGGCACCACTTGGCAAACCATGCTGTGGTAGGCATCACACATATAAAGTAGAGGAAGATGGGCATGGATGTTAGCTCAGGGCTAGTCTTCCTCAGCAAAAAGAGGAGGATTAGCAGCAGATGTTAGCTCAGGGCTAATCTTCCTGAAAAAAAAAAAAAAAGAAGCTGCTTATGGTGCCCATGTGAGAATACTAATGACCCTGCCAGAGGTGCTCCCTCCCAGTGTCCAAGAAGGAGTGGTCTTCCCAGGGCTTGGCTATGTGTACAGGTAACGGGAGGAAAGCTTCCCTTGAGGCTGGGTCACAGGTTTCGTATTCTGCTGGTGCCGAGAGCCCCAGAAAGACTGCTGTCACATTAGGTCCTCCAGCAGCTGGGCTTCACCTTCCAACAAATATAGCCTCAGTCTCAGTCTGAGGGACCATGTGGGGGCAGCCACTGGGCAATCTTCATGAGGCAAACTTCATCGCTAAATTATCTCTTCTTCTCTCTCCTCTCAGCCTCCTTCTCTTTCTCAATCTTTTCTCTCTTTTCTCATTAGAAAATAACACCAGGGTGGAGGCAGGCAAAGGACTGTGGGGTTTGAATGGAAAAAGTGCAGATGCATACCATGACAGTGCGTTATCAGGGAAACAGGGGGAAAAAGGGTGCTGTCCACACAGACAGGGCTGAAGCTCCTGCTCAGCCAGGCAAATTTCAGCGATTAATTACATATTTTTTAGCTGTAAAATAATGATAATTATAATATGCATCTCTCAAAGTTATTGGAGGGGGATTAAGTAAACTAGTATGCTAAGGGCTTTGAACACTGCCTGGTGCACAACAAATTCTCAGAGCTTGCCATACAATGATGGTAGTGATCAACATTACTATCAATTCTTTTGAAACAGCAAGTTTTGGGGAAAGGGATCCTGCCAACAAATGACACTCCCAAATTCACATTCTAGCATGGCTATAATATACACATAGAGATTTCTAAGGATTTTTCTTTAATTTGAAATTTCCAAATCCTTCTATTATTTTCTATTGTGCTTGTAGGCTTTTTGTTTTTTACTTCTCACGGCTAATTATTCCCTAAAAGATACTTTAGTCAAGCTTTAAAATAATAGAATGCTCACTTGCCTGACTATTCCAATAGAAAGAGGGAGGGGATTTTTTTTATTCTTTTTAAAGACATCATCTTTTATATTCTTTATTTTTTAAGTTCAAAATTAATCTAAGAAGCACGTAGATTAAGAAGTTAAAGTACCTTTCATCTTTCCCCTAATTTTATCCCCATTGTCACCTAAAAAAGAAATATTTTTTCTTTACTTATTATCTTTTTTCTTCTCAACCATTCAAACAATTGGCCAAGTTGGTTCTCGGTATCACAGATGAACGGCAAGTTGGAGTGTGAAGAGGAATTCTTGCTTTTTGTTTTCAAAGCCCAAGCCTTTGATAGAAACTGGAGAGTTTACAGGGGCAATAGAAGAAAAGGAGTACTTCTGGGGAAGTTCTGGGGTTGTCTGCGGCTAGGAGTGGCAACTGAGAGTGACTGAAAATATTCCAAGGAATTTTATTGGGGTGATAGAAATGTACTAAAGCTGGATTATGGTGATGATCTGACAACTTGTTAAATTTACTAAAAACTATTGAATTGTGCACATAGATTGACTCAATTTTATAGTATGTAAATTATATTTCAATAAAAATGTTTTTAAAAATAAAACAACAACAAGATCAGCTTTGTGTCTTGTTTATTTTAGAGAGGACTGTGAATGTAGGGCCCTTTAAACTTGTTTGATATAAAATACATTCTCCTTTGTTTAAACATTTATTTTCAAACACTAACAAGTTTTTTGGACATTTATTAAAAGTCAGATTTTTTTTTGTTAAATCTATTACATTTTAATAGTTTTTGAAGACAATCTAGGTTAAGCAAAAGCAAAGTGCCATTGTTTGTCTTTAATTGGGGAGTGTGAAGGGGCTATTCTCTACATATGTTTTTGTTTTTAGCTTTTTACTTTCTTTATGTAATAGTTTACTTCAGGAGGAAAGATATTCCTCTGGACCGAGAGGGAGGTGCAGGAGGGAGAGCAGAGCTCCATTTGTGCTAGAGCACTGGGAAACCAGGCTCTATTCCCTAGCAGAGAAGTAGGGGTTTGGAAAGACCAAGAGAGAAATTCCTGAAGAATATGTCAGGATGGAAGGATATGGATCCAGGGCACAGAGTCCCTTGTCCATGACATAGGGAGTCCTTGGAGCCGAAGGGACCATAACAGCAAGAGCACTGATGGCTTGTGGAGCCAGAGTGGACAGGTGACTGATGACCATCTTCCTACCTCCACCCTCACTCCATTTCCCTGACTGTGTGAGACCCCAGACTGTGGCATAACTAGGGGTGGGGAAGCACTTCAAGAAGTCATCTTAAAGGGATATTCTAGTTCCAAACTCAATTGTTCTAGATATACATATCTTTATTTTTTGTAAGCCTACTTAGATTCAAAGTTGAGCCTGTCTCCCATAAGCTGGTGGAAAATAGAATACTATACATTTTGTTAAGACACATACATAGACAAATGAGATCATATTTACAAATCTCTTGGTAACTTGTTTTTTACCTTAATAATCTACCTCTCTATTTTGACATAAAATAGTTATTATTTATCTTTTTTCTAGATATATAATATTCCACAGTATGGATGTTTTAATATCTCAGGTTCTCAACAGTTTGGCAAAATCAGGCCCAAGTCTGTAAGGCCAGTTGAATGGCAAGCACTGGGACCCAGAGGAGGATCTGATGAGCCCTTTGCAGGCAGGTGGCCCTCACAGGTGACTACGGGCCCAGCTCTATCTCAATCCCTGCTGTGACTTTCCCTTATAAGTCACTGTACTAATGGTTTAGAAGCAGATGGGAAGGCGAGCTTTGCAGACCTCCACTGCAGCTGCCTGCACTTGGCACAGGGCACGGGTTGAGATCGCACATCCTCTCTAACTCCCTGGCTCTGCAGTTTTTTGTTTTCATGATTAATGTCCAGTGCAAAGGTGAGTAATGTAGCAATTCATTGTAGTAATTCGAGTTATGGGGAATATATGGACTCCTTTGCTCAGCATCCCTTTCTCCAACTCCTTGTCACATAACAAGAATCATTACTTGGGAATACAATGTCATCATCCTCAGGACCAAGCAGAAACACAACTCATGCACCCCAAATATCGCCACTGCCTATTGTTAAAATGTGCCTCTTAGAACTCTTCTTTGTAGGACTGGAGGATGCCTGTGGGATTCAAAGCATGGTGAAGAGAGCTCCCCTAGCCATTTTTGTGGCCCTAGTTCTTTTGGCTGCTTCCTAAGGACGACGGGTCAAGTATAAATGATCCTCAACTGCTACTAAATTAATCTCACTTTTATACTATATCATTATCACCCCAAAGTAACTTTTGAGCCTCTAGGAGAAGTTTGGGAGGGGCGTTAGGTGGAGAACCCTGATTGGCAGTGAGAGGAGGACCTCCTGCTCCAATAGGTGCAGGAGAGCATGGCCGCTGTCACCTTGCAGGGATGGGAGAGCAGGTGAGCAGATGAAGCGCAGACGTGGACCTTGGCACTAACTTCCAGATTCAAGAGAAAAGGTGGGATGCCTGTAAGGCTCAAGACCCCTAACTCCACCAACTTCAGAAGCAAGATTGCACACACCTCAGGGTTTCTATGATGGCTTACGAAAGGCGGGAAGTGAAGAGCATTAACTCCGGACTTCCTGTTCTAGCCTGTGGGGCTGCTGTCATGTCATTTTGGGTGTTAATGTTAATGGAAGTATTTCTGAATTCATTAGCTTGTGGTATTCAAGACCTTGGGTCGCTGTTTTCTAATCCAAGCTAGACATATTACAGTTAGAAGTATTCAAATGCACTTGGACAGGGTTGAGTAATATTACAACCTTTCTTGAAAAAATTCCCTGTCGGTGACGAAGCGTGTGAAAGTAAGAGAAGAGAGGAAATAGCTCAGCCCCTAGTGTTCACTTGCATTTTGGCAAGTAACTCCCTCCTGATGCACTGTGAGTGTGTGCATGCCTCTGTGTGCCTGTGTGAGAGAGAGGAGAGGGAAAAAGAAGGGAGGGGAGGAGAGGAGAGGAGAAGGGGGGCCTGCTCATCTAACCCATGGTACCTGCTCCCATAGGGAGTTCCTGCCATATCTGAGCCTCTGACACTCCTGTCCAGTCACCAAACCTTCTGGGTGGGAGGGGGTTTCAGCTGAGGTGGAAAAGGAGCCCATATCCTAGCTCCCTCCCTCGTTCCCCTCTCACAGTCTCACTGCTCGCCCGGGACTGCCTGTGCAAATGGGTCTAATACGTTGAGTCCTGAGCCCGGGTTATTACTCCCAAAGATGTGCAAACAACATCATCCAGCTCCAAGGAGCAGCAGCGTGTGTTGTCTTTGCAAAATCCCTCCTTAATTTTACAACACCTACATTTCAGAAAGAAAGTTTGTGTGCAGTTCTCTTTCTGCCCTGTGCACCACACCCCTAACCACATCGAGGCTCTCTCCATCCAGACTGTGTCTGATTGAAAATTCAATTCAACTCACTTCAAATATGTATTGAATACCTTAATGTTGGCAGCAAAGTGATGAAAGCCGTAGGGGATACAAAATAAGAATAAAGCACAGCCTCTATCTTCAAAAAGTCTGCAGTGCTATCGGGACCAACATGGAGAGACAACAAGAGACTGACATGAGACAGAATATATTTACACATCAGAATGTGTTGCTCTGACATTAAGTGCATTGGATATTCCAGAAAAGGAGCTCTCGATGAGGGCCAGAGCTGTCAGAGCAGAAAGGCTTCTTGGAGAGGCTGGGGGCTGGTGTGGGGCTTTGAAGGACTGGGAGCCTTCCACTATGTAGTGAGATCCCATGCAAAGCTTCTCCTGTTGTTTCAGATTTTCTGCAGAGCCTCAAAGCTGAAAACAATGTGACCTAATTACTCCCACAGTTTTAAGAGCTTGCCAAGGAGCTGCCAGACCTAGACAGGACTTACTTAGAGGTGGCCAGGACATCTTACCATCTTCAACGCCCACTTTCCACTTCTGTGCCCCCCACACCCTCCCACCAGTTTACAAAAGCAGAAGATTATAAATGCGAGAGAGATTATAAAAATCCTTGCTGAGATTTTTAGTAGTAGGTGGTCTGCCTAGTGAGCGTGGGGAGTGTTTCCTCTCCCTTCCATGTGGTGAAGGGTGAGGATGTCCTCGCTTCCCCTAAGAGAAGAGAGAAGAGAGCCTGGCGGTGCACTCCTGGGCTTGATGATGCTGAGCAGTTGCAGCTGCAGGCCAACTCTGGGGCTGCCCCTAGCGCAGAATGAGGAGGGGCAGTTCTCAGGAGAACTTTGCACAAGTACCCGGGAAGAGAGAGGGCATAGTGAGCATGAAGACTGGTACCTAATTCTTGCAGGGGGAATTTGGAAGGTGTGGCTGGGTGGGAGCAGCTTATGATGTCAGGGTTGTGGGGCTGCCTGCGTTTCTGGCACTTGGCCTGCCAAGGATTGGTCAGTTTTCTGTGGACCACATGGATGCTGTGGAACATAGAGGCAGATTGAAGAGAGTGGCCTGCCAGGAGAGGACTGTCAGCCATGAAAAGCTATGGGGTGTCTGAAGGGGCAATAGGTGAGGGGAAGGAGGTGACAGGAAGTCATTGAGGAGCTTGTCTCTCATCCAGAAATCATGCAGGATGGAGGCTCCCCCTGGGATCACCCCTCAAACCCACATGAGGCCCTGTGGGGAATACCTGTCACATCAATGTTGCTACTGGTGAAGGGGACTAGCACTACTTATGTAAGTGTCCCCTTCTCTCATGCCTCCTCCTGGACTCTAACTCTTGAGGATGAAGGGAGACCAGGTAGAGAGAGATGGAGCATGGGGAGAGGGTGTGAAGGGACAGGCCTTGCTCTTTCTGTCTCTGAGCTACAAATCAGGCCTGGACTGGGAGAAGGAGAAAGCCTTTACATTGCATGTGAGATTGGATTTGGGTTTACATTGGCAGAATTTTCCAATCCCTGAAAGCTGAGTCTAAATGATTCAAATGAGACTCTTCTTATACCGGAGAGTGACTGGGAAGCTGTGGGAGCTGTTGTCCTAAATGCTATCCAGGAGCATGGAAGGAAGATGATGCAGAGCTCCAATGAAGGCATTCCCCCTGGCACTCACAGGGCCAGGAAGCTAATTACAGAGAGGTGGGGGACCAGGAAGGGGTGTTTAGGAAGACAGAGGGGCAGAGGAGAGCCATGGGGTGTATGGGTCTGAAGTGTGTTTGGGGGTCTCAGCAACCTGGCTTTGCAGGGGTAGAGGGAATGGTGGTGACAAGGATTCGAGGAAGACAGGAACTCATTGTGAAAACCTTGAGAGAGGACTTGAACATTTTTGAGAAGATAAGCAGCAGAAAGTGTTACAGCAAATAAACAAGAAAGGAGGAATATCCCACTCCTTGGGCAGGTTTCCTTGGAAGGGGCAGATACTCTTCCTTCTTTCCTGAGTGATTCCAGCAGCCAGCCAGCGTTTCTCCCTGACACCTGCTAGTTGGGTGTTGTTGCCATGTGGGATTGAGAATCTGACTTCTTATAATACTGTTCTCCTTTAGCCATTTGGAAAGAGGCCCCCAACTCAGGGGGATTTCTGGAGGGAAGGACCTTCTATTCCTTTTTTCATTCCCCCAGGGGGCAGGAAAGACCTACTAAGCCTATATTTGTGTAATGGCACTTAAGTCAATATGGACCTAGAGATGGCAGTTTAATTTCTTGTTTACGAAACAGATGAGGAACAAGGAGAAGAGAAGAGGCATTTTTGTTTGTGGGGCATTGGGAGAGGTGACCCACCACAGTTCCCTGAAGAGTGGCTTTCTGGAGAGCTTTAATGATGGTCTCTGAGCTGGAGCTCAGGGAGACACTTGCTCAAGTCAGCGATCGGTAGCTGTCTTATCTACTGTACACTGCTGTCTGGCTGGCTTGCATTCGCCTCTATAGCAGTCAAAAATTTCACACTCGGGGGAGTGGGGGCAAGAAATGCCTTGTTTTTATAAACCAAATTTATTCTGACTTTGAGCTTTAACTTTCTAGAGGGTGAGAAATTAGATCTCAGTCCTGTTTGGAAGGTTGCTCCATTTCCTTGCAGGCACACAAGGATCGGGGAGTGGGGAAGGCAGAAGGCCTCTGGTCTATAGCCCATCATTGTGATGACTAAGATTCTCGTTGTTCAAATGTATGCTGTCCATTTGAAGGTGAGTGGCTTTACTGCTTTCCTGTCAAGCATTGGCATGCCACCTTGAGCTACTGTTCCCAAGGCCAACTCTCTTAGTGTCTGTCTCTCCAGCATCTCTGAGCCAACTCTGGTACCTCTCCTTAAGGGGTTGTGAAAACGTCTCCTTCCGGGGTCTTTTGGAAACAGATAGCAGCTGCTTTTGATATGGCTGCTTCCATAGGCCCTGCCTAACCCCATTCCATTGCTCTGGGACCATTCAGCCTAACCGCTTCAACGAGCCGTGGGTCTTGGACACACAAGTCTGGAGGGAGGAGGGAGTTTTATCTCCTGTGTGCCTCTCAACTTCCCCCTGCAACACAAAAGCACACAAGAAAGGCAACACGGGGCCTAGCTCCCTTTTTATATTGGCTGGAGGGTGGGGAAGGAAGATACTTATAGTTAGAAGTGAGAAACCACAAACACATTATACTGTTACATCTGTCTAGTCTTCTGAGTACAAATAGTGAATAAGCTGAGGCAATTACCAGCCAGAGACTTGCCTCAGCTGTCCCTGAGAGCTGTCAGCAGCTGATGTTCTCAGCAAGGAGGGTGTGAGTGCCATGGTCCAGTGGAGGGATCTGGGCTGAGCACCACGGCACTCTATAGCACATGCCACCAAGTATCTACTACCAGCCCTCGCCGCCATGGCCCACCTGTCGGTTCTTACTCAAAATACATGAGAGAATTTGACTGTGACACCCTACCCACCGTCAAGACAAAAATCGAACAAGCAAGGAGACTGAATTTATTCAGGCTGTTGCAATAGAGAGAACACCCCAGACCTGAAGGTCAGAATGTCTAGGCACAGTGGATTTGCCTTAGACTTTTATGGGAGAGGTAAGCACATTGCAGGGGGGTGGGTAGTAGTTGGAGTTCTTTTGTAAGCAGAGGAAGACTCAGTCAGTTTCCTGCACAGGAAATTGTTTTTTTTTTCTGTGGCTAGCTAGTGTCAGGGGAACCAACAGCTCTAATTATTCATGAGATAAAGAATGGGAAGTTGGATGATCTATGTTATGGATTGTATTGTGTCCCCCCAAAAGATAGTTTGAAAACCTGGCCTCAACTCTTTGTGAACATGACCTTGCTTGGAAATAGAGCCTTTGCCGATGTAATCAAGTCAAGAAGAGCTCATTAGGGTGGGCCCTAACCCAATATGACTGGTGTCCTTATAGGAAGAGGTGAAGATAGAGACACATGGCGAGAATGCCATCTGACGACAGAGGCAGAGATCGGAGTTATGCAGCTGCGAGTCAAGGAAGGCAGTGTATTGCCGGCAACACCAGAAGCTGAGAGAAAGGCATGCAACAGATTCTCTCCTACAGTCTTGGGAGAGCGTGGCCCCACCAACACCTTGATTTCAGGGTTCTAGCCTGTAGAACTGTGAGACAATAAATTTCTGTTGTTTTCAGCTACCCAGTATGTGGTACTTTGTTACGGCAGCCCTGAGAAACGAACGCAGTCTGTGCTGGCCAGGTCAACAGGTTCAGGAAAAAGGGGAAAGATCTGCGTTTGGCCTTGTCACAGGTCAACAAGGGAGGCATCCACTGTCTTACAGGAGTTATATCAGAGGGTGGATGGTGCCTGTTGCTTAAGTTATGTGGGCAGGGTGATTCTTTTTCGTAAGCCATTTCAGAAACACAAAAGGGTAGGGAGGTTTCTTACATCAGTGTTTTCTGGGAGCACAGGGCTCAGAATTGTCAATCCACTTAAAATCCATCAGTGGATTTCCATCCCTACAAGTTAAACTTCAAAGTTCCTAGTCTGATATCCAGGGGTAGTGGTGGGCTCCCAACCCATAAGTCTCGTCTGTCTTGCTCGTTCCTCTAGCGCTATCCGTATACCTCATATCTGAACCCGTGTGTTGCTCCACAAACACATCTTGCTGTCCACTGATGGGTCTTTGGTAATGGCATTCCTTTTGCCTGGAACACTCTCCCTCTTCCTCTGCTTTAGTTTCACTCACCCTTTATATCCATGTCTCTGAGGAAACTACCCTGACATGACCCTTCCAGGCCTCTCCTCTGGGATTTCATGGAAGCCAGTGCCCATTACACAGAGCACTCCTCCTACTGCCTTACTTCCTATGTTCCGGTTTCTCTCTCTCCTGTTGGTCTATAGGCTCCATGCATGTTCTGACTCCACCTTGCTGTGAAGCTCAGTGCTGGTACAGAGGAGATGATAAATCACTATTTGCTGAGCTGAGATGAACTCTGTCTTCTTCAGACACCTCTCCCTGACCCTCAGAAATGTTTCGTCTTCAATACTTATGCTTTCTCTTTTTTTTTCTTCCTGAGAACTCCTTCACTGCTGTAAGTTCATCCCTAGCAAAGAGGGCAGATCTGTGTTTTCAGGTTTCATTGCCCTCTCCATATAAACATTCCATTTACAGTTTTATTATTCTAGCCACAGCCAGAAAAAATGTCCTCTTTCTTTGCATAGGCTTAAAACTATGGTTTTTTTTTTTAATCACAAAAGTATCACATGCTCATTGCAAAAAAAGTTTTGAAAAAATATAAAAGCAAAATACTCCAAGAACATAAAATCATCTATAATCCTACAACCCAGAGTTAACTATATACTGATGTCATATTTCCAGACAAAGTGACTATTGCATTGTACATTCTACGTTGTAACCTGACTTTTTTTCACTAAACATCTCAAGATCAACTTTCCACGCTAATAAAGACTCATTTGTATGAAAAGCACAAATGCTTTTCAGGAGGGAATTTTTCAGCATAAAAACAATTTCACTCTTCTGGTGAGAAAATCCCTTCCCCTCTTTTCTGAGGACAAACACATTTGGCTAAAAAACCCCACAAGTTTAGAAATGTTAGAATTATCTCTCACGGAAGGTGATATGAAGATTGCTTGTTAAAAATAACAACTAAACTAAAAACGAAAATGAAGAAATGTCTCGTGTAGAAGTGTAGATGCTCTTTAGTTCCAATGATTGTGTTTTTAATGTACTAAGGTGCGTTAAAAACCTAGAAGTGCAGGCTAATGCAAAAGGCACCCCATCATCTCGCTCTCTCCTTCACCATCATCGCCATCACCACCACCAGCATCATCTCCATCACTATCACCATCATAATTTTCACCATCACCACCACTACCTTCTCTTTCTCTTCTTCTTCTCCCTCCCTTCTCTCCTCCTCCTCCTTCTTCCCCTTCGTTAACTTCAGCAGCATCATTCTCATTCCCATTTAAACTTTTATTGTTTAGAGATTTGGGAGTTAGATGAATAGTGAGGTACATGAGAACGGAAGAGACAATGTTAAAAATTGGTGGAATGCATTTAGGACTTTTTCCTAAACTATTTTAATCTCTAGGGCTGGTTTAATTCTCTGATGTGGAAACATAACCTGTGAGATAATCCTGATGTAACAGCTTTCCTTTCAGTCTGATCAGTTTTTTAAAAAGTTTCCAAAAGAACCTTAGTAACGACAAGCCAGAGAGAGTATTTTTTACTCATCTGCATTTATATTTATCAATCTCACACACCTGCTTAATGTGTAAAGGTCAGGCTTTTAGACAGAAATCTCACGTGGATCTCCCTGAACTATGCAGAAGTTTACCTGGCTGGATAATTTGTATGATTTTTCACAGAAACAGTAAAGAATGCATTCCAAAGCATGATATACAGATTGATGTTTATGTTTTCTCCTTTGAAGAGGGCAGTAACCCTGAGAAAGATGTCAGTATTGATACCACAGAGCAGACAACCGGTGTCTCCAGTGATTGAAATGATGTATTAATGAGTTTTCATTCTCAGTGACATTTTACCAGGAACCAATTAACCATAGTAATTACATCTCTTCCGTTGTGCTCTCTGAAATGTGAAGTGCATGGGTGTTGGGTTGCTGTGTTTTTTGAGCATTTTTGTTTTCTGTGTGACAACACTTTAAGCACCAAAACTTTGAGTCACTTCTTAGGTTCCTTTTGCTTCTGAGTGTCACAGCATGAAAGAAAATTTTGCCAAGGATGATTTTTATAACCACACAGATGCTGGTGCATGTAAGTTAACATAACCCAAGACAACTAGAAAGATTTTGTCATAGCTGTACTTTAAAAGATGGCAGAAAATACAGTGGGGAGAGAGCACACGGCTAAGAACAGAAAAGGAGGTAAACTTTCATGCTAAAAACCAGAGTGTTTAGGAAATGAGAGATGATTGATTGATTCTAGACTATGGGGTGAGTGCTGTTAAATGGAAAACTTTTTTTTATCTTTGCTTTTTGTTGTTTCAAACTGATGAAAATTGTTCTAAAATATCACAGTTTGGTTTTTTAAAGTAAATAACCTTTCTGTGCTTCACCTTCCTCACTGTAAAATTTGGATAATATTTGTACTTATGTAATAAGGTTGTTGCGAAGATAAGTACGTGAATATATGCGCAAGTAGGATGGTACTGAGTACTTTTTAAATGCTCAATAAATGCCAGTTATTATTGTTTTATTAAAGTCTAGTGAGCATAATTTGACATTCAAAAACTTGGAACTTACAGAGCTGTAGACTTATTTTTTTAAAAATTGCTGTATTGTGTTTATAAACTATATCATTTGATAAAAATTAAAACAGTACATAAAAATAAAAAGCAAGAGAAGTTTAAATTAGTTTAAATCTCACAAGTTTAAAGATAACCACTGTCAAAATGTTTTCAGAGGTCCTTTAAACATCAATATCTCTATAAATAAATATGAATATATCCATAGGTAGATATGTCTAATTTTATGTTACTGTATCATAGTATGCTCTTCTGTAACTGACCTCTATCACTTATGCAGTATGTCCTAGATTTTTTTTTTTTTGAGGAAGATTAGCCCTGGACTAACATCTAACCCCACATCCTCCTCTTTTTGCTGAGGATGATTTGCTCTGAGCTAACACCCATACTCATCTTCCTCTACTTTACATGTGGGACTCTGCCACAGAATGGCTTGATAAGTGGTGCATAGATCTGTGCCGGGATCTGAACCAATGAACTCTTGGCCACCGAAGTGGAATGCTTGAACTTAACCACTACACCACTGGGCTGCCCCGTCATCATCATTTTTAACAGCTGTATAATATTCTATTGAGCATACAAATCATAACTCATTTGACTAATCCTCTAGTGATAAATATTTAGATGTTTTTGCTGTTATAAAACTCCTCATATATGCTCATGTTCCACTTACACATTTACTTCCTTATTGTAAACTCAGAGATATCAGATTGTTGAGTCAAATGGTTACAAGTTTTATATTTTGAATTATATTTTTGTACTGCTTTTCCAAAAATGTCAAGCTAATTTATACTCAATGTGGATAAGATTTTCTAGGCAGAGATGAGAGGTTGATCTCATGGGGGAGGGCTATTTCAAGTGGAAGGAACACTGTGAGCAAAGGAGAGAGTCATTAAAATATATAGATATATTTTTTGAGGAAGATCAGCACTGAGCTATCATCTGCCACCAATGCTTCTCTTTTTGCTGAGGAAGATTGGACCTGAGCTAACATCTGTGACCCTCCTCCTCTATTTTATATGTGGGATGCCTGCCACAGCAAGGCTTGGTAAGCGTTGTGTAAGTCCACACCCAGGATCCGAACCGGCGAGCTCCAGGCCACCAAAGTGGAGTGAACTTAACCACTACACCACTGGGCTGGCCAAAATATATACTGTTTTGAGCGGAGGCTTCACATTTTTCTTGAGCTTGTTATTTTTCACTGAATAACACCTTATGGAAACCCCTTTATATCAACTGGTATAGCTGATATTTATTCTTTTAAAAGTATGGTGTGGGTGAACTCTAATTTATTCAGTATTCACTCTTTTTACCACTATTGGTTCTTTACTTTTTCTTTTCTTTTAACACCAGTGTTTACTACTATAACAAACAGTCCTTAAATTCTGGTGGTTTTATTTATTTCTGTGGGATAGATTTCTAGGAGTGGGTTTGCTGAATTGAAAGTGTACATATATTTTAAATTTTAATCTATATTTTAATCAGTGTTTCCAGATTGCTTTCCCAAAAGGCTGTAACATTTTACACGTCCACCTAAAAGTACAGTTTCTGCACAGCTCACCCTGCAATAGGTATGTATGTTGCTTCTAAATTTATGGCATTTGAGTGGGTATAGCATCACTTCAATTTGCATTTCTTCAGTTACTAGTGAACTGGAGAACCGTGCATTTGTGTGCGGCTCATTTGGATATGGTGTTCTGTGAACTAGACAAAAGACCTCATTTCTTTTGCCCATTGCTACATTAAAACATTTAAAATTTTCTATTCAAAGTAATACATGCACATAGCTAACAATAAAATAATGTGAAAACATTATAATGAAAGCAATAACCACTTGTCCTAACCCCCCTCACTCTTATTCCTAATCCTCAAAGGCAGGCCACAGAATCCATACCAGGTTATTTAGGCAGAAAGTGATTTATGTCAGGGTAATAGAGGGTTTACAAAATTTCTGTGTCCTTCAGAGATGTGACAGAGTCAGGAATGAACAATTTAACCGGGAGAAACACCCAAGAACACAATGGAACATTCCAGTAAAAGCTCCTTTGCTCCGCAGCCCGGGACTCAGCCCTTAGGGTGTTAGGAATCAGGAACCAGAGCAGAAGCTTTACCTCCGCTGCCTCAGGATACGGCCTCTCTGCCTGTGCGGAGGCATGGAGCTACGGGAGAGCGAGGGACGTACAGTTTTTGACTTTCCAGGCTCTGTAGCACCTGGCACACACAAAGCGGGTAGGAACGGGTGTGGAGCGAGCCAGCTGCAGTGTCTGCTGCAGCTGTGTTCCCATCTTCCCCTCCTTGCTTCCTTCTTTATTTTGTGGCAGTACCTCCCAAATACGTAACAATAAGGATGCCGCTTGCCAAATGCCCCTCCTGAGCAGCCTTCCTGAGACCTGTCAGAAAATGTATTGACTTTGCCCTTGTTCATGATGGATGGTTTGTCTGAAGATTCGAATTTTAGATTCAATCTTATAATGTTCTACAGAGCTTTGAAATCATGACTCATTGTCTTCTAAGCAATGTTGCTGTTGAGAACTGTTTTGTATTCACTGGTGGGTGAGGCCTTTTTTTTTTTTTCAGTCTCTTTGGAGACTTTTGAGTCTTTTCTCTCATCACAGTGTTCTATAATTTTGTGAGGATGTCCCTCAGGGTGTCTATTTGTATTCACCCTGCTCAACACTCAGCTGGCCCTCCCAAAAGAACAATTTTCTTCCTCTTCAGTTCAGGAAAGTTTCCTTCTTTTATTTTGTTGATTATTTATGCTTCTTAATTTTTTCCCCCTGTTTTGTTTTTTTTCTCCCTTTCACAACTGTTGTTAGATGGATGTTGGGCCTTTTGGACTTATCTTCAATTTCATTCATATTTTCTACCTTGTCTCTTTACCTTATAATCTGGAGGTTTTTCTCAACTTTATCCAGGTTATCTATTGTATTTTTGTCCTACAAATAATTATCTTATTTTCCAAGAAACTTTTTGGAATTTCTCCCTCTTCATAGTAGACTATTTTTGTTTTATGAATGTAATACTTTTAAATCTTTTTGAGGACACTAATTAAAATTTTTTTGTTTTAGATTTCGGTTTTCCTTTTTCTCCCAAAGCACTCCGGTACATAGTTGTGTGTTTTTTTCTTTTCAGTTGTGGGTCCCTCTAGTTGTGGCATGTGGGGTGCTGTCTCAGCATGGCTTGATGAGTCATGCCGTGTCTGCGCCCAGGATTCAAACCGGCGAAACCCTGGGCTGCTGAAGCAGAGTGTGTGAACTTAACCACTCAGCCATGGGGCCAGCCCCTAAAATTTTTAAATCTCTTCTCTCCCCACCTTGCCTTCCATTCATTTCCCTTTGCCTATCTAGGATCAGTTGTTCTGTGTGCTCTTCTTGATCTTTCTCTTTTGTATGGGAACCCAAGATCTTTCCTGGCAGACTGTTCAGTTTTGTTGGAGAGTGTTTATCCACCTTTATTCTAAGGGTAAAGGTTTCTGTGTTGCCAATTGTTTTGATTGCTAAGTATGTGGAGCCAACTACTGTAGCTGCTTTGAACTATCTTGCATCTAAAGCCTTATTTCTTGTCCTGCTTCTCACTTCACTCTCTGTATCTCCTTACCAAGTGGGCCAGGCAGAATAATGGCTGCAAAAGATGCCCACATCCTAACCCCTGGACTTCTGAACATGCTGCCTTACACAGCCAAAGGGACTTTGCAATGTGATTAAGAATCTTGAGATGGGGAGAGTATCCCAGGTTATCCAGGTGGGCCCAATATAATCACAAAGCTTCTTATAAAGGGTATGCAGCAAGGTCGGAGATGGAGGAGATGTGGCAGTGGAAGCACTGGTAGGAGTGAGGTGGCCACAAGCCAAGGGATGTGGGCAGCCTCTAGAAGCTAGCAAAGGCATGGAAGCAGATTTTTCCCTAGAGCTTCCAAAAGGAACACAGCCTTTGATTTTAGCCTCATAAGACCCATTTCAGACTTCTGAGCTCCAAAACTATAAGATTGGTGCTTTTTTTAAGCCACAAGGTTTGTGGTAATTTGTTACAGCTACAACAGGAAACTAACACTCTAAGTAATGGAAAAACTGCATATATGAAGGGAAGATTAACTCCCATCACCACAGACTTTTCTCCTCAGAATGTTCTGAGCTGTGGCTTCCTCCATCTATTTATCAACAAGTACAATCCCATCCCCGTTTTAATTTCTGGAAGGCTGTGACATTTCTTGTTGGTCAGTGGTCCACCCCTCCCTACATTTCCTTTTATGTTTCTTTATGGCCATACAGTGGGCTTAGGAAGGATGAGAAGTTATTGGTGTGCTCTTGGAATCATTGACACTCTGATGAATACATGGGTTTACAGAACACTGCAAAAAGTCCTATTATTTTAAAGTCACAGCTGTCAAACATGGCCCATCAAAAGTAATTCTTCTGACTCTCCCCCAGGCTCCCTGAAGCCTCAGTTTGGCCCAACACCAGCATTTGTGAGTCAGCTGGTGGAGATAAGCAGGGCAGGCTCTGTAGATTGTACAGAGATTTTCTTCACAGAAAGCTAACTGGAGTGAAACAGCAACCTTGGCCTCATAAGCTCCAGTCTCCAATCCACAGAGCCAGCCAGTGCAGCCATCTGATGCGAAATCCAGCCAAGCACTGCCTCACTCCTGGCCCTGGGCACGGCCCTGCAATGAGGAGAAACTGTGCTTTTCTCTGGGAATCGTTGGGAAAGTAATGGAACGCTGGGCAGGCCTGCGGGGGAGCCTGTGTTCTGGAGCAGTGACTGCTCTCTCTTGGTCTTCTCTGCTCCTGCAGGCAGTGACCTTATTTCCTTGTAAAGGCTCATTACTTGATTACTGAGCTCAGCTCTCACATTTCTTCAAGTTCTGAAGCTTTCTTGTGTTTTGTGGAGAGAAGCCATGTATCTGCTGGATTGGCAGCCTTGGCCTTAAGAGAGAAACTTTCATTTCCCCCTTGGCATGGGCACAGACCACAAAGCGCAGACATTTTCTTCACCAGTCCTATCTGAGACTTGGCAGGTAAAATGCCACTTTAATAACTTCTTTGTTTGACTATTTCTACCATTTGTGAAATAGTAGAAAGTGTCTAGGTTGTAGAAGTCAGACAGACTGAGTTTGAAATTCAACTCTGCCAATCTCTGACCAGTTTCTCCTTTTTGGTTAAAAAGGTGGATGACTTCTGTAGCATAGGCTTGTTGAGAAGATTACATGAATAATGAACACAAAATTGTCAGCACATCAGTGTTTGTCCCCTGGTCTGCCTCTATCGTAAGAGCTAGCCATGTATTTGGAGATGCTGGCAAGAACTAATAGTTCTCACATAAATTTTATAGCATTTTTTTTTCTGATTAGGAACATTATAAACAGGCTTATGTAGAGAATTTGAAAAAAAACAGCAAGTATTATAAATAAAACCCTCAACATCAATCTCACCCTCTAGAGATGACTACTGTTAGCATTTTGGTATTTTTTTCGTTGTTTTTATAAACAATGATAGAGCAATTGTTCATTTTGCATGTAAAGCTGTAACCTACTTTTCTCACTTAATGTTACCCTGACGCTCATCTTCTTGAGAGAGAGATTTCCTCTCTCAGCAGCTGTGGGAAGAAACCACATTTTTGTGTCTAGACTTGGTAAGATTGGGTACAAGGAAATTAGACTGAAGAGGCGGGTAGACAAGCCAGAGCCAGGAGGCAATTTGATCCCTTAAAGGGCAACATTTCAAGGCAGTGAAATGCCGCAGGTTGGTTTTGCAACCCTATAAAGTAATTATGCTGGTGTTTCAAGATGACATATTTGGGGCATAAGAGGTTTAGTATAACGGTATACTCTTCACCCTGGACAGGAAAAAACACCACCATCAACCCGAGCTGTGAAGCCACACTCACCAAACATCCCTCTGCCTGTATCTCCTCATACACTTTGGGCAGAATGCATCATTTGGACCTATCTAAGTAACCCACAGCTTCTGTAAGATGCATGCATCAAAGTGCTCTTTTTTATCAAGCCTTGTCCCAGGCCTCTGCAGGAACAGGACGAGGACTCAGCATGTGACAGTGAATCTGTGCTTATAGAGGCAAGGTCCAGTGGCCCAAGGACAATCACTAGAAAAAGCCATTTAGTGACCAGAATCCTCTCTGGAATCTACAATAAGGCTCAAGGGGCAGTCTGTGGATCCTCTAAAAGTTTGTGTACATACATTTTTCCAGGAAAAGGGTCCATAGGTCTCATAAAATTTATATGGGGATCTATGACCTCCTCCCAATTATTAAGAGCTATTGATCTCAAAGAAGAGGTGGAGCGCATATTCTGTAGGCAGTTCCCAGGAAAAATGATGTCTTACTGAGCTTTAGATAAGGATCAGAGAATAGAGAATTTTAAGCTATGTTCTTTGGCAAGAAGAGGGAATGTAAATCTTCAATATTGCCAAATAAGGAAAGGTTCATATGCGTTTATATCTATAATTATATCCCCACCCTCCCTTCCTCCCTCTCTTTCTTCCATCCTTCCATCCATCTTTTCTTCCTTCCTTCCTTGCATCTTTTGATTTATCTATCATCTATCTCTTTATATCTATTATCATTTCTGTTGAGAGATTAGTTTGGCTTGAGACAGATCTGTAAGTAACATATCTTTTTATTGCTTTCTTCATTGCCCACGTAAAATTGGGATAGCTTTTTACCTCAGAAGGTTATTGTAAAAATTAAATGAGATAACATATTTGATGTAAAGCACTTAGCACAATGCTTAATAGATAGTAGGTTCTCATTGCATATTTGCAATTATAATGATACTAATGATACTATTAACTATAGATATATTATAGCTCTCAGGCCATTATATGCTCAGAGGAATCACCAATACTGTCTCGCTCTGGCCTGCCTTCCTTGGCACCGTGCCGTATGTTGGAATACCGAGTGTTAATGATTTCTGTCTTTATCCATGTTTCATTTCTTCAAAAGCATGCTCTTTCCTAGGGTGAATTTGTTAATTGATTGTATATTAATAACAGTTGAGTTAAAATCTGCATTTAAGGGAAACCAGTTTTGTTGGATCACTGTTAGGACAGGTGGCATTATGCTCCATTAACAAATGATCTCAATGTCTTAGTGACTTGAAACGAGAGGTGTGTTTTATGCTCATGCCACATGTCTCTCACGAGGTGGTTCTGGGCTCTGGTTATGAATCTTCATCTTGGTTGACAGAGCAGCCACCATCTGAAAGTTGCAAGTCACCCTAGTAGTGGAGAAAAAGAGCTCTGGAAGGTCTCCCACTGGCATTCAATCCTCCAGCCTGGGGATGCATGTGAGACTTTCAATTGCTGCTCATTGACCAGAACCACTCATAGGGCCACTCCCAACCACAAGGAGAGGGCGACGAAGAACAATCCCACCTTGTACCTTGGAGAGTGGAAAACCAGAAATGTTTGGTGAACTTCTCCATGACTACAACAGTTGGTAATGACAAGACTTTAGGTCATGTATGATAATCAGTTTTGAACACACAGGCTATTGGGCTTCCCTCAAGTCATACCACGTGGATACCCACCTAGACCAACTTCCAGGTAAAACATGTAAATGCTTTGGAGGCCTGTGATGGTATCCTGGGATGTTGGAGAAGAAGGAGAAGGAATTGCTTTTCTCCTTTGTTTTTCTTAATCATCTTGAGTTTGGGTTGGGTGTGTTGGGACTAGTGTTTATATGCTTGCAGAAAAGTGACCTTTGGGCTCAATATTCTTCTTGTATGGTGTCTGAAATGGTGCAAACAAAAGCCTTTGCCCATAGACATGGAAGCACCTGTTCAGGGGAGGGATTTTTAGCGTTAAATTGGGTCAATGTCTTTTGAAGGGGAGATGTAGAGGACATCTTTTCCTTTTTGGTGACCAAAAGGTATCCTACTTGGAGTATTAGGGAGTAGCAATATAGCAAGATAATTCAGGTTAATATTTTCTTTTTTGAGGAAGATTAGCCCTGAGCTAACTACTGCCAGTTCTCCTCTTTTTTGCTGAGGAAGACTGGCCCTGAGCTAACATCCATGCCCATCTTCCTCTACTTTCTATGTGGGACGCCTACCACAGCATGGCGTGCCAACCAGTGCCATGTCCGCTCCCGGGATCCGAACTGGCGAATACTGGGACGCCGAGAAGCAGAACATGCGCACTTAACCACTGTGCCACCAGGCCGGCCCCCGGGTTAATTTTAATTGTACTCATGACTCCCATGAGTTGAGAATTTTCTATTTCACAGGGCATTTTTTTCATGATTATCTCTTGATTCTTCCCAGTTATCATATGAATTTGGTAGAGATTTTTTTGTTTTAGAGATGATGATATTGAGGTACATAAGGAGAAAGAAGGAGGAAAAAAACCTCAAAATATTTACTGAATACCTGTTTGTACATATGTTACTTTATTTTAATCTCCCAATAGTTGTGTGAGTCATGTGTTATTATCATCTTAATAAGAAAACGGAATCTCAGAACATTGAAACAGATTGCATTTGAACTGCATTAGAACCGAGGCTTCCTGATTGCTAGCATCTTCTTCTAGGGCCATGTAATCTCTTTTCTTGCCTCCCTCGGCGTTGTTGGGACTGAAGGCATGTTTTTTTTTTTTTTCTGCTTTTTTTCTCCCCAAATCCCCCCCGGTATATAGTTGTATATTCTGGTTGTGGGTCCCTGTGGCATGTGGGACACCACCTAAACGTGGCCTGACGAGCGGTGCCATGTCTGTGCCCAGGATCCGAACTTGCGGAACCTTGGGCCGCCTAAGCGGAGCGTGCGAACTTAAACACTCAGCCACGGGGCCGGGCCCTGAAGGCATGTTTTTGAATTGGAGCTGCTTCTATTCATACTATTTCTCCTTGACACATTCAATTTGACTAAAATGATTAAAGTAACTCTTCAATTTTGTTCGGTGAAGTTATTACCAGAGCATCATAGAGAGGGCTCTGCATTGAGGGGGTTGATTGCACTGACATTCTAAACATGCCAATGCAATGTGAAGATTTTCTGTGCCAGTGAAGCAAGATAAGAAAGTCATCAATGAATCTGGCCTGATACTCAAAAACTGCTACGTTCATTGGTCTTCTTTTTCCAATTTCAGCTGGATTTAATAGAGATGACTTCAATAATTTGTCAAAAATTTCCAAGATCCTTGTTTACAGATTAATAGGGAGACATATGGGATTCAGCACAGTAGCATTGGTAATAACATTTTTAAAGATTAAGATGACAAGATTTGTTTACCCAACTTAATGAACGCGTACACACACACACACACACACACACACACACACACGGTAATTTGACATTTTGTTGAAGAGTGAGTTTGAGCCACAGAGTTGGTGAGAAATATAATTTGTAGAATAAATTGTGTATCTAGAAGGGAGCTTAACCCAGAGCTTAACATTTGTGTCTCTACTTACCCATGTTTTGTACTCTTTGTTTTAGTATAAGAAAAAAGAAAAGCAAATTATACTCTGTAGTAGCAACTGAGAACTAGTAAATCAAGGAAAGTGTAATCATATTCCTTGTCATATTTTTGGGCAGTGGCCTCCAAGTAGATAGAGGAAAAATATTTAGAACTTTTACTAATATTTATGTTTTACTTCAGGGGTTGGCAAAATATGGCCCATGGTTGCATCGAGCCCACCACTTGTCTTTGTAAATAAAGTCTTACTAGAATACAGCCATGCCTATTGGTTTACGTGTTGTCGATGGATGCTTTCAGGCTACGATGGCAGAGTTAACTAGTTGCAACAAAGACCGCATGGCCTGCAAAGCCTAAAATATTTACTATCTGGTGCTTTAAGAAAAAGTTTGCTGACCACTGTTTTAATTTTATCCTTTAAATTTTTGAATGTTTTATACTGTACTTTATATAGTATATAGTAGTAGTACATGTATACAATTTATAAGTAAATATATACATAAATTGGAGGTGCATTTAAAAATCATTTACTCCTATGGGGGGGCATTAAAAAATGTTAGAATAGTCCCTTGGGATTTTCTTATTTGACATCTGTCTTGGTTTAGAGCTTACTATTTAAGGAATACCCACAAATGACTGCCTTTGTTGTTGTTGTTAGTGTCATTAAAGGCACACATCCCATTTTGTGAAATGTTTGTATTTTTATTATGCAAATTCTATGGGAGAAAAAAATAAGCACAGTGGCACATTAATGGAGGAATCATGATCAAATATGAGACAGAAAGAGAGTGAGAGAGAGAGGGAAAAAAGAGTGGAAGAAAGAGAAATGAAAAGAGAGCTGGGAGAGACAGCCTACTGTGTGAGCAGGAGGGCCTGCTCAGAGCTGGCCTCCACTCCTGGGTTAGGTTCCACATCAAAACGAGCTCTAATCTGATTAATGTACGCAGTAGCCTGCACAGTGGCATTCAAAGCATTTGAAAATCTCCTTCCATCGACCAAGAAAGAGAAAAATTCCTCAATTGGTTTTTCTCAAGGTGAGAAATTCTCCCATTAGTCAACCCCTCAGATTATGGGATTTAAGACTTTCTTTAAAATATCTTTCTATTCTGATATTGAGGTGCAGCACATTATGCCATCTTCAGCCATTAACTCTTTTTGTTGATTACTTGGTGCTCAGTTCCTTGGTTGACAAGTAGCTGAGGAGACCCCGAATACAAAATCATTCTTTAGTTTTGTTAAGAACAAACCAACTCAGGGATGGCAGAGATGGACCAGAGGTGCTGTGGCTGGGGGCAGAGAGTCTGATGGGGAAGCCTGTTCCAGGCAGCTCTGATCCACAGTCCATCTACAGGGAACATAGACGGTCAGAATTTGCTCCCTCTGAGCTTCAAGTTTCATTAGTCAGCGAGGTAATAAGGACTATATATTACCAACGACCCAAGGCCCACTGAAAATTTCTTGTGTGTATATTAATCTCGGCAGAGGAAAGCCATTCCAGGCTTAAAACTAATCTGCATTAATGAACAGCCTCCTTGATTTCCATTTTTATGATGTGTGCGGCATGTTGATTTGTTCCTTCAGCGCTCGCGATGGGATGGCTGCCTGATGAATCACCTTCTCCGAGAAGCTTGTCTGTGAGCAGTAACATTGCAAATGGGCGCAGATCAAAAAATCTGTTATTATTTCATTAAAATGATGACATAGGCTCCTAGTTTCCAAAATTATCCCCTCTCTTCACACGACTGCCTGAAGTTTTTGTCTTGGTGTGTGGGTGGGTGTGGAACCAGTCTCTGTGCTAGTGCTGTGTGTCAGAAGATGCAGCTACGGGGGACAATTTCGAAACACCCTAACTTTGCCAGTCAAGCAGGAGAGAAGGCTGTAAGAAATACTGAGAATCAGATACAGGTATTTAGAGTGAACTGAATAGAAGAGTCTGGAACTAGGGCCAGATCCAGAAAGCCTGGGAAGAGTGGGGCGGGAGCGTGGGGAAGAAGAATAGGGAAAAAATAGAGCGGAGCGCAGATGGATGACTCTTGAGATTTAAATTTAAGGCTTTAACCTGTGAGCACAAGATATTCCCCAAGATGACACCACCACCACCACCACCACCACCAACACCATCATCATCATCTGGTCTGGTACTATGCTAATTGCTTTATATGTCTTTATTTTTAATCCTCACAGCAACCTTTTGAGAGAGGTGCTACTATTATTCTTATTTCTTTTCTTTTTAAAAAATTGAGACATAGTTCACAAATTATAAATTTCACTCTTTTAAAGGGCACATTTCACTGGTTTCCTATATTCTCAGAGTTGTGCAACCATCACCACTGTCTGATTCCAGAACATTTTCATCACCCCAAAAGAAAGCCTGTACCCATTAGCAGTCACTCCTTATTTTTTCTTACCCCACAGCGCCCGGCAACCACTAATCTACTTTCTGTCTCTAGATTTGCCTATTCTGGACATTTTGTATAAATGGAATAACATAGTATGCAAACTTTTGTTACTGGCATCTTTCACTTAGCGTAATGTTTGCAACGTTCATCCATGTTATGGCATGTATCAGTACTCCATTCCTTTTTATGGCTGAATCATATTCCATTATATTAATATACCATATTTTGTTTATCTAATCATTGACAAGTATTTCTAATTTTTCCACTTTTTTGCTATTATAAGTAGTGCTGATAGGGACATTAATGTACAACCTTTTGTGTAGACATATGCTTTCAATTCTCTTGAGTGTATACCTAGGAGAAAAATTGTTGGATCACATAGTAATTCTGTGTTTAACATTTTGTGGAACTGCCAAACTGTTTTCCACAGACTGTATTTTACATTTCCACCAGCAATGTATAAGGGTTTCAAATTCCTCACATGCTCACCAACATTTGTCCTTTTTTGGTTATAGCCATCCTACTGGATGTGAAGTGGCATCTCATTGTGACTTTTGATTTGCATTTCCCTGGTAACTACAGGCATACCTTGGAGATATTTTGAGTTTGTTTCCAGATGACCACAATAAAGCAAATATGACAATAAAATGAGTTGTGAATTTTTTGGTTTCCCAGTGCATATGAAACTTATGTTCACACTACACTGTAGTCTATTAATGAGCAGTAGCTTTATGTCTAAAAAAACAACATATATATCTTAATTAAAAATGCTGTTTTGCTTTTTGTGTGTGTATGTGGGCAAATGCTGTCAGAACAATGGTGCCAATAGACTTGCTTGACAAAGGGTTGCCATAAACCTTCAATTTGTAAAACATGCAACATCTGTGAAGTGCAATAAAGCAAACCAAAATAACATGAGGCATACTTGTAATCATATTGATCATTTTTTCATGTCCTTATTGGCCATTTTTATACTTTCTTTGGAGAAATGTCTGTTCAAATCATTTTCTCAGTTTGTAATTGGGTTGTTTATCTTTTTATTGTTGAGTCATACTAGTTCTTTATATTTTCTGTATGCTAGACCTCTACCAGTTAAGTGACTTGCAATTATTTTCTCCCATTCTCTGGGTTGTTTTTTCATTTTCTTTATAGTGCCCTTCTAGCATAAAAGTTTTTAATTTTGATGACATCAATTTTTTTCCTTTTGTTACTTGTGCTTTTGTTGTTATATCTAAGAAACATTGTCTAGTCAGAGGTCACAAACATTTACTCCTTTGTTTTTTTAAAAAATGTTTTAGCTCTTACATTTAAATCTTTGATCTATTTTGATTTTTTTTTTTAAAGATTTTATTTTTTTCCTTTTTCTCCCCAAAGCCCCCCGGTACATAGTTGTATATTCTTAGTTGTGGGTCCTTCTAGTTGTGGCATGTGGGATGCTGCCTCAGCGTGGCTTGATGAGTGGTGCCATGTCCGCGCCCAGGATTCGAACTGACGAAACACTGAGCTGCCTGCAGCAGAGCACGCAGACTTAACCACTTGGCCACGGGGCCAGCCCCTATTTTGATTTTTTAATATGATGTGTATATGATTTTTGTATATGGTGTGAGGTAGGGCTCCAATTTCATTCTTTTACATGTGGATATTCAGTTATCTTAGCTCTATTTGTTGAGAAGACTTTTTTCCCTATTGAATTGTCTTGGCACTCTCGTTGGAAATCAATTGATCATAAATGTATGTGTTTATTTCTGGATTCTGAATTCTATTCCATTACTCTGTCTCTCATTATGCCAGTGTTGATTACTGCAGCTTGGTTTTGAAATTGTCCTCTAAATTTATTCTTTTTCAAGATTGTTTTGGCTATTCTGGGTCCCTTGCATTTCTTGAATTTTAAGATTAAAACTTTCCTTGAATTTTAAGATCAGCTTATCAATTTCTCCAAAAAAGCAGGTGGGGTTTTGGTAGGAATTTTGTTGAATCTGAAGATCAACTTGGGAAACATTGCTATCTTAGAAATATTGTCTTCCAATCCATGAACATGGGATGTGTTTCCATTTAGTTAGGTGTTCCTTAATTTTTTCAATTACATTTTATAGTTTTCAGTGTGAAAGTTTTGCATTTTTTGGTTAAATTTATTTCGAAGTATTTTATTCTTTTTGATGCTACTGGAAATGGAATTGTCTCTTAATCTCATTTTTGGATTATTCATGTTAGTATATAGAAATACAATTGATTTTCATACATTGATTTTGTATCTTGTAACCTTGCTAAACTCATTTATTAGCTCTAGTAGTATTTTTATTTGTCGATTCCTCAGAATTTTCTATATACAAAATCACATCATCTGCAGAAAGACATCATTTTCATTCTTTCTTTTCTTTTCTTTTGTTTTTTTTTGAGGAAGATTAGCCCTGAGCTAACATCTGCTGCCAATCCTCTTCTTTTTGCTGAGGAAGACTGGCCCTGAGCTAACATCTGTGCCCATCTTCCTCTACTTTATATGTGGGACACCAGCCACAGCATGGCTTGACAAGTGGTGCATAGGTCTGCACTGGGGATCCGAACCAGTGAACCCTGGACTGCTGAAGCAGAATGTACAAACTTAACTGCTGTGCCACTAGTCTGGCCCCAGTTTTCTTTCTTTTCTAATATGGACGACTTTTATTTCTGTTTCCTGCCTAATAGTCTTAGCTAGATCTCCAATACAATGTTGAGTAGAAATGATGAGAGCTGACACCTTTGTCATCTCATTAACACCTTTTAGCTTTTAGCTTTGCCACCTAGCCACTCTGTGTTGTAAATTATATATATATGAGATATATATATATGATATATAAGATAGCTATATAATTATATATATAAGGTAATATAAATATGTATATCATATATCTTTGTATTATTGACCCCATGAGCTCTACTAGCTTGTACAACAATGTTTTTCTGGGAAAATATGCTTAAGTTTCTTACTAACAGAGAACAAGAATTTCCTCTATCTCCAAGTCGCTGATGATGAGGCTGACGGCTTAAGAATGAAGGACTGGGAAGTGGGTTTATTTTTATTTGCATTGTATCACTTGTTTGTACACATAAAATTTATATATTCACCAAATCATCTACTTCTCGGTTAAAATCCTCTTCTCTCTCTTCCTGTTCTTCCCCCATGGAATCAACACTGAAGCACACGGCGTCTCACAGACCTGAGAGAAACTGCAAGGAGTTTTACTCTGATTTAAAAAAAATTTATGAGAAAACTATGATTGAGTCTTTCATGTGATGATGACCATTTAAGGTGTCATCAAATCGGCACAGTTCGGAGAGTGAAAGGGGAAATTATTAATAATTAAGAAGAGGCAGCAGATGAAAGCTGGAACTGGCTGAGGAAAACTGAGACATGAGTTCATGCTACTTAGAAGATAAACTATGTTTTTTAATATCTAATTTATGATTTGATTTGAACGCCAAATGTCATCAATATATAGCATGTGCCTTATTATACCAACTCCTGCTGTCTGATGAAATGTGAGTCTAGACTTACATCCCAGCTTATATAATTTTGAAGGAGAGTTTCCAGGTGGGTTTCAATGTGCTGCCTTGCAAAACATCCTTACACTTAAGTCTGTTTCTCAAATAATGTGATGCACTGACTCAGAGTCTCAATAAGGTACTCAGGGATGGACTTTCTGAGCAATTTTTTGAGGAAATATCCTGTCTTGGCTTAAGGTTCATGCAGTACGCAGGCCTCTGCTAAAGCAGATTGTTTTTCTGGACCAGATCACAAGCCAGGATTGTAAACTTTTGAAAATGGATAATAATTTGGCCTCCTGCATGTCTGGAGTCTGAAACTGATGGCTCTCACTTAACCATCAGCATCGATCACAAGCAGTATCCAATTTACCAACATGAGGACTTTCAAATATTCATCAGAAAGTTGGCTGTTTGGCACTAGAATTTATTTTCTCACTAAAACAGTGACAATTAGTTTCCCAGGCTTGCCAACAGAGCCCTTTAAAACCTTCAATGTACTATCTTATTGACCCCTCAGAGCTCTGCTAGCTCCATTTGGACAGCAAAGATTTTCTGTGAAAATGTGAGTGAGGATTTCCTCTAGTTCCAAGTTGCTGATGACGAGGCTCATGGTTTGGGGTTCGAGTTTTGGGAAGGGAGGACGATGGGGTCTAGGGTGCTATATTAGTTTTTTACTGCTGCTGTAGCAAATTACCACAAACTTAGTCGCTCAAAGCCACTCAAATTTACTGTCTCACATTTTCAGAGATCAGAAGTCCTAACCGGGTCTCACTGGGCTAAAATCAAGGTGTCTGCAGAGCTGCATTCCTTCTGGAGACTCAAGGGAAGAATTCCTTGCCTTTTCCAGCTTCTAGTGGCTGCTCACATTCCTTGGCTCACGGCTTTCTTCCTCCATCTTCAAATTCAGCAACAGCAAGTTAAGTCCTTCTCATGCGGCCATCTCTCTGGGTCTCTCTTCTGCGTCCTTCTTCCACCTATAAGGACCCATGTGATTACATCAGGCCTACCTGGACAATCTGGGTTCATCTCCCCATTTCTCGGTCCGTTGATTAGGACCTTAATTCCACCTGGAACCTTAATTCCCCTTTGCCATGTAAAGTAACACATTCACAGGTTCCAGGGATTAGGTCATGGACACTCTTGAGGGGCCATTATTCTGCCACAGGTACCCAGGAGTAAGAGATCCCATCTGAGTATCATATTCAATTAGTTGCTAAGTTTTATTGACACTATTTTAGAACTCTCTGTAGAAACATCCCTACCTTTTACATCTCTCTGGCTGTTATCATTATTACCTGTCATCTAATGTAATAATTTTTGACTAAATAATAACTACAAAAGTCTAACTTTTAGAAAGAGTAACATTTATTGTGCACTGAAGAGACCTGGGCAGGTCTCATGGAGGAGGCTGGCCTGCAGGAAGAAAGATGAACGGACAGGACAATTTTCCAGAGGGGATATCTTGGGACAAATGTGAAGACGTCAACTTGTTAGGAATCGTTGAGAATAGGTGATGAGAAGAGAGAAAGTTTCATGTTGGGGAAGCAAGAGGTGAAAAGTAAGGAAGTCATTCTGGAGGCTCTTGAATTCCAGCTTAAGTATTTTGGACTTGATATGTATACTTGCTGGTGAGAGAGAGAAACACACAGATCGGCCTTCTGAAGAGCATACTATTATGCTGTGTTCTGGCCAGGCTAATCCTCCCTGTGAAAAAGAACTGTGAGGCCTTGATATTGCTCTGCTTTGCACCTCGGATGTGGAATGGAAATGCATTGTGAATCTTTAGTTTCACAAAGACCCTGCTTTGTAAGCCACCCTAAGGCCTATCCTCTTTGCAGCATCTCATTCAAAGAAATTCCAGTCCAGCATCTAATAAAACTTGAAAAGCAATGTAAATCTTGACTTCAGTCTCGAGAAGATGCCAAAGAGGGATTATCTCCAATGTACAGAACCAAATTTTCAAAGCCCTGTTCCCCTTCCTTATCTCTCTCCGACTCCCCTGCAAAGATGAGTTTCTCCCACTCCTGCTTTCACTCAAATGACTCCTTCAGGTCACATGGACTTCTTTGTTTCCTTGTCTTTCTTGCTGTCTTTCCTGATTCTCTTCGATTGGTGAAAATCCAGCTAGACTCCTGCTTCCTGATCAAGGAAAGCAAAGCCAGGTTCTCCTTGGTGGGTGGCAAGGGGACAAGCTACTGATGCTCATATATTAATGTGTTTTTCCTGCCACATTTAGTTCTGTCAACCAAGGTAGAGAGCAGGGAGGCGAGGGCTGGTGGTTGTGCAGGGCCATCAGCAGGGCAGTCCCCAGGCAGCTGTGGCCTTCTCCTCGCTAATGGAATCAGTGTTGTGAAGCAGCGAGGCTCCACAGGAGCGGAACGGAGGCCGTCACTGACGGGACCGCAGGAGGAGGCAGAACCTTGCTGGGGTTTCATTTAAATGGATGCATTTTACAAATATTGGATTTTAGCTCACTCAAGAAACAATTAAACTCCAAATCTGGTCGTACATATTAAATTATGAGAGTGGTGAGGCAAATGAGAGGTGCTTAGCAGATTTAAGTAAAGAATTAATAGAACAGAAATTGGTACCGTGAAATGAGAGCCGCGCCGATCTAATCTAACGGTGCGTTCCCCATAGCACCACAATAGTTACAGTAGGCGCAGCGCTTATCTTCCTCGCCGCACCTGATGGCTGGAGGTCTTAAAGAACTTTGCAAATTACCCTTCTAAAGTAATTAAATCTCTGCCTGCAAGTAGGGGGAGGGAGGAGAAGCCATCTCTAAAATAAAATGCAGACTCTCACTTTCTCTTTGTCCCTTTTTAATGCTGGCAGACGGATTTCTTGCTCTGCCCACACATGCATTTTGTAGAGCTGATAGCTGACCACTGACATTGGGTTGGTCTTCTTTGGGACCGCCATGTATCCCACCTTATCCATGGAGTCTTTCCCATCAATCCTTCTAGAAGTGATTATCTCTTCTGACCTCCTGAATTATTTAATACATGGAAGCAAATACAAAGTACTTTGTGTTATTAATGGCCTGAGCTCCCCCATCCGGTTCTTGTCTTTTTCAGAATATCGAAGATATGTCTTATATGTCTGTTTTTTTTTTTTTTCCTGCAGCACCCAGCATGATGTTTCACACATAGCTGGTGCCAGGAGGAATGTCAAAAATATTTAACAACTGTTATAACTGGGGCATCAACCAGTCAGAGCAGATGCTGAGGGCTAACACCCAGTATAGCCATACTTCCATGAACCCACTGTCAGCCCTGTAGGGTACAGAATTGTTCATTAACTCAGGAGACAGACCAAAGCTATGACTACTTTCTTCTTCTGGAACAAAGGGTGTTGCCAATATGATTAATATGACTGGAAATTTATAGCACCATTATTTTATAAGTGGACAAACATTTTAAAGCAACTTTCTGAAATGATACTGAGGCTTGCATATTGCATTTTAAGTATTGCACATAATAACAATATGATGACTCTCATAATGACGTTGCCACACGTTTTTATGGTTCTTTATAAATTTTTAAAAGAATATTCCCATCCATGATCTTATTTTATTTTCTTAGCTACTTTGAGATAAGTATGACAGATATTAGTATTCTCAAATCACAGATAAGGAAACTGATCCTCAAAAAGATTATGCCTTGCTTATTGCGTTATAAACATACACACCCACGCCCCGTGCCCACATACACACATGTGCAGACTATATATAAAAGAAAGACACCTGTGCTAGGGAAGCAGAGAGTCCAGGGAGCTAAAAAAAATGGGCTATTATGAGAATATGTACAATGCAACACATCGAAAGTTTGAAGGGTAGACAGAAACATTAAGCCCCATCTCAGGTGGATGATTCTTCTCATCAGACCTATATTTAAAACAGAATTTTTGAGAAGCTCAAAGTATAAAGCAACTTCAGGACTTTGGGGCATATATGTGTACTTATATAATTGGTTAAAACTTCTCAGTCTAATACGGGAGGCATATCCTGGGATCCAATGGTTAACTTTCAAAAGGGTCTTTGAGTACCCTGAAATTATATCAGTACTTTCTGTTTATGCGCAGATGTGAACATATCAAGGGAGTTAATCTACAGCTTTCATTGAGTTTTCAAAGACTCTGTCATCCAAAATAGTTTAATAATCAATGCTTCAGGGAGTCTCAGTTACTTACCTGAAATGAGAAATAGAGCAGCATAAATTATGGTTTAGGATTATCACCGATTATTTGCAAACTCAGAATGATATATGAGTTTAAGTTTTTCATTAACATATACACTCATTGTGACTCAAGAATATATTTACCTTATGTTTCAAATCTTCTTTTCCATGTTGCTTTTCTATTTGTACTGTTTCCTGCTTCCTCAGTCTCCTTTTCTCAAAGCCTTAGTTTGCAGTCTTCTGCACCTCTAGACAATTTTCCTCTTACTCGTTGGGGTACACAAGAGCTTGAATGACCCCATTAGAGAACCATACAGTTTGACGGCAAGCATCCTCCTGGACAAATAGCATCACTCAGACCCTCAGATTCTCACCTAGCTTTTCCTATCCATATAATGCCCAAGAGTAGAAAGGTCTGCACATTTCTTTTTATATTACCCAACTCATTAATTTTCTGATCAAGAGTAACTGCTATCAAATGATCACCTTGTTGGTGACAGTAACATATTGATTGGCTTCGCTTTCGAGAGGGAAGTAATAGAGGTTAATGGCCCACATTTGATTATACCTTGTTAGTAGATGAGGGGGGATTGTGGAAAAGACTGGAAATCAGGGCATTTGGGTTCCATCGCGGCTCTACCACTGCCTGCCCTCAGCGTGACCTCTAACCTCGTCTTATCTCTGAAATGGCCTCAATTGTGAAAGGTCCTTTCTGACCTACCATTATATGATTCTTTAATAGGCCTCCTAAGCAGATAGACAATCATTTTGGAGAGATCTCCAACAAATCAGAGATGTTTTAGAGTTCCAAAACGCTTGCCTCATCTATCGCCTGATCAGCGGTTTGTAAGAAATCACTGCGATTACCGAAGCACAGGGCACCGTTTTTACAGCTCCATTAAGAAGTGAAGCCAGGCTGTGGCCAGGCTGGCTTAATAAATCATTTGTATCGGGAATATATTTGTCAGTTTTCCTGCAGATTTTGTAATTATTGCATCGTTTTATTTCCAACGCTCGTAAGTAGGGATTAGAGCTGACATTTGGTAAATGAAAGAGTGCTCTCCCTTTCATTGCATAGTTAGCAGTAATAGTTAAGAACTTTATTTCTCTCTGAAGGGTTTCCTCTTGCTGGCTTCCTCTGCATTCCTAAGCTTTCACACAGCCTGCCCTGGGTGGGCTCTCCAGGATATCTCAGGCCACCACCAATAGCTGCTACAAGTTTAAACCATTTAGAAAAAGGAACAGATTGCAGTTGGATCCTGAGAGTTTGTTTAGTAAATTTCTGAAATGTTAAAAGATGTATAGCATAAGAATTTTGAAAATTTTCAATTAGCAGGTTTCTTCTTTCTTCAGGTCTGAGGGGACAGGGGTGATGTGTTCTCTTCCTTCTGTGTTGCTTAGGGCTCACCCCCTCCCCACCAGCACATTCATGTTCAACATTCCCTGGGCTGTCACTGTGTGCCAGACCCAGGGCTGACTCAGTCAGTCAGTATCCATCACAATGGCCCTCAGGGGTACTCAGTAAGACAGTCTGCATTTTCTAGGAGTGTGAGCTGATTGGCTCCGAATCAGGAGTCTGCCTTTTCCACTGGCACCCCATAGCTTCACACATTCACATCACTTTTAGAGGAATTTCTTTTCTCGTTATTGTCAATGCTTTTCTACCTATAATGGCACAAGGGTTGACAGCTTTTCCCAATGCCATTTCGTCTCGCCCTCATCATACATACACATACACAAATGGCCACATACACACTCTCACACACAGACAAGCACTGATACAGATGTACATAAATATCGTAGAAGCTCTAATGCATGTACCTGCATGTGTGCACACATACACACTCACACACAGTGCAAGTAAAACCCCCAGGGATGCAAATGGTGCAGTTTCCCAAGACTCTTGTTTTCTCTGGTCCTGGGCTATGACTCCTGGTGTGCTCTAAGCTACCCTCCTCCCATCCCTGCTTCTCCCTTCTTGAGCAGTACATCCAAATTCCCGCATCTTCTGCCTAATGCTATGGATGGAAGCTTGGGGCCGAGGGGTTAATACCAAAGGCCCTGCCTACATGCATGCAAGAGTTTTTAGGCAGATAGAAGATTGGAACCAGGGTAAGGTTGGGTCTGGAACCTGATAGTGGGATCATGGGCTGCTGCTGGGCTGACATTGGGATATAAAGTCTTCCATTCAGAAACTCCAGGAATAGGATTGCCCGTGCAACCTGAGCTAGGGTTCTAGCCCGGAGATATATAGAAAAGGACCCTGACTGTTCTTTCCACTCCTGCTTGCCCTCACCTCTCCAGAAGTGCTCCGTATTAACTCAGCAATAATGACGCCAGATACATAACAGTGTGATTTAGAGGCAAAACCTTCTCCCACTGGATGGCTGATGTCAGAAATTCCCTGTGAAATGAACAAAGTCTCATGCCCTGTCCCAGGTTTAAAGATAAGGGGGAGCATGGAGGTGTCCTCAGAGAGTTGACCAAGTGGCTGTCACAGGCATTGAAGAGCACTATGGCGTGACCTCAGAGCAATGGGCGGGGGCTGGGGAGAATGGTCTCATCTCTGGTGGCCTCAGCCAAGCCACTACCTCTCTTTGTGTCTTATTTTTCCCATCTGTAGAAATGGGAGGATTTGAGTTAGAAATCTCGAAAGTCTTTCCATTGCTAACTTCCAGATATACGCATTATGATAAATTGACGATGAAGCACTTTCGTACTTTAATGGTGGTAGAGGTCAAATGAGAACAGGAAAAGGGAATCAGTACCTGAAAGGGACCCAAATGAAGCAGGGACATTGGCCCTAAGGTCACTCCTGCTTACTTTAAACTGATAAATCAAAACTTTGGCCAGAGGCATATTAGGTTGTATGAGTCTGGGTATGTTTCTACCTCCATGGGGATATATATGGCTGCCAAAGTTTGATGACAGAATCTGCAAAGGTATGAAAGAGACAAGGAAAATAGCCTGTTTCATCATTTCAAGAGCCTACTGGGTGCATTAGATTAGGCATCATAAGAATTGCAGGCATGCATGTCTCCTCCAAAGTGAGATCTCACAAGCTCTGTGACTGTGGGAAAGCTACATAAACTCTCTGAGCTTCAGATGATTCATCTACAAAGTGGGGATAACAATGCCTCGGGTTTGCAAAGCACCAGCTGGAGAGCAGTTCATACAGGGAGATGCATCCGCAGCTGAGACTCTTGACCCTGGATTGTAGCAAATTCTATAGAGTAGAGAAGAACATGAATGGATAACATGTAGCTCTTAGGTGCTTGGAAAGCATTTTACTTTTAAAAATTCCTGCTTGCAGGAGGCTTTCTAAAGGTCAGCGCTTCACAGTTTATTAAGGAAGATGATTACATCACCTGGCAGTTTGAGAAGAAAAAGCAGGTGGATTTAAACAGCATCCTCCCCATGATTGACATTTTCTTTTACAAATCAAGGTGAGATTGTGGAGTTGCTCATCTTATTCTCCAAAGGAGTCTATGGTGGAGCAGAGCTGCTGCTCAGGTGGCTTGTTCTTGTTTACGCCCAGCTATTAGCCTTGTTGCTGTCACTGTCAGTTACTGAAGAATCCATCATGCCCAGGACTCACGATGGGGATTCATTTCCACTTCCTGAGGAGGAGTGGCAGGGGGCAGATAACTTCGGGAGGTGAGCAAATTGGATGGATTACCATCTGCAGACAGAGTGAGAGCTTTGGCCCTAATCACGCTGGGGGACCGCTGGGCTGTCTGATTCACTCAGCGCAGCCTTGAGAGAACGCTCAGGGTTAGGATTCCACAGGCTCAGCTGGAGGTCTAGTAGCCACTCTGGGTTGAGCGGGCCTTTAGAAACAGGGAGAGCATCTTTACTGTTAATAAACTCCAGTGAATGTCATAACCAATGCTCTGGATCATTTGTTTTTCTTTATGATACAAGAGAAATGCAGAAATCTATTTCATGTGCTTATGTGTGTGGCTGTCTGGGACCGATTGAGATATTAATTGGTGCGTCTTCCTTTTTGTATTCCCCTTCATGCATGTAACTGGCCTGGCACTTCTGTGATTCAGGAGGGCCACGTGGTGGGTGGAAGGTAGGAGCAGTCTGTTAGTCTGTCTGTCTTCTGTTTTTCAAAAGCTTAATTGCTCAGGAGAAACTATAGGGTTTGTCGAGGAGGTAGAAGGAAAGGAGAAGTGATTTTGGAGAATCTTAGGGAAGCAAGAGAGATCAGAAGCCTCTCTCCACTGATCCCCACCCTGCCCTCCTCTCTATTAGGTTGGGGGATGAGGCAGGGAGATCCTTTGGCAGCCCTGAGATAACTTACTCACCCATCCTAATCTGTTCTGTGTATTTATTAATAATTAATTAATTCTCCTGGGTGCCCACTTCTGGGTGTATACTCCACTTGCTCATTCTCAAGACCAATGCCTTTAACTCTTCTCAAGAATGTATGTGTTGCCTGGTTCCTCTGTTTTTGGCAGATAGTGGTTTTATGAAATATCTGGAATTTCTCATATTGCAAAGAAGAGTGCTCATTTCCCAGAATGAAGAGGGGGTCTGTATCACATAGCACTGAGCATCATTGGAGAAATTTGAACTGAAGACATGCTTTCAAATGCTTTTACTAATAGGATTTTACTTTAAGGTAGAATGAATAACAAAAGTGTACAATGCTTCCTGTGGACTCCAGCATTTTGATTTTATTATACTTTTATTGAATATTCAATAAAAGAGTATGACAGCCTTTCAAATAGTGTTCTTATAACCTACTGCTATGAAGCTAAATGAAGACGGATAGCAGATCTGTGCTATAAGCACAATTGGCATTAAACTAATTCTAGGACTTATATTTTTCCTGTATCGAGCATATTTTAAATGTGCAGCATTAAAATCCTTGGTTCTCAATGGCTCAGTAATTTCACTTGCATATTGCCTTGCATTCAACAGTTCAGCATTTTTGTTTTAGAACATTTATGGACTCGAATTGGTGCTATTGTTGGCTAGTAACAATATTATTTCCTTCATTTGTTCCACAAAAATTTATTGAGTGCCTACTCATTGCCAGACATTGCATTAGGCACTAGAGATGAATAAGATGTGCTATCTTCATTGTCAATGATTTTGCAGTTGACCAGGCAAGGCAAGCTCAGCTGACTCCACCTAATGATTCTTGTTAAGCTCTATGGCAATGTGAGGCAGAGGGTGATATGGTGGTCACCCAATCCAGGCTTGGGGGGTGGAGCAGGAAAAGCTTCCCAGAGCAGAGGAGTAGAAGTTACCCAGGGAAGGAGAAAAAGGGAAAAGAGCACAGCATGTTCAAAGATAGGTACATATCAATTGGGTATGACTATTTGACTCAGGGATATTTTCAGATTTCGAAAAACAAACCAGTAACTTTTGGCTGAGTAATATCTGTAATAGACAACTCTGTCCTGGTACTGGCCTCACCCAAGTTTGCAGTGCAGACTCTATCAATTAAATCATGCTCTTTTTACACGGAGTGAAGGTACTTTGAAAAAAATTACAAACGTGTGTGCAAAAATGAAGCATTTAACATTTTCGAATATTGATTATTTTGTCCTGTCTTCCTGGAAAATTGCAGTACTTGCCCCACAGACCAGTGCCTCCAGGGGAATCCAGCTTTCAGAGTCTGCGCTCAGCCCTCCTGCCCCTCCCAGCGGGGGCCCTGTCAGGCTGCTGGAGCTGGACGTTGTTCTTGTCCTCTCGCACAAGCCTGAAGTAAGTCTTCGATTTCATGACAGGAGAGTTCTTCCTTGGACTATCAGTTTCCCAAGAGCAAGAATCACATCAATAGAGTCTTTAAATGCAATGGAATGGAAAGGAGGACCAACACGTTCACTGGATTTGGCAGTTAGGAGGCTATTGGTGATGTTGGCCCAAACAGTTTCAAAGAAGCAGATTGGGGTGGGTTGAAGAACAAATGAGAGCTGTGGAATTAGAAATCATGAGTGGGGTCTTCTCAGTCAGGACTTGGCTTCATCTAGGAGAGTGCAGGGTCAAGCAAAGATATAGACATTTCCCATGCTACCTATTGCACATTTTCATGCTCTTAAATCCGAAAGTCAATAAAAAAATATGCTCATACCTTTCAATTTCCCCCCAAATATCCATTGTTTACCAACAGAAAAACTTTAACATACTTTGTCTATCATTGACATCCAGAAAGAAAATGTAGTTCATTTTTTTTCCTTCCAAATCATTAAGAGCAATATTTTAGGAAAATTCTTATTATTGTCAGCTTGCTGACACAGGCTGTGTTCTGTAAATGGGCATTGTGTTATTACATGCATTATTCTGTCTGCTCACACTCAGAGACCCTGGGATGCCTGTTTCCACACAATCTGCCTGTCATTTCTTATGAGACCTTCACACATCAGTGACACTGATTATCTCATGTCACAGCCCATCAGTTGGCTTAACTCCAGAAGAATGTGAATTGCCTAACAAGCCTCCAAATGCGAATGGCTCCACATTGGCCTAATCGCACATGATGTTCGCCTGTCTCATCTGTTCCCATGCAGTGGCTGCAACTCTCATCTGTCAGACAAATACAGTTTCTAGAGCCCTGGCTTGGCTATCCCAGGTGTGAGGGGTTTTTATTCCCATTCCCCAACTCCAGGGGTGACTTTTATTCAAGAAGTCTACTGTTCCTACTGCACCCTACTTTGCCCTTCTCCCCATCTTTCCGTCATCTCATTCCCTAAAATTATCTAAGCAATGTGGCAGAATTATTTTAAGCATAGCTTTTGACTGTGTTTGGAATGATAGAGCATATTGAAAGCTTTGGAACCTCAGTTGGGAATAATGCACACATCCATGCATATATGTCCAAGGATTTTAGCCAGTTTGAGAGTACAAGTACTCCTCAGATGACCCCCTCTTTTACAGAGTTCTTATAGAGTCTTCCATAATCCACTAGCTGTCAGCAGGGATGGCTGTGGTCAAAACTGCCCCCTTTGAAAGGGTGTACCTTCTGTGAAGTGCCAGGCACTGTGGTGGATGCAAAGAGGAATAAAATGATGGTTCTACCCTCAAACCAGTGGGGAAATCAACAAAGCACAGGGCCATAAATTGTACCAGAGTTGCATACGTTATATAAAAGATTGGGGAGCTGAGGACACAGTGTTATGAAGGATGCTAACAAGGTTAGTCTGATCATTTCTTAAAAGAAGGGGATGAACATGCCTAGGATAAGTCAATGCTTTGTTCTGTGATCCAGAGATTTTGGGAGCAGCTGCTCTGTCATAGATGTTGTATTTACCTACATTTTCTTATTTTCTGTATTCTTGATGCTCTGGCATTTGTGGTCTCACTGACTGGGGAGAGACTACCCTCCTGGGTCAGTCAATTTTTAGAGATAGTAAAGGGCTCACCCCTAGAAGTACGCCCTTCATTTGCAAAATAACCAATCCAGAGCCCATCCTTCAAACTGCCTCGTCTACCTGTCTCTTGTACTCCAGGAGGCAAGATTCTTCTGCCCTAATCAGCCAGGGCTGGGTGCCAGACAACCAGAGACCACCTCTATAACCCAGAGCCCACTGCTGTTATTCAAATTAGCCAATCCTAAACTGTTTCCTGTGGAAAACACAATAAAGGCTCTGGCTAAAGCTTTCTACTTACACCTTCGGGCTCCTGACCAAAACTAGTGCTTCCACATGTGGCCCTGCACGGTGTGGCATGCCTTGACCTCTCAGGAAATGTAAGTAATGAAATAAAACTTTTACATTGAACTTCCTTAGATGGCACAGCTTCTCTGTGTTGTCACTCAGTCACCTCTAGAAATTAAAATCCTGCAGGTACATTTTGAGACAAAATTTGGCTCTGAGGATGAGGGTGACCCCTAAGATGGAAAGATGCTTGGGTCTTGGGCCATCTGCTTCTTAGGACTTATAGGGGATGGGGTGAGCCTTTTCCCTTTGTCATTAAATTCTTTACAAAAACAATTTCTGGCAGTGGCATAACATTATACTTACATTTATACAATAACATTTAATCAACCTCGATTTATATAAAGGAATGTTGTTTTCACTTATAAATATTTCTGTGATAAGCATATTTTTAGGTAAAGTGTGAACACTTTTGTTTATTTCCTTAAAAAATTTTAAAGATAAAATGACTTTAAAGATAAAATGGATCCAAAGATACATTTTTCCTGAGCTGAAACGAGCCGAGCAGAGATGTTCCCTGAGAAATTCTGAAGGTGTAGTCTATTTTTGTTATGCTTCCTATTTTTAAAATGACTTAAAATCATGGTTTCCTAGGTAAGATAAACAATTTGTACACTGCCCACCTCCTTACCCCCTGCCTATATACTGCGCTAATTGCCAGTGGACAATTTTAAAAGTCACACATATTTTAGTCTTTATAGTTAAATCAATTTATGCTATACATGCTTTCCCATGTTAATAAACACAGAGAGTAAATTTGTTAGACAGTGATTTCATCATTGCTTCCACAGTTCGTTTTAGAGTTTCAGCATGCCTGTCACCACTCTTTGCCATTACTAAGACCGCATTCCAGACCTCACAGACCATGCTGTTTGATGCAGACGTTATTGAGCGAGCATAAAAAAGATGACAACAGTGGTCGGAACCCTGGAAAAGTGCAGAATTAAAATGAGGTCCAAAATGCAACTATAACATGATAGTAACTGGTTTTTGGGCGTAGAGACACTAGAACATCTACATCTGAGTGAACATGACCTCACTAACAAAGGCACTTCACAGGCTCTGGTCCAGAAAGGTGACACTGCCATTACCTTTGGGAGTATCCTTGTGACCTGCAACACCTATGGCCACATTTTCTTGATACTCTTCAGTGGCAGCAAATCTTTATGCTTCAAAGGTGGATTTGCTTATTGACAAATGCCCAGGGGCATTTGGACCCCACTCTGAAGTTGTTCTGTGTCAAAAGGAGCCATGCCTTTGAGGCAAAGCCATCACTTTTTTTCTGTGTATAAACTGACTCTGAAGACAATTTCCAAAAAAAAGATTTTCAAAGTATTTTGAGCAACAGCAGTATTGCTGGCATGGACCTGTGGATTCCCAAAAGGATGACTTAGATGGAATACGTTTGTACATACACACGTGTACATGCATATACAATGATATCAGCAGTGGGGCCAAAGAAGTGGCCTGGATGTCTGCTAAGGACATTTCTGACTCTAAGATTCTTTGTTTTAATTATCAATTTGGTTAGAGAAAGCGTGGAAAGTGTCAAAGTCAGCTTTATACCATCTCCCATCCATGTTTGCCTCTGTAATTAGTGCAAGAGGACATCTCCCTTTTGGTGGGGGCCCAAATGGAGAAACCCAGTGGGAATAATTTCTGGATATTAGCAGAATCTGGTTGTGCTTGACCAAAGCTGTAAACGTTATTTCCAGTTTCAGATTATTATCTAAGAGAAATGGGTAAAATTAAACTTTCTTAAGTATCACAGAAACCCTAGCACCCTTCAGAGGAAAAGTCTGTGAGGCAAATGGCGTGCGTTCCAAATCTGAGACCCCTGGGCTTGAGATGACCAAGGCTCTTAGGGAGGCCACATTTAGTCTTCCCAGCTAGTGAGACCAGCAGCTGCTCTTTATACTGTATCTAAAAGAGTTGGCTGCGTGCTGAGTGCTGAAGCCACTGCTGGGGAATCAGTCCCGGTCTTGCCTGTCTCTTGGAGTTATTGTGTCAAAATAGGTAGTGCAGATAAAAGATCTTTTAAAAAATGTTTTATATTTATATTATTTTTACATATTTATATTTATAATATTTTATATTTATATTATCATTTATATTTATAATGTTTTATATTTATATTATCATTACTAGGTTACAAGTTACCTCATAAGATAAAGGGTACTATATAGTCTGGGAAATGGGTAACTAGAATGTCAAAAGTCAACCTGAGAATCTAGAAAAGATGCTAACTACTTAAGGAAATCATACCAAGGTGGTTTTGGAGATGGGTGTTAGTGGCATGGCAGCAGGTGTTACAGAGAAAACTCAGAGACATGAAATCCATTCCTTGTGCCTTCCCCTTCTCCTGACTGCATATCCCCATACTGGCTCTGCATTTAAGGTTGAGGCTTGGGGACAGGTTGAGGGGAGACCCTTTCCTCCCCACCAGGGAGTCTCCAGTTGTGCTATTGGGGCCACTGGATGAGTTCTGTGACCTCTGTGTGTATGCCTACATGGTATACTGTAGGACAGATTGAATTGGAAGAATTTTATGGTGCGGGGAAAAGCATAATGAAAGTGGGAACTACTCATTCATAACACAAATACACCTTGAGTTCTTATTATAAAGCACAGCACTAAAAGCTGGTACAGCAGAAGGGAGCATTAAGCAGGCAAGAAAATCAATGTAGACAGAAGTGAAGCTATTTAGAATGGGGGGATGGAGGGCATGGGTTGGAAAATGGAAGTGGATAGGAGAAATTCTCTCAAATCTATCCATCCCCCACTACTGCTATTCTCTAGTGTAAGCTACTGTCATCTTCTGCCTGGGCCATGAGACTCCTAACTGACCCACTAACAACAGACCCTCTGGCCCCCTTTGAATCTGTTCTCCTCTGTGCACCCATCTTTAAAAACTCAAGACTGATCATAACACCTCCCTCCCTATAACCATTTGTGGCTTCCTACTGCTGATGAGATGAAGATAAAACTCTTAAGCAGAACAGCAAGGCCTGCAAGGTCTGGATTCTGCTCCCTCTCCACCTTATCTGGTACCACACTTTCCCTCCTAGGTTGTGTTTTAGCCACACACTGGTCCTCTTTTCATCCCTTTTGGTCACCAGATTTCTTCCAGTAACAGAGACTTGTACCTGTAGTTCCTTCTGCCTGGAACACTCTTTACATGTTTCATTGCCGCGTTTCCAGAGTTTAGTAATCGCTTCCTTCCAGAGTCCTTCTTTGATCTCCTTGTCCAGGTCAAATCCTCAATTGTAGGTCTGCTCTACATTGTCTTTGTTTTACACGCAGGACTGTGATGTTTGATTATGATTCTCTCCCCCACTGATATGTTAGTTCCTTGATGGGAGGGACCTCATCTGATTTGGGTCACTGTGGTGTTCCCAGCACCTGGTACATCACAGGCTCTCAAAAATATATGTTGCATAGATAAATAAAACAACAAGAAATAACAAAATGCTACTCTGAGATTGGACTAGAGAAATCTTCTGAAAGATGTTGTCCTGACAAGGACATTGGGTGAGTTCATAAGGTAACTCACCTGCCTGCCTTTTCTGCTTCAGATGAGCAGAAATTCTGTTTTCTAACTTTGAATCTCTCTAGTGCATTAGGAGTCATTGCTAACATGGGAGTCCCTGAATTTCTTTAAATTAAACAGCTTGAATTCTGGTTGGAAAAGAGTCTTTTTCTATAAAAGCAAGTAATTTAGTTTGGGTGTTATTCAATTTGACCGACAGACCAAGATAATGCTCGTAGTCCATTAGACTTATTCAGCAACTGGTTGGTGGTCCTTTGTCTCCCAAGCTGTTTGTCTTTTTTGCTTGGACTTACAGATGTGACCCTGAAAGCCAATATGATAATACACAAAGAAATTCATGTACTGCAAGCAGATTTAGCTGTTTTCTCACCAAATGTTGTTATGTTCATCAAGACTGAGCCATCATCAAAACAAAACAAAGAGTCATTCAAGAAGCAAGTTCGAAATACAATCTGGTATTCCACTTCTGATAATGAGAATAAGTCATAATTCTGACGAGTCCCAGTAAATAGATTTTGACTTCCTTTGTAATTTTTGAATGACGTCCTTAAATTATTACTTATGTGTGATTTATTTGAAGGAATTACTACCAATATACTAAAGACCTCAAGCCTGAGAATCTTTAATCATCTCCCTTCTCATCAATCACCAAGACAGAATGTTGAAGGAGAGCACATACTGCCTTCTAATAAAGCTTCTGCTGTGGAGGCAGCAAGTTTCAGATTTTATGTGGCATTTGCTCAGTTCAATAATGCTGGGTACCATTAAGTGACAAGAACCATGTGAGCCAAAGAGGGAGGGAAGCAAGAATGGCAATCAGAGAGGAACTTGAGGTAGCTGCTTCTGAAGGATTCTTCCACAGACCTGGACTTCATAATCACCTCACGCCTTAGTCTTGACACTGTAGAGGATTAGATTGCATGAAGTTAGCTCCCAAGACTCAGGGCCAGATGCGTGTGAAAACCCCCAGCACAGTCCCCAGCAGTGGTGATAATAAAAGTTGATCATAAGTGTTGAGAACTGGAAATCAATGCAGCTTCCTGTACTAATTTCCTAAGGTTTATTTTAAGGAGTTTTCTACCTAGGAAATCAGACCAAAGTCCTTTTCTCTTATAAATCAATTTCTCTAGAAATGGGAGCTTGGAGATTCCTATCTTTTATAAGACTTAACTTCGCTTCCAAAGAATTATGATTTGCTCTGATGAAGGAAACCTTAAACATACAAAACTAATTGCAGACCGGATTTTGCAGTATTCACAAGTCCAAAGTTTTTAATCATTTTCATAAATTATAGTGAAATGAAGGAAGGGAAATGATATGAAGGAAGAGATGGTTATTTCTGTGACTTCTTATAAGAAAAGTGTTTTATTCTTCACAATTACTGATTCTTTGGAAGCCAGACCCATCCTTTAGATGGGAAAGGTGACCAATCATGATGTATGTTTGGAAGGGCAGAGCAATTCTCTTTTCCACCCCAATCAAGAAATCACTTTCTGATTGGACTGCCACCACGTCTGAAATACCAACTCTGATGCTTTAGTGCAAAGACAAGAATCTGTTATAAAAATGCAGATATACACTTCAGGAAAGGCAATATTTTTTATCTGTACCTAAAACTAAAAGAACAAAAAACCCAAAACAAAAAACCCCTTAAATTAGCTGGTCTATTAGCTTGTCCCTGAGGAAATGGGTGCCAGAGAAGGTTCCAGTCCCTGTAATATATTCAGTCACAGCTGGACCATTACTTCTTAGTGACATTGCAGAGGTGACTCTTGTATTGGTCAGGGCATTATCTATGATTCCATGAGCACTACCCTTAGGACGGGGTCCCGCCTCCCTCTTGGAGTCCCCAGCGTGTAGCCTGTGGCCTGCTGGCAGATAGTAGGCTCTGTACTCCCTTTTCAAAAAGAAGCCTATTCATTTTAGAGCAACTTTAAGTTTACAGTAAAATTGAGAGGAAGATACAGACATTTTCCATATCCCCCAGCGCCTACATATGCATACCTTCCCTCCTTATCAACATCACTCAGCAGAATAGTACTTTTTTTTTTTTAACCAAAGATAAACCTACATGGACACATTATAATCACTCAAAGTCCATTGTTTACCTTAGAGTTCACTCTTGGTGTTGTACATTCCATAGGTTTGGACAAATGTGTAATGACATGTATCCATCGTTATGATATCATAGAGTGTCTTCACTGCCCTAAAAATCCTCTGTGCTCCACCTAGTCATCTCCCTACCCGTCTTCCCCACTGGCAACCACTGATCTTTTTATTGTCTCTATAGTTTTGCCTTTTCCAGAATGTCGTATAATTAGAACCAGACAGTATATAGTATTTTTAGATTGGTTTCTTTCACTTAGTAATATACATTTAAATTTCCTCCATGTCTTTTCATGGTTTGATAGCTCATTTCTTTTTAGCGCTGAATAATATTCCATTGTCTGGATGTACCACTTTGTCCTTTTTACTCAAGTGAAAATGAAACTAATAGATTCATTTGGCCTGTGCTAAAAGTTTTACTTTTTAAACAAATTTGTTACTTTTATTCAAACTGCTCTGTATGCATATATGCATCTCCTCTTCTTTGCCGTTCCACATTTCAATGTATCAGGTAAATTTAAAAAATTGATGTCACAAAATGAAGTACAACTAGAAAAACTTGACGATGCTGTTATATTATTTGTCACATATTTTAAGGACATCTGGTATAAACAATGTGCTGTATATGTGGTTGGTTAACATGTGAAGAAGGCTCATCAAGAATCCGCTCTCCAGAGGTGAGTCCTTCAAATGTTTCAAATTTTGTCTCTTCTGACCTGCCTTGGTGAGTTTATTTTGCCTGGGGAATGCTAGAAGGAATTTTTCAATGGGAAAATTATTAGTGTTCCAGGAAAGTGATTGGCTAGAAAGTATAAGAATCTAGCAAATCTAGTAACACATCACTTGTCCAAGAGCCCTGAAATAAAAGACCGCCTAATGGAGCCAAAGAGAAGCTTTACTCATTGCTAGTTGGAAGGTGTCTGAAAGGGAAACTGCTCTGTTTTCTGGAAGTTAGCAAGTTTTATAGGGCTACAGTCTCCCAAGTTAGGAGAAAAAGAAACAAGAAAACAAGAAAGTGTTGTGTGGACCAAGGCAAATTTTCATTTCTCAGTTCTCAGAAGTAGATGGTCTAACGATATGAAAATTTGGGAAAGTCCACTTTGTGGGTGCTAGTTTAGTGAGGAAAATAAGCATTTAAGGAAGTCCAGGAGAGCACATTTCTTGGTTTTGGGTTTAGCAAGAAACATTTAGACTAAGGTCTTACAAATCTTGGTGATGGTGGTGGTTGTGGTTGTGCTGTTGGTGGTGGGAGTGGGGGTTGCGTATATTTGTCCTAACACACACCTAGTATTCTAGATCTGGATTTGTACTGGTCTTGTGGCTTCCTCTCTCCCTGGGCTTTGTCACCTGATCTGACAAGAAGTCTAGCGGATCCGTGTTTCAGAGCACTGTTGAATCTGCCTGGGAGCTCCACTTTTCATTCCAGGGGCTTGACAGATTACTCTAGGAGAGAAGCTGGGACATCCTCAGGCTTACAGAAACAGGTAGTGGAATCAATTTTGTGTTTACTTACTAGATTTGTATGAGTGGCAAAATTCCAAGTGGAACTTTTTTTTTTTTTTCCTATAGCACAGCAACTGGTGGCAATATATCTGCAGTAGCAGCCATATTCCTGACCACTGGAGGTTCCTGGTATTTAACAGAAAACCTGCACATAGATTTAGCTCAGTTCACAACCAATATGGACAGAGAAAAGAAATTAGGAGATCTTGGGTTTAACTGGGGCTGACACTGTATTTGGACTATTGAAATCTTCTTAACAACCCTTTAAGATAAGAATTATAACCCCATTTATTGGTGAGAAAATCTAGACAAGGAGGTTAAGTAATTTTCCCAGGGTCAGTAGCAGAGTTAAAATCTGAAATGAGTTCTGTTCAACATTCTCTTATTCCAAAGCCTAAGGACTGCCAATAGTACCACTTTCCCTCCCAGTATTTGGAAGAAGGGATGTTTGTGAGTCTAGCTTGTAGAATAAAAGTACATGAAATCTCGAAGGCATTTTACTTTAGTGTTCATCCTTACTTTTAAAATATTTGTTTTCAGTGTAAGTGAAAAGTATGCTATGCTCAATGCCTTGAAAAATAAAGTTTAGTTAATTTCATATTTGTTAGCTTGCTGAGATTTCCAGTGTGGTTAAAAATAAAATGTGTTATTTTGCTATTCATGGTTTGGAGTTTAAGCTCTTTGGGAAGACTGAATTGTTCGGGGATTTACAAAACCCTTGATTTTTTTCTTGCTCATTTTCACTGGGTTTGAAATTGAAATTATCCAGAGCAGCCATAGCCTTGAAGTATATTCTGTATTCCATCAAGAAACACAACATGTCCTTTCAAAACTTAATTGAGCAGCACAAAGCTAATTAGCTGTCCGAAGACACGCCATTTAATTCACAATCCAGCATTAATTTGTTCAACACAATGAGCTTATCTTCCATATAAATGCCTTTGCCCTATGGCTTCTCAAACAGCTGCAATGCACAAGAATGACTGATAACTCTTTCGTTTAAATGTTGTGGTTGCTTTTTATTCCCTCTTTTTTTATTTGGCCAAAAGGAGGATGAATAGTGTGCCAATTGTAACGGGAGTTTTTTTTGTCTGTGGCAAATTTGAAGAAAATAGATGGCTAGAAGATCACTGTATAGCCATCAGAGAAGCGCCAAGCTGTTAGGGAATGAGGCAATCATCAAATCCCAATCCTGTATTTCATAGACCAGGAAATTTATGCTCAAAGAAGTTTTGAGTGCTGTCCAAGGTCACTTAATAGGGTGTGAAATATACATCTTACATACTTTTTTCTCCCTCAGGAATAAGAAATTGCTTTGCTCTGAAATAAAGGCTTAGTTTGTTGTTTATCAGTTGGTAACTAATAACTAAGCATATTGAGAAACAAAGGAGAGTGGTCCAAGAACGTTCTTAGCGCACTAATGCCCATCGAATGCTGTGGGTTCAGACCTACCCATCCTGCAAGCCTCAGTTCAAGCCTTCCCTGTTCTCTGAATCATCATGAATCTCAAATGTTTTAACCACTCACTTTGGAGCTTAATCCCTAAGTCCTTTAATAATTCAATGTATGTGTGTGCACACACATATGTACCACATTTTAGAAGAAGTTTTGTTTTATAACACACATAATTATAACAAGCTTAGTTCAGCTCATAGGAATAAGCTTTTGGCAAAGTTTTTATGTATACCCAAGCCTCTTAATAAGCTTAGCATCTCCTATCCAACAATAAGCAGAGGTAAAGCTCAGGGTCAACCAACTGCCCTGTGCTTGAACTAGCAGTGAGTGCTTGGCAGAGAAGGGAACACGGGCCTGCTATGGCTCTGCCTACACAACCTTTACACCCGGGAGGACATTCACTTCTTATTGAAGTCAACAATTCCCTGCTGGGGGCCTAAGTCAGTGGAAATTTCCAAGTCCTCATCTTACTTGCCACAAGCTGTGACTTTGTCAACAAGACTCCTATAGCTATGTCATTGAGTCCATGTTCTTCCTGGAATTCAACACACCTTTAGGCGCATAGCAAATAGTGCAAATGTCCTTCTGGAATTGAGTAGGGAGCTGATGGAATGAAGCAACATGCTATCAGTGTGGTCTGTTCAAAGTTCAGTTAGTCACTGAGATGTTTGTTTCCGTCATGCCAGATAACCAAATTGAATACCTATTAGGCAAAATTGAGAGCTTGGTTTTGCTCTTTGAAGGCACTGCTTAAAAATGCATTGGTCAAGCACTCCCATTTTAATATCCCGTATCTGTCAGATTAGGTGACATTATGTGCAGAAACCTCCCGAATCCTAGAGGGGTTTAACTGCAAAGTTTGATTTCTTATTAACACTCCATGTCCACTGCGGGTCAGCTGAGTGCTCCACTCTACATCTCACTCCCCGAGAGCCACTATATTAAATGTTTCTGGTCTCAGTGCCAGAGAGAGAGCTCTGGACAGTGTTTCACTGGCAATTTAATGCTCTAGGTTGGAGGTGACACATGCTCCTTCTTCTTACAACTCCTTGGCTAGGGCTAGTCCATGAGGTCTCACCCAGCACAAGGAGGCCAGGAAGTGCTAGGAGGCTCTGAACTCAGGAGGCAGAGAGCTGGGTACTTGATTAGCAGCAGTAATGGTTACTGCACTGGGTGCAGGCTATTCTGCCATGGACTGGTAAGGCCCTCTGTACCTGTCTCCTTGCCTTTGAATGAGAAGTTACAATGTCCTAACTATCACGACTTTTCAGGATTAGCTTTGACACTGCTGGAACCAGACACTGAAGAAAGAAAGGGAAGCTGAGAATGTTGGAACCAGTTAAGGCCAAAACTAGGGCACTGGATCTCTTGGTAGGTCTAGTATCCAAGAAAAGAAGCCGTCGTCAGAACATAGAAAGGCAAACTAAGGCCTGATTTTGGCCTCGGTCCATTAGGGCAGGAGAGAGGAGTAGACAAAATATTACTACCAGGTTGGTGTTTTTATTTTCTTTTGCAAAATCATAGTCAATATACCTAGTTATTTTTATTTACATTGAAAAAGTGCAGGTAGAGGGTCTCTTTTAAAGGTAGATTTCAAATGGTTATTGCTGTTCACAGAGATTATATTAATATTCCCAGAGTGAAGGAAATCGATTTTGAATTTAGGTATTTTTGGACCATGCAAACTTGTATGCAGATGAGAAATACTAAAATGTTGCTATGGAAGTTTCTCATAGGTTTTTCTTCTCAGGTCATACATTCCATGTCCTGGGACACTGCTTGTGGATAAAACCACAGTGCATCGCATAACCCAATCAGTTGCATCACAGCCAAACGGATTGTCAGGGCACTGGTGCTTAATGACATAGTTCCAAGATGTCAAAATCTGTTTTTCTTTGTGGCCAATTGATCCTATAATGCTACTTGCAAGTGATTTTTGGCAATTGTCAAGTGCATTTGATCTGGGGCAATCATTCCTTTTATTTCATTAAACCAAGTCCTTTCATTCCTTAATCTCACATCCTTCCTGATGATTGCCTTACAATTGGATTCTCTGGATATTCCTTAGTATAAGTCCTTATAAGTACCCATAAACATAAGTTATGCTACATTGAACACATTGGTCTGTTGCTTTGCCAGTTCTCTCACCATATTTTTAAGTGCCTTGAACTTTTTCCCCAATGAGATGCTGAATTTTGTGAGCTTACTTTCAGTTGATCCCTGTGCCTTTGGGGGCTAAACATTCCTCAATATACAATGGGAGGGCAAGTCACGTTGTCAAGTGTATTTGTAGTTGTAAAGCATCAGATACTCTAGCTAACTTTAAAAGAAACGTAATTTACTGCAAGGATATTGGATAACTCATAGAAATGATAGAGAAGCTAGAGAAAAAGGGTTGGAAAAGGGCAGTAACTGAGGAAGCTTTGGGATCCACATGCAGAAACAAGTCAATTGTCATTGCAAGGCCCCACTGCTGGAATGAATGAGATTCAGATGTTATTTTTTCCTTCTATCAAGACTCAAAGTTCTGGGAGAACTTATATGATTATCCAAGCTCATGTCAACTGCTCACCCTTTCTCCGGGGAAGAGAGTCAACTTGACTAACGGCCCCACCATCATTGCACACAATGAAGACGAAGTGAGGACCTCAAAGGAAATTTGAGGTACTGTTACTTTCAGAAAAAGGGAAGGCAACAAAAACAACAAATGCCTATTACAGAGAGTGAGAGGTTTGAGGATAAATGATTTAATTTGCCTCACAATCGAAGTAATTGGTCTACTGCCTTCCTTCAGCTGTGTAGACTACACTGGGGAAAATTAGTGGGAGCTGGCCCAAACTTTATTTAGCCAGATTTGATTTTCCAATTAGTGAAGATTTCTATTGGTCTGTGATTTGACTTTGCTGCCACACTTCTGATAAATTTATATTAGTGACGGTAATATCTAGAGAGCTAAAAAGTTCCTTGATTATAAATGAACACTTTTCATTAATATTTAGAGATTAAACTCATTTTTTATGAGCAGATGGAAACAAATGATAACTTGGCCTTTACTGCAAAATTAATAGCAATTTATCAACATTTAGGCAACACTGAGGCAGGTTCTAAGTGCTAGAATTTGTTGATTAACATTGTTTTCTTTTGTTAATTGACTTTTTGGACAACAGAGGTCCATTCAAATGACTATTTTCTGAGCATGTGGCTCCATCAGGGTCTCCATTGTTTCCTGGAAACCACAGCTGTGTTGGCCTGAGATTAATGCATGGAGAGAATTGTTTCCAGCAAAGGGCTGGGTGGGTGATTTGGGGGAGGTCCATGGCTTGACAGAGAACTTTGAATTCAAGGCTGATTGTCATAAGCTTTTGGATCAGCACACAGGCTGCTACTTACCTTAAACACAACACAGGAGCATTATTGCATCCACATGATTTATGGCTTGTGACAATCATGCTTTGTCTACAGTCTTACCAGCTGATTTTCTTTGCATGTGTATTTGAGCAACAAAAGTCAATTTGCTTTGCAGGAAACAGGACCAGCTTCATAGGTCTGTGACCTGTGCAGTCACATAGGGTCCCAGCCTCAGAGGGGTCTCACACTTGGTTTAATGCTCTGCAGTTGCCATCTTGAAATTCTCAGTGATTTTTTTTTTTTAAAGATTTTATTTTTTTCTTTTTCTCCCCAAAGCCCTCCGGTACATAGCTGTGTATTCTTCGTTGTGGGTTCTTCTAGTTGTGGCATGTGGGACGCTGCCTCAGCGTGGTCTGATGAGCAGTGCCATGTCCGTGCCCAGGATTCGAACCAACGAAACACTGGGCCGCCTGCAGCGGAACGCACGAACTTAACCACTCGGCCACGGGGCCAGCCCCTCTCAGTGATTTTTGAACATGATTTTTGAACCCTGTGTTCTCATTTTTCACTGGGCCCCACACATTCTCTAGTTGATCCTGTCAGAAAAAGATCAGCAAAAACAGCTGTGTTCTTCCCCTAATATTGCGTTTTCAAGTTTGAACTTTTCTACCAAAGTCTTGCTTTTAGGTTTGCGCATGTTCACAGAGGAGGGTTCAGAGGATTCTATTTCTGCCATTCCCAAGGCGAGTCTCTTGACTTTGTCTGGGTTCCTAGAATTCTTGGTCTGTGTGTGGAAATATCCCTCCCTCTTTATTTCAGCTAAGATAACATTTCATTGTTGTGGGTTTTGTTTTATGGTGGTTGTTTAGGGAACAAGGAAGTTACAAGAAAAAGAAAAGATTAAAACAAAACAAAAGCATAAGCAAACAAAATGGCAACAAGCTATCTATCCAAACATTGAAGCAATCATCTAAGCAGGTTGATATAAAAACCCAGCTACAGATTCTCCAGTCTGGCACAATGCTTTTAGGGCATCCAGGCCCCATTCCTTTTCATCATAGGACTGTTAGACAAAGCTTCTCTGAATCTCCATTGTAGGTGCAGTGATAGCAGGAGAGCGTGTGGTTAAGGCCCCAGGCTCCTGAGGCAGACAGACCCTCCATTACGTGTAGGTCCTTCCACCAAGAGTGAGTAAAATAACCTGCCTAAGTCTATCTTCTCACCTAGAAAATGGGCGTTTATGAAACCATGTGAGATATTGCAAGTAGTGTGTTAAACACAGTGCCACGCATGTAGTAAGTTTGTAATGAATGGTAGCTTTACTCTTCATTTCATCACACTGGCCTTTTCCCTCCAGTCTTCTTTTCATCTAAAGAATCGGATATTTCCCCCACTTAGCCTTAGACCCTTAGACTCTGCTCCCTTGGCACTCGCTGCTGCTCCAGGAAATGGGAAAGCTACTGCTTTTACTGTCCCTTCTTTGCTCTTCTCCTGGCCTTCCCTGACCTCAGTGCCCCGTCCCTAGCTATCAAGAATCTTGTGAAGTCTGGTATCAAGTCCTCTGGTGTCCCAGTCAGGGTCTGGGATACTCAAATGAGGGAACTGAGGAGAGTTTAAGAAAAGCACGCTTTATGAAAGTGCAAGCAGCTGTAAGAGGTGCTAGCAAGGGGTAGTGAAGTGATGCTGGGCTAGCACAGCGCGGAGCTGACCCGAACCCTAGGCCTAAAGGGGCGTGAGGCAAGGGGTGGGAGCAGTTACCGGGACAGCTGCCCTACAGGGGCTTTGGCCCAAAGCCTAGGGTCCTAGGATAAATACTCAGCACTCACCCTTCTGCCCTCCGGCCTCCTGCCAATGCCTGCCAACAGGAAGCTGGAAGGCGAGAGAGGGCACTGAGTCAGTCCACCAAGAGTCAGCCTCCAGGACAATGAACGAACAGACAGGGATGGATAGAGGCCAGATCTTTAGGGACAAATGACAAACAGCCCACATTTGGGAACAGCTCTCTTCACCCTTGCCACCACCTTTTCTTTAACCCAAACTCACATATATTACTTATTTATTTAGTTGAAAAATATCTGACATATAACATTGTGTAGGTTTAAGGTGTATAACATATTGATTTGATACATTTACGTATTGTTATATGATTGCTGTTGTCGTGTTAGTCAGTTGGCACCTCTATCATGTTACATTATTATCATTTCTTTGTTGTGGTGGGAACGATTAAGATCCAGCCTCTTAGCAAGTTTGATGATTGTAATACAATATTTTTGTCTGTATCCTCTATATTGTGCATCAGATCTCTAGGATATACATTTTTTTAAAAAACAAAATATGAGAGAAGGAAAACGAAGGGGCAGAATTTTAATTGCATTCAAGTCTATATTTGTTATTTATGCCAGTTTTTACTGTAGGTCAGAAGTTAATTTTTTATTAAGATACTTTGTGTGTGTGGCCAATTTCAGGTCACTGGGGTTAAAAAAATAAGAACGAGAGAAAACCAAACCATCATCACAACTTCTCCTGAGCTGCATTTTTTCTGCACCTACCTCTCTAGTGAGTTGATTCTAACTGCTGCTTGTTTTTCGGGAGGACCATTCTTGCTTTGGGGGGCATTAGAGCTCCCAGCTTACTTCCCCATGGACAGCCTTGTAATCTCTGTGGAGTCGCCAAGATCCATTCAGACCCTGCTGGGACTGGCTTCCCCTTGGCCTCTGGGCCCGCCTCTCCTTTTGACTCCCTCACGTCTCCCCTGAAGGCTCCCTGGGTCTCAGACCCTCATGGCTGACGTCTGTCCGTCTCTGACCTGTGTCTAGAGGTTCAGTTAGGATGAAGCACTGTGGCAGGTCAATGGATGAGAGGATTTTCTTCTTCAGGGAAGCTCCACTTCAAGGCCTGCGCTTCCAGGCTGCCGTCCGGGACCCATCTCTGCGGTGGTCCGGGGGTCAGTGCTCCTTTGTCAGGGAAGGCCTTTTTGACCTTCATTTTGGTTTAAACATCACTTCCTCAGAGGCGTCTTCCTTAATCCTCCACACCTGGCTAAAGCCTTTGTATATGTCACCAAAACCCCCGTATTTCCCTGTATTTATTGTACCTGTAGTTACACTTTCTCTGTTGGTCTTTTTTATGTTCTGAGTCCATGAGGGCAGTTTCTGTGTCTGTTTGTTCACTGCTGGATCCCCACTGTCTTGGAGAACTCCTGGAATTTAGCAGATAATTGTGCTTGCTAGACTGATTTTTGTCTTCTGGATTCTATTTCAATCCTATCAGCTGTTTCCACTGACCGCCAGCAGAATCTTTGTTTTTGCTTGTGTCAAAATTGCTACCGCGGGTAGACCTCCTCCCTCAGTTTCCATTTCTTGTGTGAGGGTCCCTGCTCCTTCAGCTTGTTTGCAGAACAGGCGTGCTGGGCAAACATGCCGAGCCCCACAATTCTCAGAACTTTCCTGGCCAAGGTTATGGCCTTGCCCTCTCTGGCGCCATGGTACTCTGGGCTTGGATGACTAGTCCTCAGGTCTCATCAGATCCTGTGCTGGGTTGGCAGACAGGGAGGTCTAGTTAATCCAGAACTATCTTAACCACAGCAGATGGTTTCTCCAAGAGTTAAGCAGAGGCGTTCCTTTAGATGCTTGCTGCGGTAGGGAAGAAAAGTGGGTTCTCTCATGTCAGGGGCACTGACCAGGATGATGAGCTCTCTCTCTTTCTCCTTTGTTTGACTAATTCTATCAGCTGCTCCAAGCTTGACATGCTCAGGACACAATGACTATCAGTTCCTTGCTATGGCATTTTACTGGAGCAGCCTCTTGTCCAATAAATACATATTCTTGATTAAGATTATTTGTGATAGGCTTTTTATGGACTTTTCAGACTGTCTCAACAGGGATGAAGAAAGCTGAAAGTTAACTTATGAAGAATAAACAGAAAACTAAATTTTAGGGGAACACTGCCCTGCAAGGATACCCTGGCATGTTGTTCCATTGCACCACTTAGCACGTAGTGTTGTCATTCATATACAAGCTTGCATTCTCTATAAGACTGTGAGCTCCCTGCAGGCAGGGCCCATCACCTATTCATCCTTGTATTTCTAGTGTGGAGAGTGATTCCTGGTATATAGCAGGTGTTCAGTAAATGCACGCTGATTTGACCTGAATTGAATTCCCCAAATTCTGATATGCTCTTTGATGAAATGCCATTAAAAACCAAGTACTCTCTAGAAATATTTGCTTTTCTCAGGAGGTTATATCACCATTCTTGTGTTGGGAGTAGACAAAAATAAGGGAGAAGATAAATCCAACCTTTTATAATTGTGGATGCATTTGAAAATGGACTAAGTTGAGTAGTCACACAGAGCAAAGCTCAGTTTTCTTTGGAGGCAAGATGAGTAAGATTCTTTCTCCAGGTCTCAAACCTTGCACTTCTCTGTATGATCTCCCTGTTCCAGACAGTGTTGGATGAATGGTCCTACACTGTGAGTTCAAATAGAATCATGAGTTTCTTCTACCTGGAACTCTACCATTTTCTTTCTGCCAACCCATGTGTGAGGTCAAGATCCAGCTCAAAATCTCAGTACTCCCAGGAAACCTTCAATTCACTTCACCTTGTTTCATTCATCATTTCTTTTCTCCCTGGCTCTTTGCATTTAAGTCCTGTATTTATTTATAATCACTAAAAACAGTCTTATGTGTATAAACACATTCTTTTATTTAGTTAGATGCTTTTTTGTAATGTTAGTTGCTCTTTTAGTGTATAATTATTTAATTGATCCTACTAGTCATATTGGGTAGTCTGTCTGTTCTCAAATTGCTGAAACATCCACTGTTTCTTGGCCTTTATCTTGTCCGAGAAGCTTCTCCAACCATCTATTTACTCACCCATCTGTCCATCCATCCACCCATCCACCCATCCATCCATCCATCCATCCATCCATCCATCCATCCATCATCCAACAGATATATATCAGGAAGCTAGCGTGTGCTGGACACTGTGCTGGATGCTAAGGATACACCTACGTGTATTTAAATGGGCGTATCTGTCCCATCCAGAGTGTTTGGGAGATGTTGTGCAGAAGTTAAGCCCTGATGCTGATTTCCTGATCTCTTTCATGACCCACGGAAATTTTAAGTCCATACTTAACATCCTCCTTAGTTCATATTTATACAAGCAGTTTTGGGAACTCCTTCTTTCTGTGGGAAGCATCCCATGCACGTCCCTATGCTGCATTCCCCTCCCTTGTGAGGGACATTTGCCTAGGAGTTGATGAAGATGGTTGATAGAATAAGTGTGTTGGCTGCAAGGAAACATCTCCGGTATGGAGCAAGAGAAGCTTTTGTTCCAATATTCCCAGATGGGGCTTAACATTGTTTCTCTAGGACAGCGGTTCTCAAACATTTAATTTCAGGAAACCTTTACACTTAAAACTTACTAAGGATACTGAAGAGTTTTTGTTTACGTGAAAATTACTGCTAGAAACTAAAACACAGAAAAGTAACATATTTATTAATTCATTAAAATGCTAAATTCATTACATGTGGTATAAATAACATTTTTTAAATGAAAAATAACTATATTTTCTAAAAACAAAAAAATGTAGTGAAAAGAATGGTGTTATTTTACTTTTGTGGAAATGTTTAGTATCTGGCTTTGTAGAAGGCAGTTGTATTCTTCTGTTTCTGCATTCATTGATTTAATTTGCATGTGATGGAATTGTATGAAGAAAATCTGGCCTCACACAGATATGTAGTTGGAAAAGGGGTAGTTTAATAGCCTTTTCAGATAACTGTGGATATTCTTCTTTGATATTACACTAGAATTCAACCAATGGTAATTTCTCAAAGATGAGTTGTGATGTGGGATCTGAAACCACATCAATCTGTAAATGTTGGGAAACTGTCAAGCTTGTGGTGACGGATACAAGTTTTCCAAAATCCTAATTTTTATCTGAAAACTCAAATTTAATCATCGGTAACAAATATATTAGTTATTTTATTGGAAGTGTCAGGCTCATTGCATTCGGTTTTGAGAAAATATCTGCTGGATACCCAAGTCTGAATAACCACAGTGTGCCAGTTGTTCTTTTAAGAAACGATGATAGTCCACGAAAAAAGTGCCTAGTTTGCTGGCAACTTGAATCATCACACACAATGTTTTGCTTTTGTGTGTACCCTGTTGTCTGTTCTTTGGTATGCTGCAGAAGTGCTTCATGCAAACGTCCCATTTTGTTACACAGAATGTTAAAAAGATGTGCCCTCAGTGCTGTGACTGAATAAAGTCAATAATGTTTACTGCTTCATTATGGACGTTCTAAAGTGCAACTGGTGCTTTTGTTTTAACATATGTGAGTGTTACTGAAGGATATGAAAGCTACCAGTTCAATGCTCTGGCCTTGGTTTGGGCTACGGCATCGGGGGTTTAGCCACCATTGCTTTGGGACCATCAGTACAAATGTTGACACAGAAAAAAGGTAAATAATGTCTCAGTGTGATCGTGAAAATAGTTTTATTTTTTTTGCTGAGGAAGATTTGCCCTGAGCTTACAGCCATGCCAATCTTCCTCTATTTTTTAGTATGTGGGTCAGCAGCGCAGCATGGCCACTAACAGATTGGTTTAGGTCTGTGCCCAGGAACTGAACCCGGGTCACTGAAGTGGAGCGTGCTGAACTTAACGACTAGGCCACCAGGGCTGGCCTGTGAAAATAGTTTTGACCTTGAGGAGCCCTTGAAAGTGTCTTAGTGCTTTCCTAGGGTCTGTCTACTGCACTTTGAGAACAACTATTCTAAGAAAATAATTTTGTCAGTGTTAATGGGGCAGAAACATTTTTAACAAATGTAGAAAACTAACCACTCTGTGTAACAAATCTTCCTGGGAAAAAAATACCCTGAATTCTGAAAATCTGGCTTAGAAACTTTAAGAACTCACTTGATTTATAAGTTGGGGATGACCTATATATGTGAATAGTTTGCATAGTGCACCTGTCTCCTAATTTACATGATGCTTTAGTTTCTTGAAAGGAAGCAGGTATTTAAAAAACACTTAAAACAAAATTAATATTCTCATAAGAATTAAAGGAAAAGAAAGAGACACATTTCAGTGAGTTAGACAAAAATCAAGTCATGTCATTTTGCAATAATGCATTAATATTCTCAGTAAACATTTCTAGACAAAGTGAATATGGTAAAAAAAAATTATTTATGAAGTAAACAATAACACAGATCACTGAAAATATTCAACCAAGCCCTCCAGGACATTCACCTACGGGCATTGTTAATTCTATTCTTCATCTTCTTCATTGTGGCAATTCTTGCAAACCAAGTTTTCTCATACTCACTGCTGGGCCAGATTTAGCATATTCTTCGATATTGGATGTGTTACCTCCTAGTGCTCTCTCACCTCCTGTATTTAATGAACATCTGCTGGATGTATGCCCTTTTCATCTGGAGGTAAGAGATTTCATAGGTGATGATAACACCCACACAAGTAGAGTTCATAGTGTAATTGGCAGCTGGACTAACATCATATATGGGCCAACCAATGACTCTGCAGGTTGTCAGATGATACTTGCCCAGGTACAAAGCAGGGGTAACTGAAAATACAAAGACTTTTATTGTATATTTTTGGGACTTTTTTTAGTTTAGTTTTTCTTTTTTGGTGATGAGGAAAACATTTGATCTACGTTTCATAAAAACACATCTCATAAGGTTGTATATTCTTTTTTGAACTTGGAAAAAATTAGTACTGAATAGATCTTTTATCACTATTAATGAGAAAAACATTATAATAATATTTCAGCCACTGACATGTTTTCCTATGCCAAATTGCTGTTTATTTTATGTAGTTATTGCCATTTATTTTAATTTCATCCATATAAATGGAACATACCTTTCTCAGTAATTGATTTTAAAAATATACTCTAATTCATAGTAATCCATTTGATATTATTAGAACTGAATGTATTTGTAATAAATGAATATATAGATAAAAATGTATATTTTGCAAGAACACATACAAAGACTTATACATTAACAACTGAGAAGGATGGCCGCTGTAAAGGTGGGGGAGAGGAATGGGAGGAATAAACACATAAACAAAACAAGTGAGAAGCCTTTCATAGAGTACTGATAATACGTAAAGAACTGAGAGTACGGTCAGCTCAATTCTCTGCATTTTAAATCAAAACAAATTTAGTATGTTAAATAATTGCATAGGATATTTGCGAAGATATAGGATTTCAGCCATCTATAATTAGTCCTGTATTGTTTTCACTGGCTTTCACAGTAATGAAACATGCAGAAACTACTGAAAATCCTATTGTCTTCCTTTTCTTTATCACCTACCTTGTTTAAAAAAGTTTTGTTGTGTAAATTTTTGAATGTTTGCAAAATAAAAGTGTAATGAACTCTTATAAACTCATCACCACTGAGACTCAGTAATAATCAACATTTTGTCAAATTTGTTTTATTTTCCTTTTTCCTTCCCGTGTCTTAATGTGATTCCCATCTTAACATTTCATCTCTAGTTCCTTCCGTATGCATCTCTAAAAATAATATTTGCCTTTCTCAGTGTGCTTGGTAGACACCACTTGGATGCAAATGGTGAGTGCCTTTCACTAATTCTTCGTCTGTGACCTCCTTGAGATTCTAACTGATGTTTTTCAGGCACGCTTTTGCTTCAAGGCAAAATACATACTCATGCTTGAAAAACAAATGTGTTCAGTGTTCTCAGATAGGACAGCACACATGGCACTTGTTAGGCGGATGGGGACCAGGGGATTGGCCTGTATCATACCCTAAGGAGGGATATGTGATGTGAATTGTCCCACAGCACTCTGGGTTCATGTCCCTCCACTCCTCTTTTTTTTCTTTCTCTTTTTAAAATTTTTGTTTATCTATTTTTGACAAATAAAATTTGTATATATTTAAAGTATACTATGTGATGTTTTGATAGATGTATACATAGTAAAATGGTTACCACAATTAAGCTAAATAACATATCCATCACCTCCTGTAGTTACTATTTTGTGTCTGTGATGAGAACACTTGAGATCTACTCTTTTAGCAAATTTCAAGTACATAATACGTTATTATTAACTATAGTCATCATGTTATATACTACGTCTCCAGTTCTTATTCATCTTATAACTGAAAGTTTGTACCCTTTGATCAATATCTCCTGTTTTCTGCCACCCCCTCAGCCTCTGGTATCCACCATTCTACTCTCTGTTTCTATGAGTTTGACTTTTCTTTTTAGATCTCACATATAATTGAGATCCAGAGATATTTGTCTTTCTGTGTCCGGCTTAGTTCACTTAGCATATTGTCCCCTAGGTTCATCCACGTTGTCACAAATGGCACGATTTCCTTATTTTTAAAGGTTGAATAATATTTCATTGTGTGTGTGTGTGTGTGTATCTCAAAATTTTATATCTATGACCTTTTTTCATTCATCTATTGGTGGATGCTTAATGTTGTTTCTATAGTTTGGGTATTGTAAATAATGCTGCAATGAACATGGGAGAGCAAATGTCTCTGATTTTATTTCTTTTGTATATATACACAGAAGTGGGATTGCTGGATCATACAGTAGTTCTATTTTTAATGTTTTGGGAAACCTCCATGCTGTTTTCCATAGTGGCTGCACCAGGTTACATTCCACCAACAGTTCACAAGGGCTCCCTTTTCTCCACACCCTCACTAACTCTTGTTATCTTTTGACTTTTTGACATTAGCCATCCTAATAGGTATCAGGTAAAATCTCATTGTGGTTTTCATTTGCATTTTCTTGATGATCAGTGATGTTGAGCATCTTTTCATGTAGCTGTTGGTAGTTTGCATGTCTACTTTGGAAGAATATCTGTTCAGGTCCTTTGCTCATTTTATAATTGGGTTATTTGTCTTTTTGGATATAGGGTTGTATGAGTTCCTATTTTTTTGGATATTAATCTCTTCTCAGATATATGGCTTGCAAATATTTTCCCTCGCTCCGTAGGTTGCCTTTTCAATTTGTCAATTATCTCTTTTGCTCTGAAGAAATTTTTTAGTTTGATGAAGCCCCACTTGTTTGTTTTTTCTTTTTATTGCCTTTGCTTTTGGTGTCATATCCAAAAAATCATTGCCAAGACCAATATCAAAGACTTTTTCCCCTTATGTTTTCTTCTAGAAGTTTTACAGCATCAGGTCTTACATTTAAGTCTTTAATCCATTTTGAATTGTTTCTGTGGTTGGTATAAAATAAGGGTCCCATTTCATTTTTTTGCATGTGGCTGTCCAGTTTTCCCGGCACCATTTATTGAAGAGACTGTGCTTTTCCTATTGTATACTTGACACCTTTGTTGAAAATTAGTTGACCTTATATAAGTGAGTTTATTTCTGGGCTCTGTATTCTGTTCCATTAATCTATGTGTCTGTTTTTCTGTCAATACCATACTGTTTTGATTACTATACCTTTGTAATATAGTGTGAAATCTAAAAGTATGATGCTTCCAGCTTTGTTCTTCTTGCTCAAGGGTGCTTTAACTATTCAGAGTCTTTTGTGGTTCCATGTGAATTTGGGGATTGTTTTTTACGTATCTGTGAAAAGACCATTGGAAATTTTATAGAGATTGTATTGACTCTGCAGATTGCTTTGGGTAGAATGGACATTTTAGCAACAGTAACTCTTCCAACCCATGAAGATGGAATATTTTTCCATTTATTGTGTCTTCTTAAACACACGTGGCAGTAGGGGGCACCAGTGGAGGCGTGGCATTGTGCACGTGTGCAGCCTCAGAGGCCAGGGGCTGGCTGCTGGTGGGGTGGCCTCACTAGGTCCTCGGGCTGGGGTGCTGCATAGGTGCTGGCTGGGGCAGCTCAGGTCAGGGTGAGGGTGATGGGGGTAGGGAGGAACTCAACAGCTGGAGTCTGCAAATGCAAAAACCCCTGGGACTCTCAGTGGAGAAAGCTGTAGGGAGTCTTCGGTGGCTGTGCTGGCTGTTGGGTTCCTCAGTGGCAGAAGCTTCTGGTGGGATCCTCAGCGGACAGAGCAGACCAATGAGAACGCAGTCACTCCCATGGTGCAGGTGATACAGATAGTCTCTGCCCTTCTTCCTTGCTCCTAGGTGTCTCTAGATGTCTCAGCATTGCCGATCTCCATGTGGAGTGAAACCAAACAAGTCCTTCGTGCAGTGCCCCAAAAGGCTGGGGAAGCTGGTCGCTCACCCCTCTCTCCTTTTCCACTCTTGGTGCTGAGCACTGCCAGCCTGGGGAATGGGATAGTGCAGGCAAAATGAAATGGTTCTTCCTACCCTTTTGTGCTGTTATTCTTAGAGTTTGTTTCACGGTGTTGCTGAAGCTTCTTAAGTGGACTCCTGAGCTCTCCCAGAGCTGTTTTCATTCACAGGTAGCTATCTAATTGTTGTTCTTTGTGAGGAGGGAAGCTGGGGAGTCCTATTCCACCATCTTGGTGATGTCACTCCTTATTTCTTTAAATTAAATTAAAGCCAGCTTGAATTCTGATGTGTCAGATTAGTACATGAGGAGGTTTCCATTTTGGGATGCCATTCTTCTCTTGTTTTCTTCTGCAATTCTAGAATGGCTTGGCTAGTGCTCTCCCAAGTGGCATGTCCATCTGCCTCCCATCCCCAAGTGGGGAGACACTTGTGTCTGAGCAGCTCCCCCAGCTTCCTGCTGCTCACATATGTGTGGGAAAAGGCCTCAATGGATTCAGCCTGCTGTGCTTGCTTCTCCGTGCAGAGGTAGAGAAAGGAAGATCTTACTCCAGAGGTGCCCACTGTGATCAGTGGTCCTCCTTCATTTTACACTGTGTTCACCGTCATCATTCTCAGTGCAAAGACATGGGACCAGGGACTCTTAGAGTATCATCTAAATGCTTTATTCTGAAACCAACTCACTATACAGACCCTATCTCTTTGAATTCGGTCTAGACTTCTCTCTATCTAGAAGTAACTTTATTTCTAGAGGCTCGTTGGCCTTCCTTGTCACTAAAGCTTGGCTGGAGAGAGTCTACTTCAGGTTGCCTTAACTCCCTGTCTTGGGAGGCTAGGGTTGATGTACCAACTCTTTTTCTTCCAAATGCTGCGTACTCTATACTGAAATTAATTACTCTTTCTAGAGTGAACGTCTATGCACAGCAGTGACCTAGGAGGATAATAGCCTGATTGGGTTATGCAATATTTTGTTACACCCCAAATTCCAGGATGCTGACTGGCTACTCTTTTTCCTTTGCCTTGGGTGTTTCTTTGCAGAGCAAAGAAGTTGAATTTCTTTATATTAAAATGGACGTGAGAACATATATGCACTCAAATGAATAAAATAATCCAGTGTATTTCAGAACACATAACTAAAAACACACTGAGAGGTAGATGTATTTCTTCTCAATAACTTTACACAAATGATATGTGCTGCCTAGGTAGTGAACTCTTTGAGATTGATTGGGATTGGCTCCTGTTTCTTTTGAATCCCCGTGGGCAGTTCATTGTCAAACGCTAATAAACCTTGGTGCCTGACAGCCTCTGGTTGTGAGCTTGTTACCTCTGAAAGCCAAAGTAACTCTTTGGTGACAATTTTGTTACTTACAACAAAGAGCTCACTGCAGAGTTCTGATTGGCTCACTGCTCAATCTCTATGGGAGGGGTTGCTAAGCAACTGAGAAGCTGGGTGTTCTGAAGGTTCAGACCTCTGCACACCTTTTCTCCATGTGCTCCCTCATGGCCCGCTTGGCTTCTGCTATCATCTCCTAAATCCACGTCTCAGAATCCCTCACCATTTCAGAACCCAGACTGAAATCTCCGCTTCCCTAGTGGACAGATGTGGCTTGCTACAAGTCCTTGAAGTTAATATGTATCAGCTAATATATTACCAATTTCTAGATTCTATTTTTCTAAACTTTTCAATGGAGATAGAGCATATAATGCATTTTTTTCAGATTTCTCCAAACTAGGGGTATATTAGGATCCTGAGAACAGAACCACCAACATTTTTCTGTTTCTGACTTCACCAGAATTCTGCAAATATACACCTCCTCAAATCTTGCAGCTAGTTCGAGAAGCTCTCAGAGGACATTGTCTATGTTGTTGGAGCAGTGTTATTTGTGGCTTTTTATTTTCTGCCATTTTCTCCTCTCTTGCTCTAACTGTTGGACTTGTAGGTTTCTGGTTTACAGAAGGGTCCCTCGACCCTTGCAGGGTTGATGGCCTTGCTGTGAGGCCTACAGTGTTCCTGGAAAATTGCCCTCCACCCACCCCAGTATGTGTTCAAAGTTTGGATGTGGGGATGATTTCCGCTCCCAGTTTCTTAACAGATATGTAACTATTGAAATTATACACTTTGATTTCAAATTTGTAGTGTTTTCAAATTGTTACTTAGTTCTAGAATGGTGTCACACTTACTGAAGTACAATTTAATAGCTATCTCATAACATGAAAAGAGCTCCATGTTTTACTTTTGTCTGCTGAAGAACATTAATCCCCTGCAGCCCTTCTCATATCCACCCCTCGGTTCTCCTGCATCCCACACGGCCCCGAGCTTCTCATTCACCACTGGCTCCTAGTACTAGACCTCTCTGCCTTTACTCTCTCTCATCCCTCTCATTTCTTTGCGTTCTTTATTTTGTAGCTCATCATAGGACTCGGATGCTTCCTTTCATTCCTCCTCCAGACCCAGCCAGACCCTCCCTATTTTTAAATCCTACAAGATAAGATAGCCTTTCTTTCTGAGGGCAAACGGTGGGGCACGGGAATTGATTTGGCAATTATAGAATTCTCTCTTGTGGGCTGGAGTTCGAATGGTTGTGGCCATCTTACATGAATATGTTTTAGCCTGTCCCACAGAGGTTCCTTCAGTGGTAGAGCAATATGTAATAGAGGCTCTGAGCAGGAACCCTGGAGCCAAAACTTCACCTTCAAACCTACCTGCACCACATGTGCTCATCAAGACCCTGGCCAAGTCACTTAACGTCTTTAATTAATTTAATTTAATTATTAAATTTTATTAAATATTATTAATTTAATTATTAAAAATAAATTTAATTAATTTAATTTAATATTTGTATAACGGGCTTTGGTGAGGTTGAATGAGATAATTCATGAAAAGTGCTCAATAAATGTAGCCGTTATCTTTTTGGTTACCATCTTCTCTCTCCAGACTCTGACAATTCTGGCTCAAGGGGGCATTGATGTGGGACCAGAGGGCAATCCGAGGAGTAGAGATCCTGCTGCAGTCCAATTCTCACCTCCCTTTGACTGTGGCTGGGCTTCTGTGTGTCCTGTGCTGCTTCTTTCCCGGGATGAGCTGCCTCAAAATCCCTCAGCAGAGACGTACCTAGGAGCAGGCACTGCAGACCCTCTGACAGGGCTGCACCTGTAGGGCATATACAACGCTTTGTGTCATTCTGAGCCCTCTTGCTACAAATGGGAAAACAGTGGCTGGGGAGTCCTGAATCTGAGATTCTTGGTCTGGGTCCACAATGATTAGGCTGACAAATCACTTTTCTTTGGGCCTCAGTTTCCCAACCTATAAAATAAATATATAGGAGCAAACATTTATATGGTCTATCTTTAAAACAATTATAATCCTTGTTGCTATGGGAGCCGCTGGACGTTGACTCCATTCCCTGGCTTACCTGTGGAGATTTGTTGCAGTCCTGTAGGTGAGCAGACCCCTGGCGCTGGATATTAGTTGAACTGCAGAGACTCACTCTTCCCTCTGAAGTTCCCCTAATCCCCAGAACATCATCAGAAGAATTGCTCTTTGCATACATTTATGATCTATGAATCACAGACCCAGCCGCGATAACTGAAGACAACCCAGGAAGTTTTTATTAAGTGGGGAATAAAAAGTAATTTGGTGCAAAGCACTTTTTCTCATGCTCCAATATTTCTCAGCTTCTGCCAGCTCCACTGGGCAAATAATGCACCCTGATTCCTGCCTGCAGCCCACTGGCCTCACCGCCTTCACTTTGTCATGGCTACTGAAAGGCGGCCACTAGCGGTTCCTCATTGTGCCTCCAATTGTTACAGTGCCAGGAGTGATAATGCACAAATAGAATGTTCTTTCTCCCCCAAATGGTCACAAATGGCATGCCACAGTATAATAATGTATGTGAGCTTTCCCATAATGGTCAGAAAAGGTGGTTTGAATTTTGCAATCAATACTTTGTTAGCTGGTAGCATTTTACTCTATTAGAATCCTTTTTCCAGAGGACATCTTCATCCCCTGGAAATGAATTCTCTGCTTCTCCTTGCCTACCCAAAGCCCATCCTTAGCTTTCTCTGACAACTCCAGCCTACTCAGACTACACCAAACTTCTATTACTCTTAATCTTCTAGGATTTTACACTGTAATTTACTCTTTCATTTTAAGCCACTTTTCCCCTAAGCTACACTGTCAATTCTCTGAGTAGGAATCCTATTTTCTACCTCCTTGTACTGGGTAGATGGTTGGCAGTTAATAAATACCTCTTAGCTTATAGATAAATGTTTGCATCTGTAGTTATGTGCAGATGGACAGAAGACCAAGATGGTGAATTGGTCAGTTTTTACTGTATAATCAACTATCTGAAAATCTCAGTAAGCATTTATTTCTTATATGTGATCAGGTAGCCTGTGGTTTGGCTGATTTAGGCTGGGCTTGGCTGGGCCAGGCTGGATTCCAGGCTTCTGGCTGGGTTCAGGTCTTCTCTTATGTCTTCATTCTGGGGCCCCACCTGAAGGGGCGGAGGCTCTTCATCAAGTAAGATTCCTGGAGTGTGTTCTTCATCTGTCAATATTCCATGGCTCAAAGCAAGTCACAAGGCTCAGCTGATATCAATGAGGCAGAGAAGTTTCTCCACCCTCTGTGGGAGGCACTACAAAGTTCCCTATTATAGGAAAGTAAAGAGCTGGGAACAACAATCAAATTACCACAGAGGGCTAGGTCATTGTCCTTTGAACTGGAAAAGACCCTGGAAAATTATCCACTCCAGCCCCTGCTTCCTGGGCTGCAAACCCGGGCTTGAAGTGTGATCCGAGGACCAGCAGCATCAGCATGACTTGGGAGCTTTTTACAAATGCAGGATCTCAGGCTCCATCTCAGACTTGCTGGATCAGAATCTTCATTTTAATAAAATTGTCAAGTGATTCATATACACCTTGAAATCTGAAGTGGTCTAAAACAGCCTTTTCATAATATGTTCCACGAGAGACTAATAGGTGTTATATGGGAAGAAAAATGCTTCCATGATTAAATAAATTTGGGGTATTTCAGGACTTCTCAAAGCTTTGAACCTACTGATAGAGATGGCAGATCTCTGAGATGGGAGGTTTTATTCATTTCCTGGGGCTGTCATGACAAATTACCACAAACTGGATGGCTTACAACAGCATAAATTTATTCCCTCACAATTCAAGAGATCAGAAGTCTGAAATCAAGAGGCTGTCAGGGTTGGTTCCTCCTGGAGGCTCTGAGGGCAAACCTATTCCATGCCTCTCTCCTGGCTTATCGTGATGCTGGCAGTCTTTGGTGACCCTTGGCTTCCAGCTGCATTGCTCTAATCTTTGCTTCTGTCATTACATGGCCTTCTTCCCAATCTGTGTCTCTGTGTGTCCTCCTCTTCTTATAAGAACACCAGTCATTGCATTTAGGGTCCACCCTAACCCAGTAGGACCTCATCTCAACTTAAGGACTTATATCTGTTAAGACCCTATTCCCAGTAAGTTTACATTCTGAGTTCCCAGTGCACATGAATTTTGAGGGAACACTATTCAACCCACTATAGAGGTGGAGGCATGGATATGGAATGTGGCATTCCCTTACTTAATTGATCAGAGATCCCTTTCTTCACAGAAGAGCTCATCGCGCAGACTTAGCTGACTATCGAAACCATCCTAGATGTATGATTATTGACTTTCCTCTGAGAGTTTTCTGAAATGGCACTCTACAAGCTCATTTTGTAGCCCTTTCCAAAGTGACCCCAAGTCTCACATGTAATTATTTATCAGAGTGAAAACTTTTAGCCTAAGGCTGAATCTGGCCTCAGATATATTTTATTTGGTTTTCTCGTAAGAGTACATGGAGAAGTAGCTCCATTTCCAGATGAGGATTTGGTATGATTATGTATTTGGGATGATTGATATTGTAAAGAAGCTCAAAAAAGGTACTAGTTCCCATTTTTTCTTTGCATGAAAATCTAAACCCTAGGAGTTCACTATTAATCCACCAATGAGACTGGAATGATACCTAATATGAACCAAAATGACTGGATTAGAGAAAGGCAAGTTTGAATATCTAAGATCTGTTTTTTGAAATAGAACAGATGACTGCTTCCCAGATCCAAGGAACTGTGTTCCTAGAGCACTAAGACGTAGTGTTCAGGAACCATTGAAACTTTTCCTGAGTTAGGAACTGTCTTGGGAATACAAGGTTTATTCTACTTAGTCATCCCCAATCATATAAATTAATAAAATTAATATAAATAAAACATTAATTAAATATAATATAAATTAAATGTAAATGAATAAAAAATTTTATTGGTATAATTGTAGATTCACATGCAGTTGTAAGAAATAATACAGAGAGATTCCCTGTACCCTTTATTCAGTTTCCCCTTAATGTAACATTTTGCAAAAAACTTTAGTACAATATCACAACCAAGGTATTGACTTTGATAAGATCCACCAATCTTATTCAGGGTTCCCCAGCATTACTTGTACTCATTTGTGTGTGTGTGTACATGTGTATGTATTTAGCTCTATAGAAATTTGTTATAAGGGTAGGTTCGTGTATCTATGCCACAGCCAAAACACAGAACAGTTCTATCACCTCAAGAAGCCCTCATATTCCTCTTTTGGTACACACACTTTGAATTTAAATTCTTCCAGCAAATTTTTCTAAGTCATCTATGCTCATGGAACCCTGGAAATTATTCTGCTCGCAATAAACAGCTCCTACACGAATTGGCTGGTTAGGAGTGCTAGTCAGCAGTTGTGCAACATAACAAAGTCAAACTGGGCAGCAGACGAGGCAAACCCATGCCCTTGACCTCTTTAGCATCAGGCACTAAGTAACTGAGCTAACAGGCCAGAGATAAGGACTTCATTTCAAATAACAAATTAACAGTTTCCCATAACTCCATTAATGCATGGCTGTGATCCCATGAAATTGCATCTCTGACAAACTGGCTGCACTAAAATTTACTCTATGTAAAATGATTGTGCTAATTACTTTCTCTTTATGCTTTTATAATCGGCTGGCTGGCAATAACATTTGCAATGTAGTCATGCACTAATGAGAAAAGCCATCCAATCTTATGCTGCAGGTCATTAGTAAATGGCTTCAGGGGTCAAAGGCTAACGTCCCTCTTTGGTGCAGTTGAAGAGGCTGGTGGAGCAGACATCTCTTCTTTTTTTGAAGCCTCAGATGCTAAACAAATCTGGATATTGATAGAAGAGTTTGTCAAGGCCTGGGGCCTTTCATAAGTACTCTTAACCTTTCCTTCTTTAGAAACAGGCTCAGAAATATTATGAAGTTGACAGTTTCTCTTAGTTCTCCATGTTCCATTCCATTCTTCCTCTTCCTCCCCTCAAAGCACACACACACACACACACACACACACTCGTAGAAGAGTACAGTGCTGGCTTGCTATATTAGATCCTGACTACTTTTTACTAATGATTCTCAACAGGAATGTTATTGTCCAATATAGTATTTGACAACCTTGTTGGGGCATATTTTTGGACTTCACAATGAAAATGGACTAGGGCCAGGGATACCAGACATCCTGCAATGCGTGGGGCAGTGATGCACATCAATCAATTGCATCCCTTGATTCTTTCAGATGCCCCACTTGTCATTCATATAGATGAAAAATCTGGTTATAATGATCTGAATCTGGAACCGAACTTCATTAGTCTTAGGAACATGAAGTACTTTTGCCTGGTTTTAATAGATACTGACTTTTCCAGGAACATGATTGCTGTGTATAAGGACAAATGGTTGCATTTTGCCTTGTTTTGGAATTTAGTTGTTCAATGTTTTGGGAAACTCACCTTACAATGACCATGGTCGTTGAGGTATTTAAGTTGGTAACTTAGCACCTTTGTATCAGTCAGCATTTGGAGCTGTCACTCTCACAGTGATTCTGGGCATGTGTGCTGACTACTTCACTACACCTTCTAGTCTAGCAGTGCCTGAGCAGTGAATACATCTCATCTTACTCAAGGTTACTTTTTCAATTTCTTTTTTCCTAAAGGTGGAGGAAACGTGTGTAGATAGGGTATATTATCATTAAATTTTGTCTTGGGATGGCAAAAGAGGTTTTACAAAATATTTAAAATTAATAAAGGTGTTGGACTTTGTAGCAATAAGAACCACGGCTGTAGAAGGACCATGTAAGAAATGATAATAATAATATTAAGGACCTCCTTTTTACCAAGATCTTCTCGCTCAGGTTACTCTGACAGCTGCCAGACTGGTCCTTCAACTTCTAGTCGCATCTCCCTCCAAGCCCCTTCCACTCAGCTTTCAAGTGCTCTTTCTGAAATGAAAATCAGATCATGTCACCTGCCTGCTTTCTGATACTTCATCACTTTCAAGTGTTCTTAACCAGAGGGTCTTCACCAGGATAGAATTATATCGTAATACAATTGGGTTCCTTTGTAATCTTATGTATTGCATTTTACACATACAAAAACATTTTTCTGAACATGGCCACAGATTTCATCAGACTTCCAAAGGGATCCATGGCACACAAAAGGGTAAGCTTCTAGATCAAGTTCAATCCTTTGTATGTATAAATGCCCTTAGTAGTCCTGTCTTGCTCAGCTGCCCAACTTCATTTCGCTTCCGTCTTCCTCCCTCATCCTCTCCTTCCCCACCATGTACACTTGGATATTACCAGTTGGTCCTTAGGAGACATATTCTTGAAACTTTTACATATCAGTTGGGTTGTAGGCTTTGAAATGCTCTCTTCATTGCCCTCACCTGCCTCAAGTGTCAAGCCTGTGTGACAACACTTGGAGAAGACTTCCCTCACCCATCCCAGGACTCTAAGAAGCAGCTCCCTCCACCCACGCAGCACCTGGTGTAGATGTGATCAGACTATGACCACAGTGTTTCATAATCATTGATTTCTAAGGTAGTTTCCCCAATAGACATTCAGCTCCTTGATGTCAGAGTTCATGTCTTCTGACTCTGGTATCCTCTGTGCCTAGGAAACTGCCTGCATGTAGTAGATGCGTAATAAAAGGTGGTCAAATGACTGTGTACATACATTAATTTGGGTTAAGATATGCCACAGCTCCTTTGACATAAGGTGAGGCTGATCAGGGAAGGGAGTTTGAGACTGCCGACTACAGACTGTGGGAAAGCAGCAGAAATGCCTCTGCTGCCTGGTAATGATAATGTCATTTCCAAACTTTAGCTGGTGGATTTCTTCCCTCTGATATTTTGATATTTTATTCCTTCCCCTCCATCCTCTCCTCCTTGGCTGAAACTTTTCTCTGTTCCACCAGGGGAAGGGAAAGGAGGAAGTGTGGGAGGAATCCAGGGAGAAGACTAAGGCCATATAGAACTTCACTGTGTAATGTCGCAAATCTTTACCCATGGGATTCATGGAGAAGGATGGTTTTTTACTGGTAATCAGGGGAAGATCTGGGCTTTGTATCTATTGACCTGGGATGAAACCAAGGCAGCGTGCAGTGATGCAGGCACTCAAAAGCTAAGAGAAATGGGGAGAAGAAATCCCCAGGAATTAGCAGAAGCTAAAGTGAAAGTTCTGGGCTTCCATTAACTCTTTGAATTGATGTTTTAGTCAATCTTAACCAGATCTGAAAGGGGTAAGGAATCTTGCTTGACATCTGGGTTGTACACTAAAAGATGCACTTATAATAATGTCCTTCAAATGCCTGGTCAGAACAAAGGATTGAAGTCTCTTTGGCACTTGTCCTTATACTTTCCTCAAAGGTTACTGCTGAGCTCTAAAGAGAAACTCACCAAGTAGACTATTTCCTCACTGGGTTAGTCAGGGAAAGGCTAAGCTGCTCTTACAGAGACTCAACAATAATTCAGTGGCTTAAAAAAGAGAGAAGTTGGGGCCAGCCCCGTGGTCGAGTGGTTAAGTTCTTGCGCTCCACTTTGGTAGCCCAGGGTTTTGCTGATTCGGATCCTGGGCGCGGACATGGCATTGCCTATCAGGTCATGGTGAAGTGGCATCGCATATAGCACAACCAGAGGCACTCACAACTAGAAGATACAACTATGTACCAGGGCACTTTGGGGAGAAGAAGAAGAAAAAAAATTGGCAACAGATGTTAGCGCAGGTGCCAATCTTTACCAAAAAAAAAAAAAAAAAAGAGCACTTGATTTTTCTCACATGGAACAGTTTGGGTTGGATGTGCGAGATTCCTGGGCAGCTCTGTGGCAGAGATCATTCTAAGAAGGAGTCCATAGACTTCTTTTCATCTGGTTTCTCTGACCACGTAGTTCACTGCTCCTCAAACTTCAACAAGCAGGTGGATCATTGGGGAGCTTGTTAAATGCAATTTCTGATTCTGAGATGAGACCCAAGGCTCTGCATTTCTGGTAAGCTCTGAGAGTAGCAAGCCCAGAAGGCATTGTTCTCTTTACTTGCCCGAGTTTGGGCCTTTAGCTTGCGCTGAGATGGCAGTGTGGAGGCGCCCATGTGCCAGGTTTCAAGGACGGGCCTGAAAGTGGCACATCACACCTCTGCTCATATTTCACCAGTAAGAAGCTGGTTATGTGGCCACACCTGGGCAAGGGAGCCCTGGAAACATAGCCCGAGGTGGTCAGCTGTGGGCCCCTATGTTCTGTGACTTGGGAGAAAGGGAGAAGAGATGCTGGTGGGCAACCAGTAGATTCTGTTACATCATCTCTGCTGGATCCTTCCCTCTTAGCCAATTCTGGGGAGTCATTACATAGAGCAACTAGTTTCCATTTTCTCAACTACGGTGTCATAATGTGTTGGTTACTAATAATTGGTAGCATATAAGAGTATCCAAGTTTAAGAACACACCTAAATTCATATATGCAAACCCATGTATTTTCTTAGAAGAATCATAAGCTATGTCTCTTTAGATAGAAGGAAAATGGGTAGAGTTGGAGCTAGTGTGCCAGCAAAACCATATATGAGCCTTACCTATTCATTTGACAAATATTTGAACACTTACTACTTGAAAATCTCTGTACTTGGTGCTGGGAATGTAGTGCTGAATGCGACAGGTATAGGAGGCAAGCTTGAGTGGTAGTTGAGGGTGTTTACTCAGTAAACAGTCTGCCTGATTTCAAATTCAATCTTTACCACTTAACCTTGGTCAAATGAGTTGCCCTCACCTCCCCTGTCTATCCAATGGTGTCATACTGGTGTCTCCTTGGTTCTTATGAGGATTCCATGAGATAATGTATTAGTGACTCTTATTATTATGGCTGTCCTTGGGAAGCTTACACTAACATTCTTCGTCATATGTGTCCCTGCAGAAAATAACCTGAGGATCACTGCTCTAGATATTGTAGCGACCTGGACCCAAGAAGTTATGCACCCCCATTAAAGTGAAGAGTGGGAGTGGGTTGGCTCTGAGATACGGCTTGCTCTCACTTTCCGTTATTTCCATTTAGGGAGAAAGGGTCACTTTAGCAGGAAGAGATTCCATTTAACCAGTCGCCTTCAACTTTCTTTCTTTGATGAGGTGTAAACATTTTGTCAATCCTTTCACATCCCCTCAGTTTTGTTTCTGATGTTGGAGATTGCTCCATCAACCATACAATAAGCTTACTAGTAGCTGGTGGTCTTTCATTTCTTCTATATCTCTGAAGAATTTCCTGTTATTTACAGGAGTGAAGTGACCTTAACTTGCAGAGGTTTTCACATCCATTAGAGCTCAAGGCTCCTTTATGCCACCCTCTCTCACACTGCCACAGCTCTTACTTAGAATTCTGTACTATACTTCCTTTTATATATTAACTCCAGTGATTTGGAATTGTCATTTGGACTGAAGTTGCAAAATAAGGCATAGTGTCATTACAGGTGGCTTTTAAATGGAATGCTTCAAAATCATGTGTCAATTTTCAGGCTGCTTGGTAATTTTCTGATTTGTTTTTTAACTTACCTAGAAAATAGGAAAAAATGTCAAAGGAGTTTAGAGGTACATGTTGGACACTGTCTTTTATGGACTACTCACTCCTGTGACAATCTGATGGATTTCATGGACTCCTTCCCCAGAAATATATACACATGCAGCAAAATCTATAAATTTACATAAAATTCCAGGGGTTTCACAGACTCTTTAAGTCTATGCACTCCTGGCCAAGAAAATATCAAAATAGAACATCCTTGGAAATACAACGTTAATGGCAAATACATAAAATATTTGAGCCCATACGTCAAAGGTTTTATTTTAAACAAAACAAGTCAATATGGATTTCATTGAATTAACTGTCAACATTTCTTTCAGTCATATTTTTAAACAGCTCTTCAAAAGCCATTTTTATTAACTGGGCTCCATTAAATACCATTCTGCCATTTTAAATTTCTGTTCAACTATAGGGCCAATCACCAGTGTTGTTGCACAGTATTACACATGATAACATTGCCAGCTCCATTAATAAATGTATTAACAGCTTGCATACTGGCTCATTTAATTGACTCACTCTGTTGCATTTCCTGGATTGTCTTCCCATCATCCGTGCCTTTAATCAAATGGAGAAAGCCTCGTTTACGCAGATCAACACTCAGAAGTCTTTAAGCTTGTGTCAAAACTTATTGACGTTTTGTTTTTATATATTTTCTTGTCCACGCTCAAAGGAGTAGATGTTATTTTGACCTCCTACAGTGGAAGTTGCCTGCAGAGTGTTTTTTCTCGGGTTTTGTGTTCTGAAAGCTGGAGCAAGGGAATTATGTTGGAGGTAGGGGAGGTGAGAGTGTGAGAGCAAGCAAAGCAGTAGAGCAGAGATTTCACCAAGAACTAGGGGGGTCTGTATGGCCTTTGGCCCCTGTTGTTACCTCCCTCTCAGTAGCCTGGAGGGGAGACAGGAACTTGGATGCTGAGCGGAGGGGAGTTGGAAGTGCATGGCTGCTTGGTCTGTCTTTCATAAGGATGGGTTTAGGACTCCCAGATGTCTGCCTTGGACACAGTTGGGCTTTAAGGGACCATGTGCATGTTAGCAGTGACTCCCCGGAACCCAAACCAGAGGCCTTGCGAGAACGTCTTCCTCATGCCTGGGACATTCACAGGGCTCTTGGGAGAAAGAGTCCGAATAATGACCACCACTGAATTTCCTACCAGACCAGCCATGAGGTGTCAGAATCAGGCATACTGTAATTTCAAGAAAATAAGGTTCTATGGCATACCCTGCACACTTGTCTACACAGTAAGATTCACATACATTCAGAAGACTCAGATGCCAGTCCTGCCTTCATGGAGCTCACAGTGAGGTGAGAGAAGTAAGACATAAACACAGTGCTGACATAGGCAGCAATGAGGAATTACAGAAATTCAGAAGAAGGAAAATAATTTGTTGGAGGGGATGGGGAAAGGTTTCATGAAAGAAGTGGTTTCTTGAGCACACTTTGAAAAATTGATACAATTTAGATGTGTGAAAAGGAAGAAGACGTCTTTTCAAGTGCAGAGAATAATGGGAGTGAAGCATAAAGAGGGGCATTGTGAAGACTAAGAGAGTAGTTTGGTTAAATTATGAGTTGCAACAAGGGGACAAGTGTACAATATCCTTGGCAAGATAGGCTGGGACCACGCTAAAGATTTTTAGAGGAGATAGAATGCTCTAACAGAAAGACAGATAGGGGATCAATATCTTGTAGTCTATATGGCCTTGGGTAAGTTTCTTAATCTCTTTGAGTCTCAGTTTTCTTTATCTGTGGAGTGGAGATAATATTACCTTGCAGGATTGTGCTTAGATAGCTTCCATTTATTGAGCACCAAGGTACCTGTGTCTGGCATGTACGGGTGCTCAATAAAAGTGGCTGATATTATATTATATTATGTTCTATTATATTGCATTGTATTGTATTGCACTACATTACATCACATTATGTTATACTATATCACCACTCAGTTGCTCAGCCATTCAGAGTGTGAGGAATCTATAGTACATACTTTACTAGTACTAGACTTTTCTAGGGCTCACCCAAATTTCTACTTCTTTCCTCCTGAGTACATAACTCCCTGAAATTAGGTATGGGCATGTGACTTGCAATTATCAATGAAATATGAGTGAGAATAATGTGCTACTTATGTATAGAAGCCTTTAAGGGATGGTGCACCAGCCTCTATTCTCTCTGTCTCTGTTGTAGAAAACCATGAAGACTTGTTTTGAGACAGTGGTATCAGATGGTGTTGGAGCTTCTAGCATCTTGAGTCCCTGAGTAATTATTATGAGCAGAGTCCTCTGCTCCTGCTGACCGCTGTAGACATGTAGTACGAGAGAGATATAAACCTTTATTGTTTTAAGTCACGGAGATTTCTGCATCTGAAAATCCTGCCTTCATGGACCTCTTTCTATTGCATCAAGCTCATTCTTTAAGCAGTTCTTGTGTTAATTCCAAAACCCACTAGTTTCACCATTCTTCTTTCTTTCTTTTTAGCTATAAACCTAGTCTGTTTCTTTTTTGTCCATTGGTCTGTCCATAGCAAAAACAATTGAACATGAGTCCCATATCACTAAGAGAAGTACTATTTATCCAAAACAAAATGATAATAATCATAGCATTTATGGAATGCTTACGACATAGTAGGCATATCTCAACTAAGAACTTCCCATATGTCAGCTTAGTTAATCTTCACAACGCCCTGTGGAAAAGTACAGCTATTCTCCCTATTTTATAGATTTTACAGAAACTGAGGCACAAAGCCAATAACACTGTTAGGAAGAGGGGTAGTCAGAACTCAAACCCAGGGATTCTGACTCTGCAGCCCCCACTCTTAAATGCTGCATCGCACTACATCTCTTCAGGGCCCAGCTGTTATTTTATCCAAAGAATTTCTTTATTCGTGCACCCCTCTCAGGATGTCAATACAATCAGTCAAGCGACGAGTATTTGCTGGTTATCTCTCTCCATGTCTTTTTCTTTTTCTTTCCTTCCACAGATATTATTAAGCATCTACCATGGATTCATATATAGGAAGTGATATTTTTAAAGTCTCTAAGAAATCATAATCCAATTGAAGAAACTTCTGTGAAGTTTAATGACATTATTGGAGAGTAATACAATTCTAAATATACAGTGAAGTGCTAAATTATTTGGTACAGCCTCTCTGAATGAGCTGGAGAAGAGGAGATCCCTGTGGCCTGGAGTAAGCAGGGCATGCTTCCCAGATCTGGGTCTTGAAGGATGGGTGGGAATTGGACAGTAGAAGGGAGAGAGGAGTCATAGGTGGAAATTAAGTTGAATCTGTGATTGATAAATGGATAATCGGAGGAGTTTTTGCTGAGAAAACATGATGGTAGTTAACTCTCTCAGCCAGCAGATGTGCTTGTAGAACTATTTCTTTGAAACTACTTTTCACTGTATCTTAAAATAACAACAAGGCCCGAAATTATAGATACAGAAATTATAGAAATAGAACTCAGGAAGACAGATTTTTATGGGAAAGTATTATTCACAGGGAGTTAAAAGCTTTTATGCTTTATAGAAGCTCTTAGGTTGAAGCAAATCTAGTGTTCATTTATAGCCTAACTCACTTATGCATTACTGGGAGATTTTGCAAATGTAACCTCGATTCTGCCCTCCCTTGAACTCTGAGAATACCCCAGGCTGTATTTGTTCATAAAGGTGAATTTCTTTTTGAAGAGCAGTTTGATGTAATTTTTGTTTTTCAGGAAGCCTATTACTATGCGTGTATAATTTGCAAGCATCCAGGGCTCTGTTTTCTCCTTCTGTAATGAGAGAACTGTGCAGTCATCTGTGCTTCTCTGACTGCCTCATTCTCAACTACAGTCACGTTTTTGGAAAGAAAAAGCAGCCACAGTTGGAAGCAAAATCTCTTTTTTGCTACCTACCAAGATCTGCTGCCATTTACCACTTAATCCAGTTGTTTCTCATGATCCAAGTGTATTTACTGAATCACCAGCCAGGATCCAGTAAACCACCTCTTTCAATGCCCTACTTTTATTGAGTTTAGAATGGCGCAGGGTTCCTGGAAACTATCTGATCTAACTGCTTTATTTTATAGGGGGTACTCCAAGGTCAGGGAGAGGTAGGCAACTGCTTGCCCACGGCTAGTAGTGACAGAGATGAGGACCTGGCTCTCGGGCCACCAGCCCAGTCTTGCCTGCGTCACCTGGTGAGACTGTGCTCTGAGAATTGGGGAGGGATTAATGACTGATTGGTTGTTAAAGACTTCCACAGAAAAGATAACACAGAGCAAGCAGATTATGCAGTCAGTAGTTTTCTTTGTCTGATCCTTCTGCAAATCAAGCCTTTTTTCTCTTGATGGCTTCTCTGTGGAGACGCAGGCCCAGGCTGTTAGAGGAATAGATACAGCTTTGCACAAAACAAAATATTAATCAACAAGTGCCTACCAAGCATGGACTCTGTCCCTGGCTCTCTGTCAGGTGCTACGAGTCATGTAGAAGGACAAACCATGGCCCTGGCTCGAAAGTGTGGTATGATGTCATTCAAGGAGGCACAACTAAGCAATAGCAAGGAAGAGCACATGAGTGACAAGGTGGCTGCCTTCAGAGGGGAAGATCGGTGTGGTGGGACTGGAAGCAGCTAGGGAACCTTCATGGAAGGAGTCGGACTTGAGTGGTATCTACTGACAAACATGTGAAGAGAGTACTAGGGTGCCCCACACATTTTCTCTCTCTAGGCTCCATCATCTCCATGTCTACCCACACTCATCTATGTTCATAATTTTCCAGAGCAGGCTTGGTTTCAGCTAATTTAAATCCATCAAACTATGTAACTTTTTGTCAACCCAAACATCATTTAATTTTTAATACGATTTAAGACTTTCCATATACAGTCAAAAGAAGAAAATCCTTTGTCAGAACAAATAGGACGTATCCTTTTGTTTAGAGAACATGGTTGCAGTCCTCATTATTTGCTTTTACTATTTTTTAATTCTAATGTCTTAACATTTTTACAGCATTTTATAGTTTTCAGTGTGATTTCTCAAACATTATTTTGTTTGATCATAAAAACAAACTGTAAGGAAGTAGGATGTTGTTCATATTCCTGTTTTAGAGATGAGGAGACTGAGGCTCAGTGAGGCAAAGTGCTTTGCTCACATTTACATCACGAGCAGAAACAACAGGCTGTGACTGTAGACTCTGCGTTCCAGGCTGGGGCTCTTTTTCTCAACCTACTTGGTTAATCGTTTTAGTTGGTGTTTTATTCTGTGGTTCTTATTCTCTATTTCCTTGAAGAATGCCATAAAGGTTGAACCAGCCAACATGGTAGTGTCTTCATAGTACTATTCAATACCCTAGTACTGTATACTACCATGGTACCATAACTATTCAACACTTTTCCAAGTCTAGATGTGCCAATGAAACTTTCAGAATGACAAGAGTTATTATTAGTTCCAGCCCTGATTTTTGGTTGACTTTAGTCTACCATGAAATGATCCTTTATTGTAAACTTCTTTTCAGTTATACTGAATCCAAGTATGGATTCCGATTGTAAATTTTCCCATTGTTTCTCATTTTATTGTTTTTACTCAGGCTCCTAGGAAATTGAAAAAATACACATCACTTTTTATATTCATGGCAGATGGTGGAATATTTTTATAGTTTTCAAAAAACATCACCACTGCTACTTTCCGCAATGGTCGACATTACAGAAATGTGATGTCTGAAACGTTTTAAAATTAACATCACAGAAGAATGTGTGCGTTTTCGATGTTCCCTATCATGTTTGATCTCTGAAGGCAATTTTTTCTCTTGTGACAAATTTATGAAATAGATTTCTTGTTTATTTTTCAAGGCCAGTGAGTGCCATAATTCACTTCTTTTATACAGAGCCCTAACCTAGACACTTTTTTGTGTGTGTGGTTTGTGTGTGTGGAGTGAGGGCTAGAAGAGAAATTGAAGACTTGGTCACTATTCTTGGAGAATGGCCATTCTAGTTGGCGCGACAGAATACACCCTTTGGCCAGTGGCATAAGAATCAATAATTGCTACTCTATTCACTTAGGTAGAATTCATTCAGTCTTTCAAAATATAAGACTAAGGCCGTTCTGTGTGACAAAAAGGCATAGACAATGTTTTCTTTGACCTCTTTGTGCCTCCACTCTGGCTGGGGAGACTTCTTGTTCAGTTCACGAATACTTATAAGGCAACGTGGAAGGAGAGAGCATTTCTGACCTCTATTCATGAAGAATTTCTAGGAAAAGCCCAGATTTGAAAAGCGTCTTGAAGAATGGATAGGCTTTTTGATAAGTGGATTTGGAAAAAAATGTGCTGGCATATAGAAAGAATGAATGAATGAGCAAATGCTAGAATATCCAAGTATGCTCTGAGGCCAACGGGACTGAGACACAAGGTGTATGTGAGGGCAGGGGTGGGAGAGAATATCGGATACTAGAACTTTTGCTGCTTAGAGTTTTCTATTACAATTTGTAACTTTGCTGTCATCAAAAAGCAGCGACTACATTTATTGTCTGCTTTATTTTTTTTTAATTTTAAATTTTTGGTGAGGAAGATTAGCCTGGAGCTAATGTCTGTTGCCAATTTTCCTCTGTTTGCTTGAGGAAGATTGTTCTTGAGCTAACATCTGTGCCCATCTTCCTCTATGTTGTGTGTGGGACGCCACCATAGCATGACTTGAGTGTTTTGTAGGTCCGTGCCCAGAACCCGAACCGGCGAACCCCAGGCCACTGAAGTGGAGTGCACGAACTTAACCACTATGCCTCTGGGCTGGCCCCTGCCTGCTTTATTTTTTAAGGAAATTGTTGCCCAGATAAGCTGATTAGTTTGAAGATGGGTTGTGAGGGCTTGAATGACGGCGGGCACATATTTTTTGTGCTTACATTTTAGACTCAAATGATTCTCTTCATTTATCCATCTACCTGAAAAAGCTTCCAATATCCCAGAAACATCTCTCTTTATGGCCAAACACAAAAACAAGTTTTAATGTTTCCCTTTGAAAGATTTCCATTCTGGTCAAAGAACAGTGTGCTGGTGACACGCTGGGTTTCAACGATGCGTATGTGAAGGTTAAGTGTCAGCACGAACTTTTACAGGTGAGCAACATCCGGCTAGCATGTTCCAGAATGGTCATTCTGGATACCTGCAGGCATTGCTTCTGTCCAGTCACTGCCCATACCGGTCAGTTTTAAAATATTTTTAATTTCTCCCTCAAGTATAGGCATAAGTGAAATACTTTCTACTACTCTGGGCCCAAAACGTTCATTTTTTTAAAATGCTGGGTTGGTGATATGTACTGTTACAATAAATGAGAATAATTTTTCTTAAAATTCTGATTGCCCTCTGAGTAAATGCATTAGAAATTCATAATGGTGAAATTGTGCCTGACACTTGGACGTTGCAAGCAGATTGTAAATTTCTTTTAGGATAATGTGACTAAGATGAGACAAACTGAAGTAGCCTCTCCCATGTCTATGACCTGGTACATGATGTTTGAGGCCCTGGAACCAGACTGACTGAGTTCAAATTCTGACTCTGCCATTTGTTAGCCATGTGAACTTGGGCAAGTTCCTTAATTGCTCTATAAAATGAGTATAACAATTGCATATACTTAAAATTGTTCAGAGGATTAAGTAATTTAATATGAGGAAATCCCTTAGAGTACCTTCTGCTACATAGTAAGAGCTTAATAAATGTCAGTAAGTACCATTCTTATGATTACGTTTATTTATTTGGAATACAACTGGGAAGCACATTGCTCTAAAATACACACACATATAGAGGAGGAACAGAGAATATTTGTTTCCTTATGATACCTTTTATAATTACACCATCATTTTTGTTATACACAAAGATCTTGATTACCAAAAATTGCTTACCTTTTTACTGAAATTCCCTGAATGAAAGTGAAGAGCTGCTTTTCTAATCTCACCCTTTGTCCTCTACTTCCTGTGGGTGATGACAGCTTGATATTGTGCAAGGTTGCTGTCTCACACTCAGGGGCTTAAACTGTCTCCTCGTTGTTGTGTGGTTGCTGCCCAAATGTGACAAGGAGTCTTCCCACCTTGAAGAGAGTAAGCTGTAATGCTGTCTGCCAGCCTGGTGTGACACAGAATGTGGCTGATGAGGGACACACGGGGCTCTGAAGGAAGAGCAAGCTACCGGGCCAAACATCAAGAACCCATTCTGTGGCAATAGGCAAAGGAGGTTTTCAAGTTTTCCTGAACGTATTAGAGCAAAGCCAACCCTCCTTGGAAACCAGGTGATAAAAATTCAGTCTTCAGACTAAGCTTCAGTAAACTCACAGAATTTAAGGTTTCTACTGAAATGATGAGTATGCTAGGCAGAAAGAACTGATTTTGCAAAGATGCTGAAATGTGGTATGTTTGGGGCCTGCAAGGACTTCTGTGTGGTTGGAGCATAGACTTAAAGACTCAGAGGGAGGCAGGAGCCAGTTTGGAAGGTAGACAGGGGAGGTTCAGGAATAGCAACACTACTAGATATTAACTGAACACCGACTATATGCCAGGGGCTGCATCAGTAAATAAAGGGGGCACAACCTTTTGTTTTCACCAAGCTTATGGACCTTGAAGGACCTTGATAAGCAGGCTCAGCAGTTTGGATTTTGTTTTGCAGATTATGGGGAATGATGGAAGCATTTTAAGTGATGGTATGACATGATTAGAAAAGCATTTTGAAAAATCGCTCTGATGAAGGGGCAGCCAATGGAAGTCTTGTTGGAATGACTCTGCAAATGTCCACCCAAAAGATGGCAAAGGCCTAAAAAGGCAGTCATGCAAAGCAGAGATATTTAGGAAGCAAAATTGATGGGATTTGATGACCAATTTTAAGTGGGTAGTAAGGTAGAGGGAGAGGGATAAGATAACTCTCAAGATTCTACCTTTGACAACTGATTATATATTGAACAAACATGAAGAATCAGTGACACTTAAAGCTTCTAGAAGCCCAGAACAGAGCCTGTTGAAGAAGATGTACTCAGTAATGCTGGCTGCATTAAACAACTTGTGCACTGCTTGACCCAGAGTAGGTGCCTAATACCTATTAGTAGAGGGAAAGATGATACTCCATGTTTATTACATTTCAGCAGTTCTACTTCAACCAAGGACAAAACCTAAGCACCATATCCCAATATTTAAGAATGAAACAATGCAGTAAGAAGAGAATTTGAAGACGTGATCATTATTCTTGAAGAGTGTACAATCCATTTGGAAAGATACAATATACCCATTGGCAAGTGGCATAAGAACCAATGGCCACTACTCTCTATGCACTTGGTAGAATTCAATCGGTCTTGCAAAATATGAGTAAGGTTCTTCCATGTGACAAAAAGCCACAAATACACTGAGTACTTGTAGGAGCTCAGCATCTATTAATTAGATCTACATTTAAATCTACTCAGTATTGCAACTGTTTCATTTTAGACTTTGCCCCAAAGGGTAGCGTTTCAGTCTCGTCTTCTGGGCTGGTATACTTGCTAGTTCCTGGTACTTTTCTTACTTGGACTGTTACACGTCTTCTACCTGGAATGCTAGCCAATATTGCTATCTTGCTTTAGAGTTCACAAAGTCCTTTCAACATTTGCTGGTTACCTTGCCACTCATTTGACAATTTTTCACTGTCTGGTGATATCTCTTCCATCATTTTGTTGCGTTTACTTTTCAAAATTTTCTTGTTATTGGCTTTTCACATGTTATCTTCTATTCATACTCAGACAAATCAATTTTCCTTGAAGTCAGGGGCATTCATTATATAAAAGAAATCAATCTTGGGTGCCCAAGATTGAGCAGGTGATTGCTCAATTTCTTCATTTGTCCAAGATTTCTAGAACTTTCTGAACTTTTCTGTAATGCTACAGTTTAAATTATAAGCTTCTGTGCTACCAGGCGGCAGAGACTTTATCTCACTCAACTTGGGGTGGGGGGGATGCCCCTGCATCTCAGGTCTACAGGAGCTCATTGGGTCCTCACTGGCGTTTTCCTACAGTGGCATCTTCTGAGGTGTCCACTGTCCTATTTGGTCTTGAGTTTGCCAATTTGCATAGGTCGTTGCTGCCTCTTCTTTCACACTCTTCTTTAAGACCCTCAAGTCTGGCAATTGCCCTGAACTGGACATGGGATCCAAGCTGCTGTCTTTCATCGTGATAGCATTTCTATCAAGCCTCCAGCCCTGCCTATGGGTGGTAATCAAGGCAGATCACAAAACTCCCTTTCTCAGGGACCCAGAATTGGGTAAATACATGTTGCTTTGTTTTTGACTTTTTGTTTTCTCTACTGGGGGAAGCTATACTTAGTCTTTGGGGCTCTAAGCCCTTCTCTGATTTGTCAGGTTTCTGATTTGGATAGTATTTATGCTCTGAGTTCTGTTTGTTTACATTCAAGGGCTTGGCTTTTGAAATTCTACGGAACCAACTCCCTTTTCCTTCCTCCACTTTCTGTAACATTGTCCACTTCCTGAGGTATGAATTCAGAGGGCTTCAAATTGGGGAAGGGAGCCAGGTGTACTTGGAAATAGAGATTTAAAAAAAGTCTTGATTCATATATCAATACTGTAGTATCTTGCCCACTTATCTTCCTCCTCTCTATTCCAAAAAACACTGGGTTGGTGATTAGGAGGGAATCTAGACACGGTGATGGGTTGATTGTCACACTCCAGCATCTTTATCAAGTTGATCTTTTATAAGATCCACAGAAGTGGTTTTCAAGTGCTGACGATTTTCAGAGACTCTCTAGGAGATCTGACTCAGATTCATGGAGAGGGGCTGGAGATCGAGGAATTTGTTTTTTAAAAACATCTTCCTAGGTCTAGATTAGTCATTCTCAAGCTTTGGCGTGCATCAGAATCCTCTAAGGGTTTGTGGAAGCAGATTCCTGGGCCACACCCCCAGGTTTCTGATCCAGTAGACATGGGGTAAAGCCTGAGATTTTGCATTTCCAACCACTTCCCAGGGATGCTGCAGCTGTTGCTGGTCTGGGGACCCCAATTCAAGAACCGCTGCTCTAACTGAATGGTTCTCACACTTCGCTGAATTTTGGAATGATCTGGTTAGCTTTAAAAAATCTCAGTGCGGAGACTACACCCCATTCCAAGTCTATCACAAACTCTGGGGGCGGGAACCAAGCATCAGTCACAGTCAAAGCTTCCCAGGAGATTCTGATGTTCCCCCAAACCGAGCACCAGTTCTCTAATCCTTTGATCTCAAACTCTAAATCTCAAACTCACATCACCTGGGCATTTAGATCAAATGCAGATTCTGATTTGGTAGGTCTAAGGTGGAGCTGAGATGGGGCATTTCTTTCTTTTTTATTTCTTCAGATAAAATTTATGACCAAAAAATGCACTACTTTTAAGTGAAGTTTGATGAGTTTTGACAAATGTGTACACCTGTGTCGGCACCACCGCAATCAAGGTATAGAACATTTCTGTTACTCTAAAAAGGCTCCCCATGCCCTTCACAGTCAATTCCCCCATTCCTCAGGCAATCACTAATCTGCTTTCTGTCACTACAGATTAATCTTGCCTGTTCTAGAATTTCACATAAAATGGAATTATATGGTATGTATTCTATTATGTCTAGCTTTTTTTGCTTGCTCAAGAGAGAGTCTTCACTTCTAATAAGATCTCAGTTATGTAGACCACATTTGCTTCTCCAAAGCAAGGCACTTAAGGATTTTGGTAGGAATTTTTGACTTGCAGCATTTAGTCTAGAGACTTAAGCCTGACTGGTATTTCTTAAATAAGGTGTATTAAAATGACTTTTAAGTTTTAAGATCAAATATTCAACATCAGAGCCTGTGAACAGTAGGATTTCTCAGGCCTACTGAATCAGAATCTGCATTTTTAACTAAATGCCCAGGTGGTGTGAGTACTCCCTGAAGATTGAGAATCAAAGGATTAGAGAACTGGTGCTCAGTTTAGGGGCACAATGGAATCACCCGAGAAGCTTTGACCATGACTGATGCTTGGTTCCCACCCTCAGAGGTTGTGATAGATTTGGTTTGGGTTGTAGTCTCAGCATTGAGATTTAATAAGGAAACCAGTCAGGTGCAGCCTGTCACAGGCATGAGACCCCTGGGAGAAGAGCAGGGAGATGAGTTTTGCAGGAGGGGCCAGAGGGGGCACAGCAGGGGTGTGGTGGGTCAGGAGGTAGAGGTCTGGTGTCCCTGGAGTTACGCAGGCTCTGCACCCTCACGTGGCATAGGCTTGCCTTATTTTTGCTTTTATGCCCCTACATCCAAATGATAAGTTGCTTCTTCTCTTGACTTTGACAATTTGGGGAATTGCAAAGCTCAGGAGAAGGTAAGATAAGATGCCCGCAACTGCGTTTTAGAGAAACGATGTGTAATATCCACTTTATGACATCTAAATGAGGTCTTTCTCGGCTGTTCCCCTGGGTTAGCCCACTGCTAACTTTAATGCATCCACAGGCTTGGACTCGTCTTGAATCATGTCACCAAATTTAAAGAATACTTTGTTTGTTTTTATCTATCATGTCCCTTGTTAGATGAGAGTATATTTTATATTTCTTATTAAATAGCAACAGTTATTTCTGAAGGTTGATAATTTATAGCTTCACTACTAGGAAAAAACTGAAGGGTGTTGGTGGAAGAAATAAGCCTTTTGTTTTATTATGCTCTGGGAACTGATTATGGGTGTAAAAAAATAAAACAACTCATACATCCACCAGAGCTTATTGTATTATCAGGTAATACACCTGCCTCTCTGATAAATAGGACTCAGTAGAACAGTTAATAAAAGCCTAAGAGTTATTTGGTGCAGAAATACACAGTATAAAGCTACTCAAACGGAGTCTACAGTGATTTTTTTCATCATGAGAAGGCCTTGAAATTTGAACAGTAGTTAAAGGTGGTGCTTTCCTCATCACAAAAACAGAGGGAGGACATTACCTCTTCATGTGGACTCTTTCTGGGAATCTAAGTCTAAGGTGTTGTATACTTTTGCAAACACACAAAAATAAAAATCCGCCCCCCCCACCCAATCACACTCATGTTCGGCTTTGCATTTTTACAGAGCTCTTCCATGCGTGTGATCTCTGGATTCTCACAATAACTGTGTACATTAGGCTGTACAGGCACCGTCTCCATTTGGCTGATGGAGACGTGAGGCCTTGAGACATGGAGGGACTTACCCAAGCCCACAAGCCACTGTGGGAGAAGCTGGCTCCAGAACTCTACGGCCAGCCAGTATGTCCATAATGTCTGGAAAAAATATGTTTGTGATGAACTCAAAATATGTTTGTGATGTTGTGTTTTATAAAATGGTAGATCGCAGAGTGCTTGACCTGGAAGTAACAACCAAAGATCACTGTGATATTCTCCTTGCCAGCAGGCAATGCCTGTCTACACCACTCAGGATGCCACTGTCGACTCAGCTGTGGAGGAGATGGAGTTCTGGTGATGCTTGGTCTCTTTCAGTGACTCATTTTAGTTTTCACTTCTTTTCTTTTGTTACTAAGATGACAATAAGGCCGCCTTCAGACCTAATGGGTAAGGGACCCCACAGCTCCAAAGGTGCTCCACCTGCCCTGTTGCTTTAATCTACAGTACAGCTCCTCGAAGTGAACACTATTGTTTGTGCCCATTTGACAGATGTGGAACCCAGAGCTGGAAGAGGTCAAGTGACTTGCCTAGGGTGCGCAGGAACTAATGCCTGGTGTTCACCTTGGAGCTTTCTGTCTACAAACCTTATGCTCTTTCCACTTCCAGGCTTTGGTTTCTGTTTTTTTAGTTATTGCTTCCTTTTTACTTGTTTGTTTTGCTTTTAATCTAAACAATGCCAACCTTAAGTTCATTATTTGAGGAATGTCTTTCCTGCTGATGATGTTTTTCTTTCTTCCTGATCTTGTGGCCTACACAGGAACAGTTTCATGGCGTACAAGTGGCAACTGTTACATTAGTCACTAAAGGAAAAATAAAATTTTAATTTGAAGTGTAAACATATGCTTGGAAATGCCAACTAGATCTTTTGAAAAAGAGGCCTGAGTGTGGAAGGGCACACTGTGCCTTCTCAAAGGGCAGGCTGGAGCTGAGCACTTGTGCAACAATGTCACCGTCAGTGTTCTACTCTTACCATGAAAGCAAGTTACCTTGATGTCCTGTGGTATTTAAACACTCAATTCAATTCTGGAAACATATTCTTTTTTTGTTTTTAATTAATTTATTTATTTTCGGATGCACATCATAATGTATTTCAAATTCTGTGTAGATTGCATCATGTTCACCACCTGAAAACTAATTATAATCCATCCCTTCACATGTGAGCCTAATCACCCCTTTTGCTCTCCCCCCTCCCACCTTCCCCCATGGTAACCACCAATCCAATCTCCAATGCTATGTGCTTGTTTGTTATTGTTTTTATCTTCTGCTTATGAGTGAGATCATATGGTATTTGACTTTCTCCCTCTGCCTTATTTCACTCAGCATAATACCCTCAAGGTCCATCCATGTTGTCACAAATGTCTGGATTTCATCATTTCTTATGGCTGAGTAGTATTCCATCGTGTATAAATACCACATCTTCTTTATCCATTCGTCCCTTTGTGGGCACCTAGGTTGCTTCCAAGTCTTGGCTATTGTGTATAATGCTGCAATGAACATAGGGGTGCAAGTTTCTTTATGTCCTTGTGTTTTTCTGAAAATCTTATCATCAGTCTAGAATTCAGTTGGGTAACAGGTGGCACCCAATCTATACATTTCAATCACTTGCACAAATTCCATATAGTAGAAAGAGCGCTGGCTTGGAAGTTGGGAGATCTGGAATCATATTTGGCTTCTGAAGCTCTGTGATTCTTGATATGTCACTTGCCAGCTTTGGGCCTTAATTTCTGTGAGGTCACTTCCTCTCTTAGCAAGTGGTGGTTTGGGATTGCTATTGCCTTAGCCTGTCTTCTGGGCCTAGAAAGGATGTAGGGGCCTGAAGCATGTGCCTCTGGGTGAGTGGAGGGTCAGTTCTGGAAAGAAGTATCATGAGGAAGTGCATGGCTGGAGTCAACATAAATAGTTTACAAACAACCTGCCTATCATGAAAGTTGAGAGGGAGGGAGAGAGAAGCTGAGGAAGGGAGAGAGAGAAAGAGAAAAACTGTATGGAAAGAGCAATTGAAGGGATTCAAATGAAGTTAAGATTAGAATTTTTCCCTGAGCTGAGGTGGAAGTGGTTGTGATGGAATTTGTGGCATTATCAAAGCCATTGGTGTGGCAATGAGTTCTTTAAAGGAGATGGAGTTGGCATTTTCCCCATCTGTGAAACAAGAAAGTACACAGCCATTTCATTTGCAAGTACTAAAAGCTCTGATGATACCAACTGTTGGTAACACGTGGAACAAGAGTAACTCATACGCTGCTTGTAGAAGTGTAAATTACTACAGTCACTGACATTGTCTAGTAAAATTGAAAATATGCATGCCCTATGACTAATTCTGCTCCTAAAGAAACTCCTGCAAATGAGCACAGGGCTAGATGTATAAGAATGTTCATTGAAACAGACTGTTCTTAATAGCCATAAATTGGAAAAGAAATGTCTATCATTAATGGAATGACTGTCATTAGTAGAATGAACACAGTGCTATAGTCATAGGATGGATTATGCTATAGAGTTATGAAAATGGATGACACGAACGTGCAGAGATCTCATAGACACAACGTTGAACAAAAGAAGTAAGATTTGTCTATATTTAGAGTTTGGAGGAAAAGGCAAAACTAAACTATATTTCTTAGAGATGCAAAGCATACAGAGGCAACAAAACCATAAATAAAAGCCAAGAAATAATTATTATAAAAGTTAGGATATTGATTACCTCTAGAGGGAGGGATTGATGTTCATCAGAGAGGGACATGCCAGATGGCATCTGGCAGCTGGTAATGCACCTGTTTTGTGGTTACCTGGATATACACTTGATATGTTCATAGTCTTTAAGACCTATGTATATGTTTGATGTCTTCTTCTCCGTATTTGGTATACTAACCTTCCAGAGAGAGAGACTAGTAATTGCCTTTAAGTGTGTATATTCATGTGTATGTATATGTAGCACTCATTGACTAGCCAAAGTTCTTTAATGGTCTTAGGGTCATTATTCCCCATATCTACACTTTCTGTACAAGATGAAAGGTGAAGATATAAAATGTGTTAGAGACTGGTTGAAGACACACGGATCCAAAATATTTTGTAGAGGTTTGTTTTTTAATGTCAATGTTTTCAATCTACTTTTGTTGCCATTTTCGTTTTCTATAAAGTAGAGAGAAGATAGAAAAGCCTGGATAATGCTAAACTCTGATTATTAGATTACTAGAATCTTAGACTTAGAAGTAGATGACCAAAAAATGTGTTGCTCAAAACTGGACACTTTTAAAAGTGAAGGTGGCACTATGAATTGGGCTTACATCTCAACTAATTATATTATTAATTAATTATGTCTCACAGGGCTGAGACATAAACCAGAACTGTCTGTAGCAAATGGGCTTTTATGCTTACCCCAACTAGAGATTCTATTCTGTGGAGATTCTATTGTCTGAACTCACATGAGGGAAAAGTTCTCTTTAATCAAACAAGAAGAATGATTTTCTCAAAGAATATAGCAGACAGAGCTCCTGAAGGAAGATGCTTGTTTGTCCCCACACTACTCCCAGAATTATCAGCTCTGATTCCCTTTGTGATTATTGTGCTAGACTACTTGTATTCGTCTCCTAGAGCTATCGAAACAAAGTACCAGGAACTAGGTGGTTTAAAACAACAGAAATTTATTGTCTTATGGATATGGAGGCTAGAAGTCCGAAATCAAGTTGCTGTCAGGGCTGTGCTCTGTCCGAAGCCTCTAGGGAAGGAACTTTCCTTGCCTCTTCCAGGTTTTGCTGGCCCCAGGTATTCCTTAGCTTGTGACAGCATCACTCCAATCTCTACCTCTGTTTACACATGATCTACTTTCTCTATGTCTCTCTCTCCACATGATACTCTCTTCTTATAAGGACATCAGTCATACTGGATTAGGGCCCCCTCTAATGACCTCATCTTCTGTTGATTACATCTGCAAAGATCTTATTTACAAATAAGGTCGCATTCACAGGAACTAGGGGATAATACTTCAATGTATCTTTTGTGGGGACACAATTCAACCTATAACATTATCCTTTCCTGAACAAAAACTTTTTTCTTTTTTGCTCTTTTCTTTTTAGCACAAACTTAGATGGACCAGTATTTCAAAAGGAACTTTAGTGAAATTTAAGTGGGGAAATAACAGCACTATTTCCAAAGAACTATTTTCAGTGAAAGCAGCAAAGAGTTCTTTATGTCAAGATAATCAGATTACCAGGGATAATGTCAGGGATGTTCGCTGCACTCTTGCCACCTGAGCTTCTGTCTGTTTCATAGATGAGACCCGTGGGAGCCATCTTGTTTTTCTAAGACTAGAAGCTCTTGTTCTTTGATGTATCACCCTATTCACAGTCAAATCCCAACTTCCCCAAACTAATTCTTTTTTTCTCTTTCAAATAGTCTTTTCCAACTAAGGACATCCCACTGAGTTCTAGGGGAGAAATCTGTCTAGGTTACCATTAATTGACACACATAAATCCAAAGTGGATGATTTTGCTTTTCCTGACTCAGGTCCTTCTGAAGAATTCTGAGATAATATCCTCTGTTTTTTTTCTCTTCTTTCTTCACCAACCCCGACAGAGAAAAGTCTATATTATAATATTACAGATCAGTAGGCTCCCTGTTATCTGATGCAATTGGGACTGGTATTTGCAATTCTAAAAAGGGAGTTAGATTATAAAAATTATATACGTATATACACACACATGATTTTAAGATAATTATGCAAATATATGTTAATTTTATAAAATACAGAATTTTACCTTGTTTAGAAGAAGTAACCTAGTTTTTATAGTAGAGTTCAATACTTTTTAAAAATTATGATAATGTCAACTCAGGTTGTTCAAGATGAAAACTAATTCCTATGTATCTTTATTTATTGTATTAATAATTTTTGGCTGTAATATTGATCCTGCATCTCTTATCCTCCTCCATATTCCTCATCTTTAGATCCATTTGTTCCTGTCATGGACAGTATAATTTCTGTATCATCCGTAATTTTACTTTTAAACATATAATCTCCATTAATCATTTGTTGTTTGTTATCTGCCTTCAATAAGTCACATATCAGGTCAACTACTCTCAAATTTCTCCCTGTTAGTGCTGAATAAATGAATGTCATGTCTTTTTTTTTAAACATAAAAGTTACCCATCACTTACTATAAAACTTTTAGTTCTGACAATTTTTTGACATATTAATAGTCTTTTGATTATGTGGCCATGGATTTGCTGGTTGGAGTTCCACTTCATCTTTATTGCATTTAACAGACTCGTAATGCACCTTCATTATTTACAATTTGGATTATAAAGTGGGTCCAGATTAATAATATTGTCAACATCAATTTCCTGGTTTTGACAATGTACCATGATAATGTAAGCTATTATCATTGGGGAATTGGGTGAAGGGTACATGGGAATACTCTGTACTATTTTTGAAACTTCTTGTGAGTCAAACTATTTTAAATAAAAATTAAGAAAGTAGAGGGGCTGGCCCGGTGGTGCAGTGGTTAAGTTTGCACATTCTGCTTCAGGGGCCCTGGATTCACTGGTTTGGATCCCGGGTGTGGACCTATGCACCCCTTGTCAGACCATGCTGTGGCAGGCATCCCACATATAAAGTAGAGGAAGATGAGCACGGATGTTAGCTCAGGGCCAGTCTTCTTCAGCAAAAAGAGGAGGATTGGTAGCAGATGTTAGTTCAGGGCTAATCTTCCTCAAAGAAAAAAAAAATTTAAGACAGTGGATTTAGAACTTGAAGGCTCATGTGAAGACATTTGAGTGAAGTATTCTTCTGAGTTTTTATGTTTTACACTAAAACTTTTAGAGTTGTCTAATTATACCTATTTCAACAACACCCTTTAGAATCTCACCTTTATTTTATTGTAGACACTTAACTAAGCATTTAACTTAATTTCTGAGAAAAAACTCTATTTTTCCACTCACTAGAGCAAAATGAAAATTAAAGGCTGTAATTATAGCCATAATCACAACTCGTGTAAATAGGATTGCAAACAAGCAGAACTCAGCATTTAGCCAAGCATGGGGCTGGAGAACTGAGATCTTCTTGGAATGCTATGGCTTGCTGTAGGAATCCATCCACATTTTTTCTGGAGCTAATAGAGAGTATAAATTTATCCCGCAAGCTGATTACATGAAGACAGTTAAGAACACTTCTACTCTATCACAAGTGCATAATCATTCGATAGCAATTCCCTCATACCCCTCTCACAGACGAGGAAATTAAGGCCTCAAGACTAATAGTGGCTGCCTACAGACATAGCAACTTAGAGGCAGCACTGAGCTTAGAACAGATTTTTCCAGTCTCCTAGTTCATGAATATTCTCATGCTGGTGTCCTTTTAAGGTCCTGACTGAACATTCAGGCAGGAAGTATGGGACTCTAATTGACTGAATTAGGTTTGTAGACTGGATGACAACACCGATTTCAGCTTGAGGAAATTCGTAAAATTTTTATTTTTTTGGCTCAATGGCATGGTTTTTCGTGCTTGATCTTAAAAACCGTGTTCAAGTTTGAAAGCTTAGACACTCCAGAAAACTCTTCTCGTCACACTGAGAAAGAATGTTAAGCAGGTTGGAAGTCCTTCCGGCCTCCGCGTCAGTTACTCTGGTCTCCTTTCCCTGAACATGAAGCTTCTCTTGCAGAAATGAATTACTTCTTGGGAGGTTTTACTCCCATTTCATCTTAATAGGCTTTACACACTGGCTTCTCCAAGCTGTCAACTTTCTCTTTCTGAGAGTCTGCAGGAAGAAGAGTGACGGGGCAGGGAATGGGTGAAATCTTGGGGAAGTGTATGAAAAAGTTACAGGCCAATACTTGTGTTTGCAAAACAAGATTTTGCTTTCCCTTCCAGAGGAATTTTGTAAAAACCAATGATATTTTACCAGAGAACAACATACAGAATGTTTTTACCAACAACAGCATATGTAGAGCTTCCTGTTTATTTTTAGCATTGCCCTGACCTGTTTGCACAAGGATTAAACATCATCCAAAAGTGAACAATCCAGCCCATTATCGAGATGTTCTGAGCATCTGGATGGAGAACAGAACACTTTTCCAAGATTTTATGTATTAAACTAGCTTAATACTAAACTAAAACTAGCTTAAACTAGCATACTACCAGATAAAATTATTCTAGAGAACTACAATTTAAGAAGAATTTAATGGTTCTCTACTGCAAGACTTCTAAACCTTGATGACACCGAGGTTCATTTGGGGTCTGTAAGAAGAGACTGAACTATAAAGACTCCTCAGTTACATACGGTCAGGAAACTCTTTGAAATCAGTGAACATCTCTTAGGATTAATATTGCTCAGAGATTAGTTTAGGAAATGCTGATTTTCAAGCAACTTCAAGGGAAATGTTTTTCCCCCACTCTGACCTGATTCTTTAAGCCAATGCCTCAAACAGAGTTGGAGACCCAAAAACCTTGGAAATTATTTTCACTGTTATTCCTTCAATATCATTCTCAGGAAAAGTAAGTCATTATTTCTCACTAGCCCAAATGCCACCACTACTTTTGTGATCTACTTTTTTGTGACTTCTGGTTAATTAGATACTACACTTAATTTGATGTGGTGGTTCATCAGTCTAATATTTCCCTTTAAAAAATTACCTCTTAAGTGATAATATTTTCATACTCAGAAACTCACCCCACCTTGTAACTTATTTTAAAGATATTGTACATATATTTGCCAGAGTCTTTTAGGAAAAGATAATAAAAGTGTGCCCTAGTAGAAATGGGCTTGAATCTTTATAGTGCTACTGTGGGAGGATAGTAATGAGCTCGATCCTTGTCTATTAGGTGTTACCTCATAAAGTTATGTTGTGGCAGAGTAGTGGTGGAGCTAGAGGTTATGGTTTGACAGGTCCTACCATAACAGAGCATAATATAAAAAGATCATGCTGCATTTGCTTTTCCTTTGTCGGTTCCCATCATTTCTGAGAGTTACCTATAATAATGTATAGTTGTTGACATTGTAACTCTCTCCCAGTATAGGTGAAATAACGAGAGTGGTGAAACAAATAAAGTGTTTGGCATAGAGTTGACACTAAATAAGATGTTTAGCACCTGAAAAAATTAATACGCTATAAAGAACCAGCAGTACTCTTCTTGTGGTCCAGAGGGTCCTTACTTAGATTGGGGAAGTACATTTTAAAAACTGCTGGGTCCACAAGAACAGCTTTGACATGCACTGAGAAAGGTGGTTTTAATTAAGGCTATGATGCTTCATCATCTGAACTTTGTTTATTGCTTCATGGCTCTGATTTATGAAGAGCCAGGGATAAATAAATTCTTAAATGTAAAGCTTGAGTTGGAAGAATTAGAAGGACAATTAATTTTAAAGCGGAACCAGGAGCATAAACATATTTGCTTCTGTCTGGAACCAAATATAAACTTGGTTTCCATTTACGAAGAAACCAAGGCTGTTGCTACATAATGCTGACACCATTGCCCGTCTGTCAGCATGATGCTAGGGCATCTGGACGTCTGGCTAAGCTTAAAACAATTCCGGCTGACTCAGTCCATACATGTGATATGAAGACCACTAGAACCAAAAGTAGCACTCATTCAATATTACAGGTTGTCTTAACAGCTCTGTAGCAAAGCTTGTCTGATTTGATTCTCTGTGATGTTTAAAACGTCCAAACTCACTGAGATTTACTAAAAGTTGACTACTTGCTTGTAGCCTATTTCTAGACACTCTCTGAGTCCCAAGAAAAATGCTTATACACTTAAGCTATTCAAGAAAACTAACCCTATATGTTATAACCCTAGAAAAAGATGTGTGTGTGTGTGTGTGTGTGTATGTGTGTGTGTTTGTAGGGTAAATGAAGGATAAAGCTCAAGAGGCAGGATCCTTTCTAACAGAATCTGAGTCTAGGCTTTTTCCATGGTTCTGCCTTGAATTCAGCCTCTCTGGTTATCTCTGAGGTGTTTTTCTCTCAACAGCAGAATTTTCCCTTGGTTTCCACAGTGCTTAAAAATTCATTCTCAAGACAAGAGACAATAAGTGTTGGCGAGGATGTGGATTATAGGGAACCCTTGTGCTCTGTTAGTGGCCATGCAAACTGGTGCAGCTAAAATGGAAAACAGTATGGAGGTTCCTCAAAAAAATTAAAAATAGCATTTCCATAAGATCCTGCAATCCCAATTCTGGGTATGTATCCGAAGGAAATGAAAAGAGGATATCAAAGAGATATCTGCAGTCCCATGTTCATTGCAGCATTATTCACAATAGCCAAGATATGGAAACAACCTAAGTGTCTGTTAACGATAAATGGATAAAGAAGATATGGTACATACACACACACACACACACACACGCGCACAATGGAATATTATTCAGTCATGAGAAAGAAGGACATCTTGACATTTGTGGAACCTAAAAAAAAAGTCAAACTCATAGAAACAGAGATTAGAAAAGTGATTTCCAGGGGCTGAGAGGTGGGGGAATAGGGGAAGGTTGGTAAAGTGGTACAAATTTCAGCTACAAGATGAATAGGGTCTGAGGATCTAACGTATCAGGTGGTGACTATAGTTGATGATACTGGATTGTATAATTGAAATTTGCCAATAGAGTAGAACTTAAATGTTATCACCAAAAAATCACACAAAAAAAGATAAATATGGGAGGTGATGGGTGTGTTAATTAACTAGATGGGGGGAACACTTTCACAATGTGTACGTGTATTAAACCATCACGATGCACACTTTAAATATCTAACAATTTTCTCTGTCAATTATACCTCAATAAAACTAAAAAAAAGAATCCTAAGGGAAATCCTGTTAACGTATTTTCCTTCCAGCTGGACTGTTGTCTTAACCAAGGCTGCTGTCTTAACCAGCTTTGTGTCTTCAGTGATGAGCATGCTCCATGTGCTCACCAAACCTTGCTGCATGAATGAACAGGCGGATTGCTGGGCAGTTGGAGAATGGTCACTCCCTTCTATGTGATGACAACTGCTTTCCCCACCGACCCTTTAGACTGATGTTTCTCTAACCTTGCGGTGGTTGGATGGGGCACCTGCATCTGAATCATTTGGGGACTTTCTAAAAATGCGTATTCCAACTGAAACAGAATCTTGGAGGTTGGGCCTCAGAACCCTGCATTTTAGCTTTGGTAAGTTGCCAGGCTATTGTCACACACATTGAGATTGACAACCACCCATTGAGATTGACAACCACTGTCTTAGTGGTTACATAGCTCCACAAGACATCTTATGGTCACAAAGCTTTCTTTCATCAATGAAACAACTTGCAGAGTCGGCTTTTTGAGTGTTAAATCTTCTACATTTGCTGCCATCGGAAGAGAGAGGGTGATCTTGTTACTGGCTCTTAGTTAATATCAGCCCTGATATTGACTCCCCTACAGTGAACCCAGCATATATAGGTTAAAACTAAAAGCACACATCCCCAGGTCCCTGGTTCCTTAGTTACACTCATAGGTAAAGGCTTGTTTCTTTAACCTCTGACCTCCTGAGCTTTACAACCAAATAGCAGTTACAAATTGTTAAAGTCCAGATGGCCTCACACTGGGATCCCACTAAAGTTATGGCTAAAATCCCAGGACCTTTAAGTTCTTTTACAGAGAAAATAATGTCCAGAGGATATCAAGAGACTGAAGCTTCCCAGGCCCAACTCCTCGGCTCCCTGACATCAGAGTCTACCCTCTACTGTGGAGACAAACAGCCAAGGATGCTCATCTGAGAAACCCCTTGTCTCCTCCGCTGGAAGCAGCCCCAGACACAGGCTGATGGAAAAATGCTGACCAGGAAGGCCATGGCCCCCCTCCTCTACCTAAAAGCCCCAAATAAAAACCCCTATCTGTTTCTTAATGTAAAGAAAGCAATTTTGGGGGTGCTGTTCCTTGCTTTGCTCCCTCTGCCTGGCAAAGTAAAGCATGTCCTTTTTCTCCCAAGACTCTATTCTTGTTATTTGGATGGGCATCGGGTTCAGAAACTGAACTTTGAGTAACAATCTCACAGCTGTAATATCCTTCAGTTGGGAGTCACAAGCACATGTGATCTGTGATTAAATCCTATGAACAAAGTTCTGGCTTCTATTTTAATACAAAACATTACCAAATAGTTACAAAATGAAATAATTTAAAATCCCAGTGTTTTAAAAAAATTAATGTATTTAACTTAATAAATAGAAAGTCTCTAGTACACATATGCATTTTTCCCTAATTAGTTGGCTTCTTTTTATCAAAGTGAAACGTATATGATTTGAAATAGTGCAGAAGAGCTCAATAAAACACTCAACCTCTTCTGTCTCTACACAGTGTCACTTCCCAGAGAACATCCCTTTTAACTATTTCTTCTTTTAGGTCTGATGTTACCTCTACATATTGGCTAGGATGTGTTTATCCACAAGTAACAGAAAACCCAACTAAAGAGTCTTCAACAATTAGATATTTATTATCGCACTTCAAAAAAAGACTGAACACAGGCTGTTCTAAGTCTTATTCAGCAGTTAAACAACTTGAAAAATGATTCCATCTCTTTCTAGTTTCCAGTTTTCCTATGTTTAATTCATTGTTTTTTCTGCATTTTGCATGTTACCTCATGGTCATGAGATAGCTGCTGCTACTCCAATATCATGTATATGTTCCAGGAAGGAAGAAGAACAAAGAATTCTTATCCTACATCTGAGACTTCTATTGGGAAGTCCATTGTTTATTAGGAGAACTTCATTGGACTTCCTCTTCTGTATCATCAGCTAGAACTGACCCAAATGTCCTCCTCTAGCTGGAACAATCTTGACTTCAGAGGGAACTTATTAAAAGGTGATCTTTACAGTAGGCCTCCTCAAGTGCAGAAAAGGGAGGGTTTTATTCAGAGTGGTGAAATCTACCCTAGCTACCTGATTCTCCTTTGGGCAGTTCATTCAAATTACTCAAATTTGGAGAGGAATTCTCTTGTTCTTGGTAGGAAGTATTTCTCATAGGAATACAATGTTAGGTAGAAAGCACAGACAGAGCATTGTGTGTGTGTGTGTGTGTGTGCATGCACACACAAGTTTGCACGCGTGTACAAGGGGATAGATAGTACAGATTGCTGACTAATACTGTGTGGCTGGTGGATAGAGTCTCAGTGTCCCCTCCTCTGGGCAGTCTTTCTCACTCCTTTTCTCCATTGCCCTTGCAACAGATTCAAGGGGAATTTCAAGGCAAACTCAGTGTCTGGAATTGCCATGGGCTTCTGCAGGGTAGATGGGCCCTTTCTCTTGGAAAAGGTCTTCCTGCTCATTCTGGGCTTCCTAGTTACTGTCTGCCCACCCCAAGGTTTCTATCCTCTGTCTGCCTTTTAGGAATTTGTTAACTTGTCTTGTTTGCTGATGGTCTCCCTCTCATTCCAGTTGTGTTTGGTTTTCCATCACTTTCATTTTACTAGAGTCCAAGAGGAAGCCGATATGAAAGCTTTTGTGCTAATTTCACTTTGAAACTTGTATTATTTTTCAACTCTTTATATACATACTTGGCCTTTCCTTCTCTCACAGCAACTTATGGTTTTAGACTAAGAAAAAAGTTTTCTGCTTCTTTCCATAGCCTTGATTTCCTTAACTTTTATTTTCACCCCAGATAACTTGTCTTTTTCATCTCACCTACTGCAATGTGCGTATGTTACTCCCCACTAGAAATTTCTTCAATGATCTGTGTGGCCTGCCTGACAAAGTCCAGACCACACAGCTGACCTGTGCCCATCTCTCCAGTCTCATCTCTTGTATTTCTGAGCACTCACTCCGCTCTCAGGACAAATTAACTTGATTGTCTTCTCCCCAATGTGCCTTGCTGTCTCTTACTCAGTGTGTTGTCACGCTAGCCTTGAAGGGTGCCCACCCTCCTCTCCAGCCTCCCCGTTACCTCCCTGCTGGGTGACTCCATGTCCATTAAGTGCTTGTGAAGGTCTGTTTTCTTTGAGAGTAAGGCCTCTTCTCTTCTATGTACCCATGGCATCTTGTACTTTATAGCATTTGTCATGTTTTGAAAAATTGTTCATGTTTTCCTTCCTGGGGCTATGCCTTCTCTTTCTATTCCTCTTCCTAGCTCAGGGAAAGATACAGCGTGTGCTTCCTAAATGTTCATAGAATAAATTAACGGTTGCATCCAAATTTCCTTCCCAGACAGTTGCATCCCTGCTCAAACTCCAGATATTTCACTCAGCTAAGGGCATATGCCTCAGCGTTTTCTTAGCTCTGCCTCTGAGTTATCTGAAAATACCACCAGTGGAAACCCAGAGCAACCTTGCCATTTGTCTTCATTGCTTCCTAGTGACATCTCTCCATCACTGCTGTCATTACACTGGACTTAACCTTTATAGGAGGAATACAGGGTAACCCTCATCCATCTTTAAGTCCTTTATTTAATCTGCCTGAACTGATCACATTTGCTTATTAAAGTACAGAAGGAATAATAGGTTTTTGTGGGTCTTAGAGTCATGGACATGTTGAACTTCATGGTTCCTTAGAAATTAACCAGAATAAGCATTTCATCCAGGGATGAGGAGACTCTGTGTGACCCAAGAGGAGAGGGGCAGTGCTGCTCAGGGTCACGCAGTGGGGTCAGCAGTAGAATTCGAATTAGCATCTGGCTTTCCAGATGTACAATTTAGTGAGTGCTTTTCTGGTGTGTCTAAGTGCGCACACGCACACACACACACAGAGAGGGTTTTCCAGTTATAGAATTCCTTTTACTAAAACAGAAAATTAAACAAAATTTTAACTACTTAGTTCTAACCTGTTTGAATTTATAAAGCTCTTTGACATTTTTTGTTTGTAGGTCTTCCAACAGGGTTTTTAGAGGGCAGCATTAGCAATGTTCCTGGGGAAATTCTTCATTATGTGGGATTGTCCCAAGCACTGCAGACCATTTGGCATCCTTGGTCCCCTCCCACTAAAATGTCAGTAATGCTCCTTAGATGTTGTGATTACCTAAAAAAACGCCTGCCTACATTTCCAAATATCCTGTACGCAGGCAGAATCGCCCAGTTGAGAAACACTTTGTGATTTTCAGAGCATAAGAAGTAGAGGGGGCTGGTTTATGCTGATTTGCCTGGGGTGAAAACTTTTGCCTGGAGAGACCAGTTAACTGTCCTGAACCCATGGACAGGGCTGTTCGTAACACTGGGACCAGACCTTTGTTCTTGTGGCCACTGGTCTATGCTGGTTCCATCAGACAACTGACTTATTTCCAACGTAACCCATACTACCGCCCACTCAGAGATGTCCATGCTTGACCAGGAATCATCAGCGTGAGGGAGAGATGAGAGGGGGAATCAAGATGCTGAGGCCCAGAGAGGAAGGACACAGGAGGGAGAGTGGGTCAGGCCGTAAAATCCCACGAGCAAGGAAAGCACAACCTGCAGGAACCTTTCCTGTTGCTAAAATTCCCCGAAGGTCTGAGAAGGGTGGAACATGCCAAATCTGAGTAAGAAACATTTTATAAAATGCAAATTGAGTGAACCTTGTCAATGCTAACTGATAGGAAAGGCAGGATATGGCTTCTGCAGTGCATTGCTCTGTTCAGATTTTCTTAATGAGTTCTCTTCCTGATTGGGTTGCTGGATTAGAAATGCCAGTCATTTCCACAGGGGTGGAAACCAATGCATCGCTCTCAGTGGAGGTGGGGATCTGTGACTATTTAAACAGGGAATTTGGTGGGGAGCTGGCATAAGGCCTGGGAAGTGCTGTTATTGCTCAAAGAACCTGGAAACTGCAGAAAAAGCCTGGAGTTTGTCCAAGGATAACATGACAGGGCATTTCAGTCCTGTTTGATATACTTGAAAGGGAGGAGGTGGCACACAGCCTGCTACAGGGCAGTACGGTTTGGTGTTGGAGGACACCAGGGTGGGGCTGGATGGGAGGACATTGTTTGGGAGATTCTGCCTCTTTTTTAACTCTTTCCTTTACTTGATGCATCTCATGTCCCTGTGAATCTGTCTCTCTGTCTATCCCATTCCTTTCCTAGGCGAAGCATTTAACTCTTTCAAAGTCCATCGATTAGGGGTATGTGTGTGCGTGTGTGAAAATGGTAACCTTAAAGAGTTGCTGTGAGAATGAAATAAAATAAAAAATTTGAAGTGTTTGTCTCTGTTGCCACACAGCCCCTGGACCAGGAAGACAGACTGCCTGGTTTTGAACCCCAGCTCAGCTTTGCCACTTATTGGCTCTCTGATCCTGGGTAAGTTACTGAAACTTTTTGCATTTTAGTTTCCTCACCTGTAAAATGTGAATAATAATAGTAGCATAGAGATGAAGTGAAGATTAAATGAATTAGTATTTAAGAGATCTTAACAATATTTATCAGGTCTTTGTTAAAGGAATTAATACATGATGTACATAGTAAGCATTATATTTAGTATTTGTTAAATACACACAATAAGATAGAGAAAACTTCTCTCTATTCACTTATTTTATTACTTCTCCTTGTTGCAATTCTTCAAACAAAAATTCCATCTTGGGTTCTGTTTAGATGATAACTGTGGCTAAATATCGGAAGAGTGATAAAGGGAAGCGAAAAAACAAAAAGAAAAAGGATAGAGCAGGAAAGATTGGCCAGCTGTGGCTTGAATCATACCATATGCCTCGAGTCATCTGAGATGATGGAAATAAACTCATGATACACGAGGATTTTAGATATAGACGTTTAGGTCAAGATAGAAGAGCGGGATGAGGCATGCATGGCCAGGAAGTCCAGAGACCAGAGTGGGGACTGAAGGATGTTGGGTTAGGAGAGACCACCTGACTATTTTCTGAAGGGTTTTGGGAAACATGACTGTCTATTTGTAAGGAATTCTACCCAAAGTGCAGGACCCAGTCTGGAAGAACCTAGTAAACATGTTTCTGATGTTCTTTGTCTCACTATTGTTAGGCTTTTGCACGTGGAGGAGACACCCATCCTGTCTGGAGAGAGGCCAGGAGCTAATTAAAAATGAGCCAAACAGGTATGGGCTTCAAAGTCTGCACCAGGTTCTTTATAATTATCTTGTACAGGGAGGGAAGAGAATGGACTTGTCCTGGGGCTCAGCTGTGTGGAAACACTTTGCTTACACCATGAGGTGGAGTGGATGTGGTAATGTTTGTACTAACATTGTGCAAACTGAGGTCCAGAGACGTTAAGTGAAGTGTCTTGCCTAAGGTCTCACAGATGTAAGATGAGACCCAATTCTATCTGACTCAAAAGTCACATGGATTTTTTAGAGTAAATTTTTATTTTAGAGTAGTTTTAGAATTCCAGAAAAGTTGAAGATAGCACAGAAAGTTTCCATATACCCCATTCCCAGTTGCCTCTATTATTAACACTTTACTTAGTATAGTACATTGATCACAATTAATGAACCAATATTGATACATTATTACAAAATTCATATTCATTCAATTTCTTTGGTTTTACTTAATGTTCTTTTTCTGTTCCAGGATCCCATCCAGGATATCGTATTTACATTTAGTTGTCATGTCTTCTTAAATTCTTCCTGGCCATGACAGTTTCTTAGACTTTCCTTGTTGATGACCTTGACAGTTTTGAGGAGTACTAGTCAGACATTTTGTAGAATATCCCTCAATTGGGATTTTTCTTACGTGTTTTCTCATGGTTAGACTGGGATTTGGGGGTTTGGGGAGGCAAACTACAGAGGTAAGGTGCCATTCTCATCACCTCTTATCAAGGGTGCATGTTATCAACATGACTTATTACTGCTGAGCTTGCCCTTGATCACCTGACTGAAATAGTGTTTGTCAGGTTTCTCTACTGTAAGGTTACTCTTCCCCCTCCTTTTCATACTGTATTCTTTGGAAGGAAGTCACTACTTACTGAAAGAAAAAAACTCCCATACTTAAACAGTAGGACTTATGTTCCACCTTCTTGAGAGCCAAGTATGTACATAAATTATTTGGACCTCTGCACAGGAGATTTGTCTATTCTCCCCAATTATTATTTTACTTAATCACTTATTTTTATCAGTGTAGACTCATGGATATTTATTTTATACTTTGGGTTGTAGGTAAATACTACTTTATTTCATTGCTTTTTCAGTAGGTTTTATTGCCCTTTTGACATACCTCCATTATTGTGGGGTTTCTTTTTATTTCTTTACTTTCTGGCACTACAAGATGTTCCAGGCTCTTCTTATATATTTTCTGACCCATTCCTAGAATCACCCATTTCTCCAAAAAGCCCTGGTCTTTTTGTTAGGCGATGATATTAGAAACCGAGATCTGGATGCTGGGTGTGCTCATTGCTACTAGGGTTGTGTTGTTTCTAGGTCATCTCAGCTGGCAGAGCAAAGAAATATATGTGTATATACTAACCTATTTATATATACACACACGTGCATATACATATATATATATATACATATATATATATATATACTTTTGTATGTAATCATTTGTATATATTAAGCCAAATATGAGTTTGCACTAATGTCTCCCACTAATCTATTACCACATGGATCATTCTAGCCTTCTCTCCTTCCTTATCTGAAACCTCCCACTCCAACATGAGAAATCTAGCTCCCACTATGCTCCATTCATTTCCTTAAAGGTTCACTTCCAGTGTGCATGTCTAGTGGTTTCAGAATTGTTAACTTGTATCGCCATGGGAAATAAATTTGTCAACCAGAGTTCGGTGCTTATGGGCAGTTCCTTTTGCCTTTAGTTTGCGTACTCTATTCATTTCCAAACTTTCTTAAGTCAACACCTCTCCTCCATCTCCTTCAGTAAGATTGTTTCACACATTTGTAACACAGTTAGATTTTTTTGTCACATCTGCATTCTATCTTTAGATCCCCCAACATCCTAAATTACTATTTTTTTACTTGCATACATTAAAGTTCACTCTTCATATCTTAAAGTTCTATGGCTTTTGATAAAAGCATAGTCATGCATCCACAACTGCAATATCATACAGAATAGTCTCACCATCCTAAAAAATGCCCTGTGCCTCACCTGCTTAACCCTATCCTCCTGCTTGCCCACTGCCCCAAACCCCTGGCAACCACTGATTTATTTATCATCTGTATAGTTTTGCCTTTTCTAGAATGCCATATAAATGGAATCCTACAGTACGCAGTCATTCAGACTGGCTTCGTTCACTTAGCAGTATGCATTTAAGATTTGTACACATATTTGTGTGGCTTGATAGCTCATTCTTTGTTATTGCTGAATAGCATTCCTTTGTATGGATGTACCATAGTTTATTTAACCATTCACCTGTTGGAGGACATCTTGGTTGCTTCCAGTTTTGGGAAATTATGAATAAAGCTGCTATAAGCATTTGTGTGCTGTTTTTTTTGTCTGGATCTAATTCTTCAAATCAGCTGGGTAAGTACCTGGTAGGGCAAATGCTAGATTGTATGGTAAGACTATGTTTAGCTTTGTAAGAAATTGGAAAACTACTTTCCAAATTAGCTTTACTATTTTGTGTCTCCACCAGCAACGAAAGAGAGTTCCCATTGCTCTGCATCCTTGCCAGTAATTGGTATTGCCTACTTTTTGGATTTTAGCCATTCTAATAAGTATGTGGTGGTATCTCATTATTGTTTAAATTGGCATTTCCCTAATGAAAATTGATATTAAGCATTTTTTTCATATGCAGTCTCATGCTTATTTAAACTATGCTTTCTTACTAGGAGTTGGGAAAGGGGCTCTGTGGCCAGGTGGTTGAGCTACATCTAGGATGGTTGGTATCTGGACATTCAAATAAGTTTCCAAAGTTTGCAGGAAGTCATGAGGATGTGTTTCAGAAGCTGGCAACAGGAAGGCACGTGGGCAGAGCAGTGGCTGGGGTAGTTGCACCATCCTGAGTGAAGAGTCAGGACTCAGGTAGGGAACAGGCAGACATCTTTCAGGGATCCGTTCTGTCTCTTCCTCTTGTACCAGATGCACTTTCCTCCTTTTCCTTCTCCTTCTTAGCAGCTTTATGGAAGTATAATTGTCATACAATAAGCTGCTCCAATTTGAAATGCACAATTTAGTAAATTTTGCCATATATATGTCTGTGAAACCATCACCATGATCAAATAATGAATGTATCTATCACTTGCAAAAATTTCCTCATGCCTCTTATTACATCTCCCCCATACCCCTTCTCTGCCCCTCCCCATGGGCACCAGCTTGCCTACTTTCTGTCACTATAGATTAGTTTGTATTTTCTAGAGTTTTATACAAATGGAATTATGCAGTGTGTACTTTTATTTTCTGGCTTCTTTTATTCAGTACGATTATTTTGAGAATCAGCTATGTTCTTGCATATATCAATAATTCATCCTTTTTTACTGCCTGTTGTATGGGTCATGCCATAATTTGTTTATCCATTCACAAATTGGCAAACAAATTGATAAACAAATGGATTTGTTTGTCCATTATCGATGGACATTTGGGTTGTCCCAGTTGGAGCTCTTCCAAATAAAGCTTCTATGAACATTAGTGTATAAGTCTTTATATGAATATGCAGTCATGAGCCACATAATGTTTCCATCAATGGCGTATTGTATATACGATGGTGGTCCCATAAGATTAGTACCATATATAGCCTACATATGTAGCAGGCTATTTCATTTAGGATCATGTAAGACATGCTGAGATGTTCACACAATGACAGTGTCGCCTAATTACTCATTTCTCAAAACATATCCTCATCTTTAAGACACACATGACCGTATGCTTTCATTTCTCTTGTGTAAATACTTAGAAGTGGATGGCTGAATCATATGGTAGGTATATGCTTAACTTTTTAAGAAACTGCCAAACTGTTTTCTGAAGTGATTGTGACATATTACATCCCCACTAGCAGTGTATGAGACTTGCTGTTGCTCCACACACTTACTAAAGCTTAGAGTAATTATTTGCTTTAAATTTTAGTCATTATGATAGGTGTATCTCATTGTGGTTATAATGTTGAACATCTTTTCATGTGTTTCTTTGCCATCTGTATATCTTTTTTAGTGAAATGTCTGTTCAAACCTTTTGACTAATTTGAAAAATTGCGTTGTTTGCTTTCTTATTAATGAGTTTTGAGGGTTCTTTATATATTCTAGACACAAGTTCTTTATCACAGATACGCTTTTTTGCTTTTTAAGCATTTTCTCCCAGTCTGTGGCTTGTCTTTTCATTATCTTAAAAGATTCTTTTGAAGAGAAAAGTTGAAAATTCTGATGAAGTCAAATTTATCAATTTGTTCTTTTATGGATCATGTTTTTGGCTATGTATCTAAGAAATTTGTGCCTAATCCAAGGCCACAAATATTTTCTTCTGGAAGTATTGTGGTTTTAAGTTTTATATTTAGGTGCATGATTAATCTCAAACTAATTTTTCTATATGATGTGAGGTATGGATCAAAGTTGCTGTTTTTGCACATGGATATTCAATTGTTCCAGCAGCATTTACTGAATAGATGATCCTTTCTCCACTGAATTGCCTTTGGTCCAAAATCAGTTTGACATTTGTCAAAAATCACTTTTCCATGTTTGTGTGGGTCTAATTCTAGACCATTCTGTTCCATTGAGCCGTTTGTCTATCTTTATGCCAATATTACACTGTTGTCATTTCTACAGCTTTGTAATGTCTTGAAATCAGATAGCATTAACCCATCAGCTTTGTTCTTTTCCACACCTCTCTTTTAGCATGTAACCCACTATAGTGCCATCACTCATAGACACAACTATTTCACCTCGTAGACCAGGCCTCCTTGTACGCAGGAAGCAGACTTACTCATTTTTTAAAATATGAACTAGACCATGTCACTCCTTTGCTCAACTTTCCATTGACATCTAGTCACACTTACACAGGGGCAGATCATAGAGGGACCTATTGGCTAAGGTAAGGACTTTGGATATTATTCTATTTCTTCAATTTCACCTACTACCACTCTCCAGCCACACTAGTTTCTTTACTGCTACTTCACACATACCAAACACATTCTCATCTCAGAGACTTTGCACTCCCGTCACCCTCTGCCTGGAAAGTTCTTCTCCCATGAGTCACATGACTCGTCCTTTCTTTTCACTCAAGTCTGCTCAAATGTACCCATGTAACAAAGGCCTATCCTGACTGCTTTCTCTGGAGTGCCTTTTCTGTCATCTCTTTCCCTCACCCTGATTTGATTTTCTTCAGAGCTCTCTTCTCTATCTGACATGACACGTTTTATTACATATGTATTAGTTTTTTTGAAGTCTATTTCCCTCACTAGATAGTGAAATTTCTGTGAGGGAAGGACTTTTGTCTGCTTTTTTTCTTTTTTCTTTTTTCTCTGTATCCAACATTTGAAACTGTGACTGGCATTGTGGATACTTGAAAAATAAATCTTTGTCGCTCATTTCTTATAGTATAGTGCCTGGTGGACAACAAAGTGTGCAGAAAAGATTTAGATAGTGATTCCGACTGCTATCCTTAGAAAGTTCTGCTTGCAGGGTTGACCCTCGGCTGGTATCTGGAAATTTGGATTTCAAGAGGGCTCCACCATTCTCAGAACTGATAAGAATGGCTCACTGAGTCTCAACTGTTTATACAAACAATGTGGTTTATGCTGAACACATGCTTTCCTTCTGAGAGTCTGGAATTTTGACACATACTTGGCAGAGGGTACCTGCAGGACCAGCTCATAGTAAAAGCCCTGGACACTGAGACTCCAATGATTTCCCTGGTAGACAACATTTCACATGTGCTCTTGTACCTCAATGCTGGAAGAATTAAGCATGTCCTCTGTGACTCCACAGAAAAAAGACTGTTGGAAGCTTGAGCCTGGTCTCCTCTGGACTTTACCCCATGCGCCTTTTCCTTTTGCTGATCTGGCTTGTATCCTTTCACAGTAGTAAATCATAGTCATGGGTATGACTCTCTGCTGAGTAGTGTGAGAAGTTCTCCTGCGGACTCACTGAAACTAGGGGTGGCCTTAGGGCCCCCCAACACAGAAAGGAGTTTTTTAAAATAAAAATTGAACAAATGCTCAACATTAAGAAGCTTTTTCAGCAAGAGACAGGAACCCAGTCAGAGACACTGGGGCTCAGGAGCAGCTCTGCTGTCACTGGAAGGTCTCAGGAATGCAAGGTGAGACCCTAGTCTCAGATGATCTAGGACACTTGGCAGGGTGCTGGATGTTCTGGAGTGGTAGTGTAGTGAGCTTGGCTGCTGGTTCCAGATTCTATGCAGCTAAGAGGATTAGTTCATGTGAAATGAGAGTTTTACGTGTGAGCTATCATTTAAGGAGCAGTACGTGAAGGTAAACTGCAAGATTGACTTTGCAGAGCGAGCTGCTGGCCATGTGCTGTGGATTTCGGGTCTTCATGCATCCTTCTCATAGAGGCTAAGTTTTCACTGGAGCCTGACAGGACCAAGTGTCATGTAGGGACTAAGGGTACCAGCTGCGAGATGTGGGTATAGAGGAAGAAACTGAAGTCAGGGCAGCAACCCAACTCTGGGGAAACACTCCAGATAAATAGAAATCTGGGTCTTTCAGGGATGTCAACCATTCCAGGAATCAGTATAGTGGCCCATACCTCTTCCACTGGTCCCCAGTATCAGTTGCCCCTTCCTTCTTTACCCTCACGGGGGGCTTAATGAATCACTGTCTTCTCCCTTCTACTGAAATTCAAATGTCCACATATAAAACTTTCACATAGGTTGATCTAACTTTCAGCATTGCAGGAGAAATTCAGGCTGCAGGATCCTGTGTGGTGATGGAGCTGGATCCAAGAAGGGGAGAACTTCTTGGTTAGAAGGCTTGGGGGCCAGTGTGTCTTGGTCTCTCCAAAGTTGTTCTGTGTGATGCTCAGCAATGGCTTATTCCCTACTCCCTCTTTTTCTGCCTTGAGGACTGAGAAATCCTTCTGTTGAGATGGCAGAGCCATCAGATCCAAGCATCCTGGATCACGACGTTGCTGCATGGAGGCCAGATGCCCTAGAAAACGTCCCAGTCCTGAAATAGACTTTTGGAGGAGTAAAAAATAATGTTTTGATGGATAGTTGTGGAGTTTGTTACCCAGCATAGCCTATCCTAGCCTGAGTAAAATATCTATTTTTCCCAATCTGTTCTGCTCCCTGTCCTCTCGCCCCTACTTCACTTTCCTAAACCATGCTAAGTACTACCCTACTCTAATTCAATTGTCAAATTTTAGCCATTTTAACCAAGCTTTTCATTAACTCCTTTGTCATGAGGACTTAAGGAAGGGATTTTATTATAGTAGAACGCATCTTTTGCTTAATTAACACTAAAAACTTTTTAAAATCACAAGTTAGAGTCCTTGAGTCCTGTGAATGCCTGTTTAATTAACCCACAAAGCCATTGTACCCTTTCGAGTCAGGAAAAGTCCCCAGGAATGTCATTATGCTACAGAGGACAGCTTACTTTCTCTACCATTTGTCCACATTACTGATCCATCCATCATCTTTTCACATTATCCGTCCATCATCTACCCAAAATGGGGAAAAGTGCCATCACCAAATTTGGTTCCTCTATTTTAATGTCTTTCTTAGCCCATTTTTCAGGGAGCTCCTTTTCAAATGCTAACAACTATAGATTAGCTTTAATAGCCTCTCTCATTAATTGTCTGACCAGAGTAAAAATATGTCTTGAGAGACAGATTTTGCTTCCACACGCCTCTGATAATGTCAAGGCCCTATGCGAGATCTTGAGCACTGCGGCCGACCCCAGAATACAAATTGCTCTTTCCGAGGTATTTGACTATGTTCTTAGAGTAACTATCATCTCAGCATGTCAATTTTGACATTTCAGTTAGTAGGCACTGCACATTTTTTATAAGGTGGGGAATTATGAATGGTATGTAAGGGGAGACACAGAAATATCACCCAATGTCATTTACGTCTATTCCATCAAAAGGATGGGCAGCAATCTATCATGGAATAGTTAAGTGTCCTCCTGCCAGGGGTGAAAACTGAGACAGCAGGAGCAGTGTTAAACCAGATGACCCCTTGAGGCACTGTTCACTTCTATAAGCTATAAACTATATTTCAGAGCTGGAAGTACCATTTCAGATAATCTCTTTATATACGAGGAAACCAAGGCCCATTGGGGTGATAACAACTCTTCAGGTGAGGTGAGTCCAGAATCTGGATTTTCATTCACCACTTAGTGACTTTGATCACCTGCCATGCACCAGGCTGGGGCTGCCATGTAAAAAACATAGCATTCCTGACCACATGGAGCCTGTGCCTGGTTTTCCATTCATGTCTCTGCTCATATCACAACAAATTGTTTCAATTTTGGAAGTGGCTTCACTTCCAGACTATTCTTAACTCTGACATGCAAGAGTGGCCTAATGTTTTTTGCATTTTGATCTGCTTCCTTCAAAAAAATACACTCCTTTAGATTAGGTATTTTCCCTCCAGCTGATCTTATTTATCAATGCAGCTGTTCTTAGGGCAGACAATATATAAAATCCTTACCCCCTTGTCCGTTGGTTTCCCATATCATTTTTATAGATGAGGAAACGGAGGCTCAGAGAGCTTAAATTACACACCCATTTCCCAGAACTAGTAAGTGTGTGAGTTGGTCAATGCCTACCTGACTGATTCTAAAGCCTTCACCACTTCTCTTTAAACTACTTTAATATTTTGCTTGCATATTTTTGGATCATACTCTGGAAAATCATACTAAATATAGAATCTGCTTCTTCCCTTAAATTCTTTTTTTCCGAGGCAATTGCATTAGTTCTAGTTAACTTTGGGAAATAGATTCAATGAAATGTTAGAGGTACTAATTCCTCTCCAGGTAGAAAAAGATCGTTTTATGGTAGAAGGCCAGTGAGTGTTGGAAGCCTAGGATTTAAAATCTGTGAGTAAGAGGGATGAACAAGAAGGTCAGATATTTGTTTGAGAACTAGCCTCAGCGAGTGAATTCTGAATGGCACAATGAGGCCTGTTGCTATGACACCAAATAATTCCATATTCAGTGCAATGGAATCCCCATTTGTGTTCTTAAAAAATTAAAGCAGTTTTATGGATATTAAATGTTTAAGTGGCTTCAGCAGCTAGAAAGAAAAATTGTCTTATGAATAAAATAAGCCAATGCCTGATTGCCTGCATGGAAAGTATTTGAAAAACGTGTTTGCAGAGTTCGGGGCTGGGTAGCTTTTGTTTTATGGTGTGCAGAGATAGGAGGCAGGGATGAGTGAATGTATAAATGATTGTAGGCAAACCACAGAATATGAAATTGTGGGAGGGAAATTAAATGTACTTCAACACATTTTTCCGGAGCACTTATGATGAGCCCAGCGACATGCAGGGCTCTTGGAGCGCGCAGAAGCAGCCTCTGGTGTGGTGTCTGGCTGCATTCTTCCTTCATTTGTGTATTAGCTGGGATGACGCTAACATGTTTGGCTATGTATCAAACAAACTCCAAGATTCCAATGTTTTAACACAGCAGATTTTTTTTATTAGGTTTATTGAAGAATAATTTACATGCAGTAAAATTCACCTTTTTTAAGTGTACAGTTCAACAAGCTTTGACAAATATTTACAGCTATGTACTCACCATGACAATTAAGAAATAGAACATTTCTATCACCCCAAAAAGTTCCCTTGTGGCCCTTTAGAGTTAATCCTCTCCACCTCCAGAAACTGACAACTACTGCTCTGACTTCTGGTTCCTATGGTTTTGCCTTTTCCAGAATATTATATTAATATTATATTCAAGTTAATATTACACTAACTAATATTAAGCTAATGGACTCGTTCAGTATACAGTAGTCCCCCCTTATCCATGGGAGATAAGTTTCAAGAATCCTGGTGGATGCTTCAGTCCGCAGATAGTACTGAACCCTATATAATCTATTTTTTTCCTATACATATATATTTGAGGTGCGATAGCAAAACCAGCATGAATTTCTTTTTCCTTCTTCACAATTTCACGGATAGAAAATTTGTCCTTGCGCTAGATCTTAGCAACCTCAGCCTACAATTGTTTTTCTTTCCTTATTGAGAATTTTCACCTATTCACTTAAAGGAAGCTCTTTAAGGCTTCTCTTTGGCATGTTCAAATTGCCAGCATCTCTACTCTTGCACTTTGCGGCCACTATTAGGGAAATAAAGATTACTTGAATACAAGCACTGCTATACCATGACAGTTGATCTGATAACCAAGATGGCTACTAACTGACTGACAGGCAGGTAGTGCATACAGTGTGGATCTGCTGGATAAAAGGATGATTCATGCTCTGAGCAGGATAGAGCAGGACAGTGTGATATTTCATGTGCAATTTAAAACTTATGAATTGTTTATTTCTGGAATTTTCCATTTAATATTTTCAGACCATGGTTGGCGTCAGGTAACTGAGATAAGGGGGAGTATTGTATAGTTGTTTTGTGTCTGCCTTTCTTACTTAGCATAATGCTTTTTGAGATTCATCCGTGTTGCTGCATATGTCATTAGTACATTTCTTTTCATTGCTGAGTAGTATTCCATTTGATATACCATGATATATTTATCCATATACTAGTTCATGAACATTTGGATTATTTCCAGTTTTTAGCTATTATGAATAACACTTCTATAAACAGTCATATATAAATCTTTGTGTGGATAATAAAGTTTTATTTCTTACTTACGTAGGTGTTCCGTGTGGGTTTCCTGGATACACAAACAGCTTTTTTTTCCCCTTGTGGAAACTTGGGAATCTAGACTTCTTTCGTCTTGTAGCTCCCTAACCGCCTAAGGCCTTACTTTCTTTGCAGTTGTTGAATGAGGAAGGGAGCTGCTTCTACTACTCCAGCCCAGAAAGAACACACCTTACTTCTGCTTATACTCCACTAGTAAGAAATAGACACATGGCCGCCGCGGGATGCAAGGGGGCAGAGAACGTTAGTCCCGCGAACAACTCTATATTATGGACAGGGGTTCATATGGTTTTGGTGGACTGATATCTGTTGATAAGACAATTTGTTTGTTCAGTAAATACTTATTGAGAGGCTGCCAAATACCAAGCACTGTGCTAGGTGCTGAAGGTAAAACAATGACAGAACAAATAAGCAAACAAGTAAACAAAACCCCAAAACAAAAAATCCAGATAGATCTCAAGGAACTATGATGTGTTTCTATATCCAGAAAAAAGTCAATAGGAATAAAAGTGCCATATCAGAATAATGGGATGTGGGATATGTATGAGAATTATAAGACAACAGATGAAGGAAAAATCATGGCAAGTGGGTCAGGGAAATCCCCCTGGAGGAGGTAAGATTTCATCTGGGCTTGTAAGGATGTTAGAAATGTGGGTAGGTGGCTGGGTGTGGAGTGGGAACTTTGAAAGAAGTAAATGATCCAAAAAAGGGAATGGAGGAAGAAACATGACTTGGGTATGCCTTGCTTGAGGTGGGTAAAGGCATTTTCCCGACTTCTCTGTTTTGTTAAGATGTCCACATGCTGACCTTTAGGCCACAGTACAAAGATCATTTAAATTGCTTTCTATGGAAGTGCTACTCAATCCGACTCTTTTAATGGCTGCTGCTCTGTTTTATTGATGGTGATTGAATGTTTAACATGTGGAATTGCATACCCCATGGTGGTGAAGTTTTTCATAAATTGAATAAGTAGTCCTATTACCTAGTGGGTGTTTTCTAAATATTAATAGAATTAAACAAATTAAGCTAGCAAGAAAGGAAGTTGCTTTTTTTCCTCTTACAGAACAATTTGAAGAGAGATCATGCCGATTACAAATTAGACCATTCACTGTTTAAATCTGGAGATTTATTAGTATGGTTGATCTCATATGTCATCATATTATTCTAGATGCAGTGCGAGAAGCAGAAACCTCTGATAGGTGCTTGAGGCATGACGAGGTTTAATACAGGAAATTAGGTGCTTATAAAATTGTTCAGATGGCTGTAGGAGCAGCAATCTGGGGACATCACTGTAGCCGTGACTTGGAAGTCACGAAACTACTGCTTCTAATGCAGCCTTAGCTGCTGCCCCCATGAATCCAGCAGGTGACAGAAAGTGGACCCTGGAGTTCAGCATCTACTTGCAGCATCCAAAGAATGACTCCATCTTCGTTTGCCTTCCAAATCTTGCATGCGTTTATCTCACTCTCAGAGCCTGTATTTTGTCCGCATTCCTGGATCTAAGGGAGTCTAGGAAATGTAAATTTTAGTCTTTCATGCTTGGGATTTAGGGTGGATGCAGACGGGGGTGTCCATCATTGCCAAGCAGCAATAGACAACACTGAGTTCAATTGTCATATGTATTTTTCTGATTGCCTGACTTCTCCTGTGTCTTCCTTTATGGTAATTAAAGAGAAAGATTTTTATACAAAAATATCATTGAAAAGACATATTAAAGACATTATATTATTATTTTAAATTTGAAATCTCTTGTATTTATATTTGATTACATTCTTATAAAAACCAGTATTAGGGGCAGGCCTGGTGGCATAGTGGTTAAGTTTGCGTGCTTCATTTTGGTGGCCCAGGGTTCACAGGTTTTGATCCAGGGCACAGACATAGCACAGCTTGTCAAGCCATGCTATGGCAGCGTCCCACATAGAGTAGAGGAAGATTGGCAGATGCTAGCTCAGTGACAATCTTCCTCAAGCAGAAAGAGGAAGATCGGCAACAGATTTTAGCTCAGGACCAATCATCCTCATACACAAAAAATCCCACCCCAAAACCCCAGTATTAAAAGTAATAACTATTCTGAATTTCCCATGGAAAGAATACTGTATAATATCAGATATTCTGCGTCCTGGACACACTGGTCTTCTCATGCATTGACTCAGTGGGTCTCCTCACACATCTTTGCTGAGTCTTCTCCAAATCATTTTAAATCAACAATTATTAAGATATAGATATTTTACTGAATATTCAGTTGTAAGATGGGGAAGAGGATTCATATTACACGCTATTTAATAAAATTGCTTGTTAAATCTCTGTCTTCCCATCGAGTTCCTCTTCCTAGCCTGCTTCCCTCCTTCCCTGGGGACCTGAAAAATTCTCTCTATTGCGTGATGTAGCCAACACCCTCAGTCTACCTACCTATACCACTCAAGAAAACCTGGATAGTTAACCGAACGGTCATCAATCGTTCCTTGAGCACAGCCTCTTGCCAGGAAGGTGGGCAGATAATGGAGAGAGGTTTCTGTTTACCTTGCACTCTTAAGTGTTCACCCAACAAAATAGTATATCCTTATAGAGAAAGTCTGTCCTAAGAAAATATATTTTATTTCTTTTATTGCCGATATTATAAGATTTCTTTTCCCCTCTAGAACAAAGATCTCATAGTCAACATTTTAGAGAAATGATCACAAATTATAATTAACAATACACTAAAAATTATATGGCATAAAGCTTTTTAGAGTATACATTAAGTAAGACAATGCAAAAGTAATTAAAATATGGTTTAACTTAGATACTGTGACATATTTATATTTAATGCTTCTCAGGTTTAAAGCATGTTTATGCCCCTGATCCTATTTGGACGCAACAATGGTGTTATAAACTCACAGGTCTTATATTCTTACTAAAATGCTGTGCTTTGGAATTCTGAGTTCTGAGGCTATAAAAATTATGGCCAACTTATTTCCTTTGTTGTTTACTATGGAGTATTACAAGGTACATTCTCTACATATTTCTTCTTTATATATTGTATCTGATAATCTCAACCCCACCCAGTTCCATAAAAATAATGATAATAATAAAAACGCCCAACTATGAGTGACTACTTTGTGCCCTTTGATTTATAGACATTATTAGAATCCTCAGGATATTACAAGATAGACCATACAGTGTATTTATGTACGTGTGGAGGATTATTTAACTTTTCCCAGACCAGAAAATTAGTAAATATTGGGCATACCATTCAAACCCAGAGTTTTTGCTCTTTCCTTTCTATCTTATTTCTCAGATCCTATAAGCAGAATCCAGACCCACAATGGTTCAGTTTATTTCAAGAAATAGTTATGGGATAGCAGCAAAGCTTACCTAATGTGTGGGGTCCAGTTTGAAATGAAAATGCAGGGCTCTTTGTTAAATTATTAAGATTTCAAGACAGCAGAGCATTAAACCATGTGCCGGGTCCTTCCAAGCACGGAGCCCTGTGTGACGGCACAGCCTGTATGCACGCCCATGAGCTGGCCCTGGGTCTTGGCTTACATGACAGCCACTGTGCCAGGCTCTGTGGAAATAAGACAGAAATAAGAAATCATCCTCCTACTTGAGAAGCTTCCAATCAAGGGAGGTTGAGAGGAGTTTCTGTTTTGGAATTGGCTACAGAGTCAGCATCGTATTCTTTTGAATATCCTCAAAGGTGACAAATCTTCTCTTTCTGAGGGCTAAGATTTCTTGAAATAGCAGAACTCACACTGCTCCAAGCCTTGTCAATAACTGGAAAGAACAGCCTGGGTAATTAGTAATGAAGCCTTAGGTTCAAAACAAAATGTGACTCTGAAGAAGGAAGCCTGATTTTCTTCCGAGGCCCTTGACCTAATGCTGGGTATACGTTCGATAAAAAGGCTCCAGAAATATTGGCACATGAGCATTCTCAGAACAGGCAGTCTGTGTTGAAAGCCATGCTGATTTGTCTCTGCTAGTTGGCAGCAGAAGTTAAAAAATATTATCAGTTTCAACACCTTAAAGTCACGCTTTATATGATGGGGAGATTGTTCCCCTGGTATTTTCCTTTTAGAAAAATTTCCCCTTTACTTAGCACTACGAGTTGTGATAACCAAGCTTCATTAGAGTCTGATAATATTGCAAACACGAGTTCAGGAACAAAGATCAATGTGTGAATCTTGCGAAATGGTGAAATGATAGAGTTGGATAGCATCCTTCCAAATCATCCGGGCTTTGGAGACTGTCTCTGTCTCACTAACGAGGTCATGAGGATCAAATGAGATGTGTTTGGTGATGTGCCTTGTAAAGTGGAGACCTAGAGAAATATAAGGAATTATATAGCCTCTTCTCATTTTATGGAGAACAAAACTCATCTCTCTGGGTTTCCTCATCTGTCTTCTGACTCTTTGTTCCTCAAGGTCAAGCTTTTACTGGCTGTGTCCTGCTCAGCAGTAAGGGCTGGGCACTTACTTATAACCCAGACGCTATCTTCTCCCCACTCCAGGAGCGGGGCCCCGTTTGTTTTCTGGGTGATGAATTGGACCTGCCTAATCCCTTGGCTTCCCCACTTTCTTCCCCTGAGTTACAGGCTGGATGACTTACATTTATGGATTGGGTTAGCTATGAACAAGGTGTGTGCTGGGAAAATGAAATGAAGAATGGTCTCAATTATTCCAGTGTTTGTTTTCCCACCCAGGCAAGGGAGAACAGTTCCTCTAAATAGGTAGGGCCATCACCAGTAGCTTGGGCAGCTGTCAATTTTAATCAGTCTGTGATGCAGGGTCTGTCTGTAAACGGCTACAACCTGAGTCTCATGCCAGCCAGGGAATTCCAAAATAATCACTCACCATCACTCCAATGATGTGGTTCTCTCGCTGTCTCTTTCACTCTTGATCTCTTTCTCTCTTTATGTAAACACTTCGTCTAAAACAGTATGGACCAAATGACCAAGACTGTTCTTGTGTTTTCTTTTTGAATGTGTGTGTGCACGTGTTTGCGTGTGCGTACATGTGTGTTGCTATGATGTTCATTGTCTGGAGGAATGTTCTATTTCTCAGTCAGTTAAAAGGAAAGAAAAATCTGTTCCCAGCCTCTTGTTATTTGTTTCATCATTAATTTCAGGCTTATTCATTATTGTTAAGACACCAGGATTGGAATTCCTGAGCTGAAAATGCAGTGTCAATGGATTCAACCTCAAACAATTTGAGAATTTATATAATTTTTTTTAAAGGGTAAAATCTGGTCTTCAGTAAGTCTTCAGTTTACAGGTTCTCCCAAAACAATTCTATATTTGTACAATTACTCTTCTATAGTTGGAATCGAGGCTTTAGATTTTTTTTTAAAAAAATAGGATTTAGTTTAGCACCCTTGGTTTTTAAATTTTTCATCTTTGTTATGAAGGAATCAAATAACACCAACTTGGAAATCTTGGCTTTGAGGATTTTATTTTTAATAGAAAACAACTGGCTGAATGATGTCTTCCTTTTTCCAAATAACCTGACCTCTCAGGCTATCTCAAGAGTTTTATTTCTCTTTGATTTCCCTTACCAGTTTCTGTCTTATCTCTCTGGATAATCAAATCCCCATAAATGTAAAAGCCTTCTCGTTTGAAGTGGCTGCCATGGAGAACATGACAGCCTTCTTAGCTCACCTTCCTGAGCTGCTTCCTCAGCTCATGCCAAGGCTCCAATGAAATGTATCTTTCCTCCTTCTGTTATGACCCAACACTGAAGCCAAATTGTGTAATATTTGGGGATATGATGACTGTGTATATTTAACATAAACTTGCACATTTCGATAGACTGAGTTAACAACCTCACTGATCAGGATTTTACATCAATCAGCCAATCGTTCAAAAATATTTACTTAGCTGCTGATAAGACTAGGGGCTAAGTCACATATTAGGAGGCATGTGTGGTCTTTAGCTACTTTTGAGAAAGGTTTGCAATCTATACAGGCAACTCTAGAGGTTTAAACTGCTGCCCCCAGACCTCCTGGGAAAGGGGACTACTATTTGCTACTTTGCATCCCTTGCTATGCAGACACTATACTTTCCATCTGTTGTGGCATCTTCACACAGTGTGACACGTGCTGATGGTTGGTTCCCCTCCCTATACTGCCAACTCCCGTCTATCTTTGGATGTTTAGCAACAAACTGGCACAGTGCATGAGGCATGCAATACCCGTGTCTAGATGACTGATGGAGGGAATGCATTTCTAAATATTCTGCACGTTTCCCTTTTACCCAGTTCTGACCTAATACTTATCACATAAAATCCTGTTAAATTCTACTGCAGCACAGTCCCTGTGAGAGATTAAATTTGCGGTTTTGTCTCTTTTCCAGAAGAGGTGCCAGAGATTTTCTGGGCTGCCTTTAGGTAGAATTCCTCTATCACACCCATCCTTCCCTCCTCCCCAGCCCAAGGGAAACAAATTTCTCCCTTGGAGAAATCAAGTTCTACTGTTCAGAAAAGAGGCTGTCCTGAACTGTTTTGGATTTCAGGGCTAAAGGGGTGGCAAAGGGAAGATGATTAGAGCTGTGTTCCTTATGATGGCATGTTCCTGAGGTCATCAGCTTCTAAGCGTGGTTCGTTACCCAGGAGCTGGTGGGTGTGGGAGAAGGAACACTCTTGCAGTAACAGCATCACACCAGTGCCCGCCCTTCAGGTGAAGGGAAGGCCTCTGCCCATGCTGTGTTCTGGGAAACAGCTCTCTTGCCCTGTGGTTTGAGCCTCACTTATGTCTATGCTTTGAATAAGGTGCCTGCTAATCTTCTGGCCACTTTCCTGTCTGAGGTTTGGTGCAGACATGTGTAGATCTCCCCAGTTACTGACTTTGGGTTCTGCTTTATCAATGCCCTCTTCACTTATTTGAAGATGCTTCTCACCAATTTCATGTTCTGTACATGACTTTGGGACTGAAGTTTAACCTCCTATTCTGTGAATGGAGTGAGGAACAATGGTAAATTTTGAGCTAGAGAGAGACAAGCTAAATGGAAATTCCTATTAAAATATGATGACCTCATTTCAATGGAACTAAAAGGAAGACTTTTTTTACTGTAGCAGAATAAACATGTTTATGAGGACATAAACTGCTCAGGCCCCAGATGCTTCTAACAGAGGGAGTATTTGCTTTTAATGTCCAGTACCTTCAATGTCATTCTGCAAATATTTGCTGCCCTGTATTGACTCGTCAGCACCTCAGTGTTTTCCTCATTTCTTATTCCTTTTATGGTCAAATCTGCTCACAAGAGAGGGTCTGAAGTTTGTTGCTATCTGTTGATTGATGAAACTTTTAATAGTGGAATCTCTTTCAGGAGTGCCTATATTTTAACAAGCACAGACCTGTAAACCAAAGAATTAGAGCTCGACGGTGAACTTTAAGTGTTGGCCAGTGAAGCCTGAGCTATTTTGGAATCGTTAGACATTTTTGGTTCTCCTGAAACGTGGTGAATCATCTACCCCATCAGAAGGGTTTGGAGTGTCTTGGTCAGAGCCATCTTGTTTAAAGCTCACATTGACATCAAAATATATTTTACAGGAGTTTATGTCAAGTATACCACTTGATATCAACCTCCACGGTAAAGAATGAGTCTTAAAATGGATCTTCTGGGAAATGGAAGCCATACATCTCCCATCCTGTTTATCACCATGCCCAGTAGTTGGAACTGAAGCCTGGAGAGGTCCCCAAAGTTGCAACCTGATGTTTATGTTTAAACCCAACTTGACTTCATGGGAGTGCATGCTGGCTATAGGGAGGGGGGACTGGGTGGCCCACTGGCTGGCTCATACTTGGATCTCTCAGGTTAGGGACATTAAAATGGTACAAAAGAAGGCAAGGAAGATTAGGAGGAGAAATCCTTGGCTCAATGCTTTAATCAACCACTTTTTTTCCATTGGGCCTGCCAAAAAGGGTCTACTCCTTCTTATTTGTAGGATGTCTCTAGAATTCTCCAGCTGAATCTGTTGGATCTGTTTACTCCATCTGTTCTGTCTTTGTTTACAGACTCTTCCTGGGGATTTGGCTCTTGTTGTTCATGGCCATCCTAATTGGATTTGAAATGTCCAAGTGCCCCTTCCTGCATGAAGACTTCAATTCCCCAGAGCATGCCAGCCCAAGCTCCCAGGCCCTCAGCCTGGATAGAAACCTGGACCAATACTTACCCAAATGAAGAGGTCAGACCAGAGGCAGGATGTAGAGTAAGGCAGTTGTTTTAGTTTTCTATTGCTGGGTAACATACAAGTTTAGCAGCTTAAGACAACACATTTAATATCTCTGTTTCCATGTGTCAGGAGTTTGGGTGTGGATTATCTGGGTCCTCTGATCAGGATCTCATGGAACCTAAATCAAGGTGTTGGCTGGGGCTGTAATCTCATTTAGGCTCAGAATCAACTTGCAAGGTAACTGGTTATTGGTGGAATTCAGTCTCTTGTGGATGTAAGACTCAAGGCTGCTTGCTCCTTCAAGGCCAGCAAGAGAATCCCTCTGACTTCAAGGAGGGATCCAGTCTCTCCTTTAAAGGGCTCAACTGATTGGTTTAGGTCCACCCTGAATAATCTCCCTTTTGGTGAACTCTAAGTCAAAGCTTAATTATATCTGAAAAAATTCCTTTGCCTTATAATGTAACACAATCACAAGAGTCATATTCCATCATATTCACAGGTCCTGCCCACACTCAAGGGCAGGAGATTATGAAGGTCAAGCACATCAAGGAATGCTGGCAATTGTGGGGGCCATCTTAGAATTCTGCCTACCAAAATAGTGAAAAGAGCATGATCCTGGGAGTCAGACAGTCCTGACAGGGTTCAACTTCTGTCCTTGGCCTTTACTATCTCTTAAGTAATGTTGGCTTTCTGATATCTGTCAAATGAGAATAGTCATGCCTACTGTGCAGTCTTATTGTTGAGATTTGAGGCAATGTATGTAAAGATCTAGCACAGTGAGTCCTCTGTCACCAGTGATATTATGATAAGAGGGGAAGTTACTGGTCTTGGTGAGGAGGGAAGGAGGACGGCGGAGTTGAGGAGCAGTAATGCTGATATATTTGGGCTTAATTATTGATGGAAAGATTTGAGGGTTTTAGAATACTGAGGAATGTCTGCAAGTCCACACAAGCAGTGAGAACTTGCCAACTGATAACTGGTTAGTTTCATATTAATTTTTATATTTTCACTTAATTCAGCCTAAACCACAAAATTCAAACAAAGAAGATGTAAAAATCTGGCCCAGACCATGCAAATTTTAAGCATTTGGTTACAGGAGTAGATAGAATGAAAATGATTTTCTTGTTTTTCAAATAGAATTTCATTTGTCTATTTATAAAAGTAACATATGCAAATTATAATTTTGGAACTACATATAAATATAAATATAGACTACCAATATTAACATTTGGTTTGTTTCCTTCCAGTCTTTTCTCCTTACACAGTTTATGTCATATTATTAGTATCTTTCCACGCATACAATTACAGATCCTTCTTATTTATCTTAACATTAGGTCCTAGGCAGGTTTCTCCTTTTTTGATGACTCTTAAATTAAAACCATCATTTTAAATGGCTGCACCCTTCAGAGGCTGCAATGTTACATTAGTTTGTGTAATTATTTGATTAATATCTCTCCACCCTAACTGGAATATAAATTCTGTAAGAATAAGAACCAAGTCTCTTTTGCATCGTTGTTGTATCCCCAGCACCTAACAGGACCCGGTACATGGCAGGTGAACAATAAATATTTGTTGAAAGGCTGAGGCAATGAATAAATGACTGTATCTTTTGGATATGCTATAATTTACTTTGCGTTCTATTGTTAAACACTTGTTCATTATTATAAATAAAGCTGCAGAGAGCATTGCAGATAAATCATTTTCCATGTGTAAATTGGTTGTACAGTTTGGAGTGCAAATTGCATGCTTTAGTTCCCAAAATGCAATGTGTCAGTACTCACCCATGACTACTATACTATTCTCATTTGCTGTAGTGCTGTCGAGTCAATTTCGACTCCCTTTGAACAGCAGAGCAGAACCCTGCCTGGTGTTTTTGCGCCATCCTCTCATCTTCTGGCGCTATATCAGACAATGATCTGCTGCTATTCATAGAATTTTCATGGTCAATTGTTTTTGGAAATGAGTGGCCAGATCCTTCTTCCTTGTCTATCTTAGTCTGGAAGCTCTGTAGAAACCTGTCCACCATGGATGACCCTGATGGTATTTCAAATAGTGGTGGTATAGCTTTCAGCAACACACAGCCACCACAGTATAACAACCACTAGATAAGTAGTGTGGTTCCCTGACTAGGAAATGAATCTGGACTGTGGTGGTGAGAGGCCATATCTTAACTACTTGACCACCAGGGCTGGCTATACCATTCTTATAGGTGTCGGAAAAATAGGCAGTACCTATAAATTTTTTCATGGTAAAATCTGGTCTCATGGTATTCTGGTGGTTTGTTGATTATAACCTAAGGCACACTGTCTGTTGATTAATAATTGAATTTGACAGATAAGGTCCAAAGTGGGTAATTTGCGAAGATGTTCTGTGTTTCCCTGGTGACTCCCCAGTACCTGGGTAACATCGTCTATAGTAAAAGAGATGTTTTCATGATGAGACTGCAGTAGGCCAAAGTGTAAAAATAGACGCCAAGATCCATGAGTTCATCTCCAGAACCTGTGAATGTCATGAGCCATTACCACCATGATTATGGCATGTTACATGACACTGTTGACTTAAAGATAAGGAGATTATTGGAGTGGACCTGACCTAACTACACGAACCCCTTTAGAAGTGAGAGTTTTCTCTGGTTGGCGGCAGAAGAGGAAATCTGAGAGATCTGAAACATAAGGGACATTTGATGCACTGTTGCTGGCCTAAAGATGGAGGGACCATGCAAGAAGGGATGCAGGTGACATTAAGGAGCTGAGAGAGTCCTCTCGCCGACAGCCAGCAAGGAAATAGGGACCTTAGTTGCACAACTGCAAGGAACTGAATTCTGCCAACACTCTGAGTGAGCTTGGAGGCAATTTCTCTCCAGAACCTCTAGAAGAGGGCCTAGCCTGACCAAAAATTTGATTTCAGCCTATGATACCCTGAACAGAGAACCCCAGTCATGCCATGCTGGACTTCTGACCTACAGACCTGTGAGTTAATCAATGAGTGCTGTTTTAAATTGCCCAGTTTGTGGTATCCTGTTAAGAAGAAATTGATAACTAATACAAGCACCCACTCTAATGTTAAGCCCAGTGAAGCAGGCTCTCAACAGCAGAAATTCTTATGGATACTAGATTTATATCAAAATTATCCATTAATCTGATCTCTGTTTTTAAGTCTTGAAGGTTTGCAACATATCTGACTATTGTGCAGGGAAAAATACTGATTGTTGTCTTCTTGAGATATTTCCAACCACTAAATGTAAAGACTTAAAATTTTTCCATCTTCTGCAGTGTCTAAAGATGCCACATTCAAAATCAAAAAGAAGTGTTTGAACCAGGATTTTGAGACCTCTTTTTTCAATAATGGAATATTGAAGTGATTGTGCAAACCCATGGCAGATAACACTTATAAACATTGGCTAAACTAAAAATAAAGTGCTGAAAGGCATCCAAAAGCAGAGAGAAACTGAGAAGAATTTGATCTCAAAAAAGAAAAAGCAAACACTAAACAAAGCCATGTGACAGAAAGAAGAAGAAGTGTTATGCATGGTGAGTTCGTGGCTTCCTTGACCACATTGTTGTGTGGCAAAGGGTACCCATGGGGTCCAGGCTCAAAAAACAATGTGGGAGGGCATGAGAACAGGAAATAAATAATAAATAGCTGAATATCCTGCAGGGGAGGGGGGTTAAAATAATGTTTACAGTTACATTTCAGGCAACTTAACTATCTAACCACAAAAATGCAATAATTTTCAGAAGAAAATGTCAGAATCCAGAGTGCTACAATGTATTATCTACAATATCCAGTTTCCAATCAAAATTACTAGACATGTATTATCTATTCCTCTGCAATAAATTATAAGACTTAGTGGCTTAAACAAGAACAACAAAATACTTCTTATCACACATAGTAGAATCTGGAAGAGGCTTAGCTATACGGTTCCAGCTCAGGGTCTCATAATGCCCTCAAAATGTTTACTGGAGCTGCAGTCACCTGAAGGCATGACTGGGGCTGGAGGATTCACTTCCAAGCTTAATCATCTGGTTGTTCACATGTATTGCTTTCATCTAGTTTCTAGTAATTTCAGATGATGGCAGTCTCAGATGACAAAGCACAAATTCCATACAAAGTCTGTAGACTGGCTATACAAGACCAGAACTCAGAATACTTTGTGAACATCAGAAAGCCTCAGTCCACTTCTTTTTAAAACTTTAACTCATGTGTTGTAACTTTAATAGAGATTAAATTAATATAATGTAGAAAAGTATGTGTGTGTGTATATAATGTTAGTTGTGTAACTGCAGGCCCTCCAAGGCCAGTTCAACAGACCTCATCTTATTAAAAGAGTAATTAAGAGTGATTTTACAGGAACAGAGACCCCTTGTCCAGTTCAGGCCAGTTGAGAGCACCAACCCATCAACAGGGCCTTCCCAAATGCTGGATAAGTGACCTTTGGACGTCAAGGAGCTAAAAACTCCACCCTCGGATCATGATAATGCCACCATTCTGTGAACAGGCATCTTGTGAAGCTTGATTATGCTTGCACAGATCATCTGTTACCTCACTTCTCCTTACCTCCAATCATCTATCTACACACTTCAGACTGTCCTGCCCTTCATCCCATAAATTGTGCTCCAAGCCCTGGATTGAGAAGACAGATCAGAGGACACACGCCCCTGGGCTCCCTGCAGATTGATCTCACAGAATAAAGCTGATTTCTTTTCCCAAAAGCTGATGCCACAATAATTGGCTTTTTTATGAGCATCAGGTAGGAGAACCCCATTTGTGCAGTAACAGTTGGAATAGTAGAATATTGTGATGTTATGGTTTTTAAAGATTTAAAAAAAAAATAATTATCAGATTAATATATTGGCAACATTTAATCTAGAAATAGATTTGTGAATCATACAGTTTAATTTTTTAATTTGAATTCCAATAATTCTGGCAATTAAGAATTGAGTTTGAGATTATGATCTCATGTTTATTTTAAGCAAGAAACCACCCTCAACATGTTTTGAAGAGAAGAAGACCTCTGCTGTTTATTGTGTGGCTGTATATAATTCCTCCAAATCACACTTTCCACCTCTGTAATATTGAGACAATAGTATGCACTCTAGGATTGATATAGAGTTTCAATGAGTTATCGTATGAAATAGCAGTGCATATGAAATGTACAGTTGTCCTCCCTTATCTGTGGTTTTGCTTTTTGGGGTTTCACTTACCCATCGTCAACTGTGGTCGGAAAATACTAAATGGAAAATTCCAGAAATAAGCAATTCATGTTTTAAATTGTGCTCTCCTCTGAGTAGCATGATGAAATCTTGTGCAGTCTCACTCTTTCCTGCCTCAGATGTGAATCATCTCTTTGTCCAGCATATCCACACTGTACACACTACCCACCCATTAGTCACGTAGTAGCTGTTTTGATTATCAGGTTGACTGTTGTGGTATCACAGTGCTTGTGTTCACATAGCCCTGATTTACTTAATAATAGCCCCAAAGCACAAGAGTAGCAATGCTGACAATTTGAATATGCCAAAGAGAATCCAGGAAGTACTTTCTTTAAGTGAAAAGGTTGGAAGCTCTCAACTTAATAAGGAAAGAAAAAAAATTGTATGTTAAGGTTGCTGAGATTTATGGTAACAGTGTATTGTCATATTAATTGTTCTATTTTATTATTAGTTATTATTGTTAACTTTTTACTGAGCCTAATTTATAAATTAAACTTTATCATAGGTGTGTATGAATAGGCAAAAGCACAGTATATATACAGTTTGGTATTATCTGTGGTTTCAGATGTCTACTGGGGGTCTTGGAATGTATCCCACTGTGGATAAAGGAGAACTACAGTACCAGCCTGTACAGGGTAATGGCTCAACCAAGGTTAGTCTTATTTTTCAGCTTCTAGACCCTCAGCATGGCCTTTTACCCCTTATAGAGTTTTTCCTGTTTATTCACCGTTACACATCAATACAAAATATTTTTGGAGAATTACTGATCCCTTTATTCCATACCTGTCTAAATTATATGTCCTTGAAATTTTCCAGGATCTCTCTCCTAGAAAATGGTTGTATTGAAGGGGGTAGGTGAAACTGAGCACAAAGAAGTTAAAAAAAATCTTTCCTACAGCAAAAAAAACTTGGAGATAAGCTTTGCTAACTATAACTGTGCATATTTAGCATAATCAACTGTTGTTTAAAACTAACTGGGTGTTTCTGTCTCTCCTTAGTATGTGAGTGAGCTGTGTTTCTCAGAAAGTCAAGGTTTAGACATCAAGATTCAGCCTCACAAGGCCAAATGCAGGCTGAAGATGAAAACTAACCAGAAAAGTTCAGACAGTCAAGGGAAAAGAAATTCAGTCTTCAAGGGCAAATACAGGCTGGTGGGAAGGTGCCAACTAGCACGGCCACATGCTCCCCCCACCCCCTGACCTGAAACTCCAGCACATGTTCTCCCTTCCCTATCTAAAACCCCAGATAAAAATCCCTACCTTTTTCCCTTCAAGGAGGTGAGTCTGAGTTCTAACTCCCATCTCCTCACCTGGCTGCCTTTCAATAGTAAACCTCTTTCCTTGCCACAAGCCTAACATTTCAGTTATTGGCCCTACTGTGCAGTGGATAAAAGAATCTGTGTTTGGGTTTGTTAACATAGGTATTAAATACAATAAAGTAGGGAGTATGTATTCATTGGGATATTTAAAGCAGCTTCCAGTAGGAACAAATTGAATGTTGATTGATTAGCTCCTGAAAATAATAGTTTCTCCGCATGGTACCAACAGTCCTGACTACTGCATTTTTGGTACTGTATAACTAATCCCTGAAAAATATTGGTGCTACTAGACTGAAGTGCCTTTATTTATTTCTCATTACCAAAATTATTTGATTCGGTTACAATCAGATCAGATTGTCTATCCTCCCTTCCCAACCCACCTACTAAGATGGCTTCCATTCTGTATCTCTTCTCAATTTCCTAAGTCCCATTGTCTCAAGTTTCCTTCCATGATTAAGACATGGGTGACCAGATGCTTAGGAAAGACATATTTATTTCCTATCTCTCAAGGGCCACTCATTTTTCTTCTTTATGGAAAATGCTTTCTTTCTCCACTAACCCTTCTTATACGCACGCACATGCACACACATAATAGCTCTATCTTCTGATCTCCCTCAAAAATTTTTAAGAAGAATATATAGGGCAAATCCTATATTTTCAAACAAAATTGAATCTCAGCTAGAAGGACAAGAAGCCCTGCAGTTGGCTCCCTGAAACCATTCCCCTGCCCTGAAGATGATGTGAACATGAGAAAAGGAGACCAGGAAAATGCTACCAATGTTCTCCCTGGTACTCAGAATCTTGTGTAAAGATTTAACTGTGAGGCTGAGCCCAGAATTATCTCATGATTGTCTTCCTCTAGTTTCCTTTCTTGTTTGAGTCTTTCAGAAGGACTGATGTGTGGATCTAATTACCTGTCCTAATATTAGAATTGTTCTGGCAAATTTGTCCTCAAAATGTGATCCTGACTGGTTGACTGATGACCGAGGGTGTCCACAGAATGACATTTATCCAGAGGACTTTGCAGTGCTCCTGATCTAACTTCCAGCCCCGACAGTCTTAGAGAGCAGCTTTTGTCTCCACACTAGGAGGAGTGGGTGGAATAACAATAACCAGTGTGGTGGAAAATGATGGATGAACTGCATTTGGAAAGGGTTCATGGGTACAAAAGAAACGTAATTAAAAATGAAAGTGTTGAATTTCAAGGATGAAGACAGAATTCTAAAAGCATCACAGCATTAAAACAATAACACAATCAACTCACCAACAATTAAAACAGGTATTTAAAAAGGAAAAGAAAATCTGAATGGCCCTCTGACTTCTTTGTAATGTTAAATGCCAGAAGATAATGAAGCAATGATTACAGCAGTTCAATGGAAAAGGTTATGCCCCCAAATTCTATCCTTAGCCAAGTTGTCATTCAACTGAAAGCAACCAAAAAGGATGCATGGACATACAAGAATTCAGGACTGTAGCACTTATGCACATTAAAAAAACCAAACATTTTTTAAGAAGAAAGAAAATAAATGAACTAGTCAAAATAAATGGAAAAGAACAGCAAAATAATTACAAAGAAATAAGAAGAATTAATAAAGATTAAAGGGTAATTTTATGTTAGAAAACAGAGTATAATTTATATTAAATTCCAAGAGCTTATTTTGTGAAAAACAATAATTAGTCAAAATATTATGTAATCTAATTTGATTAAAAAATGCATATACTATTAGCAATGACAAATATAAACAAATTAAATCAACTATACAAAAATACTTGCTAAAATTCTAGACTAATAAGCTTCAAAATCTCATCAAAATATACGATTTTTGACAAATTACCAAAACTGGTACATAAAAAGACAGAACATATCAATACATCAATAACACTAAAATAAATCAAAAGATTGTCAGAAGAACTACTTGCAGGAAAAGTGTCAGCCTACGTGATTTCACCAGTGTTTTACGGTCATTCAAGAGATAAATGATACTGATAGTGTTTAAACTTTACAGAACACAGGAAAAGAAATTCTTTCACTAATTCTATTATTTTTAAGTGGATAGTGTAAGCCCGGTAGCCAAAACTTGAAAGATATGGCACAGAATAAAAACAAACAAAAAACTCTGACTAATTTCTCATTTATGCATGAAGCAAAGATCTTAAATAATATATTGGAAATACAAATCCAGCAGCATATTCAATGAATAATTCACCATGACTAAGTAGAACTTATTCTAGGATAGTAAGTGTGGCACAAAATTAGGAAATCTATTAATATAATTCATGATATTAGTAGGTTAAAGGGGAAAATTATTTTCATAGTTGTCAAATATGCGTTTGATAAAATTGAACACTATTATTTAAAAAACAAAATATTAGTCTTAGGAATAGATGTATTCCTTAACATGAGTCAGGCAGGGGCTAGATCTCAAGGGAAGACTAGACCCTGATTTACCAAAGGCACCACGTTAGGTCAGGTCAGATGAAATAAAACAACATCATCTACTGTCATCCTTATTATGTAGCACAGTTCTGGAAATGCTAGTTTATGCAAATAGAAATGAAAATAACACGTAAAAAGCATGAAAATTGCAAAGGATGATGTTATTATTTATAGGAAATATAATGAGAAGAATGACTATCTGAAAAACCTAATACAATCAACTGAAACCAGCTATTGGAAATGATGAGTTCAATAATTGTTTCACCAAATAACAGCAATCATTAACTAGAAAGTAAATTGGAAAGCAAATCTCATTTAAAGTAGCACCAAAAAGAACAAATTACCTGGGAAAAAGTTTAACATGTCTTGAAGCCATAGTGGAATTTCACTAGTGGTTGTGTCCGGCTTTGGAGAGAAAGACCAGTTCCAGCTCCAGTTCTTCCCCTTACTAGTGATATGACCAGTTTACTAACCCCAATTTGCCTCTTCCTCTGTTAAAACTCAGAGAATAATATCTCATGAGGTTTTGTGAGGGTCAAATGAGACAACATATCCCAAAATGCTCAGTACAATCCTGGCACATAGATTATTATTGAGAAAATTCCAAAACTCGAGTGGCACATGGGAAGGTTAATCATCTGCCCAAATACATGTGCATGAAGAGTATACATGAGTATATTCTTAGTGGTTTTGTTACAATAGAGGAAAATCAGAAATCAGAAATAACTACAGCCATGTGTCACTTAATGAGGATACGTTCTGAGAAATGCATTGTTAGGTGATGTTGTCATTGTGCGAACGTCATAGAGTGCGCTCACACAAACATAGATGGTACAGACTACTACACACCTAGGCCATATGGTACTAATGTTATGGGACCACCATTGTATATGTGGTCCATTGTTGACTGAAATGTTATGCAGCACATGACTGTATATATCAAAAATAGAGGATCATAACAACAAAAAAACAAACAACCCGATCAAAAAATGGGCAGAGGACATGAACAGACATTTCTCCAAAGAAGATATAAGTATGGCCAATAGACACATGAAAAGATGTTCATCATTGCTAATCATCAGGGAAATGCAAATCAAAACTACACTAAGATATCACCTTACACCCGTTAGATTGGCAAAAATATCCAAAACCAAAAGTGACAAATGTTGGAGAGGTTGTGGAGAAAAAGGAACCCTCATACACTGTTGGTGGGAATGCAAACTAGTACAGCCACTATGGAAAACAGTATGGAGATTTCTCAAAAAGTTAAAAATAGAAATACCCTATGACCCAGCTATCCCACTTCTGGGTATCTATCCTAAGAACCTGAAATCAGCAATCCCAAGAATCCCATGCACCCCTATGTTCATCGCAGCATTATTTACGATAGCCAAGACGTGGAACCAACCTAAATGCCCAGACACTGACGACTGGATAAAGAAGATATGGTATATATACACAATGGAATACTACTCAGCCATAAAAAAGGACCAAATTGTTCCATTCGCATCAACATGGATGGACCTTGAGGGTATTATGTTAAGCGAAATAAGCCAGACAGAGAAATACGAACTCTATATGACCCCACTTATAGGTGGAAGTTAACATATAGACATGGAGAACCGATCAGTGGTTACCAGGGAAAAGGGGGGTGGGGGGAGGGCACAAAGGGTGAAGTGGTGTACCCACAACATTACTAACAATAGTGTACAACTGAAATCTCACAAGGTTGTAATCTATCATAATCTTAATAAAAAAAACTAAAAAAAAAAATAGAGGATCAATGAAATACATTATTATGTATCTGAATCATATAATGTTTACATTCATTTCAAAATATGATATGGTAGCACATTTGTTGACATGTGAAGATTGTCAAAATACATCTGGTGAAAGGATCCTATTTTGGTAAAAATTCTATATATAATCATATGTATTTAACTGCAAAATAAAGAGTACAAAGATGTACACATTAGTAAAGATTCTTTATGGATTTTTATATTCCAAGCCATTGATTTTTTTTATTATCTGGGTTTTCCATTAATGCTATAGGAAACATTAATTCCTGGTATTAGTAAAAAAAAGTAAGTAAGAAACAGATTGTTTGAGGGTCCCTTTTATACATCCTAATCTCTTGTCAAATCCTACAGGCTGACATCCTCTCACTTGACAGAGCTAAGGTTAGAATTTACCTCTCAGCCTTTTTTTTTTGATCTACATTCTTTGGCAAATTAAACCCCATCCCCATATGATTGACACATTTCTTTTTCTTTTTGGTGAGGAAGATTGGCCCTGAGCTAACATCTGTACCAATCTTCCCATATTTTGTATGTGGGATGCTGCCACAGCATAACTTGGTGAGCAGTGGGTAGCTCTGTGCACAGGAGCTGAACCTGTGAATCCCAGGCCACCAAAGCAGAGCACGTGAACTTAACCACTATGCCACCAGGCTGTCCCTGACACATTCCTTTATATACATCAATATCTTCAGTCAAGAATTGCTCTGACTTAGGAACCACTGTCTCTTTGATGTGATTTGTACATCTCAGCTCTCATCATTCACTCAACAAATATTGACTGAGCGTCCAGATATTCTGCTAGATGCTCAGTATGAGCTGTTTACTGGGGTTCCTAGAGGGATCTGCCTCCTACTGTCTGAGTGGGGAGGGAAGGAGAGAGTCCATGTCTCACATGCACAAGAGTGTAGATGGACTAGTTCCTCCCAGTTGAGATCCATGGATAAAAGACTCTATCAAGGGGCCGGCCCAGTGGCACAACGGTTAAATGCGCATGTTCCGCTTTGGTGGCCTGGCGTTCGCCAGTTTGGATCCCGGGTGTGGACATGGCACCGCTTGGTAAGCCATGCTGTGGTAGGTGTCCTACATATAAAGTAGAGGAAGATGGGCATGGATGATAGCTCAAGGCCAGTCTTCCTCAGCAAAAAGAGGAGGATTGGCAGCAGATGTTAGCTCAGGGCTAATCTTCCTTAAAAACAAACAAACAAAAAAGACTGTCAAGGTGATTTCTTCTGCCTCGCCTGAAGAAGAACAAAGAAAAGGAGTGGAGAGAAACCAGGTGTGTGATGCTAACATGGTGTTTGTCCTGTGGAAGGAAAAGACCAGGAATGTGGACACCCTCCCCAGGGAGGCAGTAATTGCCTAAAAGAAAGTCTGCTTCTAGCCTCAAAGTCATACCCTACTCCTAACCACTATTCTTTTGGGTATCTTCCTGGTGAACAGTGTAGATTTTGCCCCTGGAAGTCTCTGAAATAAGGCAGAAGAATGTATTAATTAAATGAACTCTGAGGCCACTGTATGCTCAAGGCTGAACATTCATTCCTAGTTCTATTACCTATTCCAAATCATGTCTAGCCATGTTTTCCAATATAGCCCACCAGAGATACTACAATAAAATTAAATGACAACATTAAGCTACTCCCAATAATAAAATGTCAAGAACATAGAAATGCCCCAAATTGAATATAAACACCCTTCCATTATCAAATTCCTGGGGAGAAATTAGTCCAAAAATTAAATTGCTTTGCAAGTTCAAGTGCAAAGGAATTAAAGTCAGAAATCAAATTTGCTTGTCCTTGTGAATTAGAAGTCTAATGCAATCACAATTCTCCTCCATTCCTTATTTTGTTCACTTTTAGCCAAGGGTGGTCTTTTGGGTGGAATTGAGATTCTTTCAGCAGTGTTCGCAGGAATGATTATGATCTCTTCAGGAGTTCAGAAGATGAATTAGTCCAATGCCAAATCTCTGATGACTCTCACTTTTAAGATACTACAAGTTAGTAGGACACTGATGATTATTAGCACTGGTCTCACCCCCACCACATTTAGAAGGCAACCCAGACCCCAGCCCTGACATCAGTGATTCCAGGCAAAGCTTTGTTTCCAGAACACAGTACATGGTGCTGCCCAAGTTCATGCAGAGACTTAGTGGTTACTGAGAAGGGCAACCATAAGTCCCAACTTCCTGGGACATTCCCAGTGTATGCCTCTTATCCCAAAGTACTGATCAATAGCAGACACTTTCACTTTCAAAATCTCCTTGTTTGGAAGATAAACTATAGGACCATCCTATTTTGAAGGAAACTTAGACTTTAGCTTTAGCAGAGAGTCACCCAATTTATGCCAGTTTTCTGGAGTCTATCATGTGTAAATTAAACTCAACTGGGGGAAAATCTTCAAGCAGGCGGTTACTTTGGGTAATGTGCTCCTACCACATCCAGGGGGAGAAACCTACCTACTTATCCTGTGTCCTCTCCCTGGTTGTTTAGTTTAGACATTTGTCATTATAGTGTATCCAATCACTGGGTCTTATTTGAGCTTCCTTTATTTCTCTTCAAATATTCTTTTCACTTTTTTAAAAGAAGACTTTTTTACAGCAGTTTTAGGCTTACCAGAGAATTGAAACGAAGGTATGGAGATTTCCCATATGCCCCTTGCCCCAACATATGCATAGCCTTCCCCATTATCAACATCACTTAGAAGAATGGTATATTTTTTATCAGGGATGGACCTACATTGACACATTATAATCACCCAAAGTCCACAGTTCACCTTACAGTTTCTTCTTGGTGTTTTACATTCTATAGGTTTGGACAAAGGTCTAATGACATATATCCATCATTATAATATTGCACAGAATATTTTCACTGCCTTAAAAAATCCTCTGTGTTCTGCCCATTCATCTCCCTCTGCTTAACCTCTGGCAACCACTGATCTTTTTATTGTCCCCAATATATTGCCATTTCCATATGTCATATAATTGAAATCATACAATATATAGCCTTTTCAGATTGGCATCTTGCACTTAGTATCATGCATTTAAGGTTCCGCCATGTCTTTTATAGCTTGGAAGCGCGTTTCTTTTTAGTTCTGAATAATATTCCTTTGTCTGGATGTACCACAGTTTATTTACCCATTCAGTTACTGAAGGGCATCTTGGTTGTTTCCAAGTGTTGTCAACTATGAATAAAGTAGCTATAAACGTCCATGTGCAGGTCTTTGTGTGGACATAACTTTTCAGTTCCTTTGGGTAAATACCAAGGAGTACAATTGTTGGGTTTAATGGGAAGAGTATTTTAGTTTTGTAAAAAATCACCAAACTGTCTTCCAAAGTGTCTTTATCATCTCGCATTCCTACCAGCAATGTATGAGAATTCCTATTGCTCCATATTATCATTAGCATTTGGTGTTCTCAGCATTCTGGATTCTGGCCTTTCTAATAGATATGTAGTGGTATCTCATTGTTGTTTTAATTTGCATTTCCCTGATGGTGTATGGTGTGGAGCATGTTTTCATATGCTTACTTGCTATCTGTATGTGTTCTTTGATGAAGCATATGTTAATATCTTTGGCTCATTTCTTTTCTTTTGAGGAAGATTAGCCCTGAGCTAACATCCACTGCCAATCCTCCTTTTTTTGCTGATGAGGACTGGCCCTAAGCCAACATCTGTGCCCATCTTCTTCTACTTTATATGTAGGACACCTGCCACAGCATGGCTTGACAAGCAGTGCCATGTCCACACCCGGGGTCCAAACGGGGGAAACCTGGGATGAACTTAACTGCTGCGCCACCGGGTCGTCCCCCTCTTTGGCTCATTTTTTAATGGAGTTGTTTGTTTTCTTATTGTTGAGTTTTAGGAGTTCTTTGTATATTTTGGGTAATAGTTGTTTACCAGGTGTGTCTTTTGCAAATATTTTCTACCATCCTGTGACTTGTCTTCTCATTCTCTTGACAATGTCTTTCACAGAACAGAAGTTTTTAATTTTAATGAATCCAGCTCATCAGTTATTTCTTTCATCTCTTTGGTATTGTATCTAAAAAGGCATCACCATAAGCAAGGTCATCTAGATTTTCTCCCATTTCATCTTCCAGGAGTTTGATAGTTTATGTTTTACATTTAGATCTGTGATCCATTTTAAGTTAATTTTTATGAAGGGTGTAAGGTCTATGTCCAAATTCATTGTTTTGCATGTGAATGTCTGGTTGTTCCAGCATCCTTTGGTGGAGACTGTCTTTGCTCCATTGTGTTTCCTTTGCTCCTTTGTCGAAGATCAGTTGACTGTACTTAGGGGGGTCTATTTCTGGCCTCTATTCTGTTCCATTGATCTATTTGTCTATTCTATTGCCAATACTGCACTGTCTTAATGACTGTAGCTTCATAGTTAAGTCTTGAAGTTGGGTGCTGTCAGTCCTCCAACTTTCTTCTTTTCCTTCAATACTGTATTGGCTATTCTGGGTCTTTTGCCTCTCCATATACATTTTAGAATCAGTTTGTCAATATCTATAAAACACCTTGCTGAGATTTTGATTAAGGTTGCATTGAATCTATAGATCAAATTGAGAAGAACCGACCTCTTCACAATATTGAGTCTTCCTATCCATGAACTTGGAATATCTCTCCATTTATGTAGTTCTTCTTTGATTTCATTCATCAGAGTTCTGTAGTTTTCCTTATATTGATATTGTACATATTTTGTTAGGGTTATACTTAAGTATTTAATTTTGAGGGGTGTTCTTTTCAGTTTTAAATATTATTTTCCTCATTGCTCTGCATAGTACTAACAATATAAACTTAGAATCTTAGGAATGACACTTTATAAGGCAGAGCATGACTTCTTTGCATTTTAAAAGCAGCAAATATTGTTCACCCCATAATGTCTAAATGGCCTTATTGGAAAAGATTTTTATCTATCATCAACTTTTTGTCTTGTATGTGACTGTGAAGGAAAAGTGGGGCCGGTGTAGCTCAGGAAAATCTATAGCACCTGCACTCTGAGCTGATCGAGACTGCTAAAGGGCCAACACACAGCCTGTTGTTGCTAGGCCCCACATGGCCAGCATCTGTGGAGATCAGCTATGGGACTAGTGCTTGGATAATACCTCTCTGCTCTCACCTGCGGCTGATGTCTTTACTGAGGCCTGGTATTCTACACTGTTGCTTTTTGAGTCCATCCTGATCCTGCATTTTTGGTAAGCCCTTTGCCAAGCTCTCGAGTTTAAAGCCTTGTTTGAGCAGCTAAGTCCTTCCTCAAATAATTCTCATCTGTCTACCAAGCCACCTTAGCTGCATATACCCAGCAAGGTGGAAATCCCAAGGCCCCTGGCTCCTGGCCCAGCAGAGGTGAGAACAAATGCCCAATGGTGTGCTGGTAAGTGTTTAACGGCCAGCTCTCTGGAGGAAAAAACCCTGAAATCTGATTTATAGTGCTTGCCAATTTCTGTGGCCAATTTTAGGTGACAAACATGAGGTCCTTAAACATAAAGATATGAAAACAATAGGCTCTTCAAACCAATATGAAGGCTCCAGCCACCACTGAAGTTGCCCAACTATAAAATCCGCCTTCATAACCCAGGATGAACTCTACAAACTGATGAAGTTAAAACCATTTATAGCCAGGAGAGTACAAGCAGAGCTTAAACCACCTGCATCCAGACAAACCAGAAGCCACAATTATCCTTTATTTGCTCCTGTAAGTTCCATTTCTTTTTATTTTAGACATGAAGTTTATTGAGATATAATTCACATACAGTAAAATTTTCCCTTTTGAGTGTACAGTTCTGAGTTTTCACAAATATATTTAGTGTGTAATCACTTCCACAATCATAATATAGAACCCAGAAATTTTCCTCCTGCTTCTTTGTAATGAATCCCTTCCCCAGCCCCCAACTCCTGGCAATCATTGACCTAATTTCTGTTCCTATAGTTTTGTCTTTTATAGAGTGCCCCATGTAAATGAGAATATAGAGTACATAGCCTTCTGGATCTAACTTCTTTCACTTAGCATAACATTTTTAAGATTTCTTTACACTTTCCTATTATCAGTAATTCATGCCTTTTTATTGCTGAGTAGTGTTCCATTGCATGGATGTACCATTGTTTATCTACTCACCTGCTGATGTGTATTTGACTTGCTTTCAGTTTTTGGTGATTATGAGTAAAGGTGCTATAAACATTCACGTTTAGGTCTTTGTGTGGCTTATGTTTTCATGTATCTTGGGTAATCATTTACCTTGGAGTGGGGCAGCTGAGTCTTGTGGGAAATGTGTATTTAACTTCATAAGAAATTGCTGAACTATTTTCCAAAGATTCTGTGCCATTTTGCATTTCCATGAGCAATGTAAGAGCATTCCAGTTGTTCTGAACTGGTAATTGATATGTAATTCTTTTCCAAGCCATTTTAATAGATATGTAGTCATATCTCATTATAGTTTTACTTTGTATTTCCCTAATATTTAAAAATATTAAGCATCTTTTCATGTGCTTATTTGTCATCCATATCTCCTCTTTGGTGGACTACTTGTTCAAATAATTTATTTTTTTATTGGATTACTTGTTTTCTTATTATTGAATTTTGAGCATTCTTTATGTATTTTGGATGCAAGTTCTTTTTTAGATATATATTTTGCAAATATTTTCTCCTGGTCTACACCTTGCTTTTTTTTTTTCATTTTCTTACAAGAGTTATTTGAACAGTAGGTATTTTTGATTTTGGTGAATGTATTGGGGGGTGGGGGGTGAGGAAGATTAGCCTAGAGCCAACATCTGTTGCCAATGCTCTTCCTTTTGCTTAACGAAGACTGTTGCAGTGACAGCATTTGTGCCAATCCTCCTCCATTTTATGTGGGATACTTCCACAGCATGGCTTGGTGAGTGGTGCCAGGTCCATGCCTGGGGATCCGAACCTGTGAACCTGGGGCTGCTGAAGCAGAGGGCACAAACTCAACCACTACGCCACCAGGCTGGCCCAGGTGAATGTATTGTTTTCTGTGTGCAGTTCACACTTTTTGTGGCTTAATAAACCTTTGCTCAGCCCAAGGTAACAAATACTTCTATATTTTCTCTTAGATTTTTATTTTGTAGTGTTTTGTTTTTCTTCTCTCTCTTGCTTTTGGATGTTTAGTTATTCTAGTATCATTTATTCAAAAGACTATTTTTTCTCCCTTGACTTACTTTGCACTTTTCTCAAAGTCAATTGCCCATGTATGCATGGGTCTACTTCTAGGCACACTATTCGGTACATTGATCTATATGTCTATTCTTATACCAACACCACACTCCTGTGACTATTGTATCTTTATAGTAAATATCGAAATCAAGTAGTATGAGTTCTCTAAATTTGCCCATCTCTTTAAAAATATTTTAGACTCTTCCAGGTCCTTAGTTTTCCTACATAATTTCAGAATCTACTTGTTTTTCCTCCTTTTTGTTCATTTCCCAGACTCCCAGCTCAACGTTCCAGAAACTGGAGTTTGAATTCATTTCCTCCAAAAATGTCAGACAAGGCCTGGTCTTGTGATTTTTTGCCTGGAAGAGAGTAATTGTGAGCACATGCTCTCCATAGATACTAAGCTCCCAAGAAAAAATGAGGGAGAGGCAGGGTTGGTGTGTAGGGCAAACGGACTACTAAAACTAAACCCTAGAATTAGGCAGGTTTTCACCCAAGCCCTGGACCAGGCAGGCCTTCTTCCATAACCAGAACAGAGAGGAATGCATCTTGTTCCAAAGAGACAAGGAAAGAGAAAAGTCTTCAGCTATGCAGGCTCTCTCGCCGTTGATCCCAGACTCACTAGCCACTTATCTCCTGGGAGAATGAGGAATGGGAAAGGAGATGGAGAGAGAACAAGCAAGTATGGTAATGCAGCTGCCACTACATGCAAGTAGCGAGGAAGCTGCGTTCTCCCCACCAGTGCTGACTTAGCCTATTAGCATTGAATGGTAATCTTATTTTCCATTTCCATGTACATAAACTTGGGGGAACCTAGCACTTGTCTTCATGTATCTCATGAAACAAAGACTTGAGTGTGTGAAGGGGATGGGGTAGGGATTGTCCTTTAAGAAACGAATGAGACTGGTCATGGTTTGTTGAAAACAACTGTAGAGAATTGTATTTTATCTGAATTCATTTGTCTGAATTCATGTCACTGCTACACAGAAGGACCTTCACAATTTTAAGGAGTATTTTTAAATAAAGCCAAACTATGAAATACCAGAATTGATTTTTGAAAAAATACACCAACTTCTGCTTATAAAAGTAGTCATGGTAGGTTCACCATTTTATACCAAATTGGTTTCATTTCTCATAACATGGCTCTTCCCCAAAAATATCTTCCCCAGCTATTTCCGGTTTCCGAAGGGTGCCTGGTATGTTTCTACTCTGCCCCACTGATGCCTTACCATGGAGCTGTGGCAGAACTGTCTGTGAAGATGCCCACATTTGGGCCAAGGTGGCCATGCATAATTGCCCCACAGCCAGTCCTCGCAGCAGTGGGTTTGGACAATGTCTTCCCTAAACTTTGTCTTTTGGCCCCAGGAAGAATTTCTCTTGTAGGTTTCCCAAAGTTTTTTGTGAAAGCAGTTCTTTCAATTTCAGAAACTACCTCTCTTTCATTAAAGCTCCGTAAAAACTCTTCCATCTTCTCTCAGCACTACCCCGCTCCCCTCAGCAAATCCCTGATGGATATGTATGATTCTTGTCATATAGACCCTGGAGATCTCACAGCCCATCAGTTTCTAAAAAGACTTGCTCTTTCGGCTCGGATGAGATACTCTACTTTAGGTAATTTCTCTTCTCTTCCTACTCTCAAAATAGGGAACAACTAATGAGCTTTAAGTGTGTTGATTTGTTTACAATTTGTTCTTCTATAGCAACTCACTGTCGCTCGGAATGGTTTCTCAACAGGGCATTTGCATTTTAAGCCTCATCATGAATTGAAATGAAAGAACATTTCTTGTTCTTATGTTTTTAAGTGACCCATGGGTATAGCTGCCTGCCAAGAAGCCCTGAAAAGGCCCGTTCCCTTTTGATGTAGGTTTTGGCTTCAGCTTCTTCCTGAAACATAGAAATTTGAGAGAACACAGATAGGAGAGGAAAAATGATAGAAGATAACTTTTTGGGAGATGTTTATTATAGATAGAGAAATGACAACCTATATTTGGTGCTTACCAAGTGCCAGACACTGAGCTAAATTCTTTACATTTAATTTCTCCTTTCCCATTTTATTTTTCTCCTTAGAATTTATTGCTCTCTCAAGTAATACTATACATATACATTTACTCATTCATTTTGTTTGTTTTTAGTCTTCCCCCACTATGCTATAAGCTCCATGAGGGTAGAGGTTGTTGTCTTTTTTTTTTTTAAAGATCTTATTTTTCCTTTTTCTCCCCAAAGCCTCCTAGTACATAGTTGTGCATTTTTAGTTGTGGGTCCTTCCAGTTGTGGCATGTGGGATGCTGCCTCAGCATGGCCCTGTGAGCGGTGCCATGTCTGCGCCCAGGACTCGAGCCGGGAAACCCTGGGCAGCTGAAGCGGAGCGCGTGAACTTAACCACTCGGCCACAGGGCTGGCCCCAAGGTTGTTGTCTTTTTAATTTCCTTCTCTATCCCGAGTTCCTAGATCATGGGCATCACTAAAAAGATAGTTATTGCATTAGTAAGTCCCTCCTATCATGCAGCAGGTACTCTGATTATTTGTATATTACACCTGAGAAAACAGGGTCTTAGACTGGTCATACACCTTGTCCCAGGCCATAAACTTAGAAAGTAGTAGAGCCAAGAATCAAAGCCAGGGTACGACTCTTGAGTCTGTGGTTGAACCACTTGTCTACACTACTTTCTATCTCTCTCAATTCTGACAACAATAGCTCTGTGAGATAGATACTACCTTTATTTTATAGGTGAGACAATCTAAGCCCAGAGAGGTGAAGTAATCTGACTCAGGTCACACAGCTGATACATAGGGAAGACAAGTTGTGAACTCAGATAATTTTGCCACTAAAATCCATGTATTTCTCCCTGTACCATGGTGCACTGGTGAGAGGCTTTAAAAATTAGTATGGTTATGAATTTCAGGCTCAAGTTAGGATGATGTTGAGAATAATAAATATTCTTATATGGCAGAAAACACTAGTGGAACATAGTTCAAATCAAAGATAAGAGGTCCTCATGTTTTATGACTCAGGATCCAGATTCCCTAGGGGTTCACCTCATGCCACGTGGTGTCTCAGGTATTAAAGAGGCTGTAAGCCCTGCTTGTGTGCTCACCACCCCTTGCGACGGAAATAGATCTTTCCTTTTCTAGTTAGTGCCACTAAAGATAGATTTGTTTGCTGTCCATTTACAATGATGCTAAGTCACTGATCCAAGTCCAGCTGGGAAGGCTGTACATTAACCAGCCAGAGTTGTGATGGGTGCCATAAAAATAATGAGGAAGTTACTGAAGGCCCTCTCTGTGCCTGGAGGGTACTAAGGATGAATGCTCTGTATTCTGTTTTTGTACCATTGTAGGCAGGGGAAGATAAATATCAAGGACTGCTAAAATCCACCTGTCCAGATTCCAGCGGGGAATATGGTGCTTAAGAAGTTAATAACATTCAGAAATTCCTGAGCCTGTCAGAATAATGAATGCGGCTAATAAACATTCTAATTAGTTAACTTGGAGAAAAATCTTGGCCGCTCTAGAGTGGACATTTTCCTATTATCCTGAATGTAAACATTACCTTATCATAGACTGCTGTTTAAATGTTACTCTATATCTTTTCTTGAGTTCAGACACTGTCATTGACTATGCAAAAAGCAGCGGAAAAAGACTTAATAAAAAGCGACAGCAGGCAGCTCTCCCTGCCGGCAGAGATTAAGCGCTTAGCTCTCGGCATTTCAATTACCTAAAACTAATGGAATAAATATTTTACAATATTATTGCCTTTTGGGGGGTAAAGCACTCAGAGGAAAAATTATACATGAAATGGGATTTTGTTCTTTTCTTAATGAAATAATTGAAAATGGATTTAGTATCTGAATGTGATCATTAAAAAAATAAAGATACTCGAACTAGTATCAGTGTGAAGAGATCAGCACATAATTTCTTGTATGCATGGCCTTTGCTACTGTCATTTTGCCTCCAGCATAACTTTAAAATAATGCCCTCTAACTATGTCCATAAAACGATTTCGGCTGAGCTCAGATGATTTTACGATGGCATAAATTTATTAGGGTAATTTTTTTCTAAACATGAGGTTAGTCAAGAATTTCCATCGTCAGAGAATATTGCATTTTTGGTGTCCTGGGGTTGAGATATGATTAAGTTTCCTCTTTGACTGGGCTCTCAGTGGTCCTGGCTTTGTGCTCTTTGTCTCCTGTCTGATTTGAGGCAGGAAACACAAATAAGCAACAGCTGCCTGGAGAATGTGCTTTTTCAATGAAATGATCCTTCTTTATTGCCTAGTTCAGATCATGCAAAGATAATAATGGATCTTCCCTATTGATGTGGAATATAAGGTCCAAAGATAAATCACACACTGCTAATTTCAGTGTTTGATATCTTTGGAGATAGCGAATTGGTCTATTTTCCCTTTAGCTATGTCATCATCTTCAGTAAAGTCAGTAAAAATAATGTCAAATCTGAATCTGCAAATGGCTGGCATACTCTACAGTGTCACATTATATCTGATGGGGCCCATTAGTTTGTAGCTATTGTTTATAGAATTTATCATATTGTGTGTGTATGTCAGTAGAAAAGTTTTATTATGGAACTAAAATTCAAATATACCATCATCTTTTAATAGATTTCTTTCCCTATTCAATTGACTTGCCCTATGCACACAGCATTCTCAAGAGACATCCTGGCAGAGGCATGGGTTTTGCATGTTTTTATATTCATTTTATCAGTAATAACAGCAGATTATTAGTTTATTGAAATTGCATCTGTATATGTAGCAAAATATCACTTCAAAAGAAGTGTCTTGAGATTTTATCTATTTTTTTTTTTAATCTGAGGATTTATTTATACTGGCCAATATGCATGGAATGAGAATTATCTTTGAAATTAATTACCTGAGAAGATTTTTTGAGCACTTAGGAAAAAATATGTACTTGAAGAAATAAAAGAACTTGTTGGACGCTGGAAAACTGAGCAAAAAATTCTTGCCAAGGGATTTATTAAACTTTGCAAAACAATATAAAGTAAAATTATTATGTAATTTTTATTCTATAGATTAAAAACAAATGCTCCAGTTGTGGCCCAGGTAAAGAATCACCTCAGATCAGTACCAGAATCCAGACCTTAATGATCTAGGAGTCTAATCCATCAGCATGTCTGTTGAATTTGCTTCCTAAGTCTGTCCACTTCTCTGCAACTCCACTTCCATCAATTTAACCCAAGCCACCATTATCTCTCTAAGTCACTTCAAGAAATGATCTCAGTTATTGCTCTTCTAGAAGCATTTCTCAACTCAACAGCCAAAGTGATCAATTAAAGCTGTAAATTCAATCCTTTTATTCCCCTGCTCAGATTCTCCAGTGGCTTCTCTTTACTCCAAAAATTAAATCCAACTCCTTATTATCCTATGAGGCCCTGCATGGGCTGGCTCCTGCTATCCCTCCCACCACCTCATCCCCTACCACTCTCCACCTCCAACCATTCTCGACACCTTGTGCCCTCTACCTGTCTCCTACTTTAGACCTTGGAAGGTCCTGCTCCCTCAATTCTCTGTGTTCTCAGTTCAAGGCCCATCTCCTCTTGGAGGTCTTCCCTGACGCACATTATCTTAGCACATTTCTTCAAAGAACTTTTCAATATCTGAAATTTTATCCACTGATTTTTTTTATTGTCAGACTTCCGCTACTACATGGAAGCTCTACAAAAGCAAGTACCTCACCTGTTGTATTCACCATTCTACCCTCAGTTTCTAGAATAGTACCTAGCACTCTGTTGGTTCTCAATGAATATTAAATGAATGAATGAATGGCCCTAACATTTCTATTAGAAATTTCTTCCCTGACATGTTGACTTGAAAGCTTAATTGGGAAGCATTTTTATCCAATTTAGAGTGGCTAACTATAAAATAAAAAAGGATCATGTGAGAACTTTTGTGATATTTAGGATGGATAACATTTGTGTACTCTTAGTGATATGACCAACTGAGAATTCTTCTAAATGTGTTCTGGATTTTCCCAGGTAACAATTGTCCTATTAACAGGGAACTGCTGAGGTGTTTTGATTTCAAAACTTCACATTGGACCTCATGGTCACCCACTGGACTCAGAGTTTATTATCTCACATTGTTTTGTCAACTGACAGGATCAAAATTGTGGCCGAGATTCAGTCCCAGCACTACCCAAGGTGCAGGCCCATCGTAGGTGCAGATTCACTGCTCCTAGCTTACTACTTTTTTCTTGTCCACATTTATAACCCAGGAACTTAGGCAGTGAGACATCTGTCCCTTTTTTCATTTTTGAAAGGTCAAGGCCATCTTCCTAGGACCTTTTTATTTTTTTATTGCAGTAGCATTGGTTTATAACATCATCTAAATTTCAGGTGTACATCATTATATTTTGATTCCTGTGTAGATTACATCATGCTACCAAAAGACTAATTACAATCCATCACCCACACGCATGTGCTTAATCACTCCATTTACCCTCCTCCCTCCCCACTTCCCCTCTAGCAACCACCAATCCAATCTTTATCTCTATGTGATTGTTTGTTGTTGTTTTTATCTTCTACTTGTGAGTGAGATCATATGATATTTGACTTTCTCCTTCTGACTTATTTTGCTTATCATAGTACCCTCAAGGTCCACCCGTGCTGTCACAAATGACTGGATTTCATTGTTTTTTATGGCTGAGTAGTATTCTATTGTGTATATATACCACATCTTCTTGACCTATTCGTCCCTTGATGGGCACCTAGGTTGCTTGAAAGTGTTGGCTATTGTGAATAATGCTTCAGTGAACATAGGGGTGCATGTATCTTTATGCATTTGTGTTTTCACATTCTTTGGATAAATACCGAGCAGTAGAATATCTGGATCATGTGGCAGTTCTATTCTTAATTTTTGGAGGAATCTTCATACTGTTTTCCATAGTGACTGCACCAGTTTGCACTCCCACCAGCAGTGTGTGAGAGTTCCCTTCTCTCCACATTCTCTCCAACACTTGTTATTTCCTGACTTGTTAATTATAGTCATTCTGATGGGAGTGAGGTGATAACCCATTGTAGTTTTGATTTGCCTTTCCCTGATAGTGATGTTGGACATCTTTTCGTGTGCCTGTTGGCCATCTGTGTATCTTATTTGGATAAATGTCTGTTCAGATCTTTTGCCCATTTTTTAATTGGGTTGTTAGTTTTCTTTGTTGCTGTTGAGATGTATGTGTTCTTTATATGTTTTGGATATTAACCCCTTGTCAAGTAAATGGTTTGCAAACATCTTCTCCCAATTGTTAGGTTGTCTTTTCATTTTGTTGATGGTTTCCTTTGCTGTGCAGAAGATTTTTGATTTGATGTAGTCTCATTTATTTATTTTTTCTATTGTTTCTCTTGACCGATCAGACATCGTACTTGAAAAGATGCTACTAAAACCAATATTGAAGAGTGTACTGTTTATATTTTCTTCTAGAAGTTTCATGGTTTCAGGTCTTACATTCAAGTCTTTAATCCATTTTGAATTAATTTTTGTGTATGGTGTAAGAAAATGGTCTACTTTCATCCTTTTGCATGTGGCTGTCCAGTTTTCCCAACACCAATTGTTGAAGAGACTTTCCTTTCTCTGTTGTATGCTCTTGGCTCCCTTGTTGAAAATTAGCTGTCCATAGGTGTGTGGGTTTTCTGGGCTCTCGATTCTGTTCCACTGAAATGTGTGTCTGTTTTTGTCCCAATAACATGCTCTTTGGTTACTATGGCTTTCTAGTATATTTTAAAATCAGGGAGTGTGATACCTCCAGCTTTGTTCTTTTGTTTCAGGATTCCATTGGCTATTAGGGGTCTTTTGTTATTCCACATAAATTTTAGGATTCTTTGTTCTATTTCTGTGAAAAATGTTGTTGGAACTTTGATAAGGATTGCATTGAATCTGTAGATTGCTTTAGGAAGTATGGACATTTTAAGGATGTTAATTCTTCCAATCCAAGAGCACAGAAGATCTTTCCATTTCTTTGTGTCTTCTTCAATTTCTTTCAACAATGCTTTATAATTTTCAGTGTACAGATCTTTCAACTCTTTGGTTAAGTTTATTCCTAGGTATTTCATTCTTTTTGTTGCAATTGTAAATGGGATTGTATTCTTAATTCCTCTTTCTGTTACTTCACTGTCAGTATATAGAAACACAACTGATTCATTTTTTTTTTTAGGAAGATTAGCCCAGAGCTAACATCTGCTGCCAATCCTCCTCTTTTTGCTGAGGAAGACGGGCCCTGAGCTAACATCCGTGCCCATCTTCCTCCAGTTTATATGTGGGATGCCTACCACAGCATGGCTTGCCAAACGGTGCCATGTCTGCACCCGGGATCCGAACCGGTGAACCCTGGGCTGCCAAAGTGAACGTGCCAACTGAACCGCTGCGCCACCAGGCCAGCCCCCACAACTGATTTTTGTGTGTTGATTTTGTATTCTCCAACTTTACTGTATTCACTTATTATTTCTAAAAGTCTTTTAGTGGATTCTTTAGAGTTTTCTATATATAAAATCATGTCATCTGCAAATAGTGACAGTTTCACTTCTTTCTTTCCAATTTGGATCCCTTTTATTTCTTTTCCTTGCCTGATTGTGCTGGCTAAGTCTTCCAACACTATGTTAAATAAGAGTGGTGAAAGTGGGCATTCTTGTCTGATCCTGTTCTTAGAGGGATAGCTTTCAGTGTTTCTCCATTGAGAATGATATTAGTTGTGGGTTTGTCATATATGACCTTTATTATATTGAGATTCTTTCCTTCTTTACTCATTTTATTCAGAGTTTTTATCATAAATGGATTCTGTATCTTGTCAAATGCTTTCTCTGCATCTGTTGAGTTGATCATGCGATTGTTATTTTTCATTTTGTTAATGTGACGTATCATGTTGATTGATTTGCAGATGTTGAACCACTCCTGCATCCCCGGAATAAATCCCACGTGATCGTGGTGTATAATCTTTTTAATGTATTGTTGTATTTGATTTGCTGGTATTTTGTTGAGGATTTTTGAATTGATGTTCATCAGTGATATTGGCCTGTAATTTTCTTTTTTTGTGTTGTCTTTGTCTGGTTTTGGTATCAATGTTGGCTTCATAGAATGAGTTAGGAAGCTTCCCCTCCTCTTCAATCTTTTGGAAGAGTTTGAGAAAGATAGGTATTAAGTTTTGTTTGAATGTTTGGTAGAATTCACCAGGGAAGCCATCTGGTCCTGGACTTTTGTCTTTTGGGAGGTTTTTGATTACCATTTTGATCTCCTTACTGGTGATTGGTCTATTCAAATTCTCTATTTCTTCTTGATTCAGTTTTGGAAGTTGTATGATTCTAAGAATTTATCCATTTCTTCTAGATCATCCAATTTGTTGGTGTATAGCTTCTCACAGTATTCTTTTCACAATCTTTTGTCTTTCTGAAGTGGCCATTGTAATTTCTCCTCTTTCATTTCTGATTTTACTTTTTGAGCCTCCTCTCTTTTTTCCTTGGTGAGTCTAGCTAAAGGTTTGCCAACATTGTTCATCTTTTCAAAGAAGCAGCTCTCAGTTTCACTGATTTTTTTCTATTGTTCTTTTAGTGTCTATTTAATTTTATTTCTGCTCTGATTTTTATTATTTCCTTCCTTCTACTGATTTTGACCATTGTTTGTTTTTCTTTCTCCAGTTCCTTTAAGTGTACTGTTACACTGTTTATTTGTTATTTTTCTTGTTTGTTGAGGTAGGCCTGTATTGCTATCAACTTCCCTCTTAGAACCACTTTTGGTGTATCCCATAGATTTTGGCATGTCGTATTTTCATTTTCTTTTGTCTCCAGGTATTTTTTGATTTCTCCTTTGAGTTCTTCATTGACTCACTCGTTGTTCAGTATCATATTGTTTAATCTACACATATTTGTGTCTTTTCTGATTTTCTTCCTGTAGTTGATTTCCAGTTTCATACCATTGTGGTCAGAAAAGATGCTTGGTATTATTTCAATTCTTTGTAAATTTATTGAGATTTGTTTTGTGGCCTAATATGTGATCAATCCTGGAGAATGTTCCATGTGCACTTGAAAAGAATGTGCACTTTGTGGTTTTTGGATGGACAGGAACCTCTTTCTTAGTCTTTGCTCAAGGCTTGAATTATCCCCATTTATTTCCCAAATCTCCGTCATATGTGTTTCCACACTTGGAGCAGTTGATAGGTTTTATAACTGGTGCTTTTTATTCAATACTGAGCATGTAGGTCAGATTGTCCTAAAACTTGAGTGTCTGCATTCTTAGAAGTTCTCAGAACTCTTTAATATAAGGCAGAAGCACAGATTCTCTGTGAAGAATGAAGGAAAAAAGGGATCTTACATAAGAAGTTTTAGGAATAATCTATATTGATGAGGCATTTGAGAAAAATCATGATCTTTAAATAAGACTTTATACCTATGGAAAACCTAAAGATAGCATTAAAATTATGGAAGGGTTTTGATCAGAATTGCCTGATGGGTCTCATCACATAGATAGGTTTATTCCAACTGTGTTTATTGATGTTCAAACATATTCTTTAAGATTCTTCCTCAAATTCACTGAATAAGAAATTCTCTCTCTCTTGCTGGCTTGTTTACACAACCATTTGGATCTGTGGTTTCACTTGGGTGTTATCTGTGTCAATTCATGTCAATAGTCTTCCACTTTCCTGGGTTCATTTCATACCTCTAAGTCTCATAGGACTTGCTAAAATTTCTTGAATATTTACAAAGGACTCATAGATATTAAAACATACTTAAATTATCAGTAATCAAATCATGTGATATTGAAAGAGCAATGAGCTGACAGATAAGTGAAACAAAACACAGATTCTAGAAAATGTTCCAAGAAGCTTTGGAAATTTAGCATTTTAAGTGAGTGGAGAAAAGATGGATTATTCAATACTAATTATTTAATAATTAATGTTGGAATAAGTGGCTAGACATTGAAAAAAAGCAAAAGACTTAAAATAGTTCTGGGTGAATCAATAGCTTAAATGTATAAACTGCATCATATAAATACTAAATGAAAGTATGGATGTTTTAGTTATTTTGAGGCTTAAGAATGGCTTTTAAAGTATAACATCCCAAGCAGAAAACCACAAAAGAAAAGGATGATAGATCTGACTGCTTAAAATGCTAAGCTTTCATGTGGAAAAAAAATGTCATGAAACAAAGTTTAAGGATTGAAAAACTGGGAAAAAATTTTGTGCAGTAGATCAGAATTAATATCTCTAAAATATATATATATATTTAAAAAAAAAAACTCTTGTAAAGCATTGAAGAAAAGATTACTATCCTCATAGAAAAAATGTGCAAAAGACATAAACAGATAATTCACAACAGGATAAATAAATTTATTTATTCCAATAAACATGGAAAATATGTTCAACATTCCAGATATTCTATAAAACAACAGTGGCTTTCCTCTCCATTTATTAGATTTGCATATAAAAATGATTGTTAACACAACATGAAAGTAGAATATAGGAAAATGGATACTCTCATGCACTATTAGTAGAGTATAAATCAGTACAATATTTTTCCAAGGCTATTAGGTAGAAGGCACCAAAAAGAGAAAATTTGAATCCCTGTTGATCCAACAACTCTAGTTCTAAGGAATTGTCTTAAGGAAATAATGAGCCAACATCAAAAGATAAATGTTTAATTATGATAATTATAGCATTGCTTGTAATACTGACAAAGAAAATAAGATTCAAGTTCAGTGTCCATTAATAAGGAAATAGTTAAATAAGTTATGGCTCATTTATTTATTTTAAAATAGTATGCAGCTATTAATAAGGGTATCAGTCTACATTAGTTAACATATAATGACAGCCACAATATAACATTGATTTAAAAAGTTAACCTCTCAATATGATACTGTTTATTTAAAAGTATCCATATATACACATACATGATCAATATGATTCATTTTATGAGCTTGTGGTTTAAAATAAAGTATCATGTCTCCTTTTAAATTCTCAAACTGAAAGGTCCAAGTCTCCAGTTTGCCTCTAACCAAAAGGTCATTTCCTCTGTCTAGGTCTGCCTCCCCCATGATAGTCTCAGCAAGTTACCAAAATGTTTTTTCACGCCCATAGCATCCGTTCAGACTATTTTTGGATCACAGCTGGGGCCATATCTCAGCTGTGTTCCCTTGAGGTTGGAGACCACCTCAAATACCACTAAAAACTGGGTCCTTTGGATAGGGTCATCAGTTAACAAGCTAAAGATTTAGGGGTTGTAGCTTTTTTCTGGATGGTCAATATTGTCTGATCCATAGCTGGAGCTCCTCGTAATTCCCATCAAGTCTGAGTGATATGACCAAGCCTGAGCCTCTAGATCTGGTCACTGCTCCTGGCCCTAGAGCAGCTTACTTCAAGAAAGCACAAGTGGTCCTCTGACGAGTGAGAAAGAAGTATTCCCACTGACCCAACTCTGGATACCCCCTCAATCTGGGTCCCCACAGCCACTTGGGAGAAGTAAGATTGGTGAGTTCCAATGTCTGCCAATCACTGGCTCAATCCTTGCACCTAGAGATGTCATTTGAGGTCTTGTTTTTCTTTACAGTGATCTTTACAGTTTCCTTTCTTGTTTTCTTTACAGTGATCTTGTTAATCTTACTGGATCAACACAATAAGTTTCTGTATCTTTCAATCTTAAAGAAAAGTGTTGAGCTTTGAAACTTCCCCTCCAGAAGGCTCCATTTATAGCATTTTCCTTCACATATCTCAGCAATATTCAAACTCTGACATAGTAGACATAGTAGTATGTCTGGCAAAGAAGAAACTATAATTAAAGTTTTACTTGACACCTACACCCTCCAGCGGAAAAGGGGGTTGTTGGAGACAGAGTGAGAGAGAAAGAGAGCTATTTAGGTATGCATTTTCACCCAAGTTTCTATTGTATTATTTCTAGGTGATAAGATTTCAGGTGATTTTTTTGGTAATATTTTTTCTACATTTTAGTTTAAAAAATGAGCACGTATAGCATTCTAAAAATAAAGAAGCTATATTTATTTTTGGAAAGTATGCAATATCTCAAACCTCTTTGTCCAAGCTTTTGCTATGACAGCTTGGACAAGGCATTCAACGTTTCTGAGCCCCAGTTAACCCACATGTAAAATCGAAAGGTGAGATTACTTGTCTATGGGTCAAAAAATGTTCTCTTATTTTCCTAAGAGAAATAACTCACGGCAGTGTCAATATGGCAGGGAATTCAGAGGTGGACCATATTTTGAAGTGTTCACTTTACCTAGGAGGCAGCAGAGCTCCAGAGAAGGCAAGTAACTTCCTAAAGGTAACAGAGGTCATCAGGGGAGAACTAGGACCACACCCAAGTCTTTTGAATACCCCGCCCATCGCCCGGTTGCCGGGTTGAGTAACTGTATTCCGCAAGTCTCTGTCCTTGTGTTTTGCTTTCCACTTTAAAAATGGGAAGTTTGTAAGACACTCTTTAAGGTGTATCTCTGCTTTAAAATATAATGACCTTCAAAAAAATTAATGACTTAGGAGACACATAAGAAAACGACTTGGAATATGTTGGGACTACTAGCTCTATTGAGTTAAATGGCCATATTTAGTCTGAGCTAGTTCATAATAGGGTCTTTTATTTACCAGTTGCCGAGATTTATTTCCTTTATTTTTCTGGTTAAAAGGTGTTAGGAAAAATGAGGCTGTTCCCTCACTGTTCAAGGGGCTCTTATTTCCCTCCACTGCCTATTAGACTGAGGATGGTTGCAGGTTTTCTTATTGCTGTCACATAGGATGCATTTGTAAAGTGTATTTTACTTAAATTGCTTCAACAGACTCTTCCACCCTCTCAGCAGTCAATCGCTAATTCTGCTCTCTAGCTTACTTTGTCCTTTTCTACCTTTACCACCTGAGACCACATTCGACTGACGTGGTTTGATTTGTCTGGACTTTCTTTCTCTGTTTCACTCATATGCTCTCCGGGACCTTCTTTTCACGATGATTTGTTGGGGTAGTCTTTTGATTTGTAATCTTCAACAAAAGTCATTCAAACTGTTTCACCTTAATAGTGGATTTCCCTCTAACATGCATATCATTATAATATTAAAACATATCATCCAAACTTTTCACAAACAAAAGCTTTTGAAAATTCACCACAGTACTCTTAGGATTGGAACTCAGAGGGCAGGTCCCAAGAGGAAACACATGGCTTGGCTAGGACAGTTGGTCACCCGACCAGAATTCAGTCACAGGAAAATCCGGATCCTAATTCTGTATTCCACTCTCGACCCTCCCTCTCTTCTCCTTCCCTTCTTTCCTTCTTCCTTTAATTTGTTTATTAACTTAAAACATTTTAAACTATACAAGAATAATTAGAATACATGTGAAGTCTCCCTTCAGAACATCCTCCATATTTCTCTCTCTAGTTGTAGCCGCTAATACTTTGATGCATATCTCATTAACCGTTTCCCTATTTATCTCCTATATATATATGGATATAAACTCATAGAGAATTTTTCTTTTTTTGCGTTAAAGTGAATTGTGATATATGTACGATTCTATGACTAGTTTTTTTAATAAGCCCTGAATATATTTTGGAGTAAGTAGACATAGATCTACTTCATCCTTTTTAACCCATCCATGACGTTGCTGTACCATAATATATTTAACTATTTCCCTAGTAATGGATATTCATCCTCTGTTCAGTTTTTTTGATTAAAATAATGCTACAATAATGTTGTTTAAGCACATGTGTAAGTATTTCCTCACAATTGTGCTGGATCAGGTTTATGTATCTCATCAGATTTGCTTGGCTGTGATTTTCTGATGGATGTTGCTGGGTGACCTTCCAGTTAGCCTGGCACTGACTGTATTCTTATAGGCCCCAGAGGGGAGCCTTGATCAATGCCAAACAGGGGACATTAGGGAGCTGGTGGATAAATTACTCTCCTTTCCTCCACCTATTGGGCTGTTGCCAGATGTAGTGTTTCCATATGCCCGCTCAGGAGATGTGCTGTGCAACTGAACAACCAGGTGTGATTTCTGCTGAGGCTGTGGCCAAATTCCTAATACATCACTTTGTATTTGCTTTCACTTCTCCTTATCTCATTTCCTTTTTTTCCTATTCTAGCTTCCTTGGGACAGTGTCCTTGATAAAACATGATTTGTACGTTTTGCCTCATGCTTTGTTTTCTACAAATCTTGAGCTTAGAAGAAGATATATTCTAAAAAAATAGAATTATTAAGTCAAAGGCTAGGTGGGCTTGTGCTCATTTCATCACACCACCTCACTTTTTAATCACGTCTATCCAATTATAAATATACAAGTATTTTCACTTTCATTCTTCACTAATTGTTAACATTTCCACCATCAGAAGAATTATGTTATTATTGTTATGTGTATTATATATTGTAAAGTAATAAATTGTTACTTTTTGAGCATTCGGTGGTAGTAAAGAACGTGCTTGTGTGTATATTCAAGTATGATTTTACATGAAATCCCTTAAGTGATGAGTTCCAGTGCTTTAATTTTGTAGCTAAATAAAACAAAGCCTGAATTAGTTCTTTACTCTTCTCTGAATTACACAATGAAATAGTTACTGCTCTCCACAGAAACCATCTTTCGAAAAATATAAAGTAGTGCAAAAGAGCATCTTTAGGGCTCCCTATGTACATTTTTTGTTCTTCTAAAGATGCTTAGTAGCATAAACTCTCATAATGTCGTGATGGAGAGATAACTTGATTAGCCTTTTATCCAAGTTTTAGAGTACTTGCAGAGGGTAGAAGGAGCTAAAGGGTGTTTTTCATCTTAATTAGTGTTCCCGGGTGGCATGGGTGTAGACAAGGCAAGAAGTGGTTAGAATCTAGAATAAATAGAATCTCTCAATACCTGGGCAGCGGAGGCTGATCTCTGACATGTCAACTCTCTGTGGTGTTTTTAGTACCATCACCGGCAATCCTAACCCAAACCCACATTTGTAGCTTCTGGCAACAAGGAACACATAGCTCATTCTACATCTTTCACGTAGTCTAGCAGGGTCTAGCAATCTCTCTATGTATATATTTTCAAATGGGCATACATTATTCAAAACATCTCATTTTCTTTGAAAATGCTTGGAATAGCAGATAACACTTAAATTATGGATGTGGATCTAAAGTGTGACTTGCTGGGTCAGTTATCCTCCTCATACACTCATCCTGGATATGTCTGCGATTCATATAGAGATATATTCATAAAAGGAATTTCTATTGCACTATTAATGAGGGCTAATTTTATATCCTCTCATCCATTTGCTCTGTGGCTGTTTTTCTGAGTTGACCTCCTTGTCAGAACCCTGAGACTTAGCTGGGAAGAAGGCTGAAGGAAGTACCTGGATTTCCAGGATAGTCTCCAAGGGAGATTTATTTAGATCAGGAGAGTGGGTATTAAATTAGGTGGGCATTTGGGAATTATATTAGATTTCCATATTTGCTTAAACTGGGAAAATGGATGATGTGGTGCTTTGGTTAACTCTTGAAATTAGTGCACTCAGCCAACCATGAATGCAGGGTCTCAACACATGTGGGTGGAAGGGGAATTTTTAATGGAGTGGAAATATGTCAGCAATGCTTATAGTTGCCCATGAGCCAGATACACCTGTGTTGGCTTAGAATGAGGTCTGCATGGATTTGAAAAATGGAAACCTCACTTGAATTCTAACTAGATTAAAGACACTGATAAGCTCAAGTCAGTTTTATCCTGTAACTAGGAAAACTGGTGCTCTCTTCAGTAGTTATCTACTGAAGCACACTCCTTCACAGAACTTTATTGAAGAAGCAGCAGTATTGATCTAACTGATATCATCCTGGAAACCGTGTCTTGAATCTAGAGAGTTGTCACTCCTCAAATTGCAGCTTCCTGTTGGTGACTTGGAAAGCCAGGTCAGATGGCAGAGGAGAGAAAACTAGAATCCCAGAGCACTCTTTCCATGATTCAGCATTCTCTCTGACCACTTCTTGTTTATGAACTAAACAGAAACTTTATGGTAAAATCTTAGGAAAAAGTGTTTATTTTTCTCAAAATAATTCATGCACGTGGTTAAAGAAAATAGGATAAAATAGAAGGTCTTATAATGGAAAATAACATTCTTCCTTGAGATATTAGTGTCTGTAAACTATTCTGGGATAATTACATATGATTCATAACTTAAATGTGTA